>NC_059207.1:23382319-24098152 GCF_020615455.1 Coregonus clupeaformis
GATTTTGGACAATGTTCATGGAACTCAGCTTAAAACGTACTTGCAGACTTGAAAACCCTTGCCTATTGTACAGCGCGCCTGTACTTCCAGTGCTGAACGAAAACCCATGATTTTGGACCCTGTTTTCATGCGAAATGGCTAAAAGAATTGATTCACGTTTGTTACACTCAAACAGTGTCTCCTGTCATATGCTGAACTGGTCGCATTGTGGATTTGGGTTAAAACATGATTTTGGACAATGTTCATGGAACTCAGCTTAAAACGTACTTGCAGACTTGAAAACCCTTGCCTATTGTAGAGCGCGCCTGTCCTTCCAGTGCTGAACGAAAACCCATGATTTTGGACCCTGTTTTCATGCGAAATGGCTAAAAGAAATGTTTCACGTTTGTTACACTCAAACAGTGTCTCCTGTCATATGCTGAACTGGTCGCATTGTGGATTTGGCCTAAAACATGATTTTGGACAATGCTCATGGAACTCAGCTTAAAACGTACTTGCAGACTTGAAAACCCTTGCCTATTGTACAGCGCGCCTGTACTTCCAGTGCTGAACGAAAACCCATGATTTTGGACCCTGTTTTCATGCGAAATGGCTAAAAGAATTGTTTCACGTTTGTTACACTCAAACAGTGTCTCCTGTCATATGCTGAACTGGTCGCATTGTGGATTTGGGTTAAAACATGATTTTGGACAATGTTCATGGAACTCAGCTTAAAACGTACTTGCAGACTTGAAAACCTTTGCCTATTGTAGAGCGCACCTGTACTTCCAGTGCTGAACGAAAACCCATGATTTTGGACCCTGTTTTCATGCGAAATGGCTAAAAGAAATGTTTCACGTTTGTTACACTCAAACAGTGTCTCCTGTCATATGCTGAACTGGTCGCATTGTGGATTTGGCCTAAAACATGATTTTGGACAATGCTCATGGAACTCAGCTTAAAACGTACTTGCAGACTTGAAAACCCTTGCCTATTGTACAGCGCGCCTGTACTTCCAGTGCTGAACGAAAACCAATGATTTTGGACCCTGTTTTCATGCGAAATGGCTAAAAGAAATTGTTTCACGTTTGTTACACTCAAACAGTGTCTCCTGTCATATGCTGAACTGGTCGCATTGTGGATTTGGCCTAAAACATGATTTTGGACAATGCTCATGGAACTCAGCTTAAAACGTACTTGCAGACTTGAAAACCCTTGCCTATTGTAGAGCGCGCCTGTACTTCCAGTGCTGAACGAAAACCCATGATTTTGGACCCTGTTTTCATGCGAAATGGCTAAAAGAATTGATTCACGTTTGTTACACTCAAACAGTGTCTCCTGTCATATGCTGAACTGGTCGCATTGTGGATTTGGGTTAAAACATGATTTTGGACAATGTTCATGGAACTCAGCTTAAAACGTACTTGCAGACTTGAAAACCCTTGCCTATTGTACAGCGCGCCTGTACTTCCAGTGCTGAACGAAAACCCATGATTTTGGACCCTGTTTTCATGCGAAATGGCTAAAAGAAATGTTTCACGTTTGTTACACTCAAACAGTGTCTCCTGTCATATGCTGAACTGGTCGCATTGTGGATTTGGCCTAAAACATGATTTTGGACAATGTTCATGGAACTCAGCTTAAAACGTACTTGCAGACTTGAAAACCCTTGCCTATTGTACAGCGCGCCTGTCCTTCCAGTGCTGAACGAAAACCCATGATTTTGGACCCTGTTTTCATGCGAAATGGCTAAAAGAAATGTTTCACGTTTGTTACACTCAAACAGTGTCTCCTGTCATATGCTGAACTGGTCGCATTGTGGATTTGGGTTAAAACATGATTTTGGACAATGTTCATGGAACTCAGCTTAAAACGTACTTGCAGACTTGAAAACCCTTGCCTATTGTAGAGCGCGCCTGTACTTCCAGTGCTGAACGAAAACCCATGATTTTGGACCCTGTTTTCATGCGAAATGGCTAAAAGAAATGTTTCACGTTTGTTACACTCAAACAGTGTCTCCTGTCATATGCTGAACTGGTCGCATTGTGGATTTGGCCTAAAACATGATTTTGGACAATGCTCATGGAACTCAGCTTAAAACGTACTTGCAGACTTGAAAACCCTTGCCTATTGTACAGCGCGCCTGTACTTCCAGTGCTGAACGAAAACCCATGATTTTGGACCCTGTTTTCATGCGAAATGGCTAAAAGAAATGTTTCACGTTTGTTACACTCAAACAGTGTCTCCTGTCATATGCTGAACTGGTCGCATTGTGGATTTGGCCTAAAACATGATTTTGGACAATGCTCATGGAACTCAGCTTAAAACGTACTTGCAGACTTGAAAACCCTTGCCTATTGTACAGCGCGCCTGTACTTCCAGTGCTGAACGAAAACCCATGATTTTGGACCCTGTTTTCATGCGAAATGGCTAAAAGAAATGTTTCACGTTTGTTACACTCAAACAGTGTCTCCTGTCATATGCTGAACTGGTCGCATTGTGGATTTGGCCTAAAACATGATTTTGGACAATGTTCATGGAACTCAGCTTAAAACGTACTTGCAGACTTGAAAACCCTTGCCTATTGTAGAGCGCGCCTGTCCTTCCAGTGCTGAACGAAAACCCATGATTTTGGACCCTGTTTTCATGCGAAATGGCTAAAAGAAATGTTTCACGTTTGTTACACTCAAACAGTGTCTCCTGTCATATGCTGAACTGGTCGCATTGTGGATTTGGGTTAAAACATGATTTTGGACAATGTTCATGGAACTCAGCTTAAAACGTACTTGCAGACTTGAAAACCCTTGCCTATTGTAGAGCGCGCCTGTACTTACAGTGCTGAACGAAAACCCATGATTTTGGACCCTGTTTTCATGCGAAATGGCTAAAAGAAATGTTTCACGTTTGTTACACTCAAACAGTGTCTCCTGTCATATGCTGAACTGGTCGCATTGTGGATTTGGCCTAAAACATGATTTTGGACAATGCTCATGGAACTCAGCTTAAAACGTACTTGCAGACTTGAAAACCCTTGCCTATTGTAGAGCGCGCCTGTCCTTCCAGTGCTGAACGAAAACCCATGATTTTGGACCCTGTTTTCATGCGAAATGGCTAAAAGAAATGTTTCACGTTTGTTACACTCAAACAGTGTCTCCTGTCATATGCTGAACTGGTCGCATTGTGGATTTGGCCTAAAACATGATTTTGGACAATGCTCATGGAACTCAGCTTAAAACGTACTTGCAGACTTGAAAACCCTTGCCTATTGTACAGCGCGCCTGTACTTCCAGTGCTGAACGAAAACCCATGATTTTGGACCCTGTTTTCATGCGAAATGGCTAAAAGAAATGTTTCACGTTTGTTACACTCAAACAGTGTCTCCTGTCATATGCTGAACTGGTCGCATTGTGGATTTGGCCTAAAACATGATTTTGGACAATGTTCATGGAACTCAGCTTAAAACGTACTTGCAGACTTGAAAACCCTTGCCTATTGTACAGCGCGCCTGTACTTCCAGTGCTGAACGAAAACCCATGATTTTGGACCCTGTTTTCATGCGAAATGGCTAAAAGAAATGTTTCACGTTTGTTACACTCAAACAGTGTCTCCTGTCATATGCTGAACTGGTCGCATTGTGGATTTGGGTTACAACATGATTTTGGACAATGTTCATGGAACTCAGCTTAAAACGTACTTGCAGACTTGAAAACCCTTGCCTATTGTACAGCGCGCCTGTCCTTCCAGTGCTGAACGAAAACCCATGATTTTGGACCCTGTTTTCATGCGAAATGGCTAAAAGAAATGTTTCACGTTTGTTACACTCAAACAGTGTCTCCTGTCATATGCTGAACTGGTCGCATTGTGGATTTGGCCTAAAACATGATTTTGGACAATGCTCATGGAACTCAGCTTAAAACGTACTTGCAGACTTGAAAACCCTTGCCTATTGTAGAGCGCGCCTGTCCTTCCAGTGCTGAACGAAAACCCATGATTTTGGACCCTGTTTTCATGCGAAATGGCTAAAAGAAATGTTTCACGTTTGTTACACTCAAACAGTGTCTCCTGTCATATGCTGAACTGGTCGCATTGTGGATTTGGCCTAAAACATGATTTTGGACAATGTCTCATGGAACTCAGCTTAAAACGTACTTGCAGACTTGAAAACCCTTGCCTATTGTACAGCGCGCCTGTACTTCCAGTGCTGAACGAAAACCCATGATTTTGGACCCTGTTTTCATGCGAAATGGCTAAAAGAAATGTTTCACGTTTGTTACACTCAAACAGTGTCTCCTGTCATATGCTGAACTGGTCGCATTGTGGATTTGGCCTAAAACATGATTTTGGACAATGCTCATGGAACTCAGCTTAAAACGTACTTGCAGACTTGAAAACCCTTGCCTATTGTACAGCGCGCCTGTACTTCCAGTGCTGAACGAAAACCCATGATTTTGGACCCTGTTTTCATGCGAAATGGCTAAAAGAAATGTTTCACGTTTGTTACACTCAAACAGTGTCTCCTGTCATATGCTGAACTGGTCGCATTGTGGATTTGGGTTAAAACATGATTTTGGACAATGTTCATGGAACTCAGCTTAAAACGTACTTGCAGACTTGAAAACCCTTGCCTATTGTAGAGCGCGCCTGTCCTTCCAGTGCTGAACGAAAACCCATGATTTTGGACCCTGTTTTCATGCGAAATGGCTAAAAGAAATGTTTCACGTTTGTTACACTCAAACAGTGTCTCCTGTCATATGCTGAACTGGTCGCATTGTGGATTTGGCCTAAAACATGATTTTGGACAATGTTCATGGAACTCAGCTTAAAACGTACTTGCAGACTTGAAAACCCTTGCCTATTGTACAGCGCGCCTGTACTTCCAGTGCTGAACGAAAACCCATGATTTTGGACCCTGTTTTCATGCGAAATGGCTAAAAGAAATGTTTCACGTTTGTTACACTCAAACAGTGTCTCCTGTCATATGCTGAACTGGTCGCATTGTGGATTTGGCCTAAAACATGATTTTGGACAATGCTCATGGAACTCAGCTTAAAACGTACTTGCAGACTTGAAAACCCTTGCCTATTGTACAGCGCGCCTGTACTTCCAGTGCTGAACGAAAACCCATGATTTTGGACCCTGTTTTCATGCGAAATGGCTAAAATAAATTGTTTCACGTTTGTTACACTCAAACAGTGTCTCCTGTCATATGCTGAACTGGTCGCATTGCGGATTTGGCCTAAAACATGATTTTGGACAATGTTCATGGAACTCAGCTTAAAACGTACTTGCAGACTTGAAAACCCTTGCCTATTGTACAGCGCGCCTGTACTTCCAGTGCTGAACTAAAACCAATGATTTTGGACCCTGTTTTTATGCGAAATAGCTAAAAGAAATGTTTCACGTTTGTTACACTCAAACAGTGTCTCCTGTCATATGCTGAACTGGTCGCATTGTGGATTTGGCCTAAAACATGATTTTGGACAATGCTCATGGAACTCAGCTTAAAACGTACTTGCAGACTTGAAAACCCTTGCCTATTGTACAGCGCGCCTGTCCTTCCAGTGCTGAACGAAAACCCATGATTTTGGACCCTGTTTTCATGCGAAATGGCTAAAAGAATTGATTCACGTTTGTTACACTCAAACAGTGTCTCCTGTCATATGCTGAACTGGTCGCATTGTGGATTTGGCCTAAAACATGATTTTGGACAATGCTCATGGAACTCAGCTTAAAACGTACTTGCAGACTTGAAAACCCTTGCCTATTGTACAGCGCGCCTGTACTTCCAGTGCTGAACGAAAACCCATGATTTTGGACCCTGTTTTCATGCGAAATGGCTACAAAAAAAGTTTCACGTTTGTTACACTCAAACAGTGTCTCCTGTCATATGCTGAACTGGTCGCATTGTGGATTTGGGTTAAAACATGATTTTGGACAATGTTCATGGAACTCAGCTTAAAACGTACTTGCAGACTTGAAAACCCTTGCCTATTGTACAGCGCGCCTGTACTTCCAGTGCTGAACGAAAACCCATGATTTTGGACCCTGTTTTCATGCGAAATGGCTAAAAGAAATGTTTCACGTTTGTTACACTCAAACAGTGTCTCCTGTCATATGCTGAACTGGTCGCATTGTGGATTTGGCCTAAAACATGATTTTGGACAATGCTCATGGAACTCAGCTTAAAACGTACTTGCAGACTTGAAAACCCTTGCCTATTGTACAGCGCGCCTGTACTTCCAGTGCTGAACGAAAACCCATGATTTTGGACCCTGTTTTCATGCGAAATGGCTAAAAGAAATGTTTCACGTTTGTTACACTCAAACAGTGTCTCCTGTCATATGCTGAACTGGTCGCATTGTGGATTTGGCCTAAAACATGATTTTGGACAATGTTCATGGAACTCAGCTTAAAACGTACTTGCAGACTTGAAAACCCTTGCCTATTGTACAGCGCGCCTGTACTTCCAGTGCTGAACGAAAACCCATGATTTTGGACCCTGTTTTCATGCGAAATGGCTAAAAGAAATGTTTCACGTTTGTTACACTCAAACAGTGTCTCCTGTCATATGCTGAACTGGTCGCATTGTGGATTTGGCCTAAAACATGATTTTGGACAATGCTCATGGAACTCAGCTTAAAACGTACTTGCAGACTTGAAAACCCTTGCCTATTGTACAGCGCGCCTGTACTTCCAGTGCTGAACGAAAACCCATGATTTTGGACCCTGTTTTCATGCGAAATGGCTAAAAGAAATGTTTCACGTTTGTTACACTCAAACAGTGTCTCCTGTCATATGCTGAACTGGTCGCATTGTGGATTTGGCCTAAAACATGATTTTGGACAATGCTCATGGAACTCAGCTTAAAACGTACTTGCAGACTTGAAAACCCTTGCCTATTGTAGAGCGCGCCTGTACTTCCAGTGCTGAACGAAAACCCATGATTTTGGACCCTGTTTTCATGCGAAATGGCTAAAATAATTGTTTCACGTTTGTTACACTCAAACAGTGTCTCCTGTCATATGCTGAACTGGTCGCATTGTGGATTTGGCCTAAAACATGATTTTGGACAATGCTCATGGAACTCAGCTTAAAACGTACTTGCAGACTTGAAAACCCTTGCCTATTGTACAGCGCGCCTGTACTTCCAGTGCTGAACGAAAACCCATGATTTTGGACCCTGTTTTCATGCGAAATGGCTAAAAGAAATGTTTCACGTTTGTTACACTCAAACAGTGTCTCCTGTCATATGCTGAACTGGTCGCATTGTGGATTTGGCCTAAAACATGATTTTGGACAATGCTCATGGAACTCAGCTTAAAACGTACTTGCAGACTTGAAAACCCTTGCCTATTGTACAGCGCGCCTGTCCTTCCAGTGCTGAACGAAAACCCATGATTTTGGACCCTGTTTTCATGCGAAATGGCTAAAAGAAATGTTTCACGTTTGTTACACTCAAACAGTGTCTCCTGTCATATGCTGAACTGGTCGCATTGTGGATTTGGGTTAAAACATGATTTTGGACAATGTTCATGGAACTCAGCTTAAAACGTACTTGCAGACTTGAAAACCCTTGCCTATTGTACAGCGCGCCTGTCCTTCCAGTGCTGAACGAAAACCCATGATTTTGGACCCTGTTTTCATGCGAAATGGCTAAAAGAAATGTTTCACGTTTGTTACACTCAAACAGTGTCTCCTGTCATATGCTGAACTGGTCGCATTGTGGATTTGGCCTAAAACATGATTTTGGACAATGCTCATGGAACTCAGCTTAAAACGTACTTGCAGACTTGAAAACCCTTGCCTATTGTACAGCGCGCCTGTACTTCCAGTGCTGAACGAAAACCCATGATTTTGGACCCTGTTTTCATGCGAAATGGCTAAAAGAAATGTTTCACGTTTGTTACACTCAAACAGTGTCTCCTGTCATATGCTGAACTGGTCGCATTGTGGATTTGGCCTAAAACATGATTTTGGACAATGTTCATGGAACTCAGCTTAAAACGTACTTGCAGACTTGAAAACCCTTGCCTATTGTACAGCGCGCCTGTACTTCCAGTGCTGAACGAAAACCCATGATTTTGGACCCTGTTTTCATGCGAAATGGCTAAAAGAAATGTTTCACGTTTGTTACACTCAAACAGTGTCTCCTGTCATATGCTGAACTGGTCGCATTGTGGATTTGGCCTAAAACATGATTTTGGACAATGTTCATGGAACTCAGCTTAAAACGTACTTGCAGACTTGAAAACCCTTGCCTATTGTACAGCGCGCCTGTCCTTCCAGTGCTGAACGAAAACCCATGATTTTGGACCCTGTTTTCATGCGAAATGGCTAAAAGAAATTCTTTCACGTTTGTTACACTCAAACAGTGTCTCCTGTCATATGCTGAACTGGTCGCATTGTGGATTTGGCCTAAAACATGATTTTGGACAATGTTCATGGAACTCAGCTTAAAACGTACTTGCAGACTTGAAAACCCTTGCCTATTGTACAGCGCGCCTGTACTTCCAGTGCTGAACGAAAACCCATGATTTTGGACCCTGTTTTCATGCGAAATGGCTAAAAGAATTGATTCACGTTTGTTACACTCAAACAGTGTCTCCTGTCATATGCTGAACTGGTCGCATTGTGGATTTGGCCTAAAACATGATTTTGGACAATGTTCATGGAACTCAGCTTAAAACGTACTTGCAGACTTGAAAACCCTTGCCTATTGTACAGCGCGCCTGTACTTCCAGTGCTGAACGAAAACCCATGATTTTGGACCCTGTTTTCATGCGAAATGGCTAAAAAAAATGTTTCACGTTTGTTACACTCAAACAGTGTCTCCTGTCATATGCTGAACTGGTCGCATTGTGGATTTGGCCTAAAACATGATTTTGGACAATGCTCATGGAACTCAGCTTAAAACGTACTTGCAGACTTGAAAACCCTTGCCTATTGTAGAGCGCGCCTGTACTTCCAGTGCTGAACGAAAACCCATGATTTTGGACCCTGTTTTCATGCGAAATGGCTAAAATAAATGTTTCACGTTTGTTACACTCAAACAGTGTCTCCTGTCATATGCTGAACTGGTCGCATTGTGGATTTGGCCTAAAACATGATTTTGGACAATGTTCATGGAACTCAGCTTAAAACGTACTTGCAGACTTGAAAACCCTTGCCTATTGTACAGCGCGCCTGTCCTTCCAGTGCTGAACGAAAACCCATGATTTTGGACCCTGTTTTCATGCGAAATGGCTAAAAGAAATGTTTCACGTTTGTTACACTCAAACAGTGTCTCCTGTCATATGCTGAACTGGTCGCATTGTGGATTTGGGCTTAAAACATGATTTTGGACAATGTTCATGGAACTCAGCTTAAAACGTACTTGCAGACTTGAAAACCCTTGCCTATTGTACAGCGCGCCTGTCCTTCCAGTGCTGAACGAAAACCCATGATTTTGGACCCTGTTTTCATGCGAAATGGCTAAAAGAAATGTTTCACGTTTGTTACACTCAAACAGTGTCTCCTGTCATATGCTGAACTGGTCGCATTGCGGATTTGGCCTAAAACATGATTTTGGACAATGTTCATGGAACTCAGCTTAAAACGTACTTGCAGACTTGAAAACCCTTGCCTATTGTACAGCGCGCCTGTACTTCCAGTGCTGAACGAAAAACCAATGATTTTGGACTCTGTTTTCATGCGAAATGGCTAAAATAATTGTTTCACGTTTGTTACACTCAAACAGTGTCTCCTGTCATATGCTGAACTGGTCGCATTGTGGATTTGGGTTAAAACATGATTTTGGACAATGTTCATGGAACTCAGCTTAAAACGTACTTGCAGACTTGAAAACCCTTGCCTATTGTAGAGCGCACCTGTACTTCCAGTGCTGAACGAAAACCCATGATTTTGGACCCTGTTTTCATGCGAAATGGCTAAAAGAAATGTTTCACATTTGTTACACTCAAACAGTGTCTCCTGTCATATGCTGAACTGGTCGCATTGTGGATTTGGGCCTAAAACATGATTTTGGACAATGCTCATGGAACTCAGCTTAAAACGTACTTGCAGACTTGAAAACCCTTGCCTATTGTAGAGCGCGCCTGTCCTTCCAGTGCTGAACGAAAACCCATGATTTTGGACCCTGTTTTCATGCGAAATGGCTAAAATAATTGTTTCATGTTTGTTACACTCAAACAGTGTCTCCTGTCATATGCTGAACTGGTCGCATTGTGGATTTGGGTTAAAACATGATTTTGGACAATGTTCATGGAACTCAGCTTAAAACGTACTTGCAGACTTGAAAACCCTTGCCTATTGTACAGCGCGCCTGTCCTTCCAGTGCTGAACGAAAACCCATGATTTTGGACCCTGTTTTTATGCGAAATAGCTAAAAGAAATGTTTCACGTTTGTTACACTCAAACAGTGTCTCCTGTCATATGCTGAACTGGTCGCATTGTGGATTTGGGCCTAAAACATGATTTTGGACAATGCTCATGGAACTCAGCTTAAAACGTACTTGCAGACTTGAAAACCCTTGCCTATTGTACAGCGCGCCTGTACTTCCAGTGCTGAACTAAAACCAATGATTTTGGACCCTGTTTTCATGCGAAATGGCTAAAATAATTGTTTCACGTTTGTTACACTCAAACAGTGTCTCCTGTCATATGCTGAACTGGTCGCATTGTGGATTTGGGTTAAAACATGATTTTGGACAATGTTCATGGAACTCAGCTTAAAACGTACTTGCAGACTTGAAAACCCTTGCCTATTGTACAGCGCGCCTGTACTTCCAGTGCTGAACGAAAACCCATGATTTTGGACCCTGTTTTCATGCGAAATGGCTAAAAGAAATGTTTCACGTTTGTTACACTCAAACAGTGTCTCCTGTCATATGCTGAACTGGTCGCATTGTGGATTTGGCCTAAAACATGATTTTGGACAATGCTCATGGAACTCAGCTTAAAACGTACTTGCAGACTTGAAAACCCTTGCCTATTGTAGAGCGCGCCTGTCCTTCCAGTGCTGAACGAAAACCCATGATTTTGGACCCTGTTTTCATGCGAAATGGCTAAAATAAATGTTTCACGTTTGTTACACTCAAACAGTGTCTCCTGTCATATGCTGAACTGGTCGCATTGTGGATTTGGCCTAAAACATGATTTTGGACAATGCTCATGGAACTCAGCTTAAAACGTACTTGCAGACTTGAAAACCCTTGCCTATTGTAGAGCGCGCCTGTCCTTCCAGTGCTGAACGAAAACCCATGATTTTGGACCCTGTTTTCATGCGAAATGGCTAAAATAAATGTTTCACGTTTGTTACACTCAAACAGTGTCTCCTGTCATATGCTGAACTGGTCGCATTGTGGATTTGGGTTAAAACATGATTTTGGACAATGTTCATGGAACTCAGCTTAAAACGTACTTGCAGACTTGAAAACCCTTGCCTATTGTAGAGCGCGCCTGTACTTCCAGTGCTGAACGAAAACCCATGATTTTGGACCCTGTTTTCATGCGAAATGGCTAAAAGAAATGTTTCACGTTTGTTACACTCAAACAGTGTCTCCTGTCATATGCTGAACTGGTCGCATTGTGGATTTGGCCTAAAACATGATTTTGGACAATGCTCATGGAACTCAGCTTAAAACGTACTTGCAGACTTGAAAACCCTTGCCTATTGTAGAGCGCGCCTGTCCTTCCAGTGCTGAACGAAAACCCATGATTTTGGACCCTGTTTTCATGCGAAATGGCTAAAATAAATGTTTCACGTTTGTTACACTCAAACAGTGTCTCCTGTCATATGCTGAACTGGTCGCATTGTGGATTTGGGTTAAAACATGATTTTGGACAATGTTCATGGAACTCAGCTTAAAACGTACTTGCAGACTTGAAAACCCTTGCCTATTGTAGAGCGCGCCTGTACTTCCAGTGCTGAACGAAAACCCATGATTTTGGACCCTGTTTTCATGCGAAATGGCTAAAATAAATGTTTCACGTTTGTTACACTCAAACAGTGTCTCCTGTCATATGCTGAACTGGTCGCATTGTGGATTTGGCCTAAAACATGATTTTGGACAATGCTCATGGAACTCAGCTTAAAACGTACTTGCAGACTTGAAAACCCTTGCCTATTATACAGCGCGCCTGTCCTTCCAGTGCTGAACGAAAACCCATGATTTTGGACCCTGTTTTCATGCGAAATGGCTAAAAGAAATGTTTCACGTTTGTTACACTCAAACAGTGTCTCCTGTCATATGCTGAACTGGTCGCATTGTGGATTTGGCCTAAAACATGATTTTGGACAATGCTCATGGAACTCAGCTTAAAACGTACTTGCAGACTTGAAAACCCTTGCCTATTGTAGAGCGCGCCTGTACTTCCAGTGCTGAACGAAAACCCATGATTTTGGACCCTGTTTTCATGCGAAATGGCTAAAATAAATGTTTCACGTTTGTTACACTCAAACAGTGTCTCCTGTCATATGCTGAACTGGTCGCATTGTGGATTTGGCCTAAAACATGATTTTGGACAATGCTCATGGAACTCAGCTTAAAACGTACTTGCAGACTTGAAAACCCTTGCCTATTGTAGAGCGCGCCTGTACTTCCAGTGCTGAACGAAAACCCATGATTTTGGACCCTGTTTTCATGCGAAATGGCTAAAATAAATGTTTCACGTTTGTTACACTCAAACAGTGTCTCCTGTCATATGCTGAACTGGTCGCATTGTGGATTTGGCCTAAAACATGATTTTGGACAATGCTCATGGAACTCAGCTTAAAACGTACTTGCAGACTTGAAAACCCTTGCCTATTGTACAGCGCGCCTGTCCTTCCAGTGCTGAACGAAAACCCATGATTTTGGACCCTGTTTTCATGCGAAATGGCTAAAAGAAATGTTTCACGTTTGTTACACTCAAACAGTGTCTCCTGTCATATGCTGAACTGGTCGCATTGTGGATTTGGGTTAAAACATGATTTTGGACAATGCTCATGGAACTCAGCTTAAAACGTACTTGCAGACTTGAAAACCCTTGCCTATTGTACAGCGCGCCTGTACTTCCAGTGCTGAACGAAAACCCATGATTTTGGACCCTGTTTTCATGCGAAATGGCTAAAATAAATGTTTCACGTTTGTTACACTCAAACAGTGTCTCCTGTCATATGCTGAACTGGTCGCATTGTGGATTTGGCCTAAAACATGATTTTGGACAATGCTCATGGAACTCAGCTTAAAACGTACTTGCAGACTTGAAAACCCTTGCCTATTGTAGAGCGCGCCTGTCCTTCCAGTGCTGAACGAAAACCCATGATTTTGGACCCTGTTTTCATGCGAAATGGCTAAAATAAATGTTTCACGTTTGTTACACTCAAACAGTGTCTCCTGTCATATGCTGAACTGGTCGCATTGTGGATTTGGCCTAAAACATGATTTTGGACAATGCTCATGGAACTCAGCTTAAAACGTACTTGCAGACTTGAAAACCCTTGCCTATTGTAGAGCGCGCCTGTACTTCCAGTGCTGAACGAAAACCCATGATTTTGGACCCTGTTTTCATGCGAAATGGCTAAAATAATTGTTTCACGTTTGTTACACTCAAACAGTGTCTCCTGTCATATGCTGAACTGGTCGCATTGTGGATTTGGGTTAAAACATGATTTTGGACAATGTTCATGGAACTCAGCTTAAAACGTACTTGCAGACTTGAAAACATTTGCCTATTGTAGAGCGCACCTGTACTTCCAGTGCTGAACGAAAACCCATGATTTTGGACCCTGTTTTTATGCGAAATAGCTAAAAGAAATGTTTCACGTTTGTTACACTCAAACAGTGTCTCCTGTCATATGCTGAACTGGTCGCATTGTGGATTTGGCCTAAAACATGATTTTGGACAATGCTCATGGAACTCAGCTTAAAACGTACTTGCAGACTTGAAAACCCTTGCCTATTGTACAGCGCGCCTGTCCTTCCAGTGCTGAACGAAAACCCATGATTTTGGACCCTGTTTTCATGCGAAATGGCTAAAATAAATGTTTTCACGTTTGTTACACTCAAACAGTGTCTCCTGTCATATGCTGAACTGGTCGCATTGTGGATTTGGCCTAAAACATGATTTTGGACAATGTTCATGGAACTCAGCTTAAAACGTACTTGCAGACTTGAAAACCCTTGCCTATTGTAGAGCGCGCCTGTCCTTCCAGTGCTGAACGAAAACCCATGATTTTGGACCCTGTTTTCATGCGAAATGGCTAAAAGAAATGTTTCACGTTTGTTACACTCAAACAGTGTCTCCTGTCATATGCTGAACTGGTCGCATTGTGGATTTGGCCTAAAACATGATTTTGGACAATGCTCATGGAACTCAGCTTAAAACGTACTTGCAGACTTGAAAACCCTTGCCTATTGTACAGCGCGCCTGTCCTTCCAGTGCTGAACGAAAACCCATGATTTTGGACCCTGTTTTCATGCGAAATGGCTAAAATAATTGTTTCACGTTTGTTACACTCAAACAGTGTCTCCTGTCATATGCTGAACTGGTCGCATTGTGGATTTGGGTTAAAACATGATTTTGGACAATGTTCATGGAACTCAGCTTAAAACGTACTTGCAGACTTGAAAACCCTTGCCTATTGTAGAGCGCACCTGTACTTCCAGTGCTGAACGAAAACCCATGATTTTGGACCCTGTTTTCATGCGAAATGGCTAAAATAAATGTTTCACATTTGTTACACTCAAACAGTGTCTCCTGTCATATGCTGAACTGGTCGCATTGTGGATTTGGCCTAAAACATGATTTTGGACAATGCTCATGGAACTCAGCTTAAAACGTACTTGCAGACTTGAAAACCCTTGCCTATTGTACAGCGCGCCTGTACTTCCAGTGCTGAACGAAAACCCATGATTTTGGACCCTGTTTTCATGCGAAATGGCTAAAATAAATGTTTCACGTTTGTTACACTCAAACAGTGTCTCCTGTCATATGCTGAACTGGTCGCATTGTGGATTTGGCCTAAAACATGATTTTGGACAATGTTCATGGAACTCAGCTTAAAACGTACTTGCAGACTTGAAAACCCTTGCCTATTGTAGAGCGCGCCTGTACTTCCAGTGCTGAACGAAAACCCATGATTTTGGACCCTGTTTTCATGCGAAATGGCTAAAAGAAATGTTTCACGTTTGTTACACTCAAACAGTGTCTCCTGTCATATGCTGAACTGGTCGCATTGTGGATTTGGCCTAAAACATGATTTTGGACAATGCTCATGGAACTCAGCTTAAAACGTACTTGCAGACTTGAAAACCCTTGCCTATTGTACAGCGCGCCTGTCCTTCCAGTGCTGAACGAAAACCCATGATTTTGGACCCTGTTTTCATGCGAAATGGCTAAAATAATTGTTTCACGTTTGTTACACTCAAACAGTGTCTCCTGTCATATGCTGAACTGGTCGCATTGTGGATTTGGCCTAAAACATGATTTTGGACAATGTTCATGGAACTCAGCTTAAAACGTACTTGCAGACTTGAAAACCCTTGCCTATTGTAGAGCGCGCCTGTACTTCCAGTGCTGAACGAAAACCCATGATTTTGGACCCTGTTTTCATGCGAAATGGCTAAAAGAAATGTTTCACGTTTGTTACACTCAAACAGTGTCTCCTGTCATATGCTGAACTGGTCGCATTGTGGATTTGGCCTAAAACATGATTTTGGACAATGCTCATGGAACTCAGCTTAAAACGTACTTGCAGACTTGAAAACCCTTGCCTATTGTACAGCGCGCCTGTACTTCCAGTGCTGAACGAAAACCCATGATTTTGGACCCTGTTTTCATGCGAAATGGCTAAAATAATTGTTTCACGTTTGTTACACTCAAACAGTGTCTCCTGTCATATGCTGAACTGGTCGCATTGTGGATTTGGGTTAAAACATGATTTTGGACAATGTTCATGGAACTCAGCTTAAAACGTACTTGCAGACTTGAAAACCCTTGCCTATTGTAAAGCGCGTCTGTCCTTCCAGTGCTGAACGAAAACCCATGATTTTGGACCCTGTTTTCATGCGAAATGGCTAAAAGAAATGTTTAACGTTTGTTACACTCAAACAGTGTCTCCTGTCATATGCTGAACTGGTCGCATTGTGGATTTGGCCTAAAACATGATTTTGGACAATGTTCATGGAACTCAGCTTAAAACGTACTTGCAGACTTGAAAACCCTTGCCTATTGTAGAGCGCGCCTGTACTTACAGTGCTGAACGAAAACCCATGATTTTGGACCCTGTTTTCATGCGAAATGGCTAAAATAAATGTTTCACGTTTGTTACACTCAAACAGTGTCTCCTGTCATATGCTGAACTGGTCGCATTGTGGATTTGGCCTAAAACATGATTTTGGACAATGCTCATGGAACTCAGCTTAAAACGTACTTGCAGACTTGAAAACCCTTGCCTATTGTACAGCGCGCCTGTACTTCCAGTGCTGAACGAAAACCCATGATTTTGGACCCTGTTTTCATGCGAAATGGCTAAAATAAATGTTTCACGTTTGTTACACTCAAACAGTGTCTCCTGTCATATGCTGAACTGGTCGCATTGTGGATTTGGCCTAAAACATGATTTTGGACAATGCTCATGGAACTCAGCTTAAAACGTACTTGCAGACTTGAAAACCCTTGCCTATTGTACAGCGCGCCTGTACTTCCAGTGCTGAACGAAAACCCATGATTTTGGACCCTGTTTTCATGCGAAATGGCTAAAATAAATGTTTCACGTTTGTTACACTCAAACAGTGTCTCCTGTCATATGCTGAACTGGTCGCATTGTGGATTTGGGTTAAAACATGATTTTGGACAATGTTCATGGAACTCAGCTTAAAACGTACTTGCAGACTTGAAAACCCTTGCCTATTGTAGAGCGCGCCTGTACTTCCAGTGCTGAACGAAAACCCATGATTTTGGACCCTGTTTTCATGCGAAATGGCTAAAAGAAATGTTTCACGTTTGTTACACTCAAACAGTGTCTCCTGTCATATGCTGAACTGGTCGCATTGTGGATTTGGCCTAAAACATGATTTTGGACAATGCTCATGGAACTCAGCTTAAAACGTACTTGCAGACTTGAAAACCCTTGCCTATTGTAGAGCGCGCCTGTACTTCCAGTGCTGAACGAAAACCCATGATTTTGGACCCTGTTTTCATGCGAAATGGCTAAAATAAATTGTTTCACGTTTGTTACACTCAAACAGTGTCTCCTGTCATATGCTGAACTGGTCGCATTGTGGATTTGGCCTAAAACATGATTTTGGACAATGCTCATGGAACTCAGCTTAAAACGTACTTGCAGACTTGAAAACCCTTGCCTATTGTAGCAGCGCGCCTGTACTTCCAGTGCTGAACGAAAACCCAATGATTTTGGACCCTGTTTTCATGCGAAATGGCTAAAATAATTGTTTCACGTTTGTTACACTCAAACAGTGTCTCCTGTCATATGCTGAACTGGTCGCATTGTGGATTTGGCCTAAAACATGATTTTGGACAATGCTCATGGAACTCAGCTTAAAACGTACTTGCAGACTTGAAAACCCTTGCCTATTGTACAGCGCGCCTGTACTTCCAGTGCTGAACGAAAACCCATGATTTTGGACACTGTTTTCATGCGAAATGGCTAAAATAATTGTTTCACGTTTGTTACACTCAAACAGTGTCTCCTGTCATATGCTGAACTGGTCGCATTGTGGATTTGGCCTAAAACATGATTTTGGACAATGTTCATGGAACTCAGCTTAAAACGTACTTGCAGACTTGAAAACCCTTGCCTATTGTACAGCGCGCCTGTACTTCCAGTGCTGAACGAAAACCCATGATTTTGGACCCTGTTTTCATGCGAAATGGCTAAAATAATTGTTTCACGTTTGTTACACTCAAACAGTGTCTCCTGTCATATGCTGAACTGGTCGCATTGTGGATTTGGGTTAAAACATGATTTTGGACAATGCTCATGGAACTCAGCTTAAAACGTACTTGCAGACTTGAAAACCCTTGCCTATTGTAGAGCGCGCCTGTCCTTCCAGTGCTGAACGAAAACCCATGATTTTGGACCCTGTTTTCATGCGAAATGGCTAAAATAATTGTTTCACGTTTGTTACACTCAAACAGTGTCTCCTGTCATATGCTGAACTGGTCGCATTGTGGATTTGGCCTAAAACATGATTTTGGACAATGTTCATGGAACTCAGCTTAAAACGTACTTGCAGACTTGAAAACCTTTGCCTATTGTAGAGCGCACCTGTACTTCCAGTGCTGAACGAAAACCCATGATTTTGGACCCTGTTTTTATGCGAAATAGCTAAAAGAAATGTTTCACGTTTGTTACACTCAAACAGTGTCTCCTGTCATATGCTGAACTGGTCGCATTGTGGATTTGGCCTAAAACATGATTTTGGACAATGCTCATGGAACTCAGCTTAAAACGTACTTGCAGACTTGAAAACCTTTGCCTATTGTAGAGCGCACCTGTACTTCCAGTGCTGAACGAAAACCCATGATTTTGGACCCTGTTTTCATGCGAAATGGCTAAAATAATTGTTTCACGTTTGTTACACTCAAACAGTGTCTCCTGTCATATGCTGAACTGGTCGCATTGCGGATTTGGCCTAAAACATGATTTTGGACAATGTTCATGGAACTCAGCTTAAAACGTACTTGCAGACTTGAAAACCCTTGCCTATTGTACAGCGCGCCTGTCCTTCCAGTGCTGAACGAAAACCCATGATTTTGGACCCTGTTTTCATGCGAAATGGCTAAAATAAATGTTTCACGTTTGTTACACTCAAACAGTGTCTCCTGTCATATGCTGAACTGGTCGCATTGTGGATTTGGCCTAAAACATGATTTTGGACAATGCTCATGGAACTCAGCTTAAAACGTACTTGCAGACTTGAAAACCCTTGCCTATTGTAGAGCGCGCCTGTACTTCCAGTGCTGAACGAAAACCCAATGATTTTGGACCCTGTTTTCATGCGAAATGGCTAAAAGAAATGTTTCACGTTTGTTACACTCAAACAGTGTCTCCTGTCATATGCTGAACTGGTCGCATTGTGGATTTGGCCTAAAACATGATTTTGGACAATGCTCATGGAACTCAGCTTAAAACGTACTTGCAGACTTGAAAACCCTTGCCTATTGTACAGCGCGCCTGTACTTCCAGTGCTGAACGAAAACCCATGATTTTGGACCCTGTTTTCATGCGAAATGGCTAAAATAAATGTTTCACGTTTGTTACACTCAAACAGTGTCTCCTGTCATATGCTGAACTGGTCGCATTGTGGATTTGGCCTAAAACATGATTTTGGACAATGCTCATGGAACTCAGCTTAAAACGTACTTGCAGACTTGAAAACCCTTGCCTATTGTACAGCGCGCCTGTACTTCCAGTGCTGAACGAAAACCCATGATTTTGGACCCTGTTTTTATGCGAAATAGCTAAAAGAAATGTTTCACGTTTGTTACACTCAAACAGTGTCTCCTGTCATATGCTGAACTGGTCGCATTGTGGATTTGGCCTAAAACATGATTTTGGACAATGCTCATGGAACTCAGCTTAAAACGTACTTGCAGACTTGAAAACCCTTGCCTATTGTACAGCGCGCCTGTACTTCCAGTGCTGAACGAAAACCAATGATTTTGGACCCTGTTTTCATGCGAAATGGCTAAAATAATTGTTTCACGTTTGTTACACTCAAACAGTGTCTCCTGTCATATGCTGAACTGGTCGCATTGTGGATTTGGCCTAAAACATGATTTTGGACAATGCTCATGGAACTCAGCTTAAAACGTACTTGCAGACTTGAAAACCCTTGCCTATTGTAGAGCGCGCCTGTACTTCCAGTGCTGAACGAAAACCCATGATTTTGGACCCTGTTTTCATGCGAAATGGCTAAAATAAATTGTTTCACGTTTGTTACACTCAAACAGTGTCTCCTGTCATATGCTGAACTGGTCGCATTGTGGATTTGGCCTAAAACATGATTTTGGACAATGCTCATGGAACTCAGCTTAAAACGTACTTGCAGACTTGAAAACCCTTGCCTATTGTACAGCGCGCCTGTACTTCCAGTGCTGAACGAAAACCCATGATTTTGGACCCTGTTTTCATGCGAAATGGCTAAAATAAATGTTTCACGTTTGTTACACTCAAACAGTGTCTCCTGTCATATGCTGAACTGGTTGCATTGTGGATTTGGCCTAAAACATGATTTTGGACAATGTTCATGGAACTCAGCTTAAAACGTACTTGCAGACTTGAAAACCATTGCCTATTGTACAGCGCGCCTGTCCTTCCAGTGCTGAAGGAAAACCCATGATTTTGGACCCTGTTTTCATGCGAAATGGCTAAAATAATTGTTTCACGTTTGTTACACTCAAACAGTGTCTCCTGTCATATGCTGAACTGGTCGCATTGTGGATTTGGCCTAAAACATGATTTTGGACAATGTTCATGGAACTCAGCTTAAAACGTACTTGCAGACTTGAAAACCCTTGCCTATTGTAGAGCGCACCTGTACTTCCAGTGCTGAACGAAAACCCATGATTTTGGACCCTGTTTTCATGCGAAATAGCTAAAAAAATTGTTTCACGTTTGTTACACTCAAACAGTGTCTCCTGTCATATGCTGAACTGGTCGCATTGTGGATTTGGCCTAAAACATGATTTTGGACAATGCTCATGGAACTCAGCTTAAAACGTACTTGCAGACTTGAAAACCCTTGCCTATTGTACAGCGCGCCTGTACTTCCAGTGCTGAACGAAAACCCATGATTTTGGACCCTGTTTTCATGCGAAATGGCTAAAATAAATTGTTTCACGTTTGTTACACTCAAACAGTGTCTCCTGTCATATGCTGAACTGGTCGCATTGTGGATTTGGCCTAAAACATGATTTTGGACAATGTTCATGGAACTCAGCTTAAAACGTACTTGCAGACTTGAAAACCCTTGCCTATTGTAGAGCGCGCCTGTCCTTCCAGTGCTGAACGAAAACCCATGATTTTGGACCCTGTTTTTATGCGAAATAGCTAAAATAAATGTTTCACGTTTGTTACACTCAAACAGTGTCTCCTGTCATATGCTGAACTGGTCGCATTGTGGATTTGGCCTAAAACATGATTTTGGACAATGCTCATGGAACTCAGCTTAAAACGTACTTGCAGACTTGAAAACCCTTGCCTATTGTACAGCGCGCCTGTACTTCCAGTGCTGAACGAAAACCCATGATTTTGGACCCTGTTTTCATGCGAAATGGCTAAAATAAATGTTTCACGTTTGTTACACTCAAACAGTGTCTCCTGTCATATGCTGAACTGGTCGCATTGTGGATTTGGCCTAAAACATGATTTTGGACAATGCTCATGGAACTCAGCTTAAAACGTACTTGCAGACTTGAAAACCCTTGCCTATTGTACAGCGCGCCTGTACTTCCAGTGCTGAACGAAAACCCATGATTTTGGACCCTGTTTTTATGCGAAATAGCTAAAAGAAATGTTTCACGTTTGTTACACTCAAACAGTGTCTCCTGTCATATGCTGAACTGGTCGCATTGTGGATTTGGCCTAAAACATGATTTTGGACAATGCTCATGGAACTCAGCTTAAAACGTACTTGCAGACTTGAAAACCCTTGCCTATTGTACAGCGCGCCTGTACTTCCAGTGCTGAATGAAAACCAATGATTTTGGACCCTGTGTTCATGCGAAATGGCTAAAATAATTGTTTCACGTTTGTTACACTCAAACAGTGTCTCCTGTCATATGCTGAACTGGTCGCATTGTGGATTTGGCCTAAAACATGATTTTGGACAATGCTCATGGAACTCAGCTTAAAACGTACTTGCAGACTTGAAAACCCTTGCCTATTGTAGAGCGCACCTGTACTTCCAGTGCTGAACGAAAACCCATGATTTTGGACCCTGTTTTTATGCGAAATAGCTAAAAGAAATGTTTCACGTTTGTTACACTCAAACAGTGTCTCCTGTCATATGCTGAACTGGTCGCATTGTGGATTTGGCCTAAAACATGATTTTGGACAATGTTCATGGAACTCAGCTTAAAACGTACTTGCAGACTTGAAAACCCTTGCCTATTGTACAGCGCGCCTGTACTTCCAGTGCTGAACGAAAACCCATGATTTTGGACCCTGTTTTCATGCGAAATGGCTAAAATAAATGTTTCACGTTTGTTACACTCAAACAGTGTCTCCTGTCATATGCTGAACTGGTCGCATTGTGGATTTGGCCTAAAACATGATTTTGGACAATGCTCATGGAACTCAGCTTAAAACGTACTTGCAGACTTGAAAACCCTTGCCTATTGTAGAGTGCGCCTGTACATCCAGTGCTGAACGAAAACCCATGATTTTGGACCCTGTTTTCATGCGAAATGGCTACAAAGAATGTTTCACGTTTGTTACACTCAAACAGTGTCTCCTGTCATATGCTGAACTGGTCGCATTTTGGATTTGGCCTAAAACATGATTTTGGACAATGTTCATGGAACTCAGCTTAAAACGTACTTGCAGACTTGAAAACCCTTGCCTATTGTACAGCGCGCCTGTACTTCCAGTGCTGAACGAAAACCCATGATTTTGGACCCTTTTTTCATGCGAAATGGCTACAAAAAAGTTTCACGTTTGTTACACTCAAACAGTGTCTCCTGTCATATGCTGAACTGGTCGCATTGTGGATTTGGCCTAAAACATGATTTTGGACAATGCTCATGGAACTCAGCTTAAAACGGACTTGCAGACTTGAAAACCCTTGCCTATTGTAGAGCACGCCTGTACTTCCAGTGCTGAACGAAAACCCATGATTTTGGACCCTGTTTTCATGCGAAATGGCTAAAATAATTGTTTCACGTTTGTTACACTCAAACAGTGTCTCCTGTCATATGCTGAACTGGTCGCATTGTGGATTTGGCCTAAAACATGATTTTGGACAATGTTCATGGAACTCAGCTTAAAACGTACTTGCAGACTTGAAAACCCTTGCCTATTGTAGAGCGCACCTGTCCTTCCAGTGCTGAACGAAAACCCATGATTTTGGACCCTGTTTTCATGCGAAATGGCTAAAATAAATGTTTCACGTTTGTTACACTCAAACAGTGTCTCCTGTCATATGCTGAACTGGTCGCATTGTGGATTTGGCCTAAAACATGATTTTGGACAATGTTCATGGAACTCAGCTTAAAACGTACTTGCAGACTTGAAAACCCTTGCCTATTGTACAGCGCGCCTGTACTTCCAGTGCTGAACGAAAACCAATGATTTTGGACCCTGTTTTCATGCGAAATGGCTACAAAAAAAGTTTCACGTTTGTTACACTCAAACAGTGTCTCCTGTCATATGCTGAACTGGTCGCATTGTGGATTTGGCCTAAAACATGATTTTGGACAATGCTCATGGAACTCAGCTTAAAACGTACTTGCAGACTTGAAAACCCTTGCCTATTGTACAGCGCGCCTGTACTTCCAGTGCTGAACGAAAACCCATGATTTTGGACCCTGTTTTCATGCGAAATGGCTAAAATAATTGTTTCACGTTTGTTACACTCAAACAGTGTCTCCTGTCATATGCTGAACTGGTCGCATTGTGGATTTGGCCTAAAACATGATTTTGGACAATGCTCATGGAACTCAGCTTAAAACGTACATGCAGACTTGAAAACCCTTGCCTATTGTACAGCGCGCCTGTACTTCCAGTGCTGAACGAAAACCAATGATTTTGGACCCTGTTTTCATGCGAAATGGCTAAAATAATTGTTTCACGTTTGTTACACTCAAACAGTGTCTCCTGTCATATGCTGAACTGGTCGCATTGTGGATTTGGCCTAAAACATGATTTTGGACAATGCTCATGGAACTCAGCTTAAAACGTACTTGCAGACTTGAAAACCCTTGCCTATTGTACAGCGCACCTGTACTTCCAGTGCTGAACGAAAACCCATGATTTTGGACCCTGTTTTCATGCGAAATGGCTAAAATAATTGATTCACGTTTGTTACACTCAAACAGTGTCTCCTGTCATATGCTGAACTGGTCGCATTGTGGATTTGGCCTAAAACATGATTTTGGACAATGCTCATGGAACTCAGCTTAAAACGTACTTGCAGACTATAATAAATATTTTTCTCGTTTGTTATAAAGAACTTTGTATCCCTTCATATGCCGAACTAGTTGCATTGTGGATTTTGCCTAAAACATGATTTTAGAAAATAGTCATTGAAAAAAGCTTTTAAAAAAATCACATTTGAAAACTCTTGTATGTTGTATTCTACATATGTCCTTCTAGTGCTGAAAGTTAAAAAAATATTTTTGACCCTTTTCATGAAAAATGTATAAAAAATATTTTTCTTGTTTGTTATAAAGAACTTTGTATCCCTTCATATGCCGAACTAGTTGCATTGTGGATTTTGCCTAAAACATGATTTTAGAAAATGTTAATGGATTTTTTTTTTTTTTAATCACATTTGAAAACCCTTGTATGTTGTATTCTACATATATCCTTCTAGTGCTGAACGTTAAAAATATATTTTAGACCCTTTTCATGCAAAATGTATAAAAATATTTTTTCTCGTTTTTTACACTCAAACATTGTATCTCCTGTCATATGCCGAACTGGTCGCATTGTGGATTTTGCCTAAAACATGATTTTAGAAAATATTCATTGAACTAAGCTTTTAAAAAAATTCAGATTTGAAAACCCTTGCCTATTGTATTCTACATATGTCCTTCTAGTGCTGAACGTAAAAACCATGATTTTAGACCCTGTTTTCATGCAAAATGTCTAAAAAATAAAATTCTTACGTTTGTTATACAAGACTTTGTCTCCCTTCATATGCTGAACTGGTCGCATTGTGGATTTTGCCTAAAACATGATTTTAGAAAATATTCATTGAACACAGCTTAAAAAAATTGCACACTTGAAAACCCTTGCCTATTTGTATTCTACATCTGTCCTTCTAGTGCTGAACGTAAAAAAATATTTTAGACCCTGTTTTCATGCAAAATGTATAAAAAATATTTTTTCTTGTTTGTTATACTAAGAACTTTGTATCCCTTCATATGCCGAACTGGTCGCATTGTGGATTTTGCCTAAAACATGATTTTAGAAAATGTTCATTGAACTCAAAAACGCTTTTTTTAATTCACATTTGAAAACTCTTGCTATGTTGTATTCGACATCGTGTCCTTCTAGTGCTGAAAGTAAAAAAATATTTTAGACCCTGTTTTCATGCGAAATGTATAAAAATATTTTTCTCACTTTGTTAACTAAAAAACTTGTATCTCCTGTCATATGCCGAATTAGTCGCATTGTGGATTTAGCCTAAAACATGATTTTAGACAATATTCATTGAACTAAAACGTTGTTTTTAATCACATTTGAAAACTCTTGTATGTTGTATTCTACATATGTCCTTCTAGTGCTGAAAATTAAAAAATTATTTTAGACCCTTTTCATGCAAAATGTATAACAAATAATTTTTCTTGTTTGTTACACAAGAACTTTGTATCCCTTCATATGCCGAACTAGTTGCATTGTGGATTTTGCCTAAAACATGATTTTAGAAAATGTTAATGGAAAAAAACATTTTTTTTAAAAATTACATTTGAAAACCCTTGTATGTTCAATTCTACATATGTCCTTCAAAAAATATTTTAGACCCTTTTCATGCAAAATGTATAATAAATATTTTTCTTGTTTGTTATATAGAACTTTGTCTCCCTTCATATGCCGAACTGGTCGCATTGTGGATTTTGCCTAAAACATGATTTTAGAAAATATTCATTGAAAAAAGCTTTTAAAAAATTCAGATTTGAAAACCATTGCTATGTTGTATAGGACATATGTCATTCTAGTGCTGAACGTTAAAAAAATATTTTAGACCCTTTTCATGCGAAATGGCTATAATAAATATTTTTCTTGTTTGTTATACTAGAACTTTGTATCCCTTCATATGCCGAACTAGTTGCATTGTGGATTTTGCCTAAAACATGATTTTAGACAATGTTCATTGAAAAAAGCTTTTAAAAAAATCACATTTAAAAAAAATATTTTAGACCCTTTTCATGCAAAATGTATTATAAATATTTTTCTCGTTTCTTATAAAGAACTTTGTATCCCTTCATATGCCGAACTAGTTGCATTGTGGATTTTGCCTAAAACATGATTTTAGACAATATTCATTGAAAAAAGCTTTAAAAAAAATCACATAAAAAAAAAAAAAAATTAGACCCTTTTCATGCAAAATGTATAAAAAATATTTTTCTTGTTTGTTATAAAGAACTTTGTATCCCTTCATATGCCGAACTAGTTGCATTGTGGATTTTGCCTAAAACATGATTTTAGAAAATATTCATTGAAAAAAGCTTTTTTTTTAATCACATTTGAAAACTCTTGTATGTTGTATTCTACATATGTCCTTCTAGTGCTGAAAATTAAAAAAATATTTTAGACCCTTTTCATGCAAAATGTATAAAAAATATTTTTCTCGTTTGTTATAAAGAACTTTGTATCCCTTCTTATGCCGAACTAGTTGCATTGTGGATTTTGCCTAAAACATGATTTTAGAAAATATTTATTGAAAAAAGATTTTTTTAAAATCACATTTGAAAACCATTGTATGTTGTATTCTACATATGTCCTTCTAGTGCTGAACGTAAAAAAATAATTTAGACCCTTTTAATGTAAAATGTATAAAAAATATGTTTCACGTTTTTTATTTAAAAAATTGTATCCCTTCATATGCCGAACTAGTTGCATTGTAGATTTTGCCTAAAACATGATTTTAGACAATATTAATTGAAAAAAGATTTTTAAAAAATCACATTTGAAAAAATATTTTAGAGCCTTTTCATGCAAAATGTATAAAAAATATTTTTCTTGTTTGTTATAAAGAACTTTGTATCCCTTCATATGCTGAACTAGTTGCATTGTGGATTTTGCCTAAAACATGATTTTAGAAAATATTCATTGAAAAAAGCTTTTTTTTAAATCACATTTGAAAACTCTTGTATGTTGTATTCTACATATGTCCTTCTAGTGCTGAAAGTTTAAAAAATATTTTAGACCCTTTTCATGAAAAATGTATAAAAAATATTTTTCTCATTTTTTATACAAAAAACTTTGTATCCCTTCATATGCCGAAGTAGTTGCATTGTGGATTTTGTCTAAAACAAGATTTTAGAAAATGTTAATGGAAAACATTTTTTTTAAATCACATTTGAAAACCCTTGTATGTTGTATTCTACATATGTCCTTCTAGTGCTGAACATTAAAAAAATGTTTTAGACCCTTTTCATGCAAAATGTATAAAAAATATTTTTCTCTTTTTTTATCAAAAAACTTTGTATCCCTTCATATGCCGAACTAGTTGCATTGTGGATTTTGCCTAAAACATGATTTTAGACAATATTCATTGAAAAAAGCTTTTAAAAAAATCACATAAAAAAAAAATATTTTAGACCCTTTTCATGCAAAATGAATGAAAAATATGTTTCTTGTTTGTTATAAAGAACTTTGTATCCCTTCTTATGCCGAACTAGTTGCATTGTGGATTTTGCCTAAAACATGATTTTAGACAATATTCATTGAAAAAAGCTTTTAAAAAAATCACATTTGAAAAAATATTTTAGACCCTTTTCATGCAAAATGTATAAAAAAATATTTTTATTGTTTGTTATAAAGAACTTTGTATCCCTTCTTATGCCGAACTAGTTGCATTGTGGATTTTGCCTAAAACATGATTTTAGAAAATATTTATTGAAAAAGATTTTTTTAAATCACATTTGAAAACCATTGTATGTTGTATTCTACATATGTCCTTCTAGTGCTGAACATTAAAAAAATGTTTTAGACCCTTTTCATGCAAAATGTATAAAAAATATTTTTCTCTTTTTTTATCAAAAAACTTTGTATCCCTTCATATGCCGAACTAGTTGCATTGTGGATTTTGCCTAAAACATGATTTTAGACAATATTCATTGAAAAAAGCTTTTAAAAAAATCACATAAAAAAAAAATATTTTAGACCCTTTTCATGCAAAATGAATGAAAAATATTTTTCTTGTTTGTTATAAAGAACTTTGTATCCCTTCTTATGCCGAACTAGTTGCATTGTGGATTTTGCCTAAAACATGATTTTAGACAATATTCATTGAAAAAAGCTTTAAAAAAAATCACATTTGAAAAAATATTTTAGACCCTTTTCATGCAAAATGTATAAAAAATATTTTTATTGTTTGTTATAAAGAACTTTGTATCCCTTCTTATGCCGAACTAGTTGCATTGTGGATTTTGCCTAAAACATGATTTTAGAAAATATTTATTGAAAAAAGATTTTTTTTAAATCACATTTGAAAACCATTGTATGTTGTATTCTACATATGTCCTTCTAGTGCTGAACATTAAAAAAATGTTTTAGACCCTTTTCATGCAAAATGTATAAAAAATATTTTTCTCTTTTTTTATCAAAAAACTTTGTATCCCTTCATATGCCGAACTAGTTGCATTGTGGATTTTGCCTAAAACATGATTTTAGACAATATTCATTGAAAAAAGCTTTTAAAAAAATCACATAAAAAAAAAAAAAATTAGACCCTTTTCATGCAAAATGTATAAAAAATATTTTTCTTGTTTGTTATAAAGAACTTTGTATCCCTTCATATGCCGAACTAGTTGCATTGTGGATTTTGCCTAAAACATGATTTTAGAAAATATTCATTGAAAAAAGCTTTTTTTTTAATCACATTTGAAAACTCTTGTATGTTGTATTCTACATATGTCCTTCTAGTGCTGAAAATTAAAAAAATATTTTAGACCCTTTTCATGAAAAATGTATAAAAAATATTTTTCTCATTTTTTATAAAAAAACTTTGTATCCCTTCATATGCCGAATTAGTTGCATTGTGGATTTAGCCTAAAACATGATTTTAGACAATATTCATTGAAGAAAGTTGTTTTTTAATCACATTTGAAAACTCTTGTATGTTGTATTCTACATATGTCCTTCTAGTGCTGAACGTTAAAAAAATATTTTAGACCCTTTTCATGCAAAATGTATAAAAAATATTTTTCTCGTTTGTTATAAAGAACTTTGTATCCCTTCTTATGCCGAACTAGTTGCATTGTGGATTTTGCCTAAAACATGATTTTAGAAAATATTTATTGAAAAAATATTTTTTTTAAATCACATTTGAAAACCATTGTATGTTGTATTCTACATATGTCCTTCTAGTGCTGAACGTAAAAAAATAATTTAGACCCTTTTAATGTAAAATGTATAAAAAATATGTTTCACGTTTTTTATTTAAAAAATTGTATCCCTTCATATGCCGAACTAGTTGCATTGTAGATTTTGCCTAAAACATGATTTTAGACAATATTAATTGAAAAAAGATTTTTAAAAAATCACATTTGAAAAAATATTTTAGAGCCTTTTCATGCAAAATGTATAAAAAATATTTTTCTTGTTTGTTATAAAGAACTTTGTATCCCTTCATATGCTGAACTAGTTGCATTGTGGATTTTGCCTAAAACATGATTTTAGAAAATATTCATTGAAAAAAGCTTTTTTTTAAATCACATTTGAAAACTCTTGTATGTTGTATTCTACATATGTCCTTCTAGTGCTGAAAGTTTAAAAAATATTTTAGACCCTTTTCATGAAAAATGTATAAAAAATATTTTTCTCATTTTTTATAAAAAAAACTTTGTATCCCTTCATATGCCGAAGTAGTTGCATTGTGGATTTTGTCTAAAACAAGATTTTAGAAAATGTTAATGGAAAACATTTTTTTAAAATCACATTTGAAAACCCTTGTATGTTGTATTCTACATATGTCCTTCTAGTGCTGAACATTAAAAAAATGTTTTAGACCCTTTTCATGCAAAATGTATAAAAAATATTTTTCTCTTTTTTATCAAAAAACTTTGTATCCCTTCATATGCCGAACTAGTTTCATTGTGGATTTTGCCTAAAACATGATTTTAGACAATATTCATTGAAAAAAGCTTTTAAAAAAAATCACATAAAAAAAATATTTTAGACCCTTTTCATGCAAAATGAATGAAAAAATATTTTTCTTGTTTGTTATAAAGAACTTTGTATCCTTCTTATGCCGAACTAGTTGCATTGTGGATTTTGCCTAAAACATGATTTTAGACAATATTCATTGAAAAAAGCTTTTAAAAAAATCACATTTGAAAAAATATTTTAGACCCTTTTCATGCAAAATGTATAAAAAATATTTTTATTGTTTGTTATAAAGAACTTTGTATCCCTTCTTATGCCGAACTAGTTGCATTGTGGGTTTTGCCTAAAACATGATTTTAGAAAATATTTATAGAAAAAAGATTTTTTTTAAATCACATTTGAAAACCATTGTATGTTGTATTCTACATATGTCCTTCTAGTGCTGAACGTAAAAAAATAATTTAGACCCTTTTAATGTAAAATGTATAAAAAATATGTTTCACGTTTTTTATAAAAAAAATTGTATCCCTTCATATGCCGAACTAGTTGCATTGTAGATTTTGCCTAAAACATGATTTTAGACAATATTCATTGAAAAAAGATTTTAAAAAAATCACATTTGAAAAAAGATTTTAGACCCTTTTCATGCAAAATGTATAAAAAATATTTTTATTGTTTGTTATAAAGAACTTTGTATCCCTTCTTATGCCGAACTAGTTGCATTGTGGATTTTGCCTAAAACATGATTTTAGAAAATATTTATTGAAAAAAGATTTTTTTTAAATCACATTTGAAAACCATTGTATGTTGTATTCTACATATGTCCTTCTAGTGCTGAACATTAAAAAAATGTTTTAGACCCTTTTCATGCAAAATGTATAAAAAATATTTTTCTCTTTTTTTATCAAAAAACTTTGTATCCCTTCATATGCCGAACTAGTTGCATTGTGGATTTTGCCTAAAACATGATTTTAGACAATATTCATTGAAAAAAGCTTTTAAAAAAATCACATAAAAAAAAAAAAATTAGACCCTTTTTCATGCAAAATGTATAAAAAATATTTTCTTGTTTGTTATAAAGAACTTTGTATCCCTTCATATGCCGAACTAGTTGCATTGTGGATTTTGCCTAAAACATGATTTTAGAAAATATTCATTGAAAAAAGCTTTTTTTTTAATCACATTTGAAAACTCTTGTATGTTGTATTCTACATATGTCCTTCTAGTGCTGAAAATTAAAAAAATATTTTAGACCCTTTTCATGAAAAATGTATAAAAATATTTTTTCTCATTTTTTTATAAAAAAACTTTGTATCCCTTCATATGCCGAATTAGTTGCATTGTGGATTTAGCCTAAAACATGATTTTAGACAATATTCATTGAAGAAAGTTGTTTTTTAATCACATTTGAAAACTGTTGTATGTTGTATTCTACATATGTCCTTCTAGTGCTGAACGTTAAAAAAATATTTTAGACCCTTTTCATGCAAAATGTATAAAAAATATTTTTCTCTGTTTGTTATAAAGAACTTTGTATCCTTCTTATGCCGAACTAGTTGCATTGTGGATTTTGCCTAAAACATGATTTTAGAAAATATTTATTGAAAAAGATTTTTTAAAATCACATTTGAAAACCATTGTATGTTGTATTCTACATATGTCCTTCTAGTGCTGAACGTAAAAAATAATTTAGACCCTTTTAATGTAAAATGTATAAAAAATATGTTTCACGTTTTTTATTTAAAAAATTGTATCCCTTCATATGCCGAACTAGTTGCATTGTAGATTTTGCCTAAAACATGATTTTAGACAATATTAATTGAAAAAAGATTTTAAAAAAATCACATTTGAAAAAATATTTTAGAGCCTTTTCATGCAAAATGTATAAAAAATATTTTTCTTGTTTGTTATAAAGAACTTTGTATCCCTTCATATGCTGAACTAGTTGCATTGTGGATTTCGGTGCGCGTCGCCAGCCCGGCCCGGCCTGTTCCTGTCACTCGCACCAAGCCAGGGGTGCGAGTCGCCAGCCCGGCCCGGTCTGTTCCTGCCACTCGCACCAAGCCAGGGGTGCGAGTCGCCAGCCTGGTCCAGCCTGTTCCTGCCACTCGCACCAAGCCAGGGGTGCGAGTCGTCAGCCTGGTTCAGCCCGTTCCTGCTACTCGCACCAAGCCCGGGGTGCGAGTCGTTAGCATGGTAAGACCGGTCAGCTGCTCCACAACGGAGCGTAAAGCAATCCGCTCCGTCAATGTCCAGTCCAGATCCAGCCAGCGGGTCGGACCGGACCAGGGGCGCTACGGGGGTAGTATGGAGGGGTGGTGGTCAGCCGGAGCCGGAGCCGCCTCCGAGGAGGAATGCCCACCCAGCCCTCCCCTGTTTGGGGTGTTTAGACGCGGTCGCAGTCCGCGCCTTTAGGGGGTACTGTCACACCCCTGGCTCGGGGACTCTATATGTTGTGCCAGGGTGTGTGCATTCTATGTGTTCGTTTTCTATGTTGGGTATTCTAGTTGTTCTGTTTCTATGTTTGCCTGTATGACTCCCAATCAGAGGCAACGAGTGTCAGCTGTCGGCTGGTTGTCTCTGATTGGGAGCCATATTTAATCTGTATGTTTTCCTTTGGGTGTTGTGGGTTTTTGTTCCTTTACGGTCAGTGTTAACCGTTGGACTTCACGAGTTGTGTTTTGTTTGGTTTGTTAGTACTTTAATATAATAAAGTCATGTTTCTTTCACACGCTGCGCCTTGGTCTACTTCGCTACTAGACGATCGTGACACATACTTACTTCACATAGCACGGACATATAGTAGACTACTGACACTCACTCCTATGGAATGGGTATGGGGACTGGACACGCCAGGACCCAGACCCTACTGTTGTCGATCACACATATTAATGTCGCGTTCAGGGTGCTATCAGAGTTATCGGAAATACCTAGTTCCGACTGGGAAGTTTCACTTGAATGACCCTCCAAGTTCGAATTACAAGTGAGAAATTGTGAAAATATTGTTGCCAATCTTATTGGTTTAAGAATTGTTCCGACTTCAAAACCACTTTAACACAATCATGTCGGAGTTACAACTTTGCATTTTCCACGAGAATGTGAAGTTGGCATAATACAGCATTCAAGTGCTAGTCGGTACTTGGAAACGGACATTTCTGACTTGCTAACTGGTTGAACGTGTTACAACAAGTATATAATATGATTGACATAACCATAATAGAAAGGCCTTGGAAGTGCCATAAGTGAAAGCCGACATTTCATTATTTTACATTAACCTCTTTAACATGTATTAAATGAATAATGAAGAAAATTGTGTAATTTAGGCTCTACGAAATATGAAATGCATTATGAAGAAAATCGTGTACTGTTGCCTACACGGAAAAGGGGCCTTTCTGACCAAAAGTGCACCAGTATCCCAAAGTATTAATCGAAATCAAGCATAGCAAACAGCGTTAGCATTAATAAAACAATTTTTCCCACGAATTAAGTTGCACGTAAATGTGTGTATTTTCTCACAAATGATGTTCAGAAAATCTCAAACAGTACATAGGCATACAACTACAATGTTTGAAACATTATTAAATAAAGACAACATTTCTGTATATTCATAACGTTTAATTAGCCATAATAAAGAAAATAAAGAAAAATAGGCTATCCGTTTATGTTTGTTGTGTGTTAAATTGGTGTCTTTTCGCACGAATTAAGTAGCACATAAATTCGTGTCTTTTCACACAGAAACGCACGAAATCTGCTGAAATACATGATGCTACCTGTGGTTTTCTCGAGCACGGTTATATGTCAGACATTTAAACGGCGACGGATAGCGGAAAGCAAACCCCGTATTGAGTCAATACTGTCATCGATTGGTAAACATAATCCTTAACGTAAATATCCCAGGTTAGTACACAACGATTTTCCTTACATGTTGTGCTAGGTCCTGCAGGACATCACCCCCTTCATCTTGCTGGAAAAAAAATAACACACAAACACAGACATTTTTCAATGTTGGGAACAAATTTTACATGAACATTTAAATCAAGATGGATTAAGAGATGCCCAGGCTGATGCGCAAAGGCAACTACGCCGAAGGCGTGTGGGTGCTGTCGCACCAGTCTACCTGGCTGCCGTGCTCGAGTGCCTGACTGCTGAGATCCTGGAGTTGGCCGGAGACATTGCCCGTGCAAACAAGAAGCCTCACATCATTCCCCATTACCTACTCCCCAAGAAGACCGTCAAAGCCAAGTAAATTCGCTACTGCGGCTTCAACTTGACAACTCAACCTCCAAAGGCTATTTTAAGAGCCAACCAATTGAGTGGGTGTATACACAATTATGTCGACTATTTCTTACATACATGGCACTATATCATGTTCCCACATGAGGCCATGAATGAACAATAACACCTACTAGGGCCACTGAGCTGCTCATCCGCATTGTGCCCTTCCAGCGCCTGTGGAGAAAAATCGCCGACCTGCGCTTCCAGAGCTCCGCCGTGATGGCCCTGCAGGAGGCTAGCGAGACTTACCTGGTCGGTCTGTTCGAGGACAACAAACTGTGTGCCATCCACGCAAAGAGGGTGACCATCGTGTCCTAGGACATCCAGCTGGCCCGCCTTATTCGCAGAGAGCGCGCGTAAATTATGACTTGATCTCCAAAATCCCACCTCCATATTTCCATCAAAAAGGCACAATTGATATATTTATTCGTGGTCCTCTGTAGCTAAATTGGTAGAGCATGGCGCTTGTAACGCCAGGGTAGTGGGTTCGATCCCGGGACGTAAAAATGTATGCGCACATGACTGTATGTCGCTTTGGATAAAAGCGTCTGTTAAATGGCTTATTATATACGCGCACCTCTACATTTCTCACCATGTATGTTGTTAACTAACCCGTCTAAAAGCTACGTATTGCACGTTTTTTGCCTGAGCGTTGAAATAAAAGGCACCTGCTGGACCAGAAGTCATGTGGCCAACACTCTGCTTAAAATCGTTAAGAGCTATAAGGAGTCCATCAACTAACTGGTCAGTCAAGTCATACAGGGAGGGATTTCATGGCCACCTGCTGGAGCAGAAGTAATGTTTGCCAACACTGGCCTTAAAATCATTAGGAGCTATAAGGAATAAGTCAACTCATCATTCAAGTAATATAGGGAGGGATCTTAGCACCACCTGCTGGATCAGAAGTACTCTTCACTGTAGGCTCAGAGAGCCATCATCTCTCAACCGGTGCAATTTTCATAAGTATGTGGTAAAAAAAAAAATACAACAACAGCTCATCATATAGGCAGTGGTTTCAAAACTCTAAGCACATGTTCAAGTAGAGCACACCAAATCATACAGGTACTTGTTCACCACACTGAATCAGTGTTTAATCTAGAAATACATGCTTCGCATTGCAATACATGTTCTCGTAAAGTCATTGCTTTCCACAATGCAATGCTCACATCACTTTCCGTGTGATATTGTTGTTCATTTGTTCAAATGTATTTGACTATGACCTAATCCGACTGCTCTGAATTCATAATCACTTCACGGTTTGGTGTTAACCTACCGATTTTCAACTGCTTTGCCTACTGCAGATTAGGAACACTGTCATGAAAATGTATGGTTGGGAAGTCTAAAATGAGGTAACTCCCCTTAAGGTAAATGTCTGTGTTCTGAGTGGCAAAAAAAACAACAATGTTTTATAACATTTAGATATGTGCATACTGGCTTTCCTTAGGCAAACGCATTTAGAAGGGAAAGAAGTGGAACCAATTAATACTTTTCTTGCTCTTCAATCAAAACAAAACCTTCACAAAGTGGTGCGTTTTGCCCCAAAATGACCCCTGAGGATTAGTGTGTTCTCATTTGTCAGTAATTGACCCTGACATACTCCCTTTAAATTATACTATTTTACTCAAATATATACTGTAATGTACTACTATTATGATGATGACTATTATGATTTTACTTCACGGTAAGTAGAGCAAAATGCTGATGTTGACAAGATCAGAGACTCGTTCGTTCCTTTTTCAAACTCCCCGACGGTCGATGGCGCTGATGAGTGCCACTGAACCATATGCGCTGCACCCCGAAGTTAGTGACAGAAGAAGAGCTACTATTGCTGCGAAAGACAAAAACAGTCAATACCTCAAGAAGTCTGATAATAAAATGAGCTGAGACGAGACTAGGTATGTAACAATGAAATGTCGTCCAATTGAGTACTCACTCTCTTAAACTTTAAATCTTGAAGTAAATTATTTGTTTTTGCGTGTGAACATGATTTAGTGTGGTGAATGTATTCCAAATAATTTAACATAAATACAGGAAATGATGCGCAAAAATCAGCCGCTTTTGCAAGTCAAATCTATGCTGGACAAATGCGCATTATTTGAATGACAGTTTTTTGATTACATGTTTTGTCTGCGCACTTGTTGGGTCGTATGTGACCGATGGTTAGCGAGCTCTCGTTTGGTTATGTGTTACTAGCTAATGTAGCCTAGACTAGCTAGCTAGCTAGCTAGCTAGTGTCAAAGTTGCGTCAATTCAAATCTGGTATTAGGAACAAAAGAGGTCAACACGACTTCTAAGATATACTAGTTATTTTAATTAATGCAAAAACCTTCAATGGTAAATATGATGTTTCGTATATACGGGCTCTTTGAAATACCTCGCAGGGCACTTCAGAGAACTAATCCATTGTTCTGTGTTCTTGCTCAAATACTCTGACAGAGAGAGTTTCCCACCTCTCTGCTGGCCAATTAGAGTAGAGACTTGAGCGTGGTTTAGACTTACTCAGCCAATCCGTTGATGCACCCCTGTTGCCAGGCATAAGTCCATATCATAACAACCTGTCATAGTGAGAAGAGCCAGCTCCCTTAGACACCATTCCTACGTCCAGGAAGGTTCACAGATCACAAAAGAACCAGTATATTTCCAGTATCTGGAGACACACATCCTTATCTCATTTTACCCCCCTAAAACAGCTCTTCACATCAATCACAGCTTGCCAGGTGTCACAACCTACATTAGCACAGTCCAGAATGCATTCTTTCTAAGTTAGTCATCCCATCAATTTAGGAGAATAATAAATCCCCAATAATCCCCCTTTTCACACCTACTAGGGTGTGATTCAAAAAATAAGAAAACACAGGGTGTCATTCATTATAATACAATACAAACAAAAAGAATCACACTTTTATTAATAGGCTATAATGATCCTAAAAAATAAAAACCCTCAGTCCATCTGCACCCAACTTGCAAATAGTTACCAGTCATCAAAGAACATCAAACCATAAAACACAGGATTAATAGAACACAAAACATAAGACTATTAAAACATAAAACACAAACAGAGAAGTACATTTTGACTCCCTTTTGACACCCTCTAGGGTGTGATTCCAAAAATGTGAAAGGGAAAATTTAAGATTCCCTCTGTTGACACCATTTATGGTGTCACTCCAAATAACAGTTTGAACAGAATATAAACAACCCTGAGTATAACAGGATATGGAAATTAAATCACATCAAAAAATGTTAATAAACGACAAATAATAATTTTAACCCTCTATTTCTCCCCTACACCTAACATGTACTGAGTTGGCTACCAGCCACCCAGGAATCCTTTACCTTCACCTCAGGAGGAATAAACAATCACAGTGGTTAGTAAAAACACAAGGTAATAAATGAGCAAAAACTGAAAATAAATGCATGTATATATTTTACTAGGCAAACCATGGATCATCCAACTTGGTCTCAGAGTCAGTGGCAGAGTCACCCGCATCATCCTGGGCCGGCAACAACGGCATCACTCCTGACATTCGCACCACTCCTACCACTGACTTCCTGAGACAGGGAATGATACAAGCAGCACAACACATCAACAATAAAAACACAATTACTAGGGTCAGAAATCCAGTAACCACCATAGAAGAATACTTACCGAACCAGTCACTTAACCAGGAGAACAGCCCACCACTCCCCACTCCAGCCATGCTCTTCATTTCTGCTGACAACTTATCCAGGCCAACTAGGGCCTTTGTGATACTCCCCGTCCGGGCTAGTATTGTTAGGAATAAACGTACAGCATTGTTCCCCAAACATCTTACACACACCCCCTTGGTTAGCAAGCAACATGTCAAGTGCTAGTCTATTTTGCCTAGCCACCCCTAGAGGTGGCTCTCTAGTTCTTCGACATTCCAGTCAGGGCAGTGCGTGTATAGTTAACAAATCGCTGTTGGTTATAATAGATGTAATTTATCCAAGATCGCTGTTTAGCAGCATCTATGGTAGGTCCTATGATTGGCAACAAATGCCACAACCCATCATTCCTGTTGAGTGCCTGGAACTGTAATGGTACTCCCCACAGGCACCCCCAACAGGTTAGAGTGGATCTCCTCTCCTGCTGACCATGGGGCACTCACGTTTCCCCCGCCTCATTCTCTCTCTGTCTGGGGCTAGCTGGGCGATGCCCAAAAGTTGGTCTGAGGAAACATCAATAATGATCAGAGGTACAATCAAACTGGCTAATGCACACGTGCCCTGCCAGCCCCCTTTAGAATCGGGGTTAGTTTTCTATTTGGTCCACAGATCCACCACACATCAGCCACCCATTTTGTCTGGGTTTTACCCTCTACTGGCCAAGTGCTGTTCATAGTTACATTCACAGCACAGTCCACTGGTGGTAGCCTACCATAGTTAACACCCTTACCTGTTCCAGTAATGCAACTGTAATTACCTCGATAAGCCTGAACTCCTTCAGGTGCCTTTTGTGGGGGAACCTCAGGGAAAATCAAACTTAGGGCTTTGCACAGGGTGGTGTTTGGCAGTGAATGGTAGAACTCTTCCAATATGCACTGCCATCCTTCCCCTTCTCCTAAAGCGAATGGGTGGGTTGCCAACCCAGGTCTTGCATGCCCACAGATAACACAATTCTGCCTGACCAGTGTCCTAGCCGTATATCTCATGTATGCCAACCACATATTTTCTTTCCCTTCATAACCAATCTGTCCCCAATTGGTCGCTGTCCGTTATATCCCTAACATTAATCACCCGAACGGGGTTTGGTACCTTAGTGGATTGAAGCTGAGCTGGTCCTGGAGTGGTGATGTGGTTCAACTGGGTCTGTCTCTCCCCAGCTGCAGGTTTGGGTGTGACCACGATGGTGAACACACCCATGGTGTCTGGTCCGGATCGTACTGCTGCTAAGGTGTACACACCTGCGTCTGTAAGTTTAATGTCTTGGATGGTTAGTAGGATTTCATCGCCTTTACATGCACCCCCTTTTGACCCCTGCACACCCCTTATCATTGAAAACCTAGCTGCTTTAGAAGCATCTCCTAATACATATGGATAGCCTCTACGCTATTCCCAGAAGGTGCCAACATTTGTAATCATAAAATCCCAATATGGACACTCACTTTCCCTCACACAGATAAGTACCTCTCTTTAACACATGGGGATACATTTTGTTACAGTTTTCCTTCTGGTTCCAATTGCAACCAGTGTCCCCAATTCCACTAGCCCTATTCCTCCATGACCAGATCTTACATGGTTCTAGGGACATCACTTGAGATTCCCCTTCTTGTAAGGTAATGACTATATTATGATACTGACTGGATGTCACTGTTCCCCATAGGGCCAGCCCCGCTAGTAACCATAACATCCTCCCCTTCTGCAGCCAAGTCCTGTTGTACTTGATCTAGAGTTCTTCCTGGAACTATATCTTTGGCACAATGTGTTCTGTGGTACCACACGTCCTTCTTACTCGTGTTTACCCTCAGCGAGTGACTTGATACCTCTTTCACCTGAAAAGGCCCTTCCCACCTTGGCTCCGTCCACTTCCTGGAATGCACCTTCACTCTCACCCAATCTCCCACCAGGATGTCTCTGTTCTCGTCCGTGGTTTCAACAGCAGGAGTGCGCACTTCCACCACCTGTTTAGACAATCTTTCAACAAGAGAAATTAGTGCCTGCATGTAGTCTGTATATCTGATTTTTGCAATATCTAGCCTAGGCATACTAAGATTGTCTGCTGGTGGCCCTGGCATTCTGCGTCCTGTCATAAGCTCATGTGGAGTCAAGTGGGTATCAGACCCAGGTGAATTTCTCATTGACATTAGAGCAAGGGGTAGGGCATCTACCCATTTCAGTTTAGTTCCGTGCCATGATTTTGGCCATTTTCGTTTCAGCGATTGGTTAGCTCTTTCTACGAGTCCCTGCGATTGGGGGTGGTATACTGACCCAAACTTGTGGGTGATTCCCTGGGGCCTGCTCTACCTCCCTTAGGTGTTTATTCTTGAAATGGGTATCGTTGTCCAGAACGGACCATTCGCGGGACCCCCGAACCTTGGAATGAGGTCTCGCCTCAGCCACTAATCACGGCGCGTCTTCTCTTGCTGTGGGGATGGCTTCCACCCATCTGGTGAATCTGTCCACCATTACTAACAGGTACCTTTTTTCCTTCCACTTTGTTGTCCTGTCCCATGTCCGTGAAATCTATGCAAATGTCTTGAAATGGTGCATCGGGTCTTGGGAAGCTGCCTATCACTGCTCCAAGTGACACTTTGTTGTTGTATTGTTTGCACACTTCACAGCTCTCTGATGTCTCTCTTGCCATGTCCAACATGTGTGGATGCCACCATGCTTTCTCAACTGATTTTGCGACACTTTTCCATCCTCCATGAGCCTTCTCATGCTCTTCCCTTAAGATTGATCTGAGGAGTTTTGCAGGTCCCACTGTTTTTCCTGTGTGAGATCTCCAAATCCCATGATGGTCTTGCCTTGCTCCCTGTCTGCTCCATACGTTCTGTTCGTGAGGCGCCTGCTGCTTCTTGCAACTGTCTTACTGTGTCTGTCGTCAACTCCTCCTGTCCTTGGAGTGGCTCGTTGCACCATCTGCTGGGCATTGTATCCTCCTGCATCTTTTTGCTGCTTGATCAGCCCGATCATTTCCTTCACGCACTCTGGTGCTTTCTCTGCTGTGACCTTTGCACTTCATTATTGCCACTCGTTTGGGAAGCTGGATTGCATCAATTAACTTCTGTACTTCAATCTTGTGTTTGATGGGCTCATTTGAGCTGGTCACAAATCCTCTCCTCATCCACTGTGGTCCATCAATGTGTGCAATCCCATGTGCATAGGCAGAGTCTGTGTAGATGTCCACATTCTTTCCTTCACTTAGTTGTAGAGCTCTCCTCAACGCCCTAAGTTCAGCTAGCTGTGCTGAAGCTTCATTGGGACCAAGTTTCTCTGCTTCCATTGCTTCATGTCCTCCTTCTGTGTCTTGTTTCACCACTGCATAGGCAGCAGTGTTTCCTTCCTTTGGGTCCTTTGACCTGTAGCAGCATCCATCAGTGAACAGGGTGATTTTGTTCCCCCTCCAAGGGTGAGTTTTGCAGGTCCATTCGGACTTTGATCTGTTTGGCTGCTCTATCCTCACAGACATGTGGTTCTCCAAGACCCATACCATCAGTCATATTGGTTGCTGTTGTCACATATGTAATGTGCTTTGCAGTGATGGCCTTTGTTATGCTGGATTTTCTTTTTACTGGACAGTGTGAAAAGTTTGGAGCCTATAAAAGCGGTCACCCCATGATCTGTATTGATTTCAAGTGGATGTCTCATCACAATGTGGGCTGTTTTACCTATAGCTTTTTGCAATGGCAGCCATGTGTCTGGCACAGTCAGTCTGTCCTGTTTCAATGTTGTCCAGTTTCGCGCTATAGTAGTGTAACACTCTTCTTTCCCCCTTTTGTTTCTGATACAGGATGGAATGTACATAACCATCCTGCTCAGAAACATCCAAACAGAATGGCGTGGTGTAATCGGGTAAGGACAGTGCTTCAGCCTGTGCCAGCGTCTGTTTGAGTTGGATTAAAGCTGCCTCTGCTTCCGGAGTCCACTTAAGGACTGCTGTGAGGTTTCTGTTTCCTGCTTCTCTCAAGATTGCCCGCAGTGGTTCCACTTTAAGGCAGTATTCTGGCACGTGCGTTCTGCTATACCCAGTAAGGCCAAGAAATGACAAAAGGTGTTGTACAGTAGTAGGTTTGGGATGTTCCAAGATGGAGGTCCTCTGAGCCACAGACACAGCTTGTCCCTTCCCTGACAGCACTCTTCCCAGGAACTGGACACTTCTCCGACAGCACTGCACTTTCTCTTTCTTTACCTTGTATCCCTTTTTGGCCACCAACAGGAGAAGGGACTTGGTGGCCTGCAAACAAGACTCAGCAGTGGGTGCTGCCAACAGAAGATCATCAACGTATTGGAGTAGTGTCACCCCCTCAGGTAATGTTAGTTCTTCCAAGTGGCTCTTCAGGATAGCGTTGAAGATTCCCGGGGAATCACGGTAGCCTTGTGGAAGTCGGGAATACGTAAATTGCTGCCCTCTATAGGTAAATGCAAAAGTGGCTGGGACTCTGGATGTAATGGGATGCAGAAAAATGCATTGGCTAGATCCACTACTGTAAACCAATCTTGGGTGGGTGAAATGTTCTGTAAGGCCAGATATGGGTCTGGTACAGGTCGAACATCTGGTACAGTTACTTCGTTGATTGGTCTGAAGTCCTGCACCATCCTCCATTTCCCAGTGTCACCTTTCTTTACTGGAAGGATGGGTGTATTCCACACAGAACATGTTGGATATATAACCTGTCCTTTTTGGAGTCCTGATATCGTAGGCTCAATTCCCCTCGTCTTCTCTTCACTGAGAGGGTATTGAGATTTGTGAACTGGGATAATGAGTTCATTTTCTTCTCGAATGGAGACAACCACTGGTTCTACATCAACCAGCCCCACATCTTCAGCACTTGTTGTCCACAGTTCCTCTGGTAGTTGATTGAAAATGTTAGGAGTATCCGGATGATCAGTCATCTCCCTGCCATGGTAACGTGACCTCCTCACAACCTCTGGTTTTGACACATCACCCACATTGAGTTTAATTCTCCATACTTGATTTCCCTCAAGGAATGCGCTTTCCACGTTGTAACAAGAGGTTTTGTTCCACCGTAGGCAACTTGCTGCCTTTACCGCTGGTCCCAGAGATCTTGCCTCATATCCAAATCCCACGAGAAGGATAACATGCGGCACAGAATCACTAGGAAGAGCAAACCATTTGTCTGTGAGTACCACGTCTCCATCCATGACCATGCAGCTGGTAGCCACTCCTTCTTTGAGTATGTACATATAATTGCTGGTCACAATCGGGCGCCTATCGTCCATTTCCTCCTCCCAGGCTTCATCATATGCTTCATCCAAGTCCCTGGTATAGTTCATTGTCATGTGCGGAGGGTCCTCAGGTGGATAGTATGCATTTAAGGTCTGTATCCAGGCCTTCCATAGTTGGAACTCTCTGCATACTCGGGGAGCATCAGAGTCAGTATCCATGAGCTTCAGCCAGTAAACATATGCTTCCTCCTCATCTTCCTCGTTTAGGTTTGTTCCCACATATAGCATGTGAGGGGGGTCGGAGAGTTTTTTCATGATTACTGGCATGAGATCATCTATGGGCGTGATGGATGCATGTAGACCCTCCTGGTTACAATAGATACTACATCCCAGTTTGGAAAGCAGGTCCCTCCCCTGAGCCCCATTGAGCATTCCGGGTTGTATAGAAACTGATGGGTAACCTGTTGGTCATCCCATACAACCTCCAATGGAACTGTGTATGGCTTTCTCATAATAGCCCCAGAAACCCCAGAAAAAGCTTGTGTTTTGGTAGTGAGTTGATATGTTGCTTGTACAGAAGACCATGTACATCCTGTATCAATCAGCATATTATGTTGTCTTCCTCCAATCAAACATGTCACTATCGGCTCTGAACCTGGTGGGAAAGTGTAAATGTTGGTGGTGGGATCCTTATGGGTTTCTGGGCAGCTTCATTGGTAATTGTGTTCATCACCCAGCCATGACATGCTGGGCAGGAAGGCAGCGTTAGGCACTGCTGGATCTTGTTTTCGGTTCTGCTGTTGTGGTGGTTGGTGCTGCTGGACTGGCATTCCTCCTCCTTGCCAGTTTCCCCATCCTTGCTGGTATCTCGGTGCTTGTCTTCTGGACTGTCCCATGTAACCCCTCCCTCTTTGTTGTCCCTGTCTTGGGAGATAACAGTGTCTTGCCAGGTGGCCATCCATCCCACAGTTAAAACACCCTTGGTCAGCGTATCTAGGGGTGTATCCCTGTTGTCGTGGTGGTATATAGGGTTGCTGGTATGCGGGTGCACCATATCCAGGAGGACCAGAAGGTGCCATCATTCCCGTCATTGCCTGTATTACAGCAGTAACTGCAGCAGTAGTATCATTTCCGGGTGCAGGAGTGGTAGGATTAGATGTTGGGGTACTGGTTACCACCATTTGTTTTCCCGGCTTGTCCTCTGTCAGTTGCTTCTTCAGAACCTTTTTCTGAAGTTGTTTGAGTTCATCCTCTTCCTTTCGCTTAGCCTCTCTCCATCGTTCCACATGGTGTTGTGCTATCTCGGTAAATTCCGGAATTGATTTTGCGGTGATTGCCACAACTTTTTCACATTCAGCTCGAGCCTGATCCGGGAGTCCCCCCAAGCAGTTTGTCAGGAAGAGGTGCTTCATGGTGTCTTTTCCTGGTTCTTCATTCCATGCTTGCCTCTAGATGCACTTAGCCCTCTTCATGTATGCTGGTATGGTTTCATCGTCATTCAATATCAGAGTTCTCATCAGTTCGGGTCTGGCCTGGGTAGGATACTTCCTCCATATGAAATCCCCTATGTCACTGCGGTGAGGGTCAAATCTTGTAGCCGACCCCACTTGCCCTCTCAGTCCCCCAGAGGTCATTATCTCTCTGCATTCCTGGTCTCCCATACACCTGTTCATTACAGTAACCATATCACCTATGGTGAGTTCATCCGCTGCTGTGAGACTCTCAAAATCTCTCCCTCAATTCTACTCAGTTCAAACACTCCCTTTTCTAGCGCTCTTGCAGCTTTTAAAAGTACGTCCACTTCTCCCCTTCTGTCAGTCATATCGCTCTTTCTGACCCACATTCCTTCTTCCCCCTCATCTGTCCTTTGTTGATAGTGGACTTTTCCCGCTATATCCAGAACCGGAGCCATTGTTTTTGGGTGGTCATCATATGGTGGTGGCGCTGTTGGTAAGGGTGGGTATAAACGGGTCCTTTCCTTTTGTCCTGTTTTCTCCGCACACAGTTTCTTCAATTTTCCAAGCATTGCTAGGCCAATCCTCTCCTTTAGCTTTGCTTTCTCCATTGCGTCTTTAATTTTGCCACTCGCGGGCTCTCCTTCATTTTTCCATTCGCCTTCTGCTTTCTGGGTTTTCCGTTTCAACGTCTCCAGTATTCTCCCTGGTTCGCCTTCTAAAGGCACTCCATCGGGGGACAGTATACAACCATCGTCTATCCATTCCCTATAGTTTTTCTCCTCGCCTGCTCCATTCCTTTCCATCTTTTCCTCCGTTTGTTTCAAGTGTGGATTTTAGAGCCTTCAATATTATTTCCGCTTCTCCGCTGGTAGTCATGTTTTTTTCGTTTTAATTTGTAATATTCGTCCGTTATTTAGTTATTTAAAGTACATCTATCTATTATTCCCACCTAATTAGTTAAACTCGGCGCCAGGTTATTTCAGCCTTAATTATTTGAAAGCAGTATTCTTACAGTGCCACACATCAAATGGTAAATTGAACGAATAAACCCAAGTGTTTCAATTATTTAACCAATGGTTGTTATATCAAATCAAACGCCACACATCAAATGGTAAATTGAACGAATAAACCCAAGTGTTTCAATTATTTAACCAATGGTTGATACATTAAATTAAACGCCACACATCAAATGGTAAACTGAACGAATAAACCCAAGTGTTTCAATTATTTAACCAATGGTTGATACATCAAATTAAACGCCACACATCAAATGGTAAATTGAACGAATAAACCCAAGTGTTTCAATTATTTAGCCAATGGTTGATACATCAAATCAAGCGCCACACCATATCACTTCAATTTACTTATTTAAAACCAGTATTATGCTATGTCAAACATCAAATGTTATATTTCAAATATATCAGTTCAAACGTTTTAGTTCAGTCACACTCATTCATCACTTTTCATTTCATGTTTTCGATTGTCACTGACGGGTTATATGGTTTGAGTAACCACAAATCCAACATTTATTCCCCAAATTATACCGTTTGGACAGCCACAAACGTCTTTTGATTCCCAATTTGTTTTCTATCAAGGTATACAGGTTTATCATTCACACTTTCATGTATACGACAACACTCGCACTGTCTAACTTTTTATAGTACCTCCTATGGGTGTCTTTTGTTAACGTTTGCACAATTTAAACCTTATTTCCTAATTGTAATTCTCATTATTTACTGTTTTAAAATATTATTTGTATTCACAGCCAAAAATGGTACACAGTTAAACGTAGTATACAGTTATCACACAGCAAAAATAGTACACAGTTATCGCACTCACTCACAATACACAGTCATAATCCTATCACACAGTCAAATATGTCACACAGTCATAAATGACACACTTATATTCCACACACAATCTATTTGGGCACACAGCCGCGTCTATTTTATTCAAAACACTGTGCTGAACCTAGCCGCAACCCTTAGTTACGGACCTTGCCAGTCACCAGTATTATCTAAAATTTACCGAACCCAGCCATATCCTTAAAGTTATGGACCTTGCCAGTGTAATTCTTCGAACCTAGCCGTACTGTCGTAGTTACGAACCTTGCCGATAGCAATTACTTAAATCAATTATTCCCTATATCTCCGAACCTTAGCCGTATTGTCGCAATTACGGACCTTGCCGGTAGATGTCAGTATTGTCTCCTGAACCTAGCCGTCTCCCAGTTACGGACCTTGCCAGTCACCAATATTATCTAAAATTTACCGAACCCAGCCATATCCTTAAAGTTATGGACCTTGCCGGTGTAATTCTTCGAACCTAGCCGTACTGTCGTAGTTACGAACCTTGCCGATAGCAATTACTTAAATCAATTATTCCCTATATCTCCGAACCTTAGCCGTATTGTCGCAATTACGGACCTTGCCGGTAGATGTCAGTATTGTCTCCTGAACCTAGCCGTCTCCCAGTTACGGACCTTGCCGGTAGAATCTATACTCTCTGGTACCATGGTTTAACATCAAATTTCACCAAGGTTTATTTGTCACAATTTTGTGCTTATCTACTCATAATAGTTTCATAATTTAGTTCACTTACATCAGACAGTTGTTTCACAAAATTTATTTGAATAAAGCCAATTTGCAGATCTTTAGTTATTTAACAATAGGTATCTGCTTACCTTTAAGTTGTCCGGACTTTTTGTGAAACACAGTCCAATGAAAGAGATGACCAATGGGCCGGACAGTACCCAGCGAAGTCCCTTCTACCAGATCACGTCGGGGTCACCAATTGTCAAAGTTGAGTCAATTCAAATCTGGTATTAGGAACAAAAGAGGTCAACACGACTTCTAAGATATACTAGTTATTTTAATTAATGCAAAAACCTTCAATGGTAAATATGATGTTTCGTATATACGGGCTCTTTGAAATACCTCGCAGGGCACTTCAGAGAACTAATCCATTGTTCTATGTTCTTGCTCAAATACTCTGACAGAGAGAGTTTCCCACCTCTCTGCAGGCCAATTAGAGTAGAGACTTGAGCGTGGTTTAGACTTACTCAGCCAATCCGTTGATGCACCCCTGTTGCCAGGCATAAGTCCATATCATAACAACCTGTCATAGTGAGAAGAGCCAGCTCCCTTAGACACCATTCCTACGTCCAAGGAAGGTTCACAGATCACAAAGAACCAGTATATTCCAGTATCTGGAGACACACATCCTTATCTCATTTTACCCCCTAAAACAGCTCTTCACATCAATCACAGCTTGCCAGGTGTCACAACCTACATTAGCACAGTCCAGAATGCATTCTTTCTAAGTTAGTCATCCCATCAATTTAGGAGAATAATAAATCCCCAATACTAGCTAGCTAACTTGTAGCTAATTTCCCCCTAACCTCTGACACTCTCTAGCGGTTGGAGGACTAAATCACCTCGAGCTCAACATTTTAAAATGGAACTGGAAAATAATGGTACGTTTTGCTGCTAACGACACCCTTCTAGCTAGCTGACCACCGATTTTCAGTGCAATTTGTGTAAGTGAAGTTAGGTTTTGTTGGGGATTTATTATTCTCATAATTGATGGGATGACTAACTTAGAAAGAATGCATTCTAGACTGGGCTCATGTGGGTTGTGACACCTGGCAAGCTGTGATTGATGTGAAGAGCTGTTTTAGGGGGTAAGATAAGATAATAATTTGTGTCTCCAAATACAAGACTATACTGGTCCTTTGTGATCTGTGAACCATCATTGGATGTAGGAATGGTGTCTAGGGGAGCTGGCTCTTCTCACCATGACAGGTTGTTATGATAAGAACGTATGCCTGGTAACAGGGATGCACCAAGGGGCTGGGACTAGCCCGTGTGCCAACGGATTGGCTGAGTAAGTCTAAACCACGCTCAGTCTCTACTCTGATTGGCCAGCAGAGAGCGGGAACTGAGAACTGTCAAGAGTATTTGAAGAACAATCTGAAACAATGGATTAGTTCTCTGTCTGCCCTGCGAGGTAGTTCAGGGAGCCCGTATATACGAACCTCATATTTACCATTGAAGGTTTTGCATTAATTAAAATACTAATATATCTTAGAAGTCGTGTTGACCTCTTTTGTTCCTAATACCAGATTTGAATTGACGCAACTTAACAGTTTTGAGTGTTTTGAAAAAAGTGATATGTACACATTTTGTGGAACACGCTGCATATTGTAAAATTCGACTGCGCGACAGACCACACATCATTTAATATCCAACTTTTTAGCTCTGAAATATAGCTAACGGATTTTCTAATGTTACTAGCTTAGTTGCTAAATGTTGATAGAACTGCTAAGACAGCAAAAAGGAAAGAAATGGTAAGCGTTAGATAATACATATCACGAAAACAGCAGAATGTTGTCAAGCTTTATCATATCAAAATTGGGAGTCCTCTGACGGAGGCCTTTTGCACAATCTGCAAAAATGTATTTGGAACTTTGAACCATTAACTTTTTGACACCTATCACTGTTGGTTATGTTTCATCTTACAACAGCTACATAGAGGTAGTATTTAGTCAAATTGTACAATGTATGCATCAATATTAAACTAATTTTGACACACATTTTCATTACAGATAACATCAAACAAAAAACGTGGGTACACTTTCAGTTATTGTGAAAACTTTCATCACCTTTCAATGCCTTAGCTCTGAAATGTAAATGTTTATACATATTCAGATATCTTTCTAAAATGTGTATAGTATGCCAAGTTAATTATCTACATGTATTAACACCACAGCATGGAGAAAGTCAAGAGGAAGCAGTGGAGTGAGGTGGACATGTTCCATGCCATGGAGGACTGCGGGGCAGGGATGGCTATTCGCCAGGCTGCCAAGGTTAGGCATCTTTTGTTTTTAGGAGATTACCATGTGTATGTGAATTTTATCTGCTAGTAACAGTTTTCTTTTCTTATCTACCAAGGTGCATGGTGTACCTCGGCAGACCCTGGCGGACAGGCTGAGCGGCCAGGTGACCCGTGGTTGTCGCAGTGGACCACCCACATTGCTTGCACCAGAGGATGAAAATTCTCTGGTGCAGTACTGTATCTACTGTGCCAGCCATGGGTTCCCCTTCACCAGACAGAGGCTGATGAAATACGCCGACAAAATATGCAGGTATTTGGTGTTATCTGTATTTATGTATGTAGACTGGTGGACTGACTGTTCTCAATGTGTGTGATGTAAATGTGGATGTGTATGATGATGCCAAAACAAACATTTTCATCCTGGATGGACAATGATAGTGGGGAAAAAAGTATTTAGTCAGCCACCAATTGTGCAAGTTCTCCCACTTACAAAGATGAGAGAGGCCTGTAATTTTCATCATAGGTACACGTCAACTATGACAGACAAATTGAGGAGAAAAAAATCCAGAAAATCACATTGTAGGATTTTTAATGAATTTATTTGCAAATTATGGTGGAAAATAAGTATTTGGTCACCTACAAACAAGCAAGATTTCTGGTTCTCACAGACCTGTAACTTCTTCTTTAAGAGGCTCCTCTGTCCTCCACTCGTTACCTGTATTAATGGCACCTGTTTGAACTTGTTATCAGTATAAAAGACCTGTCCACAACCTCAAACAGTCACACTCCAAACTCCACTATGGACAAGACCAAAGAGCTGTCAAAGGACACCAGAAACAAAATTGTAGACCTGCACCAGGCTGGGAAGACTGAATCTGCAATAGGTAAGCAGCTTGTTTTGAAGAAATCAACTGTGGGAGCAATTATTAGGAAAGACATACAAGACCACTGATAATCTCCCTCGATCTGGGGCTCCACGCAAGACCTCACCCCGTGGGGTCAAAATGATCACAAGAACGGTGAGCAAAAATCCCAGAACCACACGGGGGGACCTAGTGAATGACCTGCAGAGAGCTGGGACCAAAGTAACAAAGCCTACCATCAGTAACACACTACGCCGCCAGGGACTCAAATCCTGCAGTGCGAGACGTTTGACCTGTGTCATTGCCAACAAAGGGTATATAACAAAGTATTGAGTAACTTTTGTAATTGACCAAATACTTGTTTTCCACCATAATTTGCAAATAAATTCATTAAAAATCCTACAATGTGATTTTCTGGATTTTTTTTTCTCATTTTGTCTGTCATAGTTGACGTGTACCTATGATGAAAATTACAGGCCTCTCATCTTTTTAAGTGGGAGAACTTGCACAATTGGTGGCTGACTAAATACTTTTTCCCCCCACTGTATATATTATATTCTATTCTATTGTAGGTTTCGGAACCCAGGGGAAACAATCCCGCCACTGGGGAAGCGGTGGTGGGAAATGTTCAGGAGGAGGCACATGATCCTGAGCATGAGGAGGCCGGACACCCAGGACAGGGGGAGTGCTGAGTGTGCCACACGTCCGACGACGGACACCTTCTTCGCTTCTTATGAGAAGCACTTGGAGGAGAGTGGGTTGAGGGGAGAAACCAGACAAATCTATAACTGCGATGAGTCTGGGTTTCGTAGCGACCAGAGCAGGCACAAAGTGCTGGCTCCCCGGGGCGCAAAACACGTGTACCAGCAGGCTCCTGGGACCAAGGAGCACATCACAGTGCTGGCCTGCTTCAACGCAGCTGGGGAGGACGTTTCCCCGGTGGCCACTACACACTGGGAGGCCCCCCCCCAAGCCTTGGCTAGCAGTGGCTACATTGACGGGGACCTGTTCAGGAAGTGGTTTCTGCACTTCTTTAAGCATGCAGTGAAGGAGCGCCTTCTCCTCTTCGATGGGCACAAGAGCCACATGGACCCGGAGGTGCTCGCGGCGGCACTAAGGGAAGGGGTTATACTTCTTTGTCTTCCACCACACTGCACCCGTGTCCTGGAGCTGCTGGACGTGGCATACTTTGGCCCTTTAAAGGCTGAGTTCTCAGAGGTAGCTGGAGACCTTAGCCATTTTGACCACTCCTACATGGTAAACAAATCAGAATTTGCCAGAGTATTCCGCTACTCGTACCAGCGATGCAAGGACATGCGCTATGTGGTGGAAGGGTTTAAGAAGTGTGCCCTCTTCCCTTCTTGACCCTTCAGCCATTGAAGGGTCCCGTTTAATGTTGTCTCGGTCCCTACTGAGTCCCACCACCGCCTCTCCTGGAACCAGCAGCACTGTGCCATCCGTCAGCGCCTCCTCCCCAGCGACCGCAGGAGGACCCTCAGCCCCATCTCCAGTCCCAGGCCTAGCTCTAGAAGAGCTCCCCCTAATAGAGGGTGGGCTGATAGCGAAGGACCTGGGGCACATCCTTACTGTCCTGAAGTATCGGCTGGACCGATACAGAAGAGTCGCTGTGGTCGCCACGTGCCTCACCGGGGAGGAATACACGCGCCGGTGGCAGGAGAGGGGTGAGAAGGTGAGGGGAAAGAGCGTCAGGCAGCCCTCAGAACACAGAGGGCACAGGAGAGGGCTGCCGTGGATGAGACCATTGGCGCCATCGCCTCTGCAGGACCCCCTTGCTGGAACCACTCCTGACAGCTGTATCACTACTGCCAGTGCCTCCCGGTGTGCAACACCTGTAGGAGCCGCCGGAGTCCCCAGCTGCAGAAGGCCACGTGCCTACTCTCCCGGCCACACCGTCGTCGGCCCCTCAACCCCACCGTTACAAACACCGGCTCCTCCAAGCCATCGTCGGCGGTTTTGTCCACCGCCACCGCGATGCACACCACCCACCCTGTCTGTCACCACCAACACGGCCTCCTCTGGACCAACTGCCTCCTCAGACTCCCCTGATCACACCACCTTAGCGGCCTCGTCTGGTGTCCCTGGCCCCCTGCAATTTGAATACCGCCACCTCCACAGGTAAACGCGTGTTAAATTACGAAGAAATGACTGTTTGTTATGTGTTTTATACAACAGCAATGTAAACAACATAATCTCTCTTTACATATCTACAGTGCATAGCACCAGCCCTCAAGTCATCTTTCACTTCCTCCAAAACCTCTGCAGCTTCCTCCAGAGGTATTGGTGTAAAAAAGTTGAAAAGGGTTTTCATGAAACATGCTCTGTCTAACAGTACTTTTTCTCAAACTGCAGCACAGAGAAGGAAGAGAAAAGCTCCACCGGTCACGCCACCCATGGCACCGCTCTCAGGTACTTTATCTGTTTTTCTCTCTCTCTCAGTTGTATCAATTACTATTGTTGCTGAAGAACTTCTACATTTTGTAAAACCATATTAATCAATTTGTATTATTTGGTATAAAAGAAGACCACATGCTGTGCTCGCTGCGGGGAGCGTGATCCGCCTGCAAGCTCCTCTCAGGAGTGTAGATCCGAGGTGCCATGGTTGTGCTGTGACTTCTGTCAGCACTGGTTCCACTGCAGGTGTGTGCAGTGGGATCAAGAGGTAGCGGTGGAGCTGGATTATTATTGTGATTTTTGTGACAATATAGGGATGGAGGTCGAGATTGAATTGTTTGTGTTCATATGAAATTATTTATTTGTACAAAAAAATAAAGGTCTAAAATGTAATATATATATATATATATATATATATATATATATATATATATTTTATGGAACCACTCTTGTGTAGTTCTTCCTTTACTTTCCAAGTGTTTTCATTGTTTATGTCAATGCACATAACTGAAATTAAAGGTTTATTTGATGTAAATTATTAATACTCATATTTTAGAATTCAACTGTTATCTACTTTCTCAAAACATAAGATGAATCTGTAAAACAAATGATGAGACATTATTTGGTTACAACACTGAATATGTTGGTGATGGACCTTTTTTTAATCGTGCTCAAGAGGGCGCACCGGGCCACGCAATGAAAAGTGGACAGGCAAATCATTATTTTTTACCGGAAGCCTAGCCAACTAGTCAAACACTTCCGGTACGCGGTCGTTGTGTCTCTTCTTGAACAAAATTAAACAGATATATCTTGTAATGGAACTGAATAGTAAGGTGGCCAATAACTGGGGGCCGAATTGCGATAATACGTGACGTTTTTTTTCTCCAAAACCGCTTATCAAAAAGCTGATAATAGTAGTATTTCCACTGAAATGTCAAACTTGCTAATTGCTAACCCATTAGCTAACATTTTGACACCACCAATAATCACCTAACATTGATGGCTTGATCACAAGATAACACTGTTGAAGGTAATGAATTATTTAAACGCTGTTGAATATGCCGAGAATACGGGGTTCCACGCTACGTTTCCTCATCTTTATTGTTTTTGTCATACTACCTTTAGCTAGTAGGTAGCTAGCTAACATAAGGGCGCTTGTGCTAGCTAGGTTACTTTCTAAGCTAAGCTAACATTAGCTAATTTCGGTTTGTCTGCCCATGTGTATTAGCGCGAGCTAGCTAGTAGCGTATCAATCGTGTGTCAGCCCTTGATTGCTAACGTACGTTAGCTAAAAGCTAGCTGCTGTAATGGCTATGGAAATAATCAATTTTGTCACAATTCGTAGCCACTTGTTGTAGTTGCAGGGTCTTGATAAAATGGGTTAATGGGTATGGTTAGTCGTCTAGATTCTTCTTTTAACAGATGTGGCCGCTCAGAGAATAGAATTAGTAACATGCAAAGAAGGACCACACAAGGGTGATTCCAGGAAATATGACCAAGACATTTGCACGCCAAAAGACAGGAAGTCATCAACCAGTGTCCCAGTGTTGAAGACATGAAAGACAGACAGCCTGCTCTGTTTAGAAGCCTCTCAGGTGAGTCAGCAGGCAAAAAAAGAAAATGCCAAATGATATGTCTTCACTATGACAAACCTCTTTGTTATGAGCCTTGCTTGATGATATTTAAGTATTTGTCTTTCAGATCAATGAACAATTCCACAGGCTCACAACAAAGCATCTTGAGGCAAGGTTGGAGACAGATTGCGGGTCATGCTGGATGGTAAAGTATCCTCAGGAAAAATGCACTGTTTTGTATTTATCTGGCTGATGTTCGGTGCTGCAATTTAAGCCACAGGCCCCGCTGTGCTACCCAAGCATTGTACACCTTTTGCTAATATAGGATACTTGGATCAGTAATTTCATAGATTTCACATGCACAGATTGAATCCAATGAGACTGTGATTTTATTCTATATCAGGGTCATGATGTGAGTTCAGTGAGGAATTATTGTTCAGCTTTACTGGAGGTGGCCTCATTAAAGACTACCATGTGTGGCCAATAAAGCATTTTCACCCATGAATATTCGATCACGTGTGTGTGTGTTTGTGTGTGTGTGTGTGTGTGAGAGAGAGAGGGAGAGAATGTTCACTGCAATCTGATAACAAATAAGGGCATGTCATAATCCAGGTGGAATAAAATGTGTTCCCCACATTGACAGAATGTCTGTATTTGTGTCTTATTTATTTTACAGGAAGCTGAGGGGGGTCATTTCCTGCAAGACCTTGCGCAACATGTAAAGGAAATCTATGCGATCAATAAGGAGGGTGCCGTGGCGAGTGACAGCCCTCAAGAACAAATGACTGTCTTAAGCAGAATGACAGGCCAGAGGACAATTGTCATAGACTGAATGTCAGGGTTACTTTGTAACACCTTCGTAGTTAAACGCTGAGGTGCCTTTGGAACTCTTCTCTCCCTTCATTTTTTTCTGGTAGCAGGTCAGGAACGGTGTCCTCTACCAAAGGCCCGCTTGTTGTTGGTGAAGCCGCCTGGGGCACAGAATCTGTGCTGGGGCCAACCTCTGCCTACTGGGGGATGGTCACCGAGAGGCGGGGCTCGAGCACATTGCGGTCTGGGACCCCGTCCCCGATGGGCCCGTGGCGGTTATCTAGGCTAAAGAAGTTAGAGGGTAAGGAAGACACGTTTATTCTGCAAGGTGTGTTTTAAAGGGTCACTGCCATGGTATTTTCCATTGTGTTTTGTATACAAAAGATACAAAATAGGTGTTTTTAATGAAGGATGTCATTGTAAAATGTAATGTCTATTTTGTTCCCATACAGTTGCGGTTTGAAATTCCGATTTTTGAATCCATTGTACCATTTTGAGGTTTCATCAAGGTACACACCTTTCACCACTGGTATTTTGACAATTCTACCATCAATCAATCAATGAAGTGGATTTATAAAGCCATTCTTACATCAAAAGATGTCACAAAGTGCTATACAGAAACCCAGCCTAAAACCCCACACAGCAAGCGATGCAGATGTAGAAGCGCGGTGGCTAGGAAAAACTCCCTAGAAAGGCACAAACCTAGAGAACAACCAGGCTCTGAGGGGTGGCCGGTGCCCTTCTGCCTGTTCCGGGTGGAGATTATAACAGTACGTGGCCATTAAGGGCACATTTTTCTCCAAGATGTTAAAACGTTCATAGATGACCAGCAGGGTCAAATAATAAGCACAGTGGTTGTAGAGGTTGCAACAGGTTAGTCAGTACATCAGGAGTAAATGTCACTTGGCTTTTCATAGGCGGCCATTTAGAGGTTGAAATAGCAGCAGGTGCGGTACCAGGGTCTGTCTGCACAGTATGGTTGTTATGACATCACAATGCTACCTGCATCACTGATGGTCTACTGCAAAACCTTGTAGTTTATTTTAAACAGATTTCTATTGGGAACTGTTGAAAAAAGGCGCAACTACAACATTAATGGGTTAAAGGAAAAATGACCAAAGTAATATAGGTGGCATCCATCAGCAGTGCTCGTGAACAGAGAAATGTTATAGGAACAAACGAGTAAAAGTGTTTCGATTATTGGGGTTGTCACGTCTTTAATTATTTTGGCCTTGTAGGCAACATTGTAGTTTGAAAAATATCCCACAGTGCAAACACAAGCTATTTGAGCCTCCATTTCAGTAGTTATCCATGGTTACTATGAGAATATTTTGTTCCCCATGACGTCTATGGGGTTGAAGCTCCATTGTATCTCTCGTAAGTAAATGTTCTGCCCACAGAGATCCTATACTAGTTAATGTTCTAGGTCCTATTTCTACGGTTTTGCCTACCTACAGCAATCAGGACTTACCTGCAGTGTTGTTTGCAATTCCGTAATTTGTCAACTCATAATGACACATGTTTTGCAAACCGTTGATGTTTAAATAAATGGATTCCCGGTGTCCGGATACCTTTTCTCTTAAGGGATCTGATTGAGTGAATCCAAAGTAAAAATGTGAACCTTTTCTGAGTTGGTCTAAATGAATATATCATGTAACATTGAGTACATAATAGGATGAATCATTCAGGTAAAAGAACACAATGTCATGGATCTATTTGAGTTGAATCAACGTAATATAATCATTTTTACTTCTATCATCTTTACTCAATGTATTTGACCACTTCTAAAACAACTTACTCAAGCTTATCTACTCATAAAAACAAGCAAAAATATCTAATCAATAATATGACGTGTGCTTTTGTTGACTGTAATAGTTTGAGTACATTCCACAAAGTCATTTTTTACAGTATATCTAAAGACACGTTTGTTGTGGTGATGCACTTTTTCTTTGACGTTGAACTTGCATTGAACAGACAACTCCATTTCGTTACAACCCTTTTGTAGTATGACTTAGGAATATTTGTTGATGATCCTAATGTCTATGCTTGAATAGTGATTGGTTGTTGGTGACATATTGCTGAGAACCCATCGTTTCCTGCCCTTTTTTGACTCCCTTTAGGAACCATGGGTGAAAGCAAAACTTTGCAACATCCAATAAATGTTTGGGTAGCTCTATTTGAATAGTCAACTTCTCCTTCGGGGGGGTTCACACTGCTTTTCGGAAATGGCATTGGCCAATGCCCTACCTTCATATCCTATAGCTTTGATATAGCTGGCGCTTTTATCCCAAGTGACAACAGTTTTAGCATGTGACCCCAGTGGGGATCCAACCCACAAGTATGGTGTTGCTAGTGACATGCGCTGAATACCTGAGCCACACAATACTGTGAAATGCAATACAGGTGGAAGGTGTGTGTGATTGCCATCCCCATGAGCGTGCCACCCTCCTCCAGGCCACGGATGAGGCATGCAATGACATCAAATCCACACCTATGTCAAAATGCTCAAGACAGGCTTGATGCAAACTAGTGCCTGCTAAACGTTCGGTTTGTTTCATTCATTCCATTTGTGTCATTTGATTACAGGACATCTATGTTGTAATTATCTAAAGAATACATGGACTTTTTCCTTCAATGATTGTGACATGTCTTCAATGACGACACAGGGGATAAGAAAGATGGAAATGTGATTTCCACAGTGTAATTGACAGACTGTAGCATGTTACATTCAAAGAGCAATTTAGAAACATTTGTTTTGCTATTAGATTCATAATGGTCACCTGGGACAAGTAATTAGTGAAAACCAGAGTTCAGCGGTTGGCATTAAAGCGATAGAACCAAGTCATCCTAATAGGCTAGTTTTAGCCTAAAGCAGGGTTTCCCAAACTCAGGCCACGTTTTGGGAGTTTTGCCCTAGCACTACACAGCTGATTCAAATAATCAACTCATCATCATCAAGCTGGGAGTATTAGAATCAGCTGTGGAGTGCTAGGGCAAAACGCGCACCCCTTGGGGACCCCGGGACCGCGTTTGGGAAACGCTGGGCTAAAGAGCTAATACTAAAAGGGACTCCATATCATGTGCGCAGACATGGGCAGTACCCGAGTTGAACCACAAGATATCCTCCGTGCTCCACTGTAAAGTTTTGGCCTCTGCATGAGTCTCTCATCAGCACTGCAACATGGGACTTTCAAAGTCAGTTGGCATGCAATGTTTTTTCTTGACTGCATGCAGAAGAAGGATGAGTACAACCCCAAGAACACCATCCCAACCGTGAAGCATGGAGGTGGAAACATCATTCTTTGGGGATGCTTTTCTGCAAAGGGGACAGGACGACTGCACCGTATTGAGGGGATGATGGATGGGGCCATGTATCGCGAGATCTTGGCCAACAACCTCCTTCCCTCAGTAAGAGCATTGAAGATGGGTCATGGCTGGGTCTTCCAGCATGACAACGACCCGAAACACACAGCCAGGGCAACTAAGGAGTGGCTCCGTAAGAAGCATCTCAAGGTCCTGGAGTGGCGTAGCCAGTCTCCAGACCTGATCCCAATAGAACATCTTTGGAGGGAGCTGAAAGTCCGTATTGCCCAGCGACAGCCCCGAAACCTGAAGGATCTGGAGAAGGTCTGTATGGAGGAGTGGGCCAAAATCCCTGCTGCAGTGTGTGCAAACCTGGTCAAGACCTACAGGAAACGTATGATCTCTGTAATTGCAAACAAAGGTTTCTGTACCAAATACTAAGTTCTGCTTTTTTGATGTATCAAATACTTATGTCATGCAATAAAATGCTAATTAATTACTTAAAAATCATACAATGTGATTTTCTGGATTTTTGTTTTAGATTCCGTCTCTCGCAGTTGAAGTGTACCTATGATAAAATTGACAGACCTCTACATGCTTTGTAAGTAGGAAAACCTGCAAAATTGGCAGTGTATCAAATACTTGTTCTCCGCACTGTATACAGTGAGGGAAAAAAATATATGTCTTAAAATTGCTCACCCAAACGTAGATGTCTGTCATGGGTGGGGAAGTAATTAATATTGGTTTTCTAAGTTTGTACCGTTGTTGGATCATGTGATATTAATAAACTGACCATAAGTAATGTGGTTATAGACGTAATGTATAATATAGTACTAAGCCAATTTAGGGTTTCTATTAATCTAATTATCAGGGTAGAGCTAACGTAGTGAAGTGAAGGTACTTCATTTTGTATCAGAGGGTAAGATGACAAATCATTGTAATTGTGCTATTTGTGGAATGTATTTGTCATTTCAATGGCATAGGGATTTTATATAATATTTTTATGGAGTAGTTATGAGGAATTAGATTGATTAAAATTATCATTGATGAGATAGGACTGTGTATATATGTATCATGTTTTGTGTGTACTTACTATCTTTGGATTACTGATTGTAATAGAATGTTAACTAAATGTATAATTTCTCTTCAAGGAGAAAGGGGATTTCCTTATCTCATTGGAATGTTGCCCAGGGCTAAGGGGGAGTAGTTTAGTGAAGTTAGGCAGTATTAGGTCATAAAAGGGAGCTACCAAATGAAGTAAGGCCTGACTATTGATTTTCAATTGGGTTTTTCAAATAAAACACAAGACACCTAGTATGATGTTTATGAAGGGTTGTTATTTTGATTTATGGGTTTTTCAACAGGTCAAAGGTGATAAGTCTTAAAGGAGCACACACAGTGAATTTTATGAAGTTTTTATCTTTTTGACTGAGTTTTGGGTATACAGTGAGGGAAAAAAGTATTTGATCCCCTGCTGATTATGTACATTTGCCCACTGACAAAGAAATGATCGGTCTATAATTTTAATGGTTGGTTTATTTGGACAGTGAGAGACAGAATAACAACAAAAAAATCCAGAAAAACGCATGTCAAAAATGTAATAAATTGATTTGCATTTTAATGAGGGAAATAGGTATTTGACCCCCTCTCAATCAGAAAGATTTCTGGCTCCCAGGTGTCTTTTATACAGGTAACGAGCTGAGATTAGGAGCACACTCTTAAAGGGAGTGCTCCTAATCTCAGCATGTTACCTGCATAAAAGACACCTGTCCACAGAAGCAATCAATCAATCAGATTCCAAACTCTCCACCATGGCCAAGACCAAAGAGCTCTCCAAGGATGTCAGGGACAAGATTGTAGACCTACACAAGGCTGGAATGGGCTACAAGACCATCACCAAGCAGCTTGGTGAGAAGGTGATAACAGTTGGTGCGATTATTTGCAAATGGAAGAAACACAAAATAACTGTCAATCTCCCTCGGCCTGGGGCTCCATGCAAGATCTCACCTCGTGAAGTTGCAATGATCATAAGAACAGTGGGGAATCAGCCCAGAACTACACGGGAGGATCTTGTCAATGATCTCAAGGCAGCTGGAACCATAGTCACCAAGAAAACAATTGGTAACTCACTACGCCGTGAAGAACTGAAATCCTGCAGCGCCCGCAAGGTCCCCCTGCTCAAGAAAGCACATATACAGGCCCGTCTGAAGTTTGCCAATGAACATCTGAGTGATTCAGAGGAGAACTGGGTGATAGTGTTGTGGTCAGATGAAACCAAAATGGAGCTCTTTGGCATCAACTCAACTCTCCGTGTTTGGAGGAGGAGGAATGCTGCCTATGACCCCAAGAACACCAACCCCACCGTCAAACATGGAGGTGGAAACATTATGCTTTGGGGGTGTTTTTCTGCTAAGGGGACAGGACAACTTCACCGCATCAAAGGGACGATGGACGGGGCCATGTACCGTCAAATCTTGGGTGAGAACCTCCTTCCCTCAGCCAGGGCATTGAAAATGGGTCGTGGATGGGTATTCCAGCATGACAATGACCCAAAACACACGGCCAAGGCAACAAAGGAGTGGCTCAAGAAGAAGCACATTAAGGTCCTGGAGTGGCCTAGCCAGTCTCCAGACCTTAATCCCATAGAAAATCTGTGGAGGGAGCTGAAGGTTTGAGTTGCCAAACGTCAGCCTCAAAACCTTAATGACTTGGAGAAGATCTGCAAAGAGGAGTGGGACAAAATCCCTCCTGAGATGTGTGCAAACCTGGTGGCCAACTACAAGAAACGTCTGACCTCTGTGATTGCCAACAAGGGTTTTGCTACCAAGTACTATGTCATGTTTTGCAGAGGGGTCAAATACTTATTTCCCTCATTAAAATGCAAATCAATTCATAACATTTTTGACATGCCTTTTTCTGGATGTTTTTGTTGTTATTCTGTCTCTCACTGTTCATTTAAACCTACCATTAAAATTATAGACTGATAATTTCTTTGTCAGTGGGCAAACGTACAAAATCAGCAAGGGATCAAATACGTTTTTTTTCCCTCACTGTACATGATTTCTTATGAGAATACATGTAATAAGTAACATTTATGAAATGTTTTGAATGTTGGTGATGTTTAGTATACCATTGGATGGAACATTTTTGTTGAATGATTTCAATTACCTCTAAACTCTGTTTTTACTTTCTAGTGTGACTTGATCACCCACACTGGTAATTCTAAAGACAATGAGAAGAGGACTTTAAGATAGTTTATTTTACCGAGTTGAGAGTTAATTTATAATACTGACAATTGTGAAGAAGTTTATAATTTGGTAATAATATGTGATTCGAACCATAAAATAACAAAATAAAGAGAACTTTCCCTGAATAAGGGATACCTGTTGCTAGTCAATTGTACATTTACATTTACGTCATTTAGCAGACGCTCTTATCCAGAGCGACTTACAGTTAGTGAATACATATTTTTTTATACTGGCCCCCCGTGGGAATCTAACCCACAACCCTGGCATTGCAAACGCCATGCTCTATCAACTGAGCTACATCCCTGCCGGCCATTCCCTCCCCTACCCTGGGCCAATTGTGCGCCGCCCATGAGTCTCCCGGTCGCGGCCGGCTGCGACAGAGCCTGGATTCAAACCAGGATCTCTAGTGGCACAGTTAGCACTGCGATGCAGTGCCTTAGACCACTGCGCCACTCAGGACTAATCTTGGATTACTTTACAGGATAGAAGTAAGTTGAGGTATTATCAAATGTTGTCATTTTAATTTAGGCAATGTTGGTGTTTTGTTTTTGAAAGCATGAATCACGTTGTGACTAATGTGTTCAGTAAAGGGGGTAGTAATGATGGTAAGAGGATTTATTGGTACATTTGCATATTGTAGTAAGAATATGAGCAGTAGTAATTATTGTGTTATGGGTTAGATTAAATATTTTAAGTGAAAATGTATTTGTGGTTAAGGTAAAATGTAGTGGAGGCATGTCTATGGAAACTAGTGACTATAACAAGATGCAAGAATGTGCACTTCCTAATCGAGGCTTTTAATGATTGATAAGAAGACTGTGTAAAGTAGCATACTGTGTCTCAACTAACAATGTTATGCAGACTTTCTTTCAAAAAGGTTAAGGCAACTCTGCCAACATGAAAGGAGAATCTGTGCATTTTCTGTGCATGGGTGACTATGTGGCAGTGGAGGACTATAGAAGTCAGAGCTGGACAGAATCTAGAAGGAGGGGTTAGTACTAGGTGTTGCTGGCTACCTCAGTGGAGGGGACAGTAGAAGAGAGATTTGTGAATATATGTACCACTGTAGGACTTTTCTAACGCAGAGGAAGAAGATGGCACAGCTTCGGCAGAGCATTGTTTTGTTTTGTCGGTGTATTTTTGCAGCAGGGACTATTGGTACGCTGATAGAAGGACACACTCCACAGAGAAATGGTGATATATGGAGAAGGACTCTGCATGATCATAGAACTAGTGAAGGAAGAAGGTACATGCATCGTCACACAGTCTACACCAATGGAGGTATGGATAGAGGGGAGATTGACCAGGTATCATGTCCACCACTGCAACAGATTGCTAAAAGGAAACTGACGATCTAGAGATGAGGGAGATGAGGATGCTGTTGATGACAATTATCAGATGATGGAAGACGATGTCAGAGGAATGATACTGATGAGATGTGGGTTATGGCTGATTACCTCAGTGGAGGCACAGAGCTATAGACCTCAAAGTACAGTGGGGGGAAAAAGTATTTAGTCAGCCACCAATTGTGCAAGTTCTCCCACTTAAAAAGATGAGAAAGGCCTGTAATTTTCATCATAGGTACACGTCAACTATGACAGACAAATTGAGCTTTTTTTTCTCCAGAGAATCACATTGTAGGATTTTTAATGAATTTATTTGCAAATTATGGTGGAAAATAAGTATTTGGTCACCTACAAACAAGCAAGATTTCTGGCTCTCACAGACCTGTAACTTCTTCTTTAAGAGGCTCCTGTCACGGTTTCGGCCGAGGCTGCCTCTCTCCCTTGTTCGGGCAGGCTTCGGCGTTCGTCGTCTCCGGAATTCTAGCTGCCACCGATAGATGTTTCATGTTCGTTTGCTTTTGTCTGTTTGTTTCCACACCTGTTTCTGTTTTACGTAATTAGTGTCCTATAAGTTTCTCGTTGTGTTTGTCTAGTGTTGTGTATGATTGTTTCCGTCAGTGTTGTGTTTTGCTCGGTTGAGCGTATTTTCTCCACTGCGCTGGAGCTCTGTTGCACTTGTGTGTGCACCATTTCGTTTTGTCACACCTGTTAGTGCGCATTTGCCTTTTCGCCTTTGTGCGTGGTTTAGCTGTCGGGCTTAGTTGTCCTGTTGCCTGTGCTGGGCCAGAAATACAGCGTTTGGAACATTCAGTCTGCGTCCTGCATTTGATTCTTACACTACACCTACACACGCCCTGACAGAATCATACACCTACAATGGAATCAGCAGGAGCCGAAGCAGCCCAGACGAGACTGGAAGCCCAGGTTCGGGACCAGCAAGAGCAGCTCCTGCAGATGGGGACTGCCCTGCAGGAGGTAATTACCACACTCCGAGGCTGGGGTGCGCCTCCACCGCCGCCCGCCCTGCCAGCACCATCGGCCAGCCCGCCCATTCCAGCGCCGGAACCTCGAGGAGTCCGACTATCTCTCCCGAGGGCCTACGACGGGACCGCGGCTGGGTGTCAGGGATTCCTGCTCCAGGTAGAGCTATACCTGGCCACAGTGCACCCGGCACCTTCAGGGCATGAGAGCGTGTCCGCCCTGATCTCCTGCCTGGCCGGAAAAGCGTTGGAGTGGGCCAACGCGGAGTGGAGGAAGATCGACGCCACGACGATTACGTACACCGAGTTCTCCCGCCGCTTCAGGGCGGTGTTTGACTCATCCCCCGGAGGGGAAAGCGGCGGGGAGCGTCTGGTCTTCCTCCGGCAGGGGAGGAGAAGTGCCCAGGAATTCGCGCTCGAATTCCGTCTCTGCGGCAGATGCAGGGTGGAATGATCGGGCCTCATCGATCTATACCGATGCAGCCTACGAGAGGACGTCCGTCGGGAGCTGGCGTGTAGGGACACCAGCCTCACTTTCGACCAACTGGTTGATATGTCCATCAGGCTGGATAACCTGCTGGCTACCCGCGGGACGTCCTGCGGAGGGTCCGTCCATTCCACCCTCCAGCGCCTCCCAGCCTTGTCCTATGGAGCTCGGGGCGCTGGCGCTAGAGAGAGGAGGAGTCGGCAGGCTAGGGGGTCCATCCACTGCACCAACTGTGGTCGGGGAGGACACACCGCGGCTAGGTGCTGGGGATGGCCTCCTAGGGGAGATGACGACAGGTCCCGCACTGGGGATTCCCTCCCAGGTGAGTAGGCGCCCCACTCACCCAGAGCTCTCTGTTGCCCATTTTTGTATGCCTGTACGTTTTCCACAGGTAGCACCTCATTCCCAGCATAAGGCGCTGGTAGATTCAGGCGCGGCTGGGAATTTTATTGATAAAAAGTTTTGTTTAGCGTTAGGGATTCCCCTCATTCCTGTTGATGTTCCTTTTCCCGTTCACGCCCTAGATAGTCGTCCGTTGGGTACGGGCTTAATCAGGGAGGTCACGGCGCCACTTAGGATGTGTGCGCAGGGGGATCATCAGGAGATGATTCAGCTGTTCCTGATTGACTCTCCTGCGTATCCGGTGGTGCTGGGCATGCCCTGGTTGAGTACCCATAACCCAGTGATTTCGTGGCAGGAGAGGGCTCTGATGGAGTGGTCTGCTCAGTGTGTGGGTAGATGTTTGGGCGTTTCCGTAGGGGCTACCTCGGTGGAGAGTCCAAACCAGGTGCCCGCATTGCACGTTCCACCTGAGTATGGGGATTTGGCTGTGCGTTTAGTAAGGCGAGGGCGACGCGGTTGCCACCCCATAGGCAGGGGATTGTGCGATAAACCTCAGGCAGGAGCTGCGCTCCCACGGAGCCATGTGTATCCTCTGTCTCAGGAGGAGAAGAAAGCTATGGAGATTTACATAGACGAATCGCTGAGACAAGGATACATACGGCCATCCACTTCCCCGCGTCCTCGAGTTTCTTTTTCGTGAAGAAAAAGGATGGTGGTTTGCGCCCATGCATCGATTACCGTGGTCTCAATCAGATTACGGTGAAGTATAGTTATCCACTCCCGCTGATTGCGACCATGACTGAGTCGTTGCATGGGGCGCGTTTCTTCACGAAACTAGATCTCAGGAGCGCGTACAACTTGGTGCGCATCAGGGAGGGTGATGAATGGAAAACAGCCTTTAGTACCACCTCGGGCCATTACGAGTATCTGGTCATGCCATACGGGTTGATGAACGCTCCATCAGTTTTCCAATCATTTGTGGATGAGATCTTCAGGGACATGCAGGGGCAGGGGGGTGGTGGTGTACATTGATGACATTCTCGTGTACTCACCTACCCGTGTCGAGCATGTGGCCCTGGTGCGCAGGGTGTTGCGGAGGCTGGTGGAGCACGACCTGTATGTGAAGGCAGAGAAGTGTCTGTTTTTCCAGGAGTCGGTCTCCTTTTTGGGTTATCAGTTGTCTGCGTCAGGGGTGAAGATGGAGGTAGACCGGGTGTCGGCCGTGCGTAATTGGCAAACACCAACCACTGTGAAGGAGGTGCAGCAGTTTTTGGGGTTTGCAAATTACTACAGGAGGTTTATCCGGGGTTTTGGACAGGTGGCAGCTCCCATCACGTCTCTGTTGAAGGGGGGTCGGTGCGTCTGCAGTGGTCGGCCGAGGCGGACAGGGCGTTTGGGAGGCTGAAGGACCTGTTTACCTCGGCCCGGTGCTGGCGCATCCGGATCCCTCTTTGCCGTTCCAAGTAGAGGTGGACGCGTCGGAGGCCGGTTTAGGAGCCGTGCTTTCACAACGATCTGGCGCGTCACCTAAACTCCGCCCCTGTGCTTTTTATTCTAAGAAGCTCAGTCCGGCGGAGCGGAACTATGACGTAGGGGACAGGGAGCTGTTAGCCGTGGTACAGGCTCTAAAGGTGTGTAGGCACTGGCTTGAGGGGGCTCAACACCCTTTCCTCATTTTGACGGACCACCGTAACCTGGAGTACATCCGGGCGGCGAGGAGGCTGAACCCTCGCCAGGCAAGATGGAGTATGTTCTTGACCAGGTTTACTTTTAAGATCACGTACATCCCTGGGTCACAGAATGGCAAGGCAGATGCGCTGTCTCGGTGGTATGACGCGGAGGAGAGGTCCGTGGAGCCCACTCCCATACTGCCTGCGTCGTGTCTGTGGCGCCGGTAGTGTGGGAGGTCGATGCTGAACTCGAGCGGGCGTTACGCACCGACCCTAGTCCACCACAGTGCCCGGAGGGTCGGAAGTACGTTCCGCTCGAGGTTCGGGATCGATTGATCTATTGGGCTCACACGTCACCCTCCTCTGGACATCCGGGTATCGGCCGGACAGTGCACTGTCTTAGTGCCAAGTACTGGTGGCCCACGTTGGCTAGGGGATGTGAGGGTTTATGTTTCCTCCTGCTCGATGTGCGCCAGTGTAAGGCGCCTAGACATCTACCTAGGGGTAAGTTGCTACCCCTGCCCGTTCCCACAACGGCCGTGGTCCCACCTCTCAGTGGACTTTATAACAGACCTTCCCCTCTCCCCAAGGGAATACTACCATCCTGGTCGTTGTGGACCGGTTCTCTAAGGCCTGTCGTTTGCTCCCCATGCCGGGTCTTCCTACGGCCCTGCAAACTGCCGAGGCACTGTTTACCCATGTGTTCCGGCACTACGGGGTGCCCGAGGACATTGTGGCTGATCGGGGTCCCCAATTCACCTCCAGAGTCTGGAGAGCGTTTATGGAGCGGTTGGGGTCTCGGTGAGCCTCACCTCGGGTTACCACCCGGAGAGCAATGGGCAGGTGGAACAGCGTAAACCAGGATGTGGGTAGGTTTCTCAGAACATACTTGCCAGGACCGGCCGGAGGAGTGGTCAAGGTACGTTCCCTGGGCCGAGATGGCCCAGAATTCCCTACGCCATTCCTCCACTAACCTAACTCCATTTCAATGTGTGTTAGGTTACCAGCCGATTCTGGCACCCCTGGCAGCAGAGCCAGATCGAGGCTCCCTGCGGTGGATGAGTGGGCGCGGCGCTCGGAGGAGACTTGGAACGCTGCACACGTCCACCTGCAGCGGGCCCTCCGACGTCAGAAGGCGGCGCTGATCTCCACCGCAGTGAGGCACCGGTGTACGCACCTGGTGATCGAGTCTGGCTCTCTACCAGAAACCTGCCCCTCCGCCTGCCCTGTCGGAAACTGGGTCGGGCGGTTTGTAGGGCCATTTAAAGTCCTGAGAAAGGTTGAACGAGGTATGTTATAGATTACAGCTACCTGTGGAGTATAAGTGTATTAACCCCTCGTTCCATGTGTCCCTTCTCAGGCCGGTGGTAGCGGGCCCACTCCAAGAAGATGAGATCTTGGAGACTCCTCCGCCCCGGTTGGACATCGAGGGGCACCGGCGTACTCGTGAGATCCATCTTGGATTCGAGACGCCGGATGGGGGTCTCCAGTATCTGGTGGAGTGGGAGGGGTACGGTCCGGAGGAGCGGTGCTGGGTGCCGAGGAGAGACGTGTTGGACCCCGTCGCTCCTGACGGAGTTCCATCGGAGGCATCCGACGCGCCCTGCGCCGCGTCCCCCTGGTCGTCCCGAGGCCGGAGTCGGCGCACGTCTGGAGCCGCGCGTCAAAGGGGGAGTACTGTCACGGTTTCGGCCGAGGCTGCCTCTCTCCCTTGTTCGGGGCAGGCTTCGGCGTTCGTCGTCTCCGGAATTCTAGCTGCCACCGATAGATGTTTCATGTTCGTTTGCTTTTGTCTGTTTGTTTCCACACCTGTTTCTGTTTTACGTAATTAGTGTCCTATAAGTTTCTCGTTGTGTTTGTCTAGTGTTGTGTATGATTGTTTCCGTCAGTGTTGTGTTTTGCTCGGTTGAGCGTATTTTCTCCACTGCGCTGGAGCTCTGTTGCACTTGTGTGTGCACCATTTAGTTTTGTCGCACCTGTTAGTGCGCATTTGCCTTTTCGCCTTTGTGCGTGGTTTAGCTGTCGGGCTTAGTTGTCCTGTTCTGTGCTGGGCCAGAAATACAGCGTTTGGAACATTCAGTCTGCGTCCTGCATTTGATTCTTACACTACACCTACACACGCCCTGACAGCTCCTCTGTCCTCCACTCGTTACCTGTATTAATGGCACCTGTTTGAACTTGTTATCAGTATAAAAGACACCTGTCCACAACCTCAAACAGTCACACTCCAAACTCCACTATGGCCAAGACCAAAGAGCTGTCAAAGGACACTAGAAACAAAATTGTAGACCTGCACCAGGCTGGGAAGACTGAATCTGCAATAGGTAAGCAGCTTGGTTTGAAGAAATCAACTGTGGGAGCAATTATTAGGAAATGGAAGACATACAAGACCACTGATAATCTCCCCTCGATCTGGGGCTCCACGCAAGATCTCACCCCGTGGAGTCAAAATGATCACAAGAACGGTGAGCAAAAATCCCAGAACCACACGGGGGGACCTAGTGAACGACCTGCAGAGAGCTGGGACCAAAGTAACAAAGCCTACCATCAGTAACACACTACGCCGCCAGGGACTCAAATCCTGCAGTGCCAGACGTGTCCCCCTGCTTAAGCCAGTACATGTCCAGGCCCGTCTGAAGTTTGCTAGAGTGCATTTGGATGATCCAGAAGAGGATTGGGAGAATGTCATATGGTCAGATGAAACCAAACTAGAACTTTTTGGTAAAAACTCAAGTCGTAGTGTTTGGAGGACAAAGAATGCTGAGTTGCATCCAAAGAACACCATACCTACTGTGAAGCATGGGGGTGGAAACATCATGCTTTGGGGCTGTTTTTCTGCAAAGGGACCAAGACGACTGATCCGTGTAAAGGAAAGAATGAATGGGGCCATGTATCGTGAGATTTTGAGTGAAAACCTCCTTCCATCAGCAAGGGCATTGAAGATGAAACGTGGCTGGGTCTTTCAGCATGACAATGATCCCAAACACACCGCCCGGGCAACGAAGGAGTGGCTTCGTAAGAAGCATTTCAAGGTCCTGGAGTGGCCTAGCCAGTCTCCAGATCTCAACCCCATAGAAAATCTTTGGAGGGAGTTGAAAGTATGTGTTGCCCAGCGACAGCCCCAAAACATCACTGCTCTAGAGGAGATCTGCATGGAGGAATGGGCCAAAATACCAGCAACAGCGTGTGAAAACCTTGTGAAGACTTACAGAAAACGTTTGACCTGTGTCATTGCCAACAAAGGGTATATAACAAAGTATTGAGAAACTTTTGTTATTGACCAAATCCTTATTTTCCACCATAATTTGCAAATAAATTCATAAAAAATCCTACAATGTGATTATCTGGATTTTTTTTCCTCATTTTGTCTGTCATAGTTGACGTGTACCTATGATGAAAATTACAGGCCTTTCTCATCTTTTTAAGTGGGAGAACATGCACAATTGGTGGCTGACTAAATACTTTTTCCCCCCACTGTATATAAACTGCTAAATGAATAGTTTTAAGAATGCATTGAGATAATGGTCCTTATTTATTATCAGGATGAGGAAAGTGTCACGGATTCTGCCGAGGCTGCTCCTCCTCCTGGTTCGGGCAGGCTTCGGCGTTCGTCGTCCCCGGAGTACTAGCTGCCACCGTTGAATGTTTCTATGTGTGATTGCTTTTGTCTGTCTGTCACACCTGTGTCCGTTTGTGTCTGATTACGTGTTCTATAAGTTGCCTGTGTTGTATTGGTTAGGTTGTGTGTTGTTTTCCGCCTGTCCGTAGTGCTGCGTGTTTTGTATTTGTTTTCTTGTTTATTTGTTATACGCATGGTTTGCGTATTGCTCGCCTCGGTTTTGTTGTTGAGGCCGTTTACTGTATTTTTGCCCAGTGGTTTTCACAGTAAACTTTGTTGGACTAAACTTCGGTGTCCTGCGCCTGACTTCCACACTCCATACACCTCAGCCCTTGACAGAAAGTCATAATAGAATTATGGATATTTATACTGTATGTTAATATAAGTGTACATTCTGACAGTTGTAATGGGTGATAAAGTTGAGGGTTTTAATTTTCATTGATAAGGATGAAGTGAATCGATAAGGATTGTCATTTTAAATTTGGTTGAGTTAAGTAATTTGGTTGGTTATCATTTATAACATGACTGAGTGATTTAAGTGAATCATTAGTATGTATTAGTATGGAACTGTTTTATATAGATATTATGGGTTAAAAACAGTGAAACATTATGGTAATGCCTTAGGATACATTTATATGATTTATTTTGAATGGACATTGTTGAATCATACTGTTTGAGACATGGAAGTTAAGGTGAGGATTGTGAATGAAATCATGAATATGTTGATTAATTGAGTTCATGTATTAGCATATTAGTCATTATATACATTTGAAGTATTGGATGATATTGATATGGATGTTTGGAGTGGTAAATATCTATGTTGATAGGCAAGTACTTAATTGGTTCCTATCATGGGGTTATGATATTTTCACATGATCAGATTTTGGTTGAATTATTAAAGCATGAATAGTTTAGGGATATAATGATTTAACAGGGAGTGAAAATAGTGTTATAATGTGTATCTATCTCAGGAATAATAGGAGAACAAAGTCGTAGTTGAACATTGTATCTTTTAACAATCATGGGTTTTTAAGCAATTGGGTCTGAGATGTTACTCATTAGACTATGTAAGTGATAATTACATAGCATTGGATGCTATTATAGTAGATAAAGAGGGAATGTATGTGATTATATGGGGGATACATGTTGGACGTTAAGATTAGGAAGGTTTTGGGAATTTAAATGAAGCTATGGGAAATATTAGAGACATATATAGGAAGGTATTAGGAGTATGAATAGAGATGTCTCAGTCAATATAAATGCAAGGAGAGAAAGGAAACATTATTCATCTACAGTGAGGGAAAAAAGTATTTGATCCACTGCTGATTTTGTACGTTTGCCCACTGACAAAGAAATGATCAATCTATAATTTTAATGGTACGTTTATTTGAACAGTGAGAGAAAGAATAACAACAAAAAAATACAGAAAAACACATGTAAAAAATGTTATAAATTGATTTGCATTTTAATGAGGGAAATAAGTATTTGACCCCTGTCAATCAGAAAGATTTCTGGCTCCAAGGTGTCTTTTATAAAGGTAACAAGCTCAGATTAGGAGCACACTCTTAAAGGGAGTAATCTTAATCTCAGTATGTTACCTGTATAAAAGACACCTGTCCACAGAAGCAATCAATCAGATTCCAAACTCTCCACCATGGCCAAGACCAAAGAGCTCTCCAAGGATGTCAGGGACAAGATTGTAGACTTACACAGGGCTGGAATGGGCTACAAGACCATCACCAAGCAGCTTGGTGAGAAGGTGACAACAGTTTGTGCAATTATTCGCAAATGGAAGAAACACAAAAGACCTGTCAATCTACCTCGGCCTGCGGCTCCATGCAACATCTCACCTCGTGGAGTTGCAATGATCATGAGAACGATGAGAAATCAGCCCAGAACTACACGGGAGGATCTTGTCAATGATCTTAAGGCAGCTGGGACCATAGTCACCAAGAAAACAATTGGTAAGACACTATGCAGTGAAGGACTGAAATCCTGCAGCGCCCGCAAGGTCCCCCTGCTCAAGAAAGCACATATAATCAAATCAAATCAAATTTATATTGGCCACATGCGCCGAATACAACAGGTGCAGACATTACAGTGAAATGCTTACTTACAGCCCTTAACCAACAGTGCATTTATTTTAAGTAAAAAAGTAAAATAAAACAACAATAAAAAAGAAAAAAAGAAGCAGAAGTAAAATAAAATAACAGTAGGGAGGCTATATATACAGGGGGGTACCGGTGCAGAGTCAATGTGCGGGGGCACCGGCTAGTTGAGGTAGTTGAAGTATTATGTACATATGGGTAGAGTTAAAGTGACTACGCAAAAATAATTAACAGAGTAGCAGCAGCGTAAAAATATAGGGTGTGGGGGCAGTGCAATTAGTCCAGGTAGCCATGATTAGGAGTCTTATGGCTTGGGGGTGGAAGCTGTTGAGAAGTCTTTTGGACCTAGACTTGGCACTCCGGTACCGCTTGCCGTGCGGTAGCAGAGAGAACAGTCTATGACTGGGTTGGCTGGAGTCTTTGACAATTTTGAGGGCTTTCCTCTGACACCGCCTGGTATTGAGGTCCTGGATGGCAGGAAGCTTGGCCCCAGTGATGTACTGGGCCGGACGCACTACCCTCTGTAGTGCCTTGCGGTCGGAGGCCAAGCAGTTGCCATACCAGGCGGTGATGCAACCAGTCAGGATGCTCTCGATGGTGCAGCTGTAGAATTTTTTGAGGATCTGAGGACCCATGCCAAATCTTTTCAGTCTCCTGAGGGGGAATAGGCTTTGTCGTTCCCTCTTCACGACTGGCTTGGTGTGTTTGGACCATGATAGTTCATTGATGATGTGGACACCAAGGAACTTGAAGCTCTCAACCTGTTCCACTACAGCCCCGTCGATGAGAATGGGGGCGTGCTCAGTCCTCTTTTTTTCCCTGTAGTCCACAATCATCTCCTTTGTCTTGGTCATGTTGAGGGAGAGGTTGTTATCCTGGCACCACACGGCCAGGTCTCTGACCTCCTCGCTATAGGCTGTCTCATTGTTGTCGGTGATCAGGCCTACCACTATTGTGTCATCGGCAAACTTAATGATGGTGTTGGAGTCGTGCCTGGCCATGCAGTCATGGGTGAACAGGGAGTACAGGAGGGGACTGAGCACGCACCCCTGAGGTGCCCCCGTGTTGAAGATCAGTGTGGCAGATGTGTTGTTACCACCCCGCCACCTGGGGCGGCCCGTCAGGAAGTCCAGGATCCAGTTGCAGAGGGAGGTGTTTAGTCCCAGGATCCCTAGCTTAGTGATGAGCTCTGAGGGCACTATGGTGTAGAATGCTGAGCTGTAGTCAATGAATAGCATTCTCACGTAGGTGTCCCTCTTGTCCAGGTGGGAAAGGGCAGTGTGGAGTGCAATAGAGATTGCATCATCTGTGGATCTGTTGAGCGGTATGCAAATTGGAGTGGGTCTATGGTTTCTGGGATAATGGTGTTTATGTGAGCCATGACAAGCCTTTCAAAGCACTTCATGGCTACAGACGTCAGTGCTACGGGTCGGTAGTCATTTAGGCAGGTTATTTTAGTGTCCTTGGGCACGGGGACTATGGTGGTCTGCTTGAAACATGTTGGTATTACAGACTCAGTCAGGGACATGTTGAAAATGTCAGTGAAGACACTTGCCAGTTGATCAGCACATGCTCGGAGTACACATCCTGGTAATTGTCTGGCCCTGCGGACTTGTGAATTTTGACCTGCTTAAAAGTCTTACTCACATCAGCTACGGAGAGTGTGATCACATAGTCATCTGGAACAGCTGGTGCTCTCATGCATGCTTCAGTGTTGTTTGCCTCGAAGCGAGCATAGAAGTGGTTTAGCTCATCTGGAATTGTTGTGTCACTGGGCAGCTCGCGGCTGTGCTTCCCTTTATAGTCTGTAATAGTTTTCAAGCCCTGCCACATCCGACGAGCGTCAGAGCCAGTGTAGTACGATTCAATCTTAGTCCTGTATTGACTCTTTGCCTGTTTGATGGTTCATCGTTAGATGAACCCACAGGCTCGTGATCAAGAAAAATACTTGGTAAAATCTCCACAGAATGTCTAGGTAAATTCTAGCATCTTGAACTTCTCAATACCAGAAACTCAACATAACACTAATTGTTCAGGTTAGGACTGGTCCTAGATCAGTGGTTAGGTTAGAATCTAATGGTTCAGGTTACACTGGTCCTAGAACAGTGGTTAGGTTAGTATCTAATGGTTCAGTGGTTAGATTAGTATCTCATTGTTCAGGTTAGGACTGGTCCTAGATCAGTGGTTAGGTTAGTATCTAATGGTTCAGGTTAAAATGGTCCTAGATCAGTGGTAAGGTTGGTATCTAATGGTTCAGGTTAAACTGGTCCTAGATCAGTCGTTAGGTTAGTATCTAATGGTTCAGGTTAAACTGGTACTAGATTAGTGTCTAATGGTTCATTTTAAGACTTGTCCTAGATCAGTGGTTAGGTTAGTATCTAATGGTTCAGGTTAAACTGGTCCTAGATTAGTGTCTAATGGTTCATTTTAAGACTTGTCCTATATCAGTGGTTAGGTTAGTATCTAAGGGTTCAGGTTAAACTGGTCCTATATCAGTGGTTAGGTTGGTATCTAATGGTTCAGAGGTTAGGATAGTATCTAATGGTTCAGGCTAGGACTGGTCCTAGGTTAGTATCTAATGGTTCAGAGGTTATGATAATATCTAATGGTTCAGGTTAAACTGGACCTAGATCAGTGGTTAGGTTAGTATCTAATGGTTCAGTTTAAACTGGTCCTAGGTTAGTATCTAATGGTTCAGGGTAGGACTGGTCATAGATCAGTGGTTAGGTTAGTATCTAATGGTTCAGGTTAAACTGGTCCTAGATCAGTGGTTAGGTTAGTATCTAACGGTTCAGGTTAGGACTGGTCCTAGGTTAGTATCTAATGGTTCAGAGGTTAGGTTAGTATATAATGGTTCAGGGTAGACGTTAAACTGGTTAACGTTAAACTGGTCATAGGTTTGTATCTAATGGTTCAGGTTAAACTGGTCCTAGATCAAATGTAAGGTTAGTATCTAATTGTTCAGAGGTTAGGTTAGTATGTAATTGTTCAGGTTAGGACTGGTCCTAGATCAGTGGTTAGGTTAGTATCTAATTGTTTAGGTTATGACTGGTCCTAGATCACTGTTTAGGTTAGTATCTAATGGTTCAGGTTAAACTGGTCCTAGGTTAGTATCTAATGGTGCAGAGGTTAGGTTAGTATCTAATGGTTCAAGGTAGGACTGGTCATAGATCAGTGGATAGGTTAGTATCTAATGGTTCAGGTTAAAATGGTCCTAGATCAGTGGTTAGGTTAGTATCTAATGGTTCAGAGGTTAGGTTAGTATCTAATTGTTTAGGTTAGGACTGGTCCTGGATCAGTGGTTAGGTTGGTCCTTGGTTCAAGTTAGGACTGGTCTAAATCAAAAGGTTAGGTTAGTATCTAATGTATCTAATGGTTAAGGTTATACTGGTCCCATGTTAGTATCTAATGGTTCAGGTTAGGACTGGTCCTAGATCAGTGGTTAGGTTGGTCCTAGGTTCAGGTTAGGACTGGTCCTAGATCAGAGGTTAGGTTAGGCTGGGCTCAGGTTAATATCTAATGGTTCTGAGTTTAGGAAAGGGCTGAGCACACATCCTTGTGTGGGCCCCAGTGTTGAGGATCAGCAAAGTGGAGGTGTCGTTTCCTACCTTCACCACCTGGGGGCGGCCCGTCAGGAAGTCCAGGACCCAGTTGCACAGGGCGGGGTTCAGACCCAGGGCCTCAAGCTTAATGATGAGTTTGGAGGGTACTATGGTGTTGAATGCTGAGCTATAGTCAATGAACAGCATTCTTACATTGGTATTCCTCTTGTCCAGATGGGATAGGGCAGTGTGCAGTGTGATGGCGATTGCATTGTCTGAGGATCTGTTGGGGTGGTAAGCAAATTGAAGTGGGTCTAGCGTGACAGGTAAGGTAGTGGTGATATGATCCTTGACTAGTCTCTCAAAGCACTTCATGATGACTGAGGAGAGTGCTACGCGGTGATAGTCATTTAGTTCAGTTACCTTTGCTTTCTTGGGTACAGGAACAATGGTGGCCATCTTGAAGCATGTGGGGACAGCAGACTGGGATAGGGAGAGATTGAATATGTCCGTAAACACCCCAGCCAGCTGGTCTGCGCATGCTCTGAGGACACAGCTAGGGATACCGTCTGAACCGGCAGCCTTGCGGGGTTTAACATGCTTAAATGTCTTACTCACGTCGGCCACGGAGAAGGAGAGCCCGCAGTCCTTGGTGGTGGGCCGTGTCGGTGGCACTGTGTTATCCTCAAAGTGGGCGAAGAAGGTGTTTAGCTTGTCGGTGCCGGCGACGTGACTGTTTTTCCTTTTGTATTCCGTGATTGTCTGTAGATCCTGCCACATACAGTGAGGGAAAAAAGTATTTGATCCCCTGCTGATTTTGTACATTTGCCCACTGACAAATAAATGATCAGTCTATAATTTTAATGGTAGGTTTATTTGAACAGTGAGAGACAGAATAACAACAAAAAAAACAGAAAAACGCATGTCAAAAATGTTATAAATTAATTTGCATTTTAATGAGGGAAATAAGTATTTGACATCTCATTAATCTTTCTGATTGAGAGGGGGTCAAATACTTATTTCCCACACTGTACGTCTTGTGTCTGTGCCTTTGAATTGTAACTCCACTTTGTTTCTATACTTATATTTTGCCTGTTTAATTGCCTTGCGCAGTGAGTAGCTAAACTATTTGTGTTCTGCCATATTCCCAGTCACCTTGCCATGTTTCAATGCGGTGGTTCGCGCTTTCAGTTTTGCGTGAATGTTGCCATCTATCCACGGTTTCTTGTTAGGGTAGGATTCAATAGTCACAGTGGGCACAACATCTCCTAAACACTTCCTGATAAACTCAGTCACCGTTTCAGTGTATTCGTCTAAATTATTTTTGCAAGCTACCCGGAACATATCCCAGTCCACGTGATCAAAACAATCTTGAAGCATGGATTCCGATTGGTCAGACCAGCGTTGAATAGTCCTTAGCACGGGTACTTCCTGTTTGAGTTTCTGCCTATAGGAAGGGAGGAGCAAAATATAGTTGTTGTCAGATTTGCCGAAAGGAGGGCGGGGGAGGGCCTTATAACCATCCCGGAAGTTCGAATAGCAATGGTTGAGAATGTTAGCAGCCCGAGTACAACAGTCGATATGTTGATAGAACTTCGGCAGCCTAGTCCTTAAATTTGCTTTGTTAAAATCCCCAGCTACAATAAATCTAGCCTCAGGATATGTGGTTTCCAGTTTACATAAAGTCCAGTGAAGTTCTTTGAGGGCCGTTGTGGAATCAGCTTGAGGGGGGATATACACGGCCATGACTGTAACCAAAGAAAATTTTCTTGGGAGATAATACCATCGGCATGTGATTGTGAGGTAATCTAGGTCGGGTGAACAAAAGGACTTGAGTTCCTGTATGTTACTACAATTACACCATGAGTCGTTAAACATGAAACACACACCTCCGCCCTTTTGCTTCCCGGAGAGATATTTATTTCTGTCTGCGCGATGAACTGAGAACCCATCTGGCTGGACCGATTTCAACAGAATATCCAGAGAGCCATGTTTCTGTGAAATAAATTGTGTTATAGGCCCTAATGTCTCTCTGGAAAGAAATCCTTGCCCTGAGCTCATCGACTTTGTTACCCAAAGACTGAACATTAGCGAGTCATATACTTGGAAGCGGTGCTATTAGGCCTATGATATGAATTATATGGAGGGTGTACTGTTTCCGTTTGTTAATGTGTAGGTGTATGTGTGTTTTCATTCAACTTTTGTTTTCCAAATATTTCCCTTGAGACATAAAAAAAAGATGGGATTGGAAGTTGTGTTGGGGAGAGAGTTCAGTTATTGACTAAACTGGTGGGGGTTGGGCGTGTAGGCGGCTTGGGTTGGCTGAAATTTGATATAGCGGATGTCTTGAAGACAATCAAAAGTAACGTCTTTATACTTTATTTGTAAGAGTTGTTCATTTGTTAGGCTATTGGATAAAGGTGCAACACAATATTGATTATTGAATTATCATGGATCTAGTTCAGTCTTATCAATCACTATAACATATATAATCTCTTTCCTAGCTTGATGACTGTGGGCATTTTTGCTTACTTTTTGTTGTTCTACATGAACTGCTAGAAGGGCCATGGGCATATGTGACCCGTTTCAGGAAATTAGGCGTATGTCACGGGTCACTACTTCACAGGAGAGACATTTGAACTTAAAAATCTTTTCAAAATCAAAATGAGTTTTTTGGCAGAAATGCGTTCTTGCACATGTGAACTATCATGTGCCTTAATAACAAACTTCCATGCCATCTGTAAATATGAATACAAATAAATCAATTGCGAGCCTAGTTGGTTAAACCACAGAAAAAGACAGCAAACTTCCAGCTAGCCATGATTGGCTGAGATAATGAGTGGGCTGGACATGCCGGGAGATGAGTTTGGATTGGTCTGCCGTAGCACGCTTCTGTCTATTTGAGTTTGTCAGTATATCTAGGTAATCCTGTCTGAAGCGGCTTTTTAATAAATGTATCTTGTATTAAAACTGCATAAGTGTTGCTCTCCACTTTCTGGAGGAACAAGTTTGAAATCAGTGGAATTCGAGTATGATAGCTAAGTAGATGGAGAAAACACCTGTCTCCGGATTACATCTTCAAACTAAGGACAACCATGGCATCCAACAGGACTCGACACATCCATCCATGAGTGATGTATACGGGTAAGATAGTCTAGCTAGCTACATTTTCAGATATTACATGTTTAACATTTTAACAGAAAGAGCCGTTTGCTTAGCTAGCCTACTGTAGCTAGCTAACATTGAACACAGTTGGTTACCTACCTGCAGATTCATGCAGGGTAGTGACGTCTTGAGTTGTGAATATGGTTCATGACATTGTTTAGCTACTAACGTTAGCTAGTTAGCTAATGTTAGCTGGTTGGCTCGCTAGCTAACATTAAGTGTATGACCTTATTATTCGTATCTCAGAGACATTTGCCTAGCTAGCTATAGCCTAATGTTAGCAAGCTAACATTGAACCTGGTTGGTTAGCTACCTGCAGATTTATGCAGGGTAGTGACGTCTTGAGTTGTGATTATGGTTCATGACATTGTTTACATACTAGCTAGCTAGCTAACGTTAGCTGGCTGGCTCGCTAGCTAACGTTACGTGTATGACTTTATTCTTATCTCATAGCCATTTGCTTAGCTAGCTATAGCCTAATGTTAGCTAGCTAACATTGAACCTGGTTGGTTAGCTACCTGCAGATTCATGCAGGGTAGTAATGTTATGAGTTGTGATTATGGTTCATGACATTGTTTGCATGCTAGCTAGCTAGCTAGCTAACGTTAGCTGGCTGGCTCGCTAGCTAATGTTACGTGTATGACCTTATTATTCATATCTCAGAGCCATTTGCTTAGCTAGCTATAGCCTAATGTTAGCTAGCTAACATTGAACCTGGTTGGTTAGCTACCTGCAGATTCATGCAGGGTAGTAATGTTATGAGTTGTGATTATGGTTAATTGTTTACCTAGCTAGCTAGCCAACGTTAGCTGGCTGGCTCGCAAGCTAACATTACGTGTATGACCTTATTATTATTTTGTGTACGTTCGTAAATTCAGTCTGGCCTGGTTACTCCCATTTCAGAGCACTCTCGTCTGAGTGTGCCAGAGCGCAGAATAACTGATTAATTTACAAACGCTCAACACCCGTTGAATATGGCCGGTGTCAGTAAACGTCGTAATTAAACTTGTTGCCAGCAGAACAGTTACAGTCAACAACGCTCTGGATAACATGAAAACAGCCTAACCAGCTCTGCTAGGGCGAGTAAAATGGTTAGAGTGGGGTGTTCTTTCATTATGTGTCTGGAAGTAGCTAGCCAGTTATTATGGGTGCTTGACTGCCGTTGTGAGGTCAAAACGTTCGGATCAACCTTACTCATCGGCCAGAGCGTCCGGCGGTGTGCGCTCTGAATGTTCCAAGAGCAACATGTTTTGAATTTTCAAACGGACAATCTGACAGCACAGTTGCAGTCACCAACGCTCTGGATAATATAACAGCCTAACCAGCTCTGCTAGGGCGAGTAATGTTCAGTGAGCTGTTCTGGAAGTAGCTAGCAAGTTAGCTTGGGTGCTTGACTTATGGTGTTATTACAGAACGCTCGGATCAACCCTTAAAGAGATTAGTGGGGCTAAAGCTTAAGAGGGTGTGAACGATGCTGAATGGGTGTAGACAAAGAAGGGCTCTGGTAGTAGTACCAAAAGATTCAAAGGCCATTTCCTCAAAAGTGAGTTTACAAGTTGATCAACTTTCAAAGCAAAATTACTTTCCCATTGTTCCTCAACTGTAGTGTATGATGTACCATTTTGTAGCTCTGAGTCTCTACTTTTATCCAATGTAAAAAACACAATTTCAAATGTTGCTACATAAGACCAATTTTAGCTGGTGGGTCACATATTAGATTGTGTAGAAATGCACGATATGTGCTTTAGATGCCCCCAAAAATGGGAGGACCCCCAGACCCCCTGTAAAGTAATGTCCCCCTCTGCAAATAGCACTGCTGGGTGATTTAAAAAGTAATAGTCAATCGATCAATAAAATAATAATACTCTTAGCAACATCTTATTTATTTATAATATGTAGAATCTTTGAGAATAGAAAGGTTCAGAACTTTTCTGAAACATTACAGCACAGTTGAGAAATATATGGTATAGAAATCAAAACTGGATGGTGTTCAGAGATAGATGGGAGGGGTTGAGTGGAGCGGAAGGATGGGACTAAAAACAAACAAAAGATAACTATTGTAAAATATACTGTGTCCGTAAAATGTATAAGCTGGAAGTAGAAGCCTAAGTGTAGTTGTCCATTAGCTTATTCCAATTAGGGGAAGGATGGTAGGGTTAGGGGAAAATAATAAAGGAAAATATACAGTGAGGGAAAAAAGTATTTGATCCCCTGCTGATTTTGTACGTTTGCCCACTGACAAAGAAATGATCAGTCTATAATTTTAATGGTAGGTTTATTTGAATAGTGAGAGACAGATTAACAACAAAAAAATACAGAAAAACACGTCAAAAATGTTATAAGTTGATTTGCATTTTAATGAGGGAAATAAGTATTTGACCCCCTCTCAATCAGAAAGATTTCTGGCTCCCAGGTGTCTTTTATACAGGTAACGAGCTGAGATTAGGAGCACACTCTTAAAGGGAGTGCTCCTAATCTCAGTTTGTTACCTGTATAAAATACACCTGTCCACAGAAGCAATAAATCAATCAGATTTCAAACTCTCCACCATGGCCAAGACCAAAGAGCTCTCCAAGGATGTCAGGGACAAGATTGTAGACCTACACAAGGCTGGAATGGGCTATAAGACCATCGCCAAGGAGCTTGGTGAGAAGGTGACAACAGTTGGTGCGATTATTCGCAAATGGAAGAAACACAAAATAACTGTCAATCTCCCTCTGCCTGGGGCTCCATGCAAGATCTCACCTCATGGAGTTGCAATGATCATGACAACGGTGAAGAATCAGCCCAGAACTACACGGGAGGATCTTGTTAATGATCTCAAGGCAGCTGGGACCATAGTCACCAAGAAAACAATTGGTAACACACTACTGCTCCCCCTTCTCAAGAAAGCACATATACATGCCCGTCCGAAGTTTGCCAATGAACATCTGAATGATTCAGAGGAGAACTGGGTGAAAATGTTGTGGTCAGATGAGACCAAAATGGAGCTCTTTGGCATCAACTCAACTCGCCGTATTTGGAGGAGGAGGAATGCTGCCTATAACCCCAAGAACACCATCCCCACCGTCAAACATGGAGGTGGAAATATTATGCTTTGGGGGGGATTTTCTGCTAAGGGGACAGGACAACTTCACCGCATCAAAGGGACGATTGACGGGGCCATGTACCGTCAAATCTTGGGTGAGAACCTCCTTCCCTCAGCCAGGGCATTGAAAATGGGTCGTGGATGGGTATTCCAGCATGACAATGACCCAAAACACACGGCCAAGGCAACAAAGGAGTGGCTCAAGAAGAAGCACATTAAGGTCCTGGAGTGGCCTAGCCAGTCCCAGACCTTAATCCCATAGAAAATCTGTGGAGGGAGCTGAAGGTTCGAGTTGACTTGGAGAAGATCTGCAAAGAGGAGTGGGACAGAATTCCTCCTGAGATGTGTGCAAACCTGGTGGCCAACTACAAGAAACGTCTGACCTCTGTGATTGTCAACAAGGGTTTTGCCACCAAGTACTAAGTCATGTTTTGCAGAGGGGTCAAATACTTATTTCCCTCATTAAAATGCAAATCAATTTATAACATTTTTGACATGCGTTTTTCTGGATTCTTTGTTGTTATTCTGTCTCTCACTGTTCAAATAAACCTACCATTAAAATTATAGACTGATCATGTCTTTGTCAGTGGGCAAACGTACAAAATCAGCAGGGGATCAAATACTTTTTTCCCTCACTGTAGTTATGTCTCTCCTCATTTTGTTTTACCTCCTCCATCCTTCCTTGCGTCCACTGTCTCACTGATAACACACACCCTGTCTTACTTTGACGATAACGTGCATGTTCCTGTTTCAACTCATACTTTTCAATTAGATAAGGGGGAACCTTGACAGGAAAACACAACCTTCTCTGAAGGTGTTATGATAAAGATCAATGTTAAGATTGCACAAGTGAACAAATTAACAAAGCTGTGTACACAATAGTAACATGGACAGCACTTTCATACAGATGCAGTATGCATTGCATTTACCTGTCACTGCATTAGATTGATAATTTTCGCATTCCAATTTCTCATTTAGGCATAGCATTTTTCATTTTCACAATTAAATTGACCATGTAAGCATCGCATTTTAGAATAGCAACTGATAACCCTCCATAAAACTGTGTCATGCTATGCCGTGACACACGCACACAAACAGACTGCATCTGTACAAATAAACTTTAATTTTCCTATTTTTCACTTCATTTGTCAAGGGTTTTGTCTCATTAGGGCTTGTATTCTACCCCATCTTTCTCTTCTTCTGCTTACTCCTCCTCTCCTCTTCTCTTCCTCATCCACATCCCTCTTCTTTGAACAGTGACCATGGCTTTACCTCTCAAACTCTCTTGCTCCAGCAGCTTTGGTCCAAAACCTTGATATGAAAAAACCACAACATTGTAGACAGAAAAACAGCACACAGTAAAATGGAATACTCATGGAGGTTGTCGGAGAATGTATTCGGTTCACGAAACCAAACTAGGCTCCATAATCCCCACGTTACCTGAGCAGCGAACGAGACAAGAGAAGCCATTCGGAGAGAGCCCTCTATAACGGTGAGGATTACCTCGGGTTGCCAGGCGTGAAACCTAAAATCCTTGCTGTGGTCATAGCTAACTCAGAGCTGTGTTGAGTTCACACTTCGTAACCATTTTAAATCCTGACATGCAGGCCACCTTCTCACACCTGCTCCCAGAGAGCACGCACTTACAAGCATGCATGCACACACACACACACACACACACACACACACACACACACACACACACACACACACACACACTCAATCATGTCTGATTACAGCCTTCGTGTGTGGGTGTTGTCCTCTGTAATGGAGTGGGCTGGCTCATACCGTAGGTGGAACTGTTGTTAAACCACCTTGCTGACACACATCCAACCAGATTTTCGAGGGTGAGTCAGTCAGACTGAGCCCCGAATGTGGGCAAATCCTAGAAATGCCTCTCACCTCACTGACTCTCAAAAATCTGGTTGGATAGGTGTCAACCAGGTGGTTTCAAACAGTTATACCTATGAGCCAGCCCACTCCATTACAGTCCACTCCATTAATACACCAAAGATTGCTTGGCTACTCTGACAGCCCAACTCCTTGTCTTGTATGCAACCAAAATTAAACAAAGAGGGTAGACAGATTTAACAGTAGCCTATGACATCCATCTGAAGGCTTCTTTTCCTTTTTGCCCATTTGAACCAGAATAGAAGAAGCCAGACCATCAGCCATGCCTTGTTATTTGCGCCAAAAAACAATGTTGAACCACATAATCACACACTGTCTTGGCTGAATTTGAATCTGCTCCCCAAAACATACACACATGAAATGTCATAAGCTTGTCAAGGAGACAGCAGTCAAAGCGGTTGAACCAGGGTAAGATTTCAAGTTTTTGAAATTTAATGTGTGAGTTTTGGGGCGCATATTCGAATTCAAGCACTAAATTGGTGGGCTTTCACTGCAGGCTCAACATTCAGGTGAATTATCCAACTGCAAGTTACTAGCCTGGACTGGGAAAAATATTGTCTTTACTAGCCATCAGCACTAACTCACCCAATAATAAATAGTGAATATGTGCACTCACCGGGGATGGCCGACACGCTCCCCTTCAAAACCATACTTGATAGGCTACTCCGGTTGTAAAAAGGTGCTGTTTGCTCAATATAGGGAGTTGAGAAATAATTTAGGTAGCTATGGAAAGATGAGATTCTCCCCTTTCAGTAGGCCTAGTCAATTGCTTGCCAAACTGTTTTCCAGCTATTGTATTTTGGAATGTTGCAAAAGGTCTATTTTAACTGCTGCCAGCTTCAACTCAACAATCAGCTGTTTATAAAAGTTAAGTGCTCCGCCCTTCTGAATGTGCTTGTGATAAAAAAAATAAGCTAATGATCTTCTATGGATAACTATGCTCTACTATTTTGAATGGTTATATTTATCTCTGTAAATGAATGTAATGCATATCAAGATGGTGATTGAGATGAAAGTGAATATGTTTTTGGGACTGAAGCCCTGAAAGCCCGGGTCTAATGACGCCTATGGGTCAGAGAGAGTGCAGCAGAGTTTTGGGCTCAATAGTCTAAATTAGCTTCCGCTCTTGTCCTTTCACTGCACTGATCTAAAGCAAAATGGCGGACACCTACTGAGAATTTACCTTTCACCTGTCACTTCATGTTAGCTCAGATTACAGGAGAGGAGACAGGGAGGGCAGGCCACTTTAGACTTGAAAATCGCAACGCATCATCAGTTGGACCTCTACCTCTTTCAGCCTGGTTCTCCCTCCCACTCTGACTGAACCATTAATCTCCTGTTGTGGCTGTAATGAGCGGCCCCTCCCCGTTTGGACCAGCCCGACAGAGAGAGATGGTCTGAGAGCCTTATATGGTACACCATCTATGCACACAATGACAATGATTTAGCACACTGCATAAAATTATTGATTACATTCAAACACACATGGTAACAATCATGCTTTATGTATTTTCAATATTTTATTGGGATAAAACTTAAAGCCAACAATGATTGCAGTATTCTGATAATATAGGCTGCACAGACACTGAGGTTAGTGCAAGAGAACTGTTGAAATATCAATTGATTGTCACTTCTGATGAGAGTAGGCCTACTGGGTAGCTGTGAACTTTCCAGCGGTAGACAGCAGTTCCTTCCTGTGACCAGCAGATGGCAGTATTTACCTATCTATTCACATTCCCAATGTTGAGGAGCTGGTCCAGCGGTATATCAAAACATACCCGTCAGCATGTATAGATAGATTTGTTGCACAATACATAGCTCAATTGAAACATGCACATGAATAGAAAAGAAACACCACCACCTGCAGAGCCTCATCAGATAACACACACAATCTTGTAAAGAATGTAACATGGTAATAACTCAGTGATCATGTGTACACAAATAGATATACTGAAAGTGATTCATATATTTATATAAAAAAGTACCATGTGAGTTTTCACAGACACACAGGCCTAAATATATCAACATCTATACAGACAAACCAGGTCAGATAACTCAATATTCTGATTTTAGTGTTTTCTCTGTCCAAAAGAGTAACAGCTACTGATGTCTGTAACCTTCACAGATCTTTGATTTAGTGCACACTCAAGACACAGATACACAAACAGACACACAAACACACTTGTCCTGAAGAACACACAGAATAATTCTCTCTCTCACTCTCTCACACCTCTCTCTCCTCTCACGCTCTTCCCTCTTTTGTTGAGAGAAGAAATGTATGCCTCACAGACACACCACTACTATTTGGTTGTTACAAAGACACAAACAATCTCTTTAAAACAATAGTCCATCTGTAGATGATCTACAACTATCTGCAGACTATCAGTAACATTTCAACTAAATATATACTGACCCTAACGTTAAGCCTTATCCTAACCCTAAACTTAACCCTTTCCCTAACCCTTATTCTAAACCTAACCCTAACCATAACCTTAGCTAGCAGCATGTACAGATGGACTGTCCAAATAAAGTGTGACTGATATATTTATTTATCAGAAGCTGCATTCACACATTTTGTGTTTTGGTTTGGAATGCATGACACCCTCTTTCCTATTTGTAGAGAACAGAAACTATTTGAGGTTTGCCTAGTTAATTGCCACCAAGTCCCAATCCATGCATCGACAGGGCTAATAATGAATGTTGATAAACTACAAAGACCTGTTTAATCATGACAGATCACTCTGCACTGGTAGAAAATGTCAGAGGAGCCAACACAGCTGCTCAGAGAGAAATCCAATATTGACTGTCTGAAGTAATGTGCTGCATATTCCCTACTCTGTCTCTGGAGCTATAGTGTATTCATGCATCACACATTAATGAAGATAATTTGATTAAAATGACTTGTTATTCGAATAGGATCAGAGGTCTGGGCCCGTATTCATAAAGTGTCTCATAGTAGGAGTGCCGATTTTAGAATAAGTTCCCCCTTCTTATTCATTACAATTTAAAAGACACAACTGATCCTAGATTGTCATTCCTACTCTGTGACACTTTGGGCCTGACTCAAATCTATTTGTTTTCTATGTGTTTGTTGCTGGTGTTCAGAGTTAGGGCTTTGCAGGTGTGGCTCCCTTGCGCTCACTGAATACATTTAATTAAATCACTGAAAACCCTCCCACTTGCTGGCCAACATATTTTATCGTGGGGTCATTCAATAGGGTTTTCTATACATTTATCTAAAACCCTTTAAATTAGGTGTACCTTTAATTTGAATCCAGTCGTCATGAACCGTGCACCAGGGTCCAGATTTAAACTGCTACATGTATGGTCTGTGTTCCATAATGATTCAAATAGGCTACAATAGGCCAACTTATATGTTAGCATAATATGATCCACTATTCACAACAACAACAAAGAATATAGGCATATGTAGCTATTACACACCCAAATTAAGTAGATTTTCTTCAAATAAACGTGTTTTGAAACTGTACATATGTATATCTAATAAGATTAACATTAATCTGTCTGATTTACCATTAATTAGATTCAGTTAGTTTGAGAGAAAGCAAATTTATTTATTTGAACGCACAAGACCATCCACTACGCATGCCGGAGTGACGCAACCACGTTCGCGGGAGACTCATATGAACGATTTCAGTGCCAACAGAAATTGTATTTAAATTCCATAATTTTGCACACATTTTTCATGATTTGAAACTGAATTGAATGAATATAGCATTCAGTTTTAAAATCCTATTTTAATGTAATTGAATATTCAAATTCAATATATTTATATATTCAGTTTCAATATGGTATATATTGCATTCATTGTCTGTCTATCAAGTTTACAAACAATGATTTCAAGTTGACCAAAGTTTCAAAACAGTATATTCAACTTCTCAAATGCATTCAGATTCAGTTCTCTAAATTCAGATTCAAAACCAGAGACAACGTCCTGGTACTTTGCCAGCCAGGAAATTTAGAGGAGCACAGATGAAATCAAATGCTTTCTGTGCTAAACAGAAGCTTCAGGCGGTTTCTGAAGCCAATGTGGCATGTTGAATTTATTTTCTTCCTATGAGTTTGGATATAGTGTTTGAACCGTTTTAGCTTTAAGCTATTATGACCCCATTCCTGCAAGGTTAAACTTTGAAACATGGACGTGCCTTCTGTTCCCCTCTATGATGATCACAGGCCATGCAGGACACTTTAGAAGGGAGTGTCACAAAAAACGCAATCAGTCCTACTGCACAACAACAATACTTTTTGTGGCAAACAGAAGCAGACAGATCTGTGTACCCCATTTAATGAGAGTCCAACAGAGGTGGTTTGGTGATGAGCAACCTTGCCTGAGACCTGAAGACGTGTTAGTTTGACTGATGAGGTTCTAACCCAGGTCCTCCTGTGCATCAGACAATACATATCTTCAGGTCTCAGACAAGTTACTCATCACGCGAGCGTGGTCACCGAACCACCCTCATGAAAAGGTACTACTGAATTACTACTCATCATTACTACACAATATCTACACAGATTTAGTGATTTATGTAGTCATTTAAGTAGTAATGAGTGATAAATTGGGACTTTTCACTACTTGTGAACACTACATATTGTATTTCCAACTCAAACAACTACATAATTCTTCCTTAATGACTACTGTGTAACTACTGAGCTTTTGGGTATGTACTACTTAAAACCTAAACAATCTTAAACGTTCTCTATTGAATTACTACACAATGCCTACACATTACTGCTGCATGCCTTCTCAATCCCTATTGAATCAGTACTGCCATCTGTGTAGTGTTGTGTCCAATATTCCCTCACAATTGTTTGGGCACTGAGCAAATTTCAGGTCTGCTGAGCAAACTAGAAAGTTGTGAACATTCTGTGCAACTTCTAGCACATGTTCATTGTGAACACTGAGGCTGTACCCCCTTTAAGTTACAGTTTTAACAGTGGCCATGTGTGCTACTGTGGCTATTTGATCATAATGTAGGCCTTCCAGAATGGCCTTCCATCAGAAACAATGGAGAAAATGCATCCCATAAACTTTTAACATGGAAATAGCTGTTCTATCATTCAGCCTACAGTACCAGACAATGTGTGGTGTTCAATGTAGGCCTACATTCCATGAGACTTTTGAAAAAAACATGCAGGGCTTAACATTAGGAGGTGACTGATTTTGTTTTCTGTTGTTTGATGCAAGAAACCACTTTATAAAATAAAATACATTATTATTCCCATACCATTATTACAGAGAATCAGACAAATGATGCTACCCTCTGCCTATTGGATGCTTAGCTTATTCAAGGGTCTCAAAATACAGCACTGCCCCTTTAAGACAAAAAAAAGCTCTTTACCTGACTCACTTTTCAAAGATGTCTAGAAATGTACACGTTTTGTGCTTATGGGTCGTTTTCCAGTACATATGTTATGAAATGATAAGGGCAAAACAGAATAATAAAGATTGACACTTTGTAATCCAGATGCATGCCTGGATAGTAACTATAATCAACACACTATGTAATCATCTTTTAACATATGTATGTATATTATTTTTTGGGAAAGTATTCTAGTCACGCCACCAATATAACTGTGTTAACAGTCAAAGGGGGAATTACCGGTCCCCTGGGGCCTTTTGGTAAATATGCAAATTGTATTAAGAATATGAGCAGTAGTAATTACTGTGTTATGGGTTAGATTGAATGTTTTATGTACAAATGTATTTGTGGCCGGAGACAAAGTACAAATGGGGCCTGTCTCTGAAACTAGTGGACTGTGGCAGGCTGCAAGAATGTGCACTTCCTAATCTCAAGGCTTCTCCTGACTGATAAGAAGACATGTTACAGTAGCATACTGTGTCTCACTAAACAATGTTCTTAAGGTGGAGAGGCCCGTACCAGGTGTTGCTGACTACCTCAATGGCAATGGCGGTGAAAGACGTTAATCAAAGGGGAGGGAAAACCCTGCCTAGAGAGATAACACTTGGACCTTGGAAGCAAACAGTGGCATGGCACTGAAATATATTAATCATGTATATACAGAGGAGTGACTATGTTTGTTGTGTAAGAATCAAACTGTATAAAAGGAGAGCTCCAAGTCAGGATGGGCAGTTGCTCCATGGACCAGCTCGGCTTGTTAATTTGTAATAAAGTCTATACTGAATTCACAGGCCCCGGTGTCTGAGAGATAGTATTGAACAAATATTTCTACCACATGCTCTTGTAGGAAGCAATCACTCCCCTATTGCTTACTACACATTATCTATAACTGGGCTAATAACTCACTAACTAGCAAAGGATATGAACAAAATGTGCACACGTGGCTACATGTTGCTCTTGCTTTGATCTCTAAACAAGTCCATCTACTCACGACCACAGCTGTTAACACAGTCCAGTTCAAAGTAAATGGCACATATCCATATAAGGCAATGGTCTATTTGAATATATGCCTACTGCAGCTCTGATTGGTTATGCTGCTGTGGTCTGTGTAGAATCCTACTCCAATGCGTTCTGCCAACAACAAACTCTTGCATAGTTTGTTTTGTGTCGGTATGTTGCATTGAAAGTGGCTACTATTGTGTTGATTCAATCACAATTGTCACAGTAAAGGGAAACGTTGATAGTGTTAACTATCAGGCAAAACTCTACAAAGTTGAGTGAAGTTCAATCTCATGCTTCTCTCCATGGGTTTAGAATTTTTTTTTAAAGTACTTTTACCCCTTTTTATTTTGTGATATCCAATTCGTAGTTAGACTTGTCCCATCACTCTAACTCCCCTACGGACTCGTGAGAGGCGAAGGTCGAGAGCCATGCGTCCTCCGAAACATAACCCTTACAAGCCGCACAGCGATTTTATTTTATTATATTATTGAAGGTCTCCAAGAACACAGTGGCCTCCATCATTCTTAAATGGAAGAAGTTTGGAACCACCAAGACTCTTCCTAGAGCTGGCCGCCCGGCCAAACTGAGCAATCGGGGGAGAAGGGCCTTGGTCGGGGAGGTGACCAAGAACCTGATGGTCACTCTGACAGAGCTCCAGAGTTTCTCTGTGGAGATGGGAAAACCTTCCAGAAGGACAACCATCTCTGCAGCACTCCACCAATCAGGCCTTTATGGTAGAGTGGCCAGACGGATGCTACTCCTTAGTGAAAGGCACGACAGCCCACTTGGAGTTTGCCAAAAGGCACCTAAAGGACTCTCAGACCATGAGAAACAAGATTCTCTGGTCTGATGAAACCAAGATTGAACTCTTTGGCTTGAATGCCAAGCGTTACGTCTGGAGGAAACCTGGCACCATCCCTACGGTGAAGCATGGTGGTGGCAGCATCATGCTGTGGGGATGTTTTTCAATGGCAGGGACTGGGAGACTAGTCAGGATCGAGGGAAAGATTAACAAAGCAAAGTACGGAGAGATCCATGAGGAAAACCAGCTCCAGAGCGCTCAGGACCTAAGACTGGGCCGAAGGTTAATCTTCCAACAGGACAACGACCCTAAGCACACATCCAAGAGAACGCATGAGTGGCTTCGGGACAAGTCTCTGAATGTCCTTGAGTGGCTCAGCCAAAGCCCGGACTTGAACCTGATCAAACATCTTTGAGAGACCTGAATGTAGCTGTGCAGCAACGCTCCCCATCCAACCTGACAGAGCTTGAGAGGATCTGCAGAGAAGAATGGGAGAAACTCCCCAACTACAGGTGTGCCAAGCTTGTAGCGTCATACCCAAGAAGATTTGAGGCTGTAATTGCTGCCAAAGGTGCTACAACAAAGCACTGAGTAAAGACTCTGAATACTTATGTAAATGTGATATTTCAGTTGTTTCATTTTAATGCATTTGCAAAAATGTCTTACAAAACTGTTTTTGCTTTGTCATTATGAGGTATTGTGTGTAGATTGATGAGGGGAAATAAACAATTTAATACAATTTAGAATAAGGCATAACATAACAAAATGTGGAAAAAGTCAAGGGCCTGAATACTGTATATATACACTACCAGAAATCTACTCGTTCAAGGGTTTTTCTTTATTTTTTACTATTTTTTACATTGTAGAATAATAGTGAAGACATCAAAACTATTAAATAACTCTCATGGAATCATGTAGTAACCAATAAAGTGTTACAAAAATTCTAATATATTTTATATTTGTAGCCACCCTTTGCCTTGATGACAGCTTAGCACACTCTTGGCATTCTGTCAAGACACTGAGTTTGAAGGTAGGTCTTGAAATACATCCAAAGGGACACCTCCAATTGACTCAAATTATGTCAATTAGCCTATCAGAAGCTTCTAAAGCCATGGCATCATTTTCTGGAATTTTCCAACCTGTTTAAAGGGACAGTCAACTTAGTGTATGTAAACTTCTGACCCACTGGAATTGTGATACAATTCATTATAAGTGAAATCATCTGTCTGTTAACAATTGTTGGAAAAATTACTTGTGTCATGCACAATGTAGATGTCCTAACCGACTTGCCAAAACTATAGTTTGTTAACAAGAAATTTGTGGAGTGGTTGAAAAATGAGTTTTAATGACTCCAACCTAAGTGTATGTAAACTTCCGACTTCAACTGTATACAGCAATAGTTGAATAGAATGGCATTGACTAGAATATGGTATATATATATATATGAAATGAATAAAACAGTATGCAAACATTATTAAAGTAACCAGTGTTCCATTATTAAAGTGACCAGTGATGCCATGTCTATGTACATAGGGCAGCAGCCTCTAAGGTGCAGGGTTGAGTAACCGAGTGGCAGCCGACTAGCGACATCGACTAAGTTCAGGTCAGGGTCCTGGTTGGATGGATATTTAACAGTCTGATGGCCTTGAGATAGAAGCTGTTTTTCAGTGTCTCGGTCCCAGCTTTGATGCAGCTGTACTGACCTCGCCGTCTGCTGAACAGGCCGTGGCTCGGGTGGTTGATGTCCTTGATGATCTTTTTGTCCTTCCTGTGACATCGGGTGCTGTAGGTGTCCTGGAGGTCAAGCAGTGTGTCCCCGTTGATGCGTTGGGCAGAACGCACCACCCTCTGGAGAGCCCTGCGTTAGTTGTCAGTGCAGTTGCCGTACCAGGCGGTGATGCAGCCTGACAGGATGCTCTCAATGGTGCATCTATAGAAGTTTGTGAGGGGCCAAGCCAAATTTCTTCAGTTTCCTCAGGTTGAAGAGGCGCTGTTGCGCCTTTTTCACCACCTTGTCTGTGTGGATGGACCATTTCAGATAGTCAGTGATGTGTATGCCTAGGTACTTGAAGCTTTTCACGTTCTCCACTGCAGCCCCATTCAGACCCAGGGCCCCGAGCATAATGATGAGCTTGGAGGGTACTATGGTGTTAAAGGCTGAGATGTAGTCAATGAACAGCATTCTTACATAGGTATTCCTCTTGTCCAGATGGGATAGGGCAGTGTGCAGCGCGAGGGTGATTGCATCGTCTGTGGATCTATTGGGGCGGTACGCAAATTGAAGTGGGTCTAGGGTGGCAGGTAAGGTGGAGGTGATATTATCCTTAACTAGCCACTTCATGATGACAGAAGTGAGTGCTACAGGGTGATAGCATTTACTTCAATTACCTTTGCTTTCTTGGGTACAGGAACAATGGTGGACATCTTGAAGCAAGAGGGGACAGCAGACTGGGATAGGGAGAGATTGAATATGTCCGTGAACAATCCAGCCAGCTGGTCTGCACATGCTCTGAGGACACGGCTAGGGATGCCATCTGGGCCGGCAGCTTTGCGAGGTTTAACACGCTTAAATGCCTTACTCACTTCGGCTACGGAGAACGATAGGCCACAGTCCTCAGGAGCGGCCCGCATCGGTGGCACTGTGTTATCCTCAAAGCTAGCAAAGAAGGTGTTTAGCTTGTCCGGAAACAAGACATCGGCTGGTTTTCCTTTTGTAATCCGTGATTGTCTGGAGTCCCTGCCACATACGTCTCGTATCTGAGCCGTTGAATTGTGACTCCACTTTGTCTCTGTACTGACGTTTTGCCTGTTTGATTGCCTTATGGAGAGCATAACTGCACTGTTTTATTCAACCGTATTCCCAGTAACCTTGCTGTGGTTAAATGCAGTGGTTCGCCCTTTCAGTTTTGCGCGAATGCTGCCATCTATCCATGGTTTTTGTTTGGGTAGGTTTCAATAGTCATAATGGGAACAACACCCCCTATGCACTTCCTGATTAACTCAGTCACTGTGTCATTGTATACATCAATGTTATTCTCAGAGGCAACCCAGAAAATATCTCAATCCGCATGATCAAAACAATCTTGAAGCATGGATTCCGATTGGTCAGACCAGCGTTGAATAGACCTTAGCACTGGTACTTCCTGTTTGAGTTTCTATAGGAAAGGAGGAGTAGAATGGAGTCGTGATTTGATTTGCCGGGGAGGGCCCTGTAGCCATCCCGGAAGGGAGAGTAGGAGAGTAACAATGGTCGAAGAGTTTTTGAAGCGCGAGTACTACAGGCAATGTGTTGATAGAATTTCAGTAGCGTTTTCCTCATAATTGCTTTGTTAAAGTCCCAAGCTACAATAAATGCGGCCTCAGGATATGTGGTTTCCAGTTTGCACAAAGACTAGTGTAGTTCCTTGAGGGCCGCCATGGTATCAGCTTAATGGGGAATGTAGAAGGGTATGACTATAACCGAAGAGAATTATCTTGGGAGGTAATTCGTTCGGCATTTGATTGTGAGGTTTTTTAGGTCAGGTGAACAAAAGGACTTGAGTTCCTGTACATTATCACAATCACACCATGAGTAGTTAAGCATGAAACACACACCACCGCCTTTCTTCTTCACGGAGAGTGCTTTATTCTTGTCTGCGTGATGTTCTGAGAACCAGCTGGCTGTATGGACGAGGACAGTATATCCAGAGAGAGCCATGATTCCGTGAAACAGAGTATGTTACAGTCCCTGATGTCTCTCTGGAAAGAGATCCTCGCCCTGAGCTCATCTACTTTATTGTCCAGGGACTGAACATTAGCGAGTAATATGCCCAGAAGCGGTGGATGGTGTGCACGCCTCCTGAGTTGGACTTAGAAAACCACTCCAAATACCTCTTCTCCGCCGGCGGCATCTTGGAGCAGCCTCTGGGATAAGTTCAATTGCATTGGGTGGTACAAACAAAGGATCCAATTCAGGAAAGTTGTATTTCTGGTTGGAATGCTGGTGAGTTACCACCACTCTGATGTCCAAAAGTTATTTCCGGCTTAATATAATAACAAAAAAAACTTTCTGGGCTAAGAATGTAAGAAATTACACACACAAAAAAAATACTACAAAGTTGCTTAGTGTCACGGATTCCGCCGAGGCTGCTCCTCCTCCTTGCTCGGGCAGGCTTCGGCGTTCGTCGTCCCCGGAGTACTAGCTACCACCGTTAGATGTTTCGATGTTTGATTGGTTTGGTCCTGTGCCCGTTTGTGTCTGATTATGTGTCCTATAAATGTCCTGCTTTGTGTTTGTTAGTTTGTGTGTTATTTTCCGCCTGTCAGTTGGTGTCGCTTGTGCTGTTCTCTGGACTTTGTGTATAGTGACGCACTATATTTGCGTTGTCACTCGCCTCCTTGTTGTTGAGGTCCTTTGTTTTGTATTGTTATACAGTTAGTAAAGTCTTGTTTGACTCAGCCTATGCGTCCTGCGTCTGACTCCTCAACCGCATCCACATCAACGCTGACAGAATAACACACCCGCTATGGAGTCAGCAGGAGCAGCGGCTGCACCCAAGTCGCTGGAGGAACGGATCAGCGATCAAGACACCATGATCCGGCAACTTGGGGCCGCCATGAACGAGGTGTCCAACACTCTGCGCCGTTTGGTCACTGGAGAGGTGCCCACACCTTCGCACACCTTACCATCACCATCGGCCAGTCCTCCTCTCCCAGCACCGGAAGTCAGTGGCATTCGGCTCTCGCTCCCGAGGGCATATGATGGTACCGCAGCCGGGTGTCAGGGGTTCCTCCTGCAGGTGGAACTCTACCTGGCCACCATACACCCGGCGCCCTCGGGATACGAGAGCGTCTCCGCCCTCATCTCCTGTCTACCAAGGCGTTGGAGTGGGCCAACGCCGAATGGAGGGGAATAGACGCCGCCACCATCACCTACGCGGAGTTCTCCCGCCGCTTCAGGGCTGTGTTCGATCATCCACCTGAGGGGAAGGCGGCGGGGGAGCGTCTGTTCCACCTCCGACAGGGGAAGAGGAGTGCACAGGAGTTCGCCCTGGAGTTCCGGACTTTAGCGGCGGATGCGGGGTGGAATGAGAGGGCCCTCATCGACCATTATCGGTGCAGCCTACGAGAGGACGTTCGTCGTGAGCTGGCCTGCAGGGACACCAACCTATCCTTCGACCAGTTGGTGGACATTTCCATCCGTCTCAACACCCTGCTGGCTACCAGCGGACGTCCCGAATGGGGGTCGTCCATTCCACCCTCCAGCACCTCCGAGCCGATTCCCATGGAGCTCGGGGGTGCTGGTGCTAGAGAGAGGAGGAGAGTGAACCCGAGGGGGCCCGTCCCCTGCACCAACTGTGGCCGTGGAGGGCACACTGCGGCTAGGTGCTGGGGAGGGTCTCTTGGGAGAGGGGACAACAGGTCACGCACTGGGGAGTCATTTCAGGTGAGTAGGCGCCCCACTTACCCAGAGCTCTCTGTTGGTCACCTGTGTATACCTGTGAGATTTCCACAGGTGGCACCTCATTCCCAGCATAAGGCGCTAGTAGATTCAGGCGCAGCTGGGAATTTTGTTGATCGTGAATTTTGTTTTAGGTTAGGAATTCCCCTTCGGCCGGTGGAAGCCCCCTTCCCTGTTCATGCTCTAGACAGCCGGCCGCTGGGGTCGGGGTTGATTAGAGAAGTCACAGCACCACTTAAGATGACTACGCAGGGGGGTCATGAGGAGATCATTCAGTTTTATCTGATCGACTCTCCTGCGTATCCCGTGGTGCTGGGGGCTTCCTGGTTAAGCGCCCATGATCCTACCATTGCGTGGCAACAGAGGGCTCTTATGGAGTGGTCTGCCCAGTGTGTAGGGAGATGTCTAGGTGTTTCCTTAGGGGCGACCTCGGTGGAGAGTCCGAACCAAGTGCCCGCAATGCGCATTCCCCCTGAATATGAGGATTTAGCACTTGTGTTCAGCAAGAATAGGGCAACACGGCTGCCACCTCATAGACAGGGGGATTGTGCGATAGATCTCCAAACAGGAGCGGCACTTCCGCGGAGCCGTGTGTATCCCCTGTCTCAAGAGGAGACAGCAGCTATGGAGACTTACATAGCCGAGTCCTTGGAACAGGGATACATACGGTCCTCCACTTCCCCGGTTTCCTCGAGTTTCTTCTTTGTGAAGAAGAAGGACGGGGGTTTGCGCCCGTGTATTGATTACCGTAGTCTCAATCAGATCACGGTTAAGTACAGTTATCCTCTTCCTCTGATTGCGACTATGACTGAGTCATTACGCGGAGCTCGGTTCTTCACAAAGTTGGATCTCAGGAGCGCGTACAATCTGGTGCGCATTAGGGAGGGGGATGAATGGAAAACAGCATTGAGCACCACCTCGGGTCATTACGAGTATCTCGTCATGCCATACGGGTTAATGAATGCTCCTTCAGTCTTCCAATCCTTTGTGGACGAGATTTTCCGGGACATGCATGGGCAGGGTGTGGTAGTATACATCGACGACATCCTAGTGTACTCTTCTACACGAGCCGAGCATGTAGCCCTGGTGCGCCGAGTGTTGAGGAGGCTGTTGGAGCATGACTTGTATGTCAAGGCAGAGAAATGCTTGTTTTTCCAGGAGTCCATCTCCTTTTTGGGTTATCGATTGTCCGCGTCTGGTGTGAAGATAGAGGTTGACCGTGTGTCGGCCGTGCGTAATTGGCAAACTCCAACCACTGTAAAGGAGGTGCAGCAGTTTTTGGGTTTTGCTAATTACTACCGGAGGTTTATCCGGGGCTTTGGACAGGTGGCAGCTCCCATTACGTCCCTGCTGAAGGGGGTCCCGGTGCGTTTGCAGTGGTCAGCTGAAGCGGACAGGGCATTTGTTAAACTGAAGAACCTGTTCACTTCGGCTCCGGTGCTGGCGCATCCGGACCCCGCTTTACCATTCCAAGTTGAGGTAGACGCGTCAGAGGCCGGTATTGGGGCAGTTCTGTCGCAACGGTCCGGCACGCCACCTAAACTCCGCCCCTGTGCGTTCTATTCTAAGAAGCTCAGCCCGGCGGAGCGTAATTATGACGTAGGGGACAGGGAGCTGTTAGCCGTGGTTCAGGCCCTAAAGGTGTGGAGGCATTGGCTTGAGGGGGCTCACACCCTTTCCTCATTCTGACTGACCACCGTAACCTGGAGTACATCCGGGCAGCTAGGAGATTAAACCCTCGTCAGGCTAGGTGGAACATGTTCCTGACCCGGTTTGTTTTTAAGATCACATACATCCCACGGTCCCAGAACGGTAAGGCAGACGCCCTGTCCCGGCGGTATGACACAGAGGAGAGGTCCATTGAGCCTACTCCCATACTGCCGGAGTCTTGTCTGGTGGCTCCGGTGGTGTGGGAGGTCGATGCGGAGATCGAGCGGGCATTGCATACCGACCCTACTCCCCCAGAGTGTCCTGTGGGGCGGACGTACGTTCCGCTCGAGGTTCGTGATCGACTTATTTATTGGGCTCATACATCACCCTCCTCTGGACATCCAGGTATTGGCCGGACAGTGCACTGCCTTAGCGTGAAATACTGGTGGCCAACGTTAGCTGGGGATGTGAGGGTTTATGTCTCCTCCTGCTCCGTGTGCGCCCAGTGTAAGGTGCCTAGACACCTGCCCAGGGGAAAGTTACATCCCCGTTCCACAACGACCATGGTCCCACCTCTCGGTGGATTTTGTGACCGACCTTCCCCCCTCCCAGGGGAATACCACCATTTTGGTCGTTGTGGATCGGTTTTCCAAGGCCTGTCGTCTCCTCCCAATGCCGGGTCTTCCTACTGCCCTACAGACCGCTGAGGCCCTATTTACCCACGTTTTCCGGCACTATGGGGTTCCCGAGGATATAGTGTCTGACCGAGGTCCCCAGTTCACCTCCAGAGTCTGGGGGGCGTTCATGGAACGCTTGGGGGTCTCGGTGAGCCTTACCTCGGGTTACCACCCAGAGAGCAATGGGCAGGTAGAACGAGTCAACCAAGATGTGGGTAGGTTTCTGAGGTCCTATTGCCAGGGCCGGACGGAGGAGTGGTCAAGGTATATCCCCTGGGCAGAGATGGCACAGAACTCTCTCCGCCACTCCTCCACCAATCTAACCCCTTTCCAGTGTGTGTTAGGGTATCAGCCGGTTCTGGCACCTTGGCACGAGAGCCAGATCGAGGCTCCTGCGGTGGATGAGTGGATTCGGCGCTCGGAGGAGACGTGGAACGCTGCACATGTCCATCTGCAGCGGGCCATCCGTCGACAGAAGGCGAGCGCCGATCACCACCGCAGTGAGGGACCGGTGTACGTACCGGGAGATCGAGTCTGGCTCTCGACTCAAAACCTGCCCCTCCGCCTGCCCTGCCGGAAGCTGGGTCGGCGGTTTGTGGGGCCTTTTAAAGTCCTGAGGAGATTGAACGAGGTGTGTTACAGGTTACAACTGCCTATTGATTATAAGAATATTAACCCCTCGTTCCATGTGTCTCTTCTCAGGCCGGTGGTAGCTGGTCCACTCCAGGAAGGTGAGATAGGAGAGACCCCTCCGCTCCCACTGGACATCGAGGGAGCTCCGGCGTACACGGTCAGGACCATCTTGGACTCGAGACGTCGGATGGGGGGTCTCCAGTATCTCGTGGAGTGGGAGGGGTACGGCCCGGAGGAACGGTGCTGGGTGCCTAGGAGGGATATCCTAGATCCATCCCTCCTGACTGAGTTCCACCGTGGTCATCCCACGCGCCCGGCTCCGCGTCCTCCTGGTCGTCCCCGAGGCCGGGGTCGGCGCACGGCTGGAGCCGCGCGTCAAGGTGGGTGTACTGTCACGGATTCTGCCGAGGCTGCTCCTCCTCCTTGCTCGGGCAGGCTTCGGCGTTCGTCGTCCCCGGAGTACTAGCTACCACCGTTAGATGTTTCGATGTTTGATTGGTTTGGTCTGTCTGTTGCACCTGTGTCCGTTTGTGTCTGATTATGTGTCCTATAAATGTCCTGCTTTGTGTTTGTTAGTTTGTGTGTTATTTTCCGCCTGTCAGTTGGTGTCGCTTGTGCTGTACTCTGGACTTTGTGTATAGTGACGCACTATATTTGCGTTGTCACTCGCCTCCTTGTTGTTGAGGTCCTTTGTTTTGTATTGTTATAAAGTTAGTAAAGTCTTGTTTGACTCAGCCTATGCGTCCTGCGTCTGACTCCTCAACCGCATCCACATCAACGCTGACACTTAGGAGCTAGAAGCAGAGCTGCCATGTCTGTCGGCGCCATCTTTATGAAAATACAATAAAAATTGTTGACAAACACACACCTGATGTATTGAAACATTTTATGGTTCAAATAAATTATGCAAAAAAAGGTGGTAACAAGTGAGTCTGCTCAGGTGATAAAAAAAGAAGAAATGATATTACCAAAACAAGATAAATGACATAAAAAACTATGGGCAAAGACTTTGGAGCACCGTAAATGACATTACGGGCAGAAAACCAATTCATCTCCATCGTTCATATATATATATTTTTTGGTATCCTTTATTTTGACAGGGAAGATATATTCAGACCTAGGACACTTTTCCAAATGTGCCCTGTGTAATACAATATAAAAATACACATTATACACATTATACACATATACGTTAAAATACAAAAACACAGTCATGGTAAGCACAAAAAAAACATCACAAATCACCCAGAAAAACAGTTACATTCCTCCACTGGGGGCCAGTATGAAAATGTATGCACTCACTAAAACTGTAAGTCGCTCTGGATAAGAGCGTCTGCTAAATGACTAAAATCTAAAACTCTAAACAAATAAGTCCCCAATCAATACTTTAAATTGCCCGAACGGCACCAGAACATCAAGAATTTTGAATTTTGTTCCAGCAAAATTAAAACTAAAAGCAGATTTACCTAGCTCGGTGGAGACCCTAGGAACCTCAAGAGTTAAGCAATCCTGTGAACGGGTTAGGCAACTCAGGTGTCTATACTTCAACAGCAAAGTTAGATAAGACAGAAGTTTATGAAGTGGGGCCTTGTAAACAAAAATGGAGTAATGTAGAGATCTACAGGTCTTTAGCGAAGTCCAGCCAGCCTTTTGATACAGGATACAGTGATGAGTATCAAAACTGTCGCCTGTAACAAAACAAAGGGCACTATGGTAAATGGCATCCAAAGGTTTAAGAGTAGTAGCAGCTGCACATTGAAAAATAGTAGAACCTTAGTCAAGAACAGATAAAAAGGTTGACTGTATAATCGCTTCCTACTGCTTAGAGAAAGACACAATCTGTTTATGTTTCTTAGCTTCTTAACCAGTTCATCTAAATGTTTTTTAAAAGTCAAATTCATATCAATCCAAATGCCTAAGTATTTAAATGCGGGAACACGTTCAATTGGAGAACCATCTAATTTGTGAACATATAATACATTTGAAACATTCTTACTAGAGTTAAAAAATAACATTAATTTTGTTTTGCTCGTATTAAGCACAAGTTTTAAATCAGCAAGGAATTCCTGCATAGCTCAGCTGGTAAAGCACGGCGCTTGTAATGCCAAGGTAGTGGGTTCGATCCCCGGGACCACCCATTCAAAAGCTTATGACAGGTCCACAAACAAAGCAGTACATTTTATTTTAGTGTCTAAAGCATTGACAAGATCATTAACAACTAAAGTGGCTGTAATAGTGCCAAAACCCTGATTGGTTTACATTCAAAATACATTTCTCAGATAAAAAAGAGCAAAGTTGTACATATACATTTGGAATATTTCCTGATAACAATGTTAAATTAAAAATGTGGGTTATTGAGCCAACAATGACGGGCACTGAACATTTCAGCAGACCAGGATCCAATTGGTCAAATCATGTGGATTTCTTGATGTCTATTGCTAGCAAAGCAACCAGGAATAATTTTTCTGTAAATAGCCCAAAAGAAAAGGTTTGACTATAATTTCTCTGATCATTCAGCAAGTTTCCCCTATCGACATCCAGTCCAATATCATTGTGAATAGGCTTAGAATTTCTTTCAAAGAGTTAGCCCGCTTAAATAAAATGATGATTAAATGCATCAATGATGGCATTTTCTTTTTTTCAGAATGAGGCCAGTGTCTGAAATAATTTGTTGTGGCAGAGAGGAGGAAGTTGAACCCTTCAAGGATTTGACAGCTTTCCAGAATTTAGCCGGGTTCCCATTACAATCTGAAAGAGCGGTTACATAATAATCATATTTAGCCTTTCCGTTTTTTTTAAACATAATGATTCATCAGTTGATTAAAATCCAATCAAATACAATTTTTTTGGTCACATGCGCCGAGTACAACAGGGATGGACCTTACCGTGAAATGTTACTTACAAGCCCTTAACCAACAATGCAGTTCAAGAAATAGAGTTAAGAAAATATTTACTAAATTAACTAAAGAAAAATAACACAATAAAATTAACTAACTAACGATGCTATACACAGGGGGTACCAGGACCAAGTTAATGTGCGGGGGTACAGGTTAGTCAAGGTAATTTGTATATGTTGGTAGGGGTAAAGTGAAGATGCATAGAGGGGGGTGGGGGGGGGGGGTCAATGAAAATAGTCTGTGTGGCCATTTGATTAATTGTTCAGCAGTCTTATAGCTTGGGGGTAGAAGCTGTTAAGGAGCCTTTTGGACCTAGACTTTGCGCTCCGGTACCGTTTGCCATGCGGTAGCAGAGAGAACAGTCCATGACTTGGGTGACTGGAGTCTGACAATTTTTTGGGCCTTCCTCTGACACCACCTAGTATATAGGTCCTAGAAGGCAGGAAGCTTGGCCCCAGTGATGTATTGGGCCGTACGCACAACCCTCTGTAGCGCCTTACGGTCAGATGCCGAGCAGTTGCCATACCAGGCGGTGATGCAACCGGTCAGGATGCTCAAGATGGTGCAGCTGTAGAACATTTTGAGGATCTGGGGACCCATGCCAAATCTTTTCAGTCTCCTGAGGGGAAAAAGGTGTTGTCGTGCCCTCTTCACGACTGTCTTGGTGTGTTTGGACCATGGTAGTTTCTTGGTGATGTGGACACCAAGGAACTTGAAACTCTCGACCCGCTCCACTACAGACCCGTCGATGTTAATGGGGGCCTGTTCGGCCCTCCTTTTCCTGTAGTCCACGATCATCTCCTTTCTCTTGCTCACAATGAGGGTGAGGTTGTTGTCCTGGCATCACACTGCCAGGTCTCTGACCTCCTCCCTATATGCTGTCTCATCGTTGTCAGTGATCAGGCCTAACACTGTTGTGTCATCAGCAAACTTAATGATCCAGTTGCAGAGGGAGGTGTTTAGTCCCAGGGTCCTTAGCTTAGTGATGAGTTTTGTGGGCACTATGGTGTTGAAAGCTGAGCTGTAGTCAATGAACAGCATTCTCACATAGTTGTTCCTTTTGTCCAGGTGGGAAAGGGCAGTGTGGAGTGCGATTGATATTGCGTCATCTGTGGATCTGTTGGGGCGGTATATGAATTGGAGTGGGTCTAGTGTTTCCGGGATGATGGTGTTGATGTGAGCCATGACCAGTCTTTCAAAGCATTTCATGGCTACCGACGTGAGTTCTACAGGGTGGTAGTCATTTAGGAATGTTACCTTCGCGTTCTTGGGCACATGCACTATGGTGGTCTGCTTGAAACATGTAGGTATTACAGACTCGGTCAGGGTAAGGTTGAAAATGTCGGTGAAGACACTTGCCATTTGGTCCGCGCATGCTCTGAGTACATGCCCTAGTAATTTGTCTGGCCCTGCGGCCTTGTGAATGTTGACCTGTTTAAAGGTCTTGCACAGTCGTCCGGAAACAGCTGGTGCTCGGAACAGCTGATGCTCTCATGCATGCTTCAGTGTTGCTTGCCTCGGAGCGAGCATAAAAGGCATTTAGCTCGTCTGGTGGGCTCGCATCACTGGGCAGCTCGCGGATTGGTTTCCGTTTGTAGGCCATAATAGTTTTCAAGCCCTGCCACATCCGACAAGTGTCAGAGCCGGTGTAGTAGGATTCAATCTTAGTCCTATATTGACGCTTTGCCTGTTTGATGATTTGTTTGAGGGCATAGCCGGATTTCTTATAAGTGTCCAGATTAGCTTCCCGCTCCTTGAAAGGGGCAGCTCTAGCCTTTAGCTTGGTGTGGATGTTGCCTGTAATCCATGGCTTCTGCTTGGGATATGTACGTACGGTCACTGTGGGGACGTCGTCGTCGATGCACTTATTGATGAAGCCGGTGACTGAGGTGGTATACTCCTCAATGCCATTGGATGAATCACGGAACATATTCCAGTCTGTGCTAGCAAAACAGTCCTGTAGCTTAGCATCCGCGTCATCTGACCACTTCCGTAAAAGTCTGCCAGTCCGGGCCTACACCTGTCATCCTGGCCTTGACCAAAGCATCATCTCTTTAATGAATGACCTCTGATAATTCCAGAGTGTACCAGGAATTCGATCTACCTTTAACCCTTGATTTTTTTTAAGGGAGCATGATTATCCATAATAGTATTGAAGACATCTGCGAAGAGGCTCAAATCTAAATCAGGTTCAGGGAGAGCTGAAATACAATCAAGGTCACTAAAATAAAGATTGTGTAAAAAAGCATGTTCACTTAATTTATTAAGTTTCTCTTTGTGATGACACAAGGCTTAGATTTTTGTATTCTCACAGTTCTAACACAAACAACTTGGCAACGGTCACTAATGTCTTGAGGGCGAAGACACCAGTAGAAATGTATTTCTCTTGTGTATTCGTTAAAATGTGATAAATCAGAGTTGACTTTGAAGGATCTTTAGGGACTGGACCGTGTAGGCATATTCACCAGCTGGGTTAGGGTTAGATCATTACACATGTTTTTTAGATTGTCTGAAACCTGCATTTCCCAATCATAATTCAATTCACCTAGGATTATAACTTCTGATTTCATAAAAAGAAGACAACAAACTAGTTATCTCCTTGATTGTGCAAAGGTTAGATGAGGGAGGATGATAGACCCCTATAACAGTTATGGATAGATTTTTCCCCAGACAAAGGCTTAAAGATAGTAGCTCAAAATTTTTTTTCATAAAAATGACCCCTCCACCACCTCTACCCTGTCTGTCAACTATGAACACATGATAACCCTCAATATTAATATCAGAGTCCAGAAAGTCCCCAGAGATCCAAGTTTCAGTCAACACCAGAATGTCCGGATTCCTCTGCATAGCCCAGATCTTAGTGTAATCCAGTTTAGGAAGTAAGCTCCTAATGTTCAGATGCATCAACCCAAGTCCTTTACAATTTTTTAAGTCTCATGGAAACTCCAGTTCAAACAAGCTACATTCAATAGCCAGTTGTGGACACTGTCTGATGGTTGATATAGTTGGTATGGCCATACGATTGCACCATTTGGTCTATCCCTATTAGTAATAGTGGAAGGAGAAAAAATTGCAATTACGTTTCCAGCCAATGTCAATATGAGGAACTCTCAGAGTAACCAATGATGGAATGTTATAAACTGACTTACATGGGCTTTTGATGCAACAGCCCAAGCCCTCTACGTGATTTGAAAACCGAGGGAGTATTCAAGTTGATGGAATTCACATTTGAACTAAAAGCACTGGGTGAGCAGACCACAGTGGGCTCTTCTTTTGAGCTAACAATAGCAGATCTAAGAGTGGAGTTAAAACGATAACGCTTAGAGAGGATGGGAGGTATTACCTGAGCGGGGCTTCATGCGGCCATGAAATGTGAAGAGAGGGTCCAGGCTCCAAGATGGTTTGATATCATTTGATCCCACATGCACTACAACAGCAGCAGCCCTTGGTTGCTAATGTTGGACAGATGGAAGAAATCCTGTGATATCCTTCACTGTAGCATTCGGGTAGAACAGGGTTTTAGCTCCAGGAACCAAGATATGAGTGGCCGTGGACATCCGGCCTCTTCTGAGCCTCCTTGAGGACCGACGGGAGATGGGGGACGGAGGACCCACATCATCAATAGAAGCCCTCCGAGCAGGGGGGTGGCCTGGAGCCTTGAGGCCTGATGTGAGAGGGAGCCTGGGAGGTACGGGCCTGGTGGTAGAGACCCCCTGAGCTGGACCCTCAGGAGATAGGGTAGAGGATGAAGGAGCAGGAATCTCTGGAAGCAGGTGGGCGAAACTGTTGGTCAGCAGGATGGGATCCCCCAAAGCCATTTCAGCCCCATTCACCAAAGACTGCTGCCTTGAGTTGGGCTTGCAGTGTGTGACGTGCCTCCACTGGGATGCAGGATCGATAACTGTGGCATCCACCATCTCCTCATGAAGCGTCCTTGCTCCTTTATTCTCCAAGGGAGGGGGGCTGGGATGGGAGGTCGGGATAGGATGGGAAGGGCGGCTGAGATGGGAGGGGAGAGGGGACTTCACTAGAGAAGGGATTTTTGCAGGGCAGTCCTAGCCAGTCAGTCAGAGAGTGGCCACACAGTGGTGAGGCAGTGGCACGACGACCAGGCTGAGGGTAGAAAAGGAAAAGGTATTAGAGTGGGACCTATCCAAGATACGCTGCAATGTCTCAATTTGCTTACTCTGGTCATCCAGCTCAGAAATACAGTATATTCCTCAATGTATTTATTTTATTTGTTTATTTTACCTTTATTTAACTAGGCAAGTCAGTTAAGAACAAATTCTTATTTACAATGATGGCCTACACCGGCCAAACCCGGACGACGCTGGGCCAATTGTGCGCCGCCCTATGGGACTCCCAATCACGGCCGGTTGTGATACAGCCTGGAATCGAACCAGGGGGTCTGTAGTGAGCTGGTCTCAATAAGCTGACAGTTTCCACATTGAAAATTTGGCCAGCCAATATTATCCCGGAACTGTGCAAAATAGGTGCAACTCCTACCTGGGATGAAAAATTCACCGTAGTCACTGAAGGTGGTAGCTGCCAATCTGGAAAAAGTCAGTGTCCCCGTATGGAGGAAAGTGGTAGTCACCATTTTGGAGAAATTCTGTTAAAATCCACGCAAAATACTATATGTTAGCAAGGAATCATCTAAAAGTCAGTCAAACCACACAGTGTGATAGTTAGATTGAATCACACAGTTTGTAGGATAAACAAAGTTATAGGCAGCAAGCCAGAACCCAACCACAGACTAAAAAACATCCAGCACTACGTCCAACAATAAACACAACCAAGACAAACAATTCTCCAGCATAACAACAGCAAGGAGAGAGCGGTGACTTTCTCAATGCGATTAAATGCTGGGGCCCATCAAAACAGCAACGCAACGGAGGCCGTGGTACAAGTATGACAGCCAGGAGAGAAGCACATTGGAGGGGTTGTATTCTGAACAAAAATATAAACGCAACATGTAAAGTGTTGGTACCATGTTTCATGAACTGAAATAAAAGATCCTAACATTTTTTCATACGCACAAAAAGCTTATTTCTCTCAAATTGTGTGCATAAATTTGTTTACATCCCTGTTAGTGAGCATTTCTCCTTTGCCAAGATAATCCATCCACCTGACAGGTGTGGCATATCAAGAAGCTGAATAAACAGCACGATCATTACACAGGTGCTCCTTGTGCTGGGGACAATAAAAGGCCACTCTAAAATGTGCAGTTCTGTCACACAACGCAATGCCACAGAAGTCTAAACGTTTGAGGGAGCGTGCAATTGGCATGCTGACTGCAGAAATATCCAACAGAGCTGTTGCCAGAGAGTTTAATTTTAATTTCTCTACCATAAGCCGCCTCCAACGTCGCTTTAAAACATTTGGCAGTACTTCACAACCGCAGACCACGTGTAACCATGCCAGCCCAGGACCTCCACATCCGGCTTCTTCACCTGCAGGATCACCCCGACAGCTGATGAAACTGAGGAGTATTTCCATCTGTAATAAAATATCATTCTGATTGGCTGGGCCTGGCTCCCAAGTGGGTGGGCCTATGTCCTCCCAAGCCCACCCATGGCTGCGCCCCTATCCAGTCATGTGAAATCCATAGATTAGGGCCTAATGAATTTATTTAAATTGACTGTTTTCCTTATATGAACTGTAACTCAGTAAAATTGTTAAAATTGTTGCAAGTTGCATTTGTATTTTTGTTCAGAATACTTTCCAGTACATGCCGGTGGAAAGCCAGGAGTGTGGCAAGCACTACACCGGGCCGCGGGAGAGTCAAAAAGAGTACATCGAAGTGGAGTTCAAGTTTGACAGTAGTCAAAAAACATCCAAGGCACAAGTGAAATGGAAGAATGAAAGCAGCAGTAGGCAGGTTTCTGCTCAGATAATGCCCCAGTGCAGAGTAGGGTGCCCAGGTATATCCAAATAGGAATCAAGAGTTTCAGCAGACCTGTTTTGTATGTCTCCTTAAAAACTCTGTATGCAATATTGCACTATTGTTCAATGTGTTCACAGATGAAAAAAAGGTAAATGGAGACAAATATCCACAAAAAGCGTTTCAGCTGCAAACACTGATCAGTGTTTGCAGCTGAAACCACCAAGTTAACTACTGACTCATTGAAGTTCATGGGTCATTTATAACAAATCCTTTTGATATAGCCAATCATTTCAATGACTATTTCACTGGTAATGTGGATAAATTGAGAAGTGAAAATGACAACATTGAACAGTGAACCATCATATTTGTATATTCAAGATCTAATGATGAAAGAGCAGGATTGCCATTTTGAATTTGGTCAAGTTTGTGTGGAAGAGTTGGAAAAATGGTTGTTATCCATCAATAATGATAAGCCACCAGGTATAGACAACCTTGATGGGAAGCTATTGAGAATGGTAGCAGACTGTATTGCCACTTCTATTTGGCATGTCTTTAACCAAAGCCTAAAGAGTGTGTGTGTCCACAGGTGTGGAAGGAAGCTAAAGTAATTCCACTACCTCAAAATAGTAAAGCACCCTTTGCTGGCTCTAACAGCTGCCCAATCAGTTTGCTGCCTGTTCTTAGTAAACTGATGGAGAGAATTGTGTTTGAACAAACGCAATGCTATTTTTTAAAGAACAAGTTAACTACTGACTTTCAGCTTGCATGTAGGAAAGGGCACTCAACTTGTACTGCACTGACTCAGATGACTGATAATTGGCTAAAATAAATGAATAATAAGATGATAGTTGGAGCTGTATTGTCAGATTTCGGTGCAGCCTTCGATGTTATCGATCATACTTTGTTATTGAAAAAACTACCTTATTATGGCTTTACATCACCTGCCATCACATGGTTGGAGAGTTACTTATCCAATAAAACTCAGAGAGTATCCTTCAATAGAAGCTTCTCTAACATCAGATATGCACAGTGCGGTATCCCTCAGGGCAGTTGCTTTGGGCCGTTACTCTTCTCTATTCTTACAAATGATTTGCCACTTGTCTTACAATAAGCTAAAATGACTAAGTATGCTGAAGATTGCACACTATACACATGAGCACCTACAGCCAGTGAGCTCACGGAGATGCTTAGCAAGGAGTTACAGTCAGCGGCAGAATGGGTAATTAACAATAAACTGGTCTTGAATACATCTAAGACCAAAAGCATTGTATTTGGTTCGAAGCATTCTCTTACATCTGAACCTTAACTGGAGTTATGCATAAAGGGTGTGACCATTGAACAAGTTGAAGAAGCTGAACTCCTAGGAGTAAAATTGGATGGTCAGTGATCATGGTCAAGTCATATTAACAAAGCTGTTGTGAAGATGTCTGTTATAAAAAGACGTTCTGCATTTTTTACACAAAGATCAACTGTACTAGCTGTTCAGGCTTTGATCTTGTCCCATCTTGATTGCTGTCCGGTAAGCTGGTCAGGTGCAGCAATGACCTAGTAAAGCTGCAGCTGGCTCAAAACAAAGCAGCACACCTTGCCTTTAACTGCACACACAGAACTAACATCAACAACATGCATGATAGTCTTTCATGGTTGAGGGTTGAGGAAAAATGTACTTCCTCTCTTCTAGTCTTTAAGAAACGTGTTGAAAATGCCTAAGCACTAACCAATCTATTTGGATCCAATTCAAACAGACCTACATACCCCACCAGACACGCCACTATGGGTTTCTTCACGGTATCCAAACCAAAAACAGATTTAATGTATCGCTCTGTTATGTACACTGAATGTAAAAAACATTAGGAACAGCTGCTCTTTCCATGACATAGACTGACTAGGTGAATCCAGGTGAAAGCTATGTCATAACGGAATGCTCTGCCACCAGAGGTTACTCAGGCAAAAAGCTTTAAAAAACAGATAAAAAACATTGTATCACAGCGGCTCTCCTATTTCTAAAGATCTAATTTAACTGTACTATATATAAGAATATGAAAAGTGTGTAAATAGCATTTTTGGTGTCTTTTGGTGTCTTTCCTATATATATAACTCATTTTATTTATATATTTTATTTAGAATTAGTGTAATATCTTATGTTGTTCTTGTCTATAACTCTTCTCTACTTTGTCATGTATTTGTACGTTTTATGTGGACCCCAGGAAGAGTAGTTTCTGCATGTGCAGTAGCTAATGGGGATCCCAATAAACTAAATATAGCTACATTTCAATGGGGCTAGCAAACTGCTAGGCTAAACACAATACATCTCTATGACAACGGCTATGGCTAAGATCATTTTCGCTAGCAATATTTTCGATGTGGTAAAAAGTTATATAAATGGCTAAACGATGACATGAAAGTATTCAGAAAACATAAAGGAAAGTGAACCTTACAGATGGTGCCAGAATAAGGGCTATGAAAGACAGAATGAAGACTGATGGAAGATGATTATATTTGGGTTTGTCAAACTGTAGCTACAGTACCAGTCAAAAGTTTGGATACACCTACTCATTCTCTCAACCAGCTTCACCTCTTGGCATTCTCTCAACCTGCTTCACCTGGAATGCTTTTCCAACTGTCATGAATGAGTTCCCACATATGCTGAGCACTTGTTGGCTGCTTTTCCTTCACTCTTCCGTCCGACTCATCTCAAACCATCTCAATTGGGTTGAAGACGGGGATTGTGGAGGCCAGGTAATCTGACTCCATCACTCTCCTTCTTGGTAAAATAGCCATTACACAGCCTGGAGTTGTGTTGGCTCATTGTCCTGTTGAAAAACAAATGATGGTCCCACTAAGCCCAAACCAGATGGGATGGTGTATCGCTGCAGAATGCTGTGGTAGCCATGCTGGTTAAGTGTGCCTTAAATTCTAAATAAATCACAGACAGTGTCACCAGCAAAGCACCCCCACACCATCACACCTTCTCCTCCATGTTTACAATGGGAACTACACATGCGGAGATCATCCGTTCACCCACACCGCATCTCACAAAGACACAGCGGTTGGATCCAAAAATCTCAAATTTCGACTCCAGACCAAATGACAAATTTCCACGGTCTAATGTCCATTTCTCTTGTTTCTTGGCCCAAGGAGGTCTCTTCTTCTTAATGGTGGCCTTTAGAAGTGGTTTCTTTGCAGCAATTCGACCATGAAGGCCTGATTCACACAGTCCCTTCTGAACAGTTGATGTTGAGATGTGTCTGTGACTTGAACTCTGTGAAGCATTTATTTTGGCTGCGATTTCTGAGGCTGGTAACTCTAATAAACGTATCCTCCGCAGCAGAGGTAACTCTGGGTCTTACATTCCTGTGGTGATCCTCATGAGAGCCAATTTCATCATAGCGCTTGATAGTTTTTGCGACTGCACTCGAATAAACATTTTCAGTATTGAATGACCTTAATGTCTTAAGGTAATGATGGACTGTCATTTATCTTTGTTATTTGAGCTGTTCTTGACATAATATGGACTTGGTCTTTTACCAAATAGGGCTATCTTCTGTATACCACCCCTACCTTGTCACAACACAGCTGAATGGCCCAAACGCATTAAGAAGGAAAGAAATTCCACAAATTAACTTTAAGAAGGCACAGCTGTTAATTGAAATGCATTCCAGGTGACTACCTCATGATGCTGGTTGAGAGAATGCCAAGAGTGTGCAACGCTGTCATCATGGCAAAGGGTGGCTATTTGAAGAATCTCAAATCTCAAATATATTTTGATTTTTTGGTTACTACATGATTCCATATGTGTTGTTAGTTTGTAGGCCAAAAGGCTTGTATGCTACAAACAGAAGTTGGCACATCAACGGTACCGACTTCAGAACACCATCGTGTTCGAGAGAGTCTCCCCTTTCCATAGAGTTCGGACACTACAGACGTTTTTGTGAGAATACCGATTTTCGGGATGTCTCATGGTCTGATAAACACCACTCTAGCTTTGCCACCTTTCACCGCAGATGCGGTCAACAAGGCAGGTCCTACAGTCCCTAGTTTTAAATAAAAATAAAAATACGGATGTGCATATCTCACTGGTCATCCCCAAAGCCAACACCTCCTTTGGCTGCCTTTCCTTCCAGTTCTCTGCTGCAAATGACTGGAACGAACTACAAAAATCTCTGAAGCTGGAGACACTTATTGCCCTCATTAACTTTAAGCATCAGTTGTCAGAGCAGCTTACCGATCACTGTACCTGTACACAGCCCATCTGTAATTAGCCCACCCAACTACCTCATCCCCATATTGTTATTTACATTGTTATTTATTTTGCTCATTTGCACCCAGTATCTCTATTTGCACATCATCTTCTGCACATCTATCATTCCAGTGTTAATACTAAATTGTAATTATTTTGCACTATGGCCTATCTATTGCCTTACCTCCATAACTTACTACATTTGCACACACTGTATATATATTTTCTATTGTGTTATTGACTGTACGTTTTTGTTTATTCCATGTGTAACTCTGTGTTGTTGTTTTTATCGCACTGCTTTGCTTTATCTTGGCCAGGTCACAGTTGTAAATGAGAACTTGTTCTCAACTGGCTTACCTGGTTAAATAAAGGTTAAATAAAAATAAATAAAAATAGAAATCTCTATCTTAAACAGAAGGATTTTGATGTTTTTTTATTTTATTATGTTACTTAGAATGATGCGCCGGTGCGTCAATTGACTCTAGAGGGTAAAACTATTTATTTTGTATCCAGTCTTTGCTCTTTTCTTAATTACCATGCTGATGATTTTTTTTTATCTGTTAAGACATTGAATACATGTTGTTTAGTATATTTACTACATTTAGCATGTTTAGTTTTTTCTCTGAGAAGTAAGTTCATTTAAGGATATGTGATTTGGTTTATGTTGATACAACATTTTAATGTTAACACAGTAACCAAACACCTGATCTAATTTGCAGCAAATTTGCAACAAACAGTAGAATGTTTGCCACAATTTTCCCAGAATTGTTTGCCAGAAGTTAACAAGTTGCCGCAAATTTACCGCAACAGTTTTCCCCAAAACAAATTTGCATGTGAAAATATGAGCTTGCCACAAATTAGCGACACAACAACTGTTTGCCAGAAGCCAGTTTTTTTTTTGGTAAGGGAAATCTTCAGTGAGTATTGCATTGAGTCAACATGTAGGTTAAGATGTCCCAAAAAGACAACAGGATGATTTCCAACCTCCTATCAACACCATATCTGCCAAATCTGTCAACAGTAGATGATATCGCCATAGTCCAAAGCTGAACTGTCGACTCAATAATTTGTTTTCTGCTATTTAATTAAATGGTGTCAGAGGATGTCTAATAGACCGCTTGATATGCCATTCAAGTCCAAACAATAGGTTCAAATCCCTGCTAAAGGATGATTTCGAGGCATAAACTGACATTTTTTGGATTCATGTGTTTTTAATGTCACCACTGTTCAGATAGTTTCCATCATCATTTGTTAATTTGTCCCAGTATGAATGAGGGGGTGTCAGATCTGACACGCCCTCATTCATACTGGCGCAAATTAACACCAGCTAAATCACACACAAAAGCACAGATAACAACATCACTGAATAATGATTGTGAGGAATCTAGACAGTGCACACCTATATCGGGACACACATTCATACTCACACGGGACAGAGTGACGGCATGTGAGAGAAGGAGAGATAAACAGTGAAAGAGACAAAGTGAGGGAAAGACATGGTCAGAGAGAGGAAGAGAAACATAGAGATGGACAGAGAAGGGCAGGGAAGGGATACGAGACACAGGCATGGAGAGAGGCAGAGACAAACAGGAGAAGGGAGAGAGAGAGAAGCCCCGTTTATATACCTGGTTCTAACATGCATCCTTTGTCCTGATCTTGTCCACATTCTGATTGTGCCCAAATTTTCAGACAGGTGTAGACGATTAAAAGATGCATTGTGATCTAATTGTGATCTGATCTTCCTGACCACCTCCGAAGATAGTCAGGCACGCATTGGTTCTGGATATCTCACAAGTGTAGACAGATCTGGACAGTGAATCCATTTAAATCATCATTATCCATCCCGACTTCTAAAATAATTGACATGCACAATTGAATTACGGCATCAATATATGTCTTAAAATAAATAAATAAATATTATTTTGAAAGAATAGCTGTCAAATAATTAGCATACAGGGAGGGACCAGGAAATCTGGTCACAATGCGGACACAGTGGACGGATATGACACACATTTTAATAGCATGTGTAGACATATTTCCGAAAATGTGGGCACAATCAGAATTTGGACAAGATCAGGACAAGGGACGCATGTTAGCGCCAGGTGTAAACAATGCTAGAGAGAAATTAGAGCTGAGGCTCAGAGCAGACGTTAGTGTTGATGATGATAGATGCTGGCTGTTGGGATGTAGAGTTAATATGATAGCCACCCTGAGACTCCACACACGCCATTTCTCCCTAAGTGTGAATCGTGTGTGTGTGTGTACTCAACATCCTTCACCACCATTTGTCAAAACATAGCTCCAAATATGCTGCCCTATTTTTCCTCGCTTACTTTATTCTCTCCTTCTCACACAGTGAGAAGAGTATGTAAGTGAGTGTTGGTTCAAAAAACACATAGTAGAAGTGTCCATCTGCCTGTTTGTCCATCCATCAGTCTCTCTAAACCTAACCAAGTAATTACAACATTCTTCAGCCTTAACTCTCATTTAAGACAGTAACATACATTCTCAGGCAAGAGCCACATATCACTGAGATACCATATAACCCCCCCCCCCCCAACACACACACACAGCAGGTGCCTGGTATATGAATGTGGTTCCCCAGCAGTAGCCTGCTCTACACTAACTAAACAAAAGGTACAGAAGAGAAACATGTCAGTAATTGATTGCTAATTGGATGCTTTAATGTCCTCCATTGTGCCCTGGAAGACTTACTCCCCGGGCTGTCTATTTGCTGCCAATCTCTGACCCCTGCATCAAGCCTTGTCTCTAAAAATAATATATATATATATATATATATATATATATATATATATATATATATATATATATACACACTACCATTCAAAAGTTTGGGGTCACTTTGAAATTTCCTTGTTTTCAAAAGAAAAGCAATTTTTTTGTCCATTAAAATAACATCAAATTGATCAGAAATACAGTGTAGACATTGTTAATGTTGTAAATGGCTATCGTAGCTTGAAATGGCTGATTTTAATGGCATATCTACATAGGCGTACAGAGGCCCATTATCAGCAACCATCAGTCCTGTGTTCCAATGGCACGTTGTGTTTGCTAATCCAAGTTTATTATTTTAAAAGGCTAATTGATCCTTAGATAACCATTTTGCAATTATGTTAGCACAGCTGAAAACTGTTGTGCTGATTAAAGAAGCAATAAAACTGGCCTTCTTGAGACTAGTTGAGTATCTGGAGCATGAAACAAATAACTTTCTTCTGAAACTCGTCAGTCTATTCTTGTTCTGAGAAATTAAGGCTATTCCATGCGAGAAATTGCCAAGAAACTGAAGATCTCTCACAACGCTGTATACTACTCCCTTCACAGAACAGCTCAAACTGTCTCCAACCAGAATAGAAAGAGGAGTGGGAGGCCCCTGTGCACAACTGAGCAAAAGGACAAATACATTTGATTATCTAGTTTGAGAAACAGACGCCTCACAGGTCCTCAACTGGCAGCTTCATTAAATGATACCCGCAAAACACCAGTCTCAACGTCAACAGTGAAGAGTTGACTCCGGGATGCTGACCTTCTAGGCAGAGTTGCAAAGAAAAGGTCCAGTGTCTGTTTTCTTTTGCCCATCTTAATATTTTCTTTTGACTGGCCAGTCTGAGATATGGCTTTTGCTTTGCAACTCTGCCTGGGGGGGGGGGGGGGGGATACAGAAGATAGCCCTATTTGGTAAAAGTCCATATTATGGCAAGAACTGCTCAAATAAGCAAAGAGAAACGACAGTCCATTTTTACTTTAAGATATGAAGAGTTACCAGCCTCAGAAATTGCAGCCCATATAACTGCTTCACAGAGTTCAAGTAACAGACACATCCCAACATCAACTGTTCAGAGGACACTGTGTGAATCAGGCCTTCATGGTCGAATTGCTGCAAAGAAACCACTCCTAAAGGACAATAATAATAAGAAGAGACCTGCTTGGGCCAAGAAACAAGAGCAATGGACATTAGACCAGTGGAAATGTGTGCTTTGATCTGGAGTCCAAATTGGAGATGTTTGGTTCCAACCGCCGTGTCTTTGTGAGACACGGTGTGCGTGAACGGATGATCTCCGCTTGTGTATTTCCCATAATAAAGCATGGAGGAGGAGGTGTTATGGTGTGGGGATGCTATGCTGGTGACACTGTTTGTGAATTATTTAGATTTCAAGGCACACTTAACCAGCATGGCTACCACAGCATTCTGCAGCGATACACCATCCCATCTGGTTTGGGCTTAGTGGGACTATCATTTGTTTTTCAACAGGACAATGAGCCAACACACCTCCAGGCTGTGTAAGGGTTATTTTACCAAGAAGGAGAGTGATGGAGTGCTGCATCAGATGACCTGGCCTCCACAATATAATATATAATAAATAAATAATAACAATCCCCCGACCTCAACCCAAATTAGATGGTTTGGGATGAGTCGGACCGCAGAGTGAAGAAAAGCAGCCAACAAGTGCTCAGCATATGTGGGAACTCCTTCAAGACTGTTGGAAAAGCATTCCAGGGGAAGCTGGTTGAGAGAATGCCAAGAGTGTGCAAAGCTGTCTTCAAGGCAAAGGGTGGCTGATTGAAGAATCTCAAATATAAAATAAATGTGGATTTGTTTAACACTTTTTTGGTTACTACGTGATTCCATACGTGTTATTTCATAGTTTTGATGTCTTCACTATTATTCTACAATGTAGAAAATAGTAAAAATAAAGAAAAACCCTTGAATGTGTAGGTGTGTCCAAACTTTTGATTGATACTGCATATATATACTCCCACCCTGTTTAAGTTACTCCTGTGATTTTATTTAGCAACATTTTGACCGGAAGATCTTTGTCAGGCATATTTATGTGCAAACATACTTTATTGCCATATCCTCCTTTGCTGGGTAACCATATTCCCTATAGTAGGTTACCATGTACCGCTATAGTAGTTAACATTTTCCTCCTATAGTAGATTACCTTATCTGCTTAGATCAGGTTCAGCTAGGTCGTTGAAGATTGATTTCGAAATTGGACATCTATCCATGTCCTGAGGATGTTGGTAAATGCCTTTAAAACCCGCTGCTAGGGGCAACAGTGAGCACTATTACCATCAAGTAGGCTTGGGTTTCGCTAATCGTTGTGGCGGATAGGCATAATCCCATGAATCCCATGACTCTGGATCAGAAGGTTGCGTTCGATCCCAGTTGTGAACAGTTTTTTGTTTACCCTATCCCAAACCTTAACCATTCGGAATGAGTGCCTAAACTTGACCATTAACTTTGAAATTTGTTTGGAGAAATGGAATGGTACAGAGAAGCAGGAGCAACAAAAACACTTCTAAATTTGACGTTTGGAGAACGTGGATGAACGTCTACTTCTGCAGTGAGACTGTGAAGGTTAACATATCCCCAGTAGAAGGTTACCATTCCCCCATGAAAAGAGTGGCCTACTATTTCCATTGGGTGGTTACCATATACCCTTGTTTCTCTCTCTCATCAGTGTGTGAGAAACTATCTAATGTGGAATGGGGCACCCATTTCCACAAACTCATTAACCCGTGAGCAATTGAGACTAATTGCAGCATTTTATTTTTATTTATTTATTTCACCTTTATTTAACCAGGTAAGCCAGTTGAGAACAAGTTCTCATTTACAACTGCGACCTGGCCAAGATAAAGCAAAGCAGTGCGATAAAAACAACACAGATTACATATGGGGTAAAACAAAACATAAAGTCAAAAATACAACTGAAGATATATATACAGTGTGAGCAAATGTAGCAGGTTATGGAGGTAAGGCAATAAATAGGCCATAGTGCAAAATAATTACATTTACATTTAACAGACGCTCTTATCCAGAGCGACTTACAGTTAGTGAATACATATATATATTTTTTTTCATACTGGCCCCCCGTGGGAATCGAACCCACAACCCTGACGTTGCAAACGCCATGCTCTATCAACTGAGCTACATCCCTGCCGGCCATTCCCTCCCCTACCCTGGGCCAATTGTGCGCCGCCCATGAGTCTCCCGGTCGCGGCCGGCTGCGACAGAGCCTGGATTCGAACCAGGATCTCTAGTGGCACAGCTAGCTCTAGTGCCTTAGACCACTGCGCCACTCAGGAGACGTTACAATTACAATTAGTATTAACACTGGAATGATAGATGTGCAAGAGATGATGTGCAAATAGAGATATTGGGGTGCAAATTAGCAAAATAAATAAAAATATGGGGATGAGGTAGTTGGGTGGGCTAATTTCAAATGGGCTGTGTACAGGAGCAGTGATCGGTAAGGTGCTCTGATAACTGATGCTTAAAGTTAGTGAGGGAGATAAGAGTCTCCAGCTTCAGAGATTTTTGCAATTCGTTCCAGTTATTGGCAGCAGAGAACTGGAAGGAATGGCGGCCAAAGGAGGTCTTGGCTTTGGTGATGACCAGTGAGATATACCTGCTGGAGCGCATACTACGGGTGGGTGTTGCTATGGTGACCAATGAGCTACGATAAGGCGGGGATTTGCCTAGCAGTGATTTATAGATGGCCTGGAGCCAGTGGGTTTGGTGACGAATATGTAGTGAGGACCAGCCAACAAGAGCATACAGGTCACAGTGGTGGGTAGTATATGGGGCTTTGGTGACAAAACGGATGGCACTGTGATAGACTACATCCAAATTGCTGAGTAGAGTGTTGGAGGCTATTTTGTAAATTACATCGCAGAAGTCAAGGATCAGTAGGATAGTCAGTTTTACGAGGGCATGTTGGGCAGCATGAGTGAAGGAGGCTTTGTTGCGAAATAGGAAGCCGATTCTAGATTTAACTTTGGATTGGAGATGCTTAATGGAAGTCTGGAAGGAGAGTTTACAGTCTAACCAGACACCTAGGTATTTGTAGTTGTCCACATACTCTAGGTCAGACCCGTCAAGAGTAGTGATTCTAGTCGGGTGGGCGGGTGCCAGCAGCGTTCGATTGAAGAGCATGCATTTAGTTTTACTAGTGTTTAAGAGCAGTTGGAGGCTACTGAAGGAGTGTTGTATGGCATTGAAGCTCGTTTGGAGGTTTGTTAACACAGTGTCCAATGTATACAAAATGGTGTCGTCTGCGTAGAGGTGGATCTGAGAGTCACCAGCAGCAAGAGCGACATCATTGATATACACTGAGAAAAGAGTCGGCCCAAGAATTGAACCCTGTGACCCCCAAAGAGACTGCCATAGGTCCAGACAACAGGCCCTCTGATTTGACACATTGAACTCTATCTGAGAAGTAGTTGGTGAACCAGGCGAGGCAGTCATTTGAGACACCAAGGCTATTTAGTCTGCCAATAAGAATGCGGTGGTTGACAGAGTCGAAAGCCTTGGCCAGGTCGATGAAGACGGCTGCACAGTACTGTCTATTATCGATCGCGGTAATAATATCGTTTAGGACCTTGAGCATGGCTGAGGTGCACCCATGACCAGCTCGGAAACCGGATTGCATAGCGGAGAAGGTACGGTGGGATTCAAAATGGTCTGTAACCTATATTTGGGTAATGTGCTTTCACATCTGTTACTGCAGCCCAGGAAGTAGGGGTGCTGCAGCACCCACTGATAAAACATAATTGATATATATATACAGTGGGGAGAACAAGTATTTGATACACTGCCGATTTTGCAGGTTTTCCTACTTACAAAGCATGTAGAGGTCTGTAATTTTTATCATATGTACACTTCAACTGTGAGAGACGGAATCTAAAACAAAAATCCAGAAAATCACATTGTATGATTTTTAAGTAATTAATTTGCATTTTAGTGCATGACATAAGTATTTGATCACCTACCAACCAGTAAGAATTCCGGCTCTCACAGACCTGTTAGTTTTTCTTTAAGAAGCCCTCCTGTTCTCCACTCATTACCTGTATTAACTGCACCTGTTTGAACTCGTTACCTGTATAAAAGACACCTGTCCACACACTCAATCAAACAGACTCCAACCTCTCCACAATGGACAAGACCAGAGAGCTGTGTAAGGACATCAGGGATAAAATTGTAGACCTGCACAAGGCTGGGATGGGCTACAGGACAATAGGCAAGCAGCTTGGTGAGAAGGCAACAACTGTTGGCGCAATTATTAGAAAATGGAAGAAGTTCAAGATGACGGTCAATCACACTCGGTCTGGGGGCTCCATGCAAGATCTCACCTCGTGGGGCATCAATGATCATGAGCAAGGTGAGGGATCAGCCCAGAACTACACGGCAGGACCTGGTCAATGACCTGAAGAGAGCTGGGACCACAGTCTCAAAGAAAACCATTAGTAACACACTACGCCATCATGGATTAAAATCCTGCAGCGCACGCAAGGTCCCCCTGCTCAAGCCAGCGCATGTCCAGGCCCGTCTGAAGTTTGCCAATGACCATCTGGATGATCCAGAGGAGGAATGGGAGAAGGTCATGTGGTCTGATGAGACAAAAATAGAGCTTTTGGTCTAAACTCCACTACGCCGTGTTTGGAGGAAGAAGAAGGATGAGTACAACCCCAAGAACACCATCCCAACCGTGAAAAATGGAGGTGGAAACATCATTCTTTGGGGATGCTTTTCTGCAAAGGGAACAGGATGACTGCACCGTATTAAGGGGAGGATGGATGGGGCCATGTATCGCGAGATCTTGGCCAACAACCTCCTTCCCTCAGTAAGAGCATTGAAGATGGGTCGTGGCTGGGTCTTCCAGCATAACAACGACCCGAAACACACAGCCAGGGCAACTAAGAAGCATCTCAAGGTCCTGGAGTGGCCTAGCCAGTCTCCAGACCTGAACCCAATAGAAAATCTTTGGAGGGAGCTGAAAGTCCGTATTGCCCAGCGACAGCCCCGAAACCGGAAGGATCTGGAGAAGGTCTGTATGGAGGAGTGGGTCAAAATCCCTGCTGCAGTGTGTGCAAACCTGGTCAAGACCTACAGCAAACGTATGATCTCTGTAATTGCAAACAAAGGTTTCTGTACCAAATATTAAGTTCTGCTTTTCTGATGTATCAAATACTTATGTCATGCAATAAAATGCAAATGAATTACTTAAAAATCATACAATGTGATTTTCTGGATTTTTGTTTTAGATTGTGTCTCTCACAGTTGAAGTGTACCTATGATAAAAAGTACAGACCTCTACATGCTTTGTAAGTAGGAAAACCTGCAAAATCGGCAGTGTATCAAATACTTGTTCTCCCCACTGTATATAGTATCTCACATAAGTGAGTACACCCCTCACATTTTTGTAAATATTTGAGTATATCTTTTCATGTGACAGCACTGAAGAAATGACACTTTGCTACAATGTAAAGTAGTGAGTGTACAGCTTGTATAACAGTGTACATTTGCTGTCCCCTCAAAATAACACAACACACAGCCATTAATGTCTAAACCGCTGACAACAAAAGTGAGTACACCCCTAAGTGAAAATGTCCAAATTGGGCCCAAAGTGTCAATATTTTGTGTGGCCACCATCATTTTCCAGCACTGCCTTAACCCTCTTGGGCATGGAGTTCACCAGAGCTTCACAGGTTGCCACTGGAGTCCTCTTCCACTCCTCCATGACGACATCATAGAGCTGGTGGATGTTAGAGACCTTGCACTCCTCCACCTTCCGTTTGAGGATGCCCCACAGATGCTCAATAGGTCTGGAGACATGCTTGGCCAGTCCATCACCTTTACGCTCAGCTTCTTTAGCAAGGCAGTGGTCGTCTTGGAGGTGTGTTTGGGGTCGTTATCATGTTGGAATACTGCCCTGTGGCCCAGTCTCCGAAGGGAGGGAATCATGCTCTGCTTCAGTATGTCACAGTACATGTTGGCATTCATGGTTCCCTCAATGAACTGTAGCTCCCCAGTGCCGGCAGCACTCATGCAGCCCCAGACCATGACACGCCCACCACCATGCTTGACTGTAGGCAAGACACACAAGAGGCTTCTTCCTGGGACGACAGCCATGCAGACCAATTTGATGCAGTGTGCGGCGTATGGTCTGAGCACTGACAGGCTGACCCCCCACCCCTTCAACCGCTGCAGCAATGCTGGCAGCACTCATACGTCTATTTCCCAAAGACAACCTCTGGATATGACGCTGAGCACGTTCACTCAACTTCTTTGGTCGACCATGGCGAGGCCTGTTCTGAGTGGAACCTGTCCTGTTAAACCGCTGTATGGTCTTGGCCACCGTGCTGCAGCTCAGTTTCAGAGTCTTGGCAATCTTCTTATAGCCCAGGCCATCTTTATGTAGAGCAAAAAAAATAAAAATCAGATCCTCAGAGAGTTCTTTGCCATGAGATGCCATGTTGAACTTCCAGTGATCAGTATGAGGGAGTGTGAGAGCAATGACCAAATTTAACACACCTGCTCCACATTCACACCTGAGACCTTGTAACACTAACGAGTCACATGACACCGGGGAGGGAAAATGCCTAATTGGGCCCAATTTGGACATTTTCACTTAGGGGTGTACTCACTTTTGTTGCTAGCGGTTTAGACATTAATGGCTGTGTGTTGAGTTATTTTGAGGGGACAGCAAGTTTACACTGTTATACAAGCTGTACACTCACTACTTTACATTGTAGCAAAGTGTCATTTCTTCAGTGTTGTCACATGAAAAGATATACTCAAATATTTACAAAAATGTGAGGGTGTACTCACTTTTGTGAGATACTGTATATATATATATATATATATATATATATATATATATATATATATATATATATATATATATGTGCATTCGGAAAGTATTTCAGCCCCTTGACTTGTTCCACATTTTGTTACGTTACAGCCTTATTCTAAAATTGATTAAACATTTTTTTCCCCCTCATCAATCTACACACAATGCCCCATAATGACAAAGCAAAAACAGTTTTTTTGACATTTTTGCTCATTAATAAAAAATCTCAAACTGAAATATCTAATTTACATAAGTATTCAGACACTTTAATCAGCCCTTTGTTGAAGCACCTTTGGCAGTGATTACAGCCTCGAGTCTTCTTGGGTATGACGCCTCAAGCTTGGCACATCTGTATTTGGGGAGTTTCTCCCATTCTTCTCTGCAAATCCTCTCAAACTGTATTTCTTGTTGTTGTATTTATTATGGATCCCCATTTTTTTAAAATCTGTTTTTTTTTAAATCTAATTTTACTGCTTGCATCAGTTACTTGATGTGGAATAGAGTTCCATGTAGTCATGGCTGTATGTATCACTGTGCGCCTCCCATAGTCTGTTCTGGACATGGGGACTGTGAAGAGACCTCTGGTGGCATGTCTTGTGGGGTATGCTTGTGTGCCAATAGTTCAAACAGACAGCTTGGTGCATTCAACATGTCAATATCTCTCACAAATACAAATAGTGATGAAGTCAATCTCCCCACCAATTTGAGCCAGGAGAGATTGACGTGCAAATTACTAATATTAGCTCTCTGTGTACATCCAATGGTCAGCCGTGCTGCCCTGTTCAGAGCCAACTGCAATTTTCCTAAGTCCTTTTTTGTGGCACCTGACCACACGACTGAACAGTAGTCCAGTCGTCCATGTTTTGACCATGACAGTTTACAATCCAGGGTTACTCCAAGCAGTTTAGTCACCTCAACATGCTCAATTTCCACATGATTTATTACAAGATTTAGTTAAGATTTAGGGTTTAGTGAATGATTTGTCCCAAATATTTAGGACTAACATATTCATTGCCACCCACTCTGAAACTAACTGCAACTCTTTGTTTAGTGTTGCAGTCATTTCAGTCGCAGTAGTAGCTGACATACAGTGGGGAAAAAAAGTATTTAGTCAGCCACCAAAAAAATCCAGAAAATCACATTGTAGGATTTTTAATGAATTTATTTGCAAATTATGGTGGAAAATAAGTATTTGGTCACCTACAAACAAGCAAGATTTCTGGCTCTCACAGACCTGTAACTTCTTCTTTAAGAGGCTCCTCTGTCCTCCACTCGTTACCTGTATTAATGGCACCTGATTGAACTTGTTATCAGTATAAAAGACACCTGTCCACAACCTCAAACAGTCACACTCCAAACTCCACTATGGCCAAGACCAAAGAGCTGTCAAAGGACACCAGAAACAAAATTGTAGACCTGCACCAGGCTGGGAAGACTGAATCTGCAATAGGTAAGCAGCTTGGTTTGAAGAAATCAACTGTGGGAGCAATTATTAGGAAATTGAAGACATACAAGACCACTGATAATCTCCCTCGATCTGGGGCTCCATGCAAGATCTCACCCCGTGGGGTCAAAATGATCACAAGAACGGTGAGCAAAAATCCCAGAACCACACGGGGGACCTAGTGAATGACCTGCAGAGAGCTGGGACCAAAGTAACAAAGCCTACCATCAGTAACACACTACGCCGCCAGGGACTCAAATCCTGCAGTGCCAGACGTGTCCCCCTGCTTAAGCCAGTACATGTCCAGGCCCGTCTGAAGTTTGCTAGAGTGCATTTGGATGATCCAGAAGAGGATTGGGAGAATGTCATATGGTCAGATGAAACCAAAATAGAACTTTTTGGTAAAAACTCAACTTGTCGTGTTTGGAGGACAAAGAATGCTGAGTTGCATCCAAAGAACACCATACCTACTGTGAAGCATGGGGGTGGAAACATCATGCTTTGGGGCTGTTTTTCTGCAAAGGGACCAGGACGACTGATCCGTGTAAAGGAAAGAATGAATGGGGCCATGTATCGTGAGATTTTGAGTGAAAACCTCCTTCCATCAGCAAGGGCATTGAAGATGAAACGTGGCTGGGTCTTTCAGCATGACAATTATCCCAAACACACCGCCCGGGCAACGAAGGAGTGGCTTCGTAAGAAGCATTTCAAGGTCCTGGAGTGGCCTTGCCAGTCTCCAGATCTCAACCCCATAGAAAATCTTTGGAGGGAGTTGAAAGTCCGTGTTGCCCAGCGACAGCCCCAAAACATCACTGCTCTAGAGGAGATCTGCATGGAGGAATGGGCCAAAATACCAGCAACAGTGTGTGAAAACCTTGTGAAGACTTACAGAAAACGTTTGACCTGTGTCATTGCCAACAAAGGGTATATAACAAAGTATTGAGAAACTTTTGTTATTGACCAAATACTTATTTTCCACCATAAAAATCCTACAATGTGATTTTCTGGATTTTTTTTTCTCATTTTGTCTGTCATAGTTGACGTGTACCTATGATGAAAATTACAGGCCTCTCTCATCTTTTTAAGTTGGAGAACTTGCACAATTGGTGGCTTACTAAATACTTTTTTTCTCCACTGTATATAGCGTTGAGTCATCCACATACATAGACACTCTGGCTTTACTCAAAGCCAGTGGCATGTCATTAGTAAAAATTGAAAAAAGTAATGGGCCTAGACAGCTTCCCAGGGGAAATCCGGATTCTACCTGGATTCTGTTGGAGAGGCTTCCGTTAAAGAACACCCTCTGTTTTCTGTTAGACAGATAACTATTTATCCACAATATAGCAGGGGGTGTAAAGACATAACACATACGTTTTTCCAGCAGCAGACTATGATCGATATTGTCAAAAGCTGCACTGAAGTCTAACAAAACAGCCCCCACAATCTTTTTATTATCAATTTCTCTCAGCCAATCATCAGTCATTTGTTTAAGTGCTTGTAGAATGCCCTTCCCTATAAGCATGCTGAAAGTTTGTTGTCAATTTGTTTACTGTAAAATAGCATTGTATCTGGTCAAACACCATTTTTTCTAAAAGTTTACTATGGGTTGGTAACAGGCTGATTGGTCGGCTATTTGAGCCAGTAAAGGGGGCTTTACTATTCGTAGGTAGAGTAATAACTTTTGCTTCCCTCCAAGCCCGGGGGCACACATATTCTAGTAGGCTTAACTTGAAAATATGGCAAATAGGAGTGGCAATATCGTCCGCTATTATCCTCAGTAATTTTTCATCCAAGTTGTCAGACCCCGGTGGCTTGTCATTGTTGATAGACAACAATAATTTGTTCACCTCTTGCACACTCACTTTACGGAATTCAAAATGACTATTCTTGTCTTTCATACTTTGGTCAGATATACTTGGAAATGTAGTGTCAGCGTTTGTTGCTGGCATGTCATGCCTAAGTTTGCTAATCTTGCCAATGAAAAAATAATTAAAGTAGTTGGCAATATCAGTTGGTTTTGTGATGAATGAGCCATCTGATTCAATGAATGATGGAGCTGAGTTTGCATTTTTTCAACAGGGATTTAACAGTTTTTACATTCATTTTCTTAATGGGTGCATGCTTATTAGTAACTGGAATAAGCAATTTCATAAATGTGTCAAATGCAACGTCTGTTTGGTCCTCATTACACACAACGGACCAACAGATATTATTTAAATCAACAACATAGGAATCACTACATAACATATTGTATGACCTCTTATACCCAATATTAGGCCCAGCCTTTGGAACTTTGGTTTTCTTAGATATAGCTACTATATTGTGATCACTAAATCCGATGGATCTGGATACTACTTTTAAGCAAATTTCTGCAGCATTAATAAAGATGTGATCAATACATGTTGATGAATTCATTCCTGTGCTGTTTGTAACTACCCGGGTAAGTTGATTTGCATTTTAATGAGGGAAGTAAGTATTTGACCCCCTCTCAATCAGAATGATTTCTGGCTCCCAGGTGTCTTTAATAAAGGTAACGAGCTGAGATTAGGAGCACACTCTTAAAGGGAGTGCTCCTAATCTCATCTCGTTACCTGTATAAAAGAAACCTGTCCACAGAAGCAATCAATCAATCAGATTCCAAACTCTCCACCATGGCCAAGACCAAAGAGCTCTCCAAGGATGTCAGGGACAAGATTGTAGACCTACACAAAGCTGGAATGGGCTACAAGACCATCACCAAGCAGCTTGGTGAGAAGGTGACAATTGCTAACACACTACGCCGTGAAGGACTGAAATCCTGCAGCGCCCGCAAGGTCCCCCTGCTCAAGAAAGCACATATACATGCCCGTCTGAAGTTTGCCAATGAACATCTGAAGGATTCAGAGGAGAACTTGGTGAAAGTGTTGTGGTCAGATGCTCTTTGGCATCAGTTCAACTCGCCGTGTTTGGAGGAGGAGGAATGCTGCCTATGACCCCAAGAACACCATCCCCACCGTCAAACATGGAGGTGGAAACATTATTCTTTGGGGGTGTTTTTCTGCTAATGGGACAGGACAACTTCACTGCATCAAAGGGACAATGGACGGGGCCATGTACCATCAAATCTTGGGTGAGAACTTCCTTCCCTCAGCCTGGGCATTGAAAATGGGTTGTGGGTGTGTATTCCAGCATGACAATGACCCAGAGTGGCTCAAGAAGAAGCACATTAAGGTCATTTAGTGGCCTAGCCAGTCTCCAGACCTTAATCCCATAGAAAATCTGTGGAGGGAGCTGAAGGTTCGAGTTGCCAAACGTCAGCCTCGAAACCTTAATGACTTGGAGAAGATCTGCAAAGAGGAGTGGGACAAAATCCCTCCTGAGATGTGTGCAAACCTGGTGGCCAACTACAAGAAACATCTGACCTCTGTGATTGCCAACAAGGGTTTTGCCACCAAGTACTAAGTCATGTTTTGCAGAGGGGTCAAATACTTATTTCCCTCATTAAAATGCAAATCAATTTATAACATTTTTGACATGTGTTTTTCTGGATATTTTTTGTTGTTCTTCTGTCCCTCACTGTTCAAATAAACCTACCATTAAAATTATAGACTGATCATGTCTTTGTCAGTGGGCAAACGTACAAAATCAGCAGGGGATCAAAAACTTTTTTCCCTCACTGTACCTCTCTGTTGATATCTCAAATATTATCAAGCATTTCACACATGTTATCCAGATACTGACTGCTAGCACTTGGTGGTCTGTAGCAGCTTCCCACCAGAATGGGCTTTAGGTGAGGCGCATTAACCTGTAGCCATATTACTGCAACAGTATTTCACATGAGATCCTCTCTAATCTTTACAGTAACGTGTTTCTGAATATGAACAGCAACACCTCCACCATTGGCATTTCTATATTTTCTGTAAATGTTATAGCCTTGAATTGCTACCACTGTATCATCAAATGTATTATCTAAGTGAGTTTCAGAGATAGTCAGAATATGAATGTTGTCAGTTACTAGCAAATTATTGATTTCATGAACCTTGTTTCTTCAGCTACATATGTTAACGTGGGATTTTTTGAACACTTTTCTTCTGGGATGCTTACTTGTTTGTTTTGCTTTACTGGGAAGCTTAGCAGCAGTAGATGTGCTCATGTTTTATATGTTAGTGCCGGGTGAGATGCACATAGTGGACTTCCTGGTAGGGCACACTGGCTCAGTGTTAACAGTATAAATCTGGTTCATAGGCACATGATTACTGCATGCAATAGCTGTAGGATCAGCATAGGCATTCAGGGCAGAGGGACATAAATTAGGTTACTTATATTGTGTCTACCAACGCCCCTGGTGTAATGTACATTTGCTGAAGCATTATGACAACTCTGTGTCACAATGGTAGGGATTAGCTAAGCTTGGCTTGGGTCATTGATAAATCATTGTCTCAACGCAGCCTTATAATGCTGTGAAACGATCCAGGAACCCAAATTATTTGGTGGATCCCATCCTCCTTATAAAACGTGTTTTGTTTCCAAAAGGTATTAAAATTATCAACAAATTTTTTTTGTTTTACATGTATTTAACCCCTTATTTTTGTCATTAACAGTCTCCATATATACTTCCATTAATTTTTTTAAACTGGTACGAGTCTTGTGAGGCCTGTGGGCAAAACAACCAACATGTTCGTGTTCGTGGGCGTCTCACCTTTACACATATTAGTGTGTAACCCAAACTGTTCCAAAACACTTGTGTGCTGTCTCTCAGAACAATCTTCTTGACCCTAACCAGGCAGGTTTCAAGACAGGTCACTTAACCTAAACTGCTCTTGTCCATGTCACAGAGGCTCTCTGCACTGCCAAAGCTGACTCTCTCTCCTCTGTTCTCATCCTCTTAGTTCTATTCACTGCCTTCTACACCGTGAACCATCAGATCCTCCTCTTCACCCTCTCAGGGCTGGGCGTCTCAGGCTCTGCACACTCTTGTATTGCATCCTACCTGGCAGTCCTCTCCTACCAGGTTGTGTGGAAAGGATCTGTGTCTGCACCATATGTTCGCACTACTGGTGTCCCTCAGGTCTCAGTTCTAGGCCCTCTTCTCTTCTTTCTATACACCAAGTCACTCAGCTCCATCATATCCTGGGTACGTACACCCTTGCCCATCTACTGTTGCTCGGCCCAATTCTGACTTGTGCTCTGATTTCTGCTTCACTGATTTCTGCTCTCATAAAAGCCTGGGTTTTCTGCACATTAACAATAGAAGCGTATTTCCTCAAATGTATCAATTGAAAATGTGGGTTCACAGCTCCACTCCAGATGTGTTGGTCATTACTGAGACGTGGTTAAGAAAGAGTGTTTTGAACACTGATGTTAACCTTTCTGGTTATAAACTTTTTCGGCAAGACAGATCTTCCAAAGACGGTGGAGTGGCAATCTTTACCAAGGAACACCTTCAGTGCTCTGTTGTCTCTACCAAGTCTGTCCCCAAAAGCATTTAAATGCCCTAAGCTCTCTCCTGGCCCCTTACACTAAGTCTGAATTTGTCCTGCTAGGTGACCTAAACTGGGACATGCTTAAACCACCTGACCAAGTCCTAAAGCAATGGGACTCCCTAAATCTTTCTCAGATTATTACCAATCCCACGGGGTATGACTCCAAACACCCAGAAAAGGCTACTCTCCTTGATGTTATCCTTACAAATATTCCTGATAGGTATCAGTCTGGTGTTTTCTGTAATGACCTTAGTGATCAATGTTTTACAGCCTGTGTTCATAATGGCTGCTCAGTTAAACGACCTGTCCTGATTTGTCATAGACACTTGCTAAAAAAGTTTAATGAGCAAGCCTTCCTTCATGACCTGGCCTCTGTAAATTGGTATAGAATCAGCTTGATCCCCTCTGTCGAAGACGCTTGGATCTTATTTTTTTATATTTTCAGTGGTATTGTTAACAAACGCCCCCATAAAGAAAAGTAGAATTAAAAACAAGTTCAGCCCCTGGTTCGACCGTGATCTGGCAGAGTTATTCCACGTCAAGAATTCAATTTGGCGAAAGGCTCGGCACACGCATACTCAGGCTGACTGGCTCTCGTTCAGGCAAATTAGAAATAAGTGAACCTCAGGCTATCCGGAAGGCTAAAGTTAGTTACTTTAAGGAGCAGTTCTCTCTCTGTGGGTCTAACCCTAAGAAGTTCTGGAAAACGGTGAAAGACCTGGAGAATAAACCCTCCTCCTCACGGCTGCCCATGTCCCTTAATGTTGATTATGTGGTTGTTACTGACAAGGAGTGCATGGCTGAGATCTTTAATCACCATTTCATTAAGTCAGGATTCCTATTTGACTCAGCCCGTCCAACATTTCCTAGTCTCCCAGCCCTTCTAATGTGACTAGCCCCAATGCTCCTCCCTCTTTTTCCCCAAGTCCCGCAACAAAGTTTCTCCCTGCAGGTGTTCACTGAGTCTGAGGTGCTAATGGAGCTCCTTAAACTTGACCCCAAAAAACCATCTGGTTCAGATGGTTTAGATCCTTTCTTCTTTAAGGTTGCAGCGCCTATCATCGCCTAGCCTATCTCTGACCTTTTTAACCTGTCTCTCCTCTCTGAGGAGGTTCCCATTGCTTGGAAGGCAGCCACGGCGCATCCTTTATTTAAAGGGGGAGATCAAGCTGATCCTAACTGTTATAGGCCAATTTCTATTTTGCCCTGTTTATCAAGTGTTGGAAAAACTTGTCAATAATCAACTGACTGGCTTTCTTGATGTCTGTAGTATTCTCTCTGGTATGCAATCTGGTTTCTGCTCAGGTTATGGATGTGTCACTGCAACCTTAAAGGTCCTAAATGATGTCACCATTTATTTTATTCTAAGCAATGTTGTGCTGCTATTTGTATTGACTTGGCCAAAGCTTTTGATACGGTAGACCGTTCCATTCTTGTGGGCCGGCTAAGGAGTATTGGTGTCTCTGAGGGGTCTTTGGCCTGGTTTGCTAACTACCTCTCTCAAAGAGTGCAGTGTGTAAAGTCAGAACATCTGTTGTCTCAGCCACTGCCTGTCAACAAGGGATTACCCCAAGGCTCGATCCTAGGCCCCACGCTCTTCTCAATTTCCATCAACAAAATAGCTCAGGCAGTAGGAAGCTCTCGTATCCATTTATATACAGATGATACAGTCTTATACTCAGCTGACCCCTCTCCGGATTTTGTGTTAAACGCTCTACAACAAAGCTTTCTTAGTGTCCAACAAGCTTTCTCTGCCCTAAACCTTGTTCTGAACACCTCTAAACCAAAGGTATTGTGGTTCGGTAAAAAGAATGCCCCTCTCCCCACCGGTGTGATTACTACCTCTGAGGTTTAGAGCTTGATGTAGTCACCTCATACAAGTACTTGGGAGAATGGCTAGAGGGTACACTGTCCTTCTCTCAGCACCTGTCCAAGCTGCAGGCTAAGGTTAAATCTAGAATTGGTTTCCTCTATCATAATCGCTCCTCTTTCACCCCAGCTGCCAAACAAACCCTGATTCAGATGACCGTCCTGCCCATGCTAGATTACGGAGATGTAATTTATAGATTGGCGGGTAAGGGTGCTCTTTAGCGGCTAGATGTTCTTTACCATTCAGCCATCACATTTGCCACCAATGCTCCTTATAGGACACATCACTGCACTCTATACTACTCTGTAAACTGTTCATCTCTGTATACCCGTCGCAAGATCCACTGGTTGATGCTTATTTATAAAACCCTCTTAGGCCTCACTCCCCCCTATCTGAGATACCTACTGCAACCCTCTTCCTCCACACACAATACCCGTTCTGCCAGTCACATTCTGTTAAAGGTCCCCAAAGCACACACATCCCTGGGCCGCTCCTCTTTTCAGTTCGCTGCAGCTAGTGACTGGAACAAGCTGCAAAAAACACTCAAACTAGACAGTTTTATCTCCATCTCTTAATTCAAAGACTCAATCATGGACATTCTTACTGACACTTGTGGCTGCGTCGCGTGATGTATTGTTGTCTCTACCTTCTTGCCCTTTGTGCTGTTGTCTGTGCCCAATAATGTTTGTACCATGTTTTTTTTTCTGCTACCATGTTGTGCTGCTGCCATGTTGTGTTGCTACTGTGTTGTTGTCATGTGTTGCCACCATGCTGTGTTGTCATGTGTTGCTGCCATGTGTTGTTGTCTTCAGTCTCTCTTTATGTAGTGTTGTGGTGTCTCTCTTGTCGTGATGTGTGTTTTGTCCTATATTTATATTTTTATTCCCAGCCCCCTACCCCGCAGGAGGCTTTTTGCCTTTTGGTAGGCCGTCATTGTAAATAAGAATTTGTTCTTAACTGACTTGCCTAGTTAAATAAAAGGAATGAAAAGGTACCAGAACTCGCTTCAGTAGTTGAACTAAAGGCAAACAAGCCACATAAAGTACTATACGCAAAAAGCAGGCACAAATGCATTAAAAAAAAACTTTAAAAAACGAAATGTCAATTTAACAGAGCTATAAATAGTGCCTTAAGAGCACATTAGCATTGGAATTAGGCACTCATGGCTCATCCATCCATTGATCTATTAATTCACAGGAACACATCAACCGGAGGGCTGTGCTTCCTCCTGTCACTTCTCACACTACATACAAGAGCAGATACTTATCCACTATTGTTCAGTGGAGAAAAAAAAGACATGCTCGCAACAGTCTTACTGTGGGAGTTTCTGTTCCTGGCAGCTGATACACCGTGGTGTGTAGGAATGCCCATGCTGGGGCACAGTGGGAAAGTTGATATCAAACACATAATAGGACTTGAAGCACACAGTGCCACAAGCAGTGTACCTTGCTCCAATGCCACACAAATGGGTAGGGTCTGGTCACCTACGCCTGGTGCAGGTACTCAACCACGTTGGTCCCAAATCATTTGATTTTAGAATATGAGGACTTGTGGAAGCACACTGACAATGCCATCACACACACAATTTATTTGGTGTATTTTATAGCCATTTACATCAAATCAACACGGAATCTCTTTTTGATGCCTACATCTCCCATTAATTTGTGGCTGGGGCTCATAGGTTCATTTATACAACACTAACCAAGTTTCCAGCCAACCATTTCATGTGGATGTGTAACGTAGACGCAGGGAGTCTTGAAGCAGGTGCAGTGAGTTTAATAACAACAAACGATACAAAACAAGAGAAACGTCTGACATGGAAACACAAACAATACTACATGATGACTAGTAACAAAAGAGTGCTATATGAAGGGTAAGTAATCAGGAATGAAGTCTAGGTGTGACTGATGAGACGCAGGTGTGCGTAATGGTAGTTGCCAGGTGTGCGTGAAGATGGGTTTCTAGGACTGGTGGTTAGTAGACCGGCGATGTCGAATGCCGGAAGGGAGGAGAGGGAGTAGACGTGACAGTACCCCCCGATGCGCAGCCCCAACCTCAGGACAACGCCGGCCCCAAGGGCGAGGAGCGGGCCGGATGGCGAAGGTGGAAATCTAGGATGATGTTGGGATCTAGAATGTCGTCCACTAGAACCCAACAACGCTTATCTGGACCGTACCCCTCCCAGTCCACCAGGTACTGGAGCCGACCCCCACGACATCGGGTTCCAGGAGGGATCTGACGGCATAGGCGGGGCTTCCCTCGATGTCCAGGGGGGGTGAAGGGATGTCGTGGGAGACGGCATCAGCCAGTGGACCAGGAACCACCGGCCTGAGGAGCGAAACATGAAAAGAGGGTGAGATCCGGTAGTTAGAGGGGAGTTGTAATCTGTATGTTACCTCGTTGACCCTCCGGAGAACCTTTAACGGCCCCACAAACCGGGAACTCAGCTTCTTACAGGGCAGGCAGAGCGGGAGGTTCCTGGTGGAGAGCCAGACCTGATCACCAGGATGGAACACGGGTGCCTCACTGCAGTGGCGATCCGCCTTCTCCTTCTGATGGCAGACGGCGTGCTGGAGTCTCACGTGGGCATCGTTCCATACCCCTTCTGCGCACCTGAACAGCTCGTCCACCGCAGGAGCTTCGGTCTGGCTCGGAGTCCACAGGGCCAGGGCTGGCTGGTAACCCAGAACACACTGGAAGGGGATCAGCCCGGTGGAGGAATGTTGCAACGAATTCTGGGCGTATTCCGCCCAAGAAAGGAATTGGTCCCACTCCCCCTGCCGGTCCTGGCAGTGAGTCCTCAGAAACCTCCACAGCTCCTGGTTCATCCTGTCCACCTGCCCGTTAGACTGAGGCCGGTAACCGGAAGTGAGGCTGACCATGACCCCCAGCTTCTCCATGAAGGCTTTCCATACCTCTGACGTAAATTGGGGGCCATGGACGGAGACGATATCCTCCGGAAGGCCATAGTGCCGAAAGACCTGCTAGAACAGGGAGCCCAGAGAGAAGGATCAAACGGCATGATTTAGAGAATCTGTCCACTATCACCAAAATGGTGGCAAAAACATCAGAAGAGGGGAGATCAGTGACAAAGTAAATGGACAGATGAGACCAGTGACGCTGAAGAATGTGAAGGAGTTTTCCTGCTGGAGCATTGCGGGGGGATTTGGAGTAAAAACCGAACATGAATTGACATAGTGGGCTACGTCCTGCGCCAAAGTGGGCCACCAGTATTTATCAGAAAGGGATTGGATAGTGCGGGTGATACCTGGGTGTCCAGAGGCGAGGGATGTGTGTGCCCAGGTCAACAGCCGGTCGCTCACCCCTGTGGGAACGTAGATGCGCTCTGGAGGGCAGGTGGCAGGAGCAGGTTCCCACTTCAGAGCCTGGCGGATGTCCACATCTACGTCCCAACACACTGGGCCAACAATATGGCAGAACCGATTGATTGGCTGGTGGACACTCACAGGGCCCTCAACCAGCGTGGAACCACAGGGTACGGGAAAGCAGATCCTCCGACATCCTGGTCCCCAGGTGGTAATTTTCATACTCTACCATGTGATGGTGGGATTGTGACGTTGGAGCCACGGGAGGCCGAGGATTACCTTGTGTACAGTTGCGGAGGTGATGAAGAAGGGAAGTCTTTCCTGGTGCATTGGTCCCACGGTGAGGGTGAGTGGTGCGGTGATGTGCGTCACTGTGCCGGATCCCAATGGTCATGTGTCCAGAGCTTGGATAGGAAAAGGAGAGGAGAGCGTGTGTGGGTTCCCTACCTCCATGGGTTCAGGCTCTGATTCAGAATGGTCAACGAAGGAAGGAGAGAGGCGATGGGGGTGCCGACGCTCCCGAAGAAGGCTATCCAGATGGATGGCCATTGCGATGAGTAAGTCCAAGTTTAGATTGTTAGCTCAGCACGCCAACTCAGTCTGGACCTCTTTGCGTGAGTGAGGCACCACAAAAATATTTCCAGGATGTTGATGCATCCTCCTCCCAATACAGCCTTTTGTCGACACCACGGGTAGGGGAAGGGTATACATCTGCAAAAGTTATGTTTTGCTTTGATGTCAAATCAACTCATATTGTTGCTAGCTACCTAGCTACCTTAGCTGTTGTGCTAGCTAACATGCTACTGAACTATGACACTAGCATATTGACATGCTAGTATTGGTATTAAAAAACATATTCACCTAAAAATGTGTGTTTAGGCAAATCATTTGTTAGCTAGCTACCTATCACTTGAATTGTGCAAAAATATGATTGCTAACGTTAGCTAGCTAGGCACTAGCCAGTCAGTCAGTGGCGCTGACATATTGAAACTCGTATCAACAAAATGTTTCTACGGATGCTATTCATTTGGAAACTGTCCCAACTTCGTAACTAATCAGCTAACCTTGGCGAACCCTGTAGTTAGTCTGTCAGGCAAGAAAAAAAGAGCTGACTGAAGGCAACATTGTGCTTCGCTCGCGACGCTGTCTCTTCACAGTCTAACTCCCTCCCTAGACAACTAGATAACTTTGCCCATTGAAATACATGAAGAGTTACTCTAAACCTGTTTGGCTAAATTGCACATAGTGTCGCCTTTATAATCTTTTACTTTCAACATCCTAAATAAATTAACAATAGTTGATGATGTGTTGAATCTGTAAACAGTTGTGCCACATACTTTGACTTCTTACCATCTACAAAGATTCATCTGACCATGGGTCTTGAAGTGTGTGTACCGTATACTGTAAAGCCTTTAGGGTTCTAATCTGACCCTGCTGGTCATCCATGAACATACAGTATTCATTAATGTATTTGTGTGTGCTCTATCCTGTCTGGTTATCCATCAGTCTGACATACAGAACATGTGCACACCATGAACTGAGAAACAATCTTGCCACTAAGGGCTTATAAAATAATGTTGATTGATTGATTGATTGAAAGTGCTGTATAGCATAATGATGATACTCTTTACTGTGTGTGTGTGTGTGTGTGTGTGTGTGTGTGTGTGTGTGTGTGTGTGCTGTGTCTGTGTGTCTGTGTGTGTGTGTGTGTGTGGGACCAGAAGTCCCCACAAGAATAGTAAACCAATAAATGTTGACCAACTGGGGACATTTTGTTAGTCCCCCCAAGGTCAAATGCTATTTCTAGGGGGTTTAGGGTTAAGGTTAGAATTCGTATTAGGGTTAGAAATAGGTTTAGGGTTAGGAGATAGGGTTAGTTTTAGGGTTAGGGTTAGGAGCTAGGGTTAGGTTTAGGGTTAAGGTTAGGGTTAAGGTTAGTGTTAGGGTAATGGTAAGGGTACAGGTTAGGTTTAGGGTTAGGTTTAGGGGTTAGGGAAAATAGGATTTTGAATGGGACTGAATTGTATGTCCCAACAAGTTTAGCTGCACAAGACTGTGTGTGTGTGTGTTGTATAGCATCATGATGATTCTGTTTTGAGTGAGTGAGTGAGTGAGTGAGTGAGTGAGTGAGTGAGTGAGACGTGTAACTCTACCACACAATTTATTATGGAAACCCCTAAAAGGTGATTATGTGTATGGTTGAGAAAAAAAAGAGAGAGGAAGAGGGAGAGAGAGAGAAAGATGATGTTCTTGACCACAATTGTATCCTATTTGTTGCTCCGCCTCTCTCTCTCTCTCTCTCTCTCTCTCTCTCTCTCTCTCTCTCTCTCTCTCTCTCTCTCTCTCTCTCTCTCTCTCTCTCTCTCTCTCTCTCTCTCTCTCTCTGTGTGTGTGACAGGAGTGATGGGGAGAGTCAGGGCTCAGCACCAGAAGGCAGAGAGGAGGAGTAGGAGATGATTGGAGAGGGAGAGGAGGAGGGAGAACACACCGGAGAAGGGTGTCTATGGGGGCAACAGCCCAGCCTACGTTTCCGTGGAGTGTGTCTGCCCTTAGCCTACAGAGTTGTCATGGAGCTCATGAGGGGCTGTCTTTTGTCACATCACCATGTCTAAGCTGACACCTTATTTTCATCCATACCTCTGGTGAGAGATCTTCTTGATGCTGACACACTATTGTGGCACAGTAAATCCCAATAGGAAGAATTTTCCCAAGGCCATTTTGGAGAGCAAGCGCCAGAGAGGACAGAGTCTAGAATGGTCTGCGGATAATGTGCCGCTTGAGGGGCAAACGAGATGTGTCTTTCTATGTTCTAACAGCTCAGGGAATGACACCATAAAACCAGAATCAAAATACAGGCAGAACGAACTCATATCTGTTCCATAGCTGGTCCTGGATTACAACAAGAAAATGGCCATCTCGACCAGCTCAGGAGCTACTATAATGTTGGACGCACAGGCAGGAAATGGTGGAAGTATGTGTTTTGGGGGATGCTCAACATTGCAATTATCAATGCCCACATTGTGTGGGGGACCATACAAAGTCCCCTTCCCAGAAACCACAGGCGCATGTCCCTGAAGGCATTCAAGTATTGTAATGGTTTGTAATCCATGCTTTGTAATGGCCACAGTGGCAGTTAGCGGGGAGCCAAGAGTGTGGCACCAGGGGGTGTGGATCGAGATGTAACTCATAATTTGAAAGCAGGGCACTCCCTGGTGAAGTTTGAAGGGCGCAAGAGAGGGTGTGTGGTGTGCCTCCATAGTGGACGCAGGGCAAAGAGAGGGAGATGTGTAGAAACCTTTGCATGCTCTATGTGTTCTAGCCCACTTTGCAGGATGGGACTGTGCTTCCAGAAGTTCCATGACATGTTGTAGGCTAAATGCAAACACTAAAGTGACAGTGTGAAATATGAATTTGTCCTTCAAATCTCATAGGCAAACACAATTCTAAATCTAGTTGCATTTACTGAATTGTTGTCAGTATTATTTTTACATTTTGTGCCACTTTGTGGAATGGGGCCATGCGTCAACAAGTTCCATGACATGATGTAGGCTAATTGCAAACACTCGTGTGACAGTGTGACATTAATTTTTACTGCAAATCTTATAGGAAAAATGTGTATGTTTTAAAATAGTCTCTGAACAGTTGTGTTTTTTATCTGGATCTTTCTCTAATACTTGTTGCATTCACAAAATTGTTGTCAAAGTACTATTTCTACATTTTGTGTCAGGCATGGTCTCTACTAATTTGTATTGGGAGAGGTTATCTACATTTTGAAATGTTGTTTGCATTTTTACATTGTAACAATAATCTTTGACAATTCAATAGAATACTTTGTGTGGGTTTTGAAAAAAATTCTGAATATTGTCCTCTGGTCAACTTTTTGATTTTTTTTTTTTAATGTACAGTATATGTAAATAATAGTTATATGTATAATATATTATAGTCGGTACATTTTGCGTGAGTAATTTGGTCAAATGTACTACAATTTAAATACGATTTTTGTTGTGTTGAGTGTTAATCGTTTTTTTATAGTGAGTGAGTGTGTCTTTACACAATGGGAAACACAATTTGTGTTATTCCTATTGAAATGAATGTGGTATCATATTAAAGAAGAGTTTGTGCTCTTTAAAACTGAGTTAACTTGTAATTGTAATTTGCTCTTTGTTTTTGAGCTATTTCTGTTTGTTCGAAATGTGTGAGAAAATTAGCTTTATCTTGAAAATTCACAGTAACTACAGAAGCGTTCTAGAACTCTATTGGGGTCTAAGGGTTAAAACAATTAATTTACATTTGAATTTGAACTATTTTAGACTAAATCAAAATTAGCAGACTGGATTTAATGGCGGTAAAACAAATCCTAGAAAGATTCTGTCCATCCAGTGGCATTGAGCTCTGGAGCATTGAATGACACAAGTGACATCATCAGAGTGTGCAGCTGAACACTGTATACTGGAAACACTCGGTTTGATATTTTTGACTAAAACATGACCAATATTTGTGAAATGTAAATACCAAACTTGTTTTTGCATGGATTCCACGACACGGTTAGCTTTTAATAGCTAGGCCCGCTATTTCTTGTCCCGGAATCCCACTAAACAGACAGGTTGAAGCCTACTTGACAGAGTCGCTAAGCTGCTAGCCATCAAGCTAACGAAGTTAGTCCCAGAAGAGTTTTGCAATGGAGCCCTCTTTGTATTTTGGACAAACCTCCCGAGTGGCGTAGTGGTCTAAGGCACTGCATCGCAGTGCTAGCTGTGCCACTAGAGATCATGGTTCGAATCCAGGCTCTGTTGTAGCTGGCCGTGACCGGGAGACCCATGGGGCGGTGCACAATTGGCCCAGTGTCGTCCAGGGTAGGGGAGGGAATGGCCGGCAGGGATGTAGCTCAGTTGGTAGAGCATGGCGTTTGCAACGTCAGGGTTGTGGGTTCGATTCCCACGTGGGGCCAGTATGAAAAAATGAAAATAATGTATCCACTCACTAACTGTAAGTTGATCTGTATAAGAGCGTCTGCTAAATGACGTAAATGTCTGGAGAAATAAATGAACGGTTCCAGGGCTGTAGGAGCTGTATCTACTACACTTCATTTTGTGACAAACCGGATCACTCAGAGTTACAATGCGGCAATTGTTTGCTTGCAGAGTATTATAGGCTTGAGGTGGCTTCCTAGATCACCAGCCTACGTAAGAAACTGGGGAAAACGCAGAGTGGAATGTTTACCTTTTCTACACTGGTGGCTGGACAGCGTTCGGCTTGTTGGATGCATCTCCGCCTTGTTGTTTGTCGTTATCCGACTGGCCGGTGTTGCCAGGAGCTCCCCCATCTGATAGCGGAGTCGAAGGAGCACAGCAAGTGGAGCATAGCAATCAATGATGGTCGCATGTCACGAGCCGTGGAAGCCGAAGACAACGGCCTCCCGCAAAGCAGTCTACACACTGTCCTGGAGCCTGATCTTCCTGCACCTTCGTCGCTGGGGGTACAGTGCCTACTCCTACAACTTTGAAGTCGACGTCGGCAACCTTCCGTCCCTGCTCTGGTTCGAGCGGGCTCCTCCATCTGTCGGAGCCCTGCACCAGGCGAAGGGAGCAACGGGCTCAAGTTATCCTGCCTCTCGCCCATCCATAAAGGGTTCTCTGAATCCTGTGAAGCGTGGGAGTGGCCAGATTTTCTCGTCCTTCTCTCCAGCTGTGATTTTATGTAGTTCCATGGTAAGAAATGTGACTGTTCCTGGTACAAAAACAATGTCCTATCCCGAGCTCGAGTAAATTACATTACTAAGCTGCTCCCGAATGTACTACGTCAGGACATGGAAATCGATTCTATCGTAGACCATGTGGGTTTTAATGACATTATGAAGGGCAGCTCTGAACATTTGAAACTGGGTTTTAAAGAGCTGATTGACTCCCTGCTAGACACTAATAAAAGACCCATCATATCTTGCCCTGTGCCTTCTCTGAATCGTGGCATTGAACGCTTTAGCAGGATTATTTCTCTTCACAACTGGCTACGTTGCAGCTCAATTTCGAATACCTTTTGGAAACAAAACACATTTTATAAAGAGGATGGGATCCACCCAAATAAATTGGGTTCCTGGATCCTTTCACACCATTATAAGGCTGCATTGAAGCAATGATTTATCAATGACCCAAGCCCAGCTCAGTTAATCCCTACCACTGTGACGCTCAATTGTCATAATGCTTCAGCAAATGTACATTATACTAGGGGCGTTGGTAGACACAAAGTTGGAAGAAAAAGTAATTCCGCTACCTAAGAATAGTAAAGCCCCGTTTACTGGCTCAAATGGCCGACCAATCAGCCTGTTACCAACCCTTAGTAAACTTTTGTAAAAGATTGTGTTTGACCAGATTCAATGCTATTTTACAGTAAACAAATTGACACAGACTTTCAGCACGGTTATAGGGAAGGACATTCAACAAGAACAGCATTTACACAAATGACTGATGATTGGCTGAGAGAAACTGATAATAAAAAGATTGTGGGGGCTGTTTTGTTAGACTTCAGTGCGTCTTTTGACATTATCGATCATGGTCTTCTGCTGGAAAAACGTATACGTTATGGCTTTACACCCCCTGCTATATTGTGGATAAAGAGTTACCTGTCTAACAAAACACAGAGGGTGTTCTTTAATGGAAGCCTCTCCAACACAATCCAGGTAGTATCAGGAATTCCCCAGGCAGCTGTCTAGACCTCTTACTTTTTTCAATCATTACTAACGACATGCCACTGGCTTTGAGTAAAGCAAGTGTGTCTACGTATGCGGATGACTCAACACTATACACGCCAGCTACTACAGCGACTGAAATGACTGCAACACTTAACAAAGAGTTGCAGTTAGTTTCAGAGTGGGTGGCAAGGAATAAGTTAGTCCTAAATATTTCAAAAACTAAAAGCATTGTATTTTGGACAAATCATTCACTAAACCCTAAACCTCAACTAAATCTTGTAATAAATTATGTGGAAATTGAGCAAGTTGAGGTGACTAAACTGCTTGGAGTAACCCTGGATTGTAAACTGTCATGGTCAAAACATATTGATACAACAGTAGCTAAGATGGGGAGAAGTATGTCCATAATAAAGCGGTGCTCTACCTTCTTAACAGCACTATCAACAAGGCAGGTCCTACAGGCCCTAGTCTTATCACACCTGGACTACTGTTCAGTCGTGTGGTCAGGTGCCACAAAAAGGGACTTAGGAAAATTGCAATTGGCTCAGAACAGGGCAGCACGGCTGGCCCTTGGATGTACATAGAGATTTAGCATTAATGTCAATCTCTCCTAGCTCAAAGTGGAGGAGAGATTAACTTCATCACTACTTGTATTTATGAGAGGTATTGACATGTTGAATGCACCGAGCTGTCTGTTTGAACTACTGGCGCATAGCTCGGACACCCATGCATACCCCACAAAATATGCCACAAGAGGTCTCTTCACAGTCCCCAAGTCCAGAACAGACTGTGGGAGGCTCACAGTACTACGTAGAGCCATGACTTCATGGAACTCTATTCTATATCAAGTAACTGATGCAAGCATTAAAATTAGATTTAAAAAACAGATACAAATACACCATATGGAACAGCAGGGACTGTGAAGCAACACATGGATACACACACGTACACATGGATTTTGTATTGTAGATATGTGGTAGTGGTGGAGTAGGGGTCTGAGGGCACAGTGTGTTGTGTAATCTGTGAATGTATTTTAATGTTTTAAAAATTGTATAACTGCCTTAATTTTGCTGGACCCCAGGAAGAGTAGCTGCTGCCTTGGGAGCAGCTAATGGGGATCCATAATAAATACAAATACAAATTATAAACAGAGTGACCGACTAACCGCCATGGCCAAAGCGATGATCGTCATGTGACTGGTATGAGTGTGTGACCATCCACCGTTCACAGGTCGAGGTGGGCCTAATGACGTCATGGTTGCTGAATATGATTGCTGCTCACACACCTTTCATTCTTAGTGGATGATATTTTAGATTTTCGGATGCATATAGATATGATTTTCTTGTTGGAACTCCTTCCGGATGCAATATAGGATGTACATATCCCAACCAGAAGCCATGGATTACAGACAACATCCGCACTGAGCTAAAGGCTAGAACTACCACTTTCAAGGAGCAGGACACTAATCCGGACGCTTATAAGAAATCCCGATATGCCCTCCGACAAACCATCAAACAGGCAAAGCGTCAATACAGGACCAATATCGAATACTATTACACCGGCTCTGACGCTCGTCGGATGGGGCAGTGCTTGCAAACTATAATGGATTACAAAGGGAAACCCAGCCACAAGCTGCCCAGAGACGCGAGCCTACCAGATGAGTGAAATACCTTCTATGCTCGCTTCGAGGCTATCAACACTGAACATGCATAAGAGCACCAGCTGTTCCGGGCAACTGTGTGATCACGCTCTCTGTAGCCGATTTGAGTAAGACCTTTAAACAGGTTAACATTCACAAGGCCGCAGAGCCAGATGGATTACCAGGATTTATACTCAGAGCATGTGCTGACCAGCTGGCAAGTGGCTTCACTGACATTTTCAACCTCTCCCCTTACCGAGTCTGTAATACCTACATGTTTGAAGCAGACCACCATAGTTCCTGTGCCCAAGAATGCCATGGTAACCTTTCTAAATGACTATCGCCCCATAGCACTCACATCTGTAGCCATGAATTGCTTTGAAAGGCTGGTCATGGCTCATATCAACACCATCATTCCAGACACCCTGGACCGACTCCAATTCGCATACTGCCCCAACAGATCCACAGATGACACAATTTACATTGCACTCCACACTGCCCTTTCTCACCTGGAAAAAAGGAACACCTACGTGAGAATGCTGTTCATTGACTACAGCTCAGCGTTCAACAACATAGTGCCCTCCAAGCTCATCACTAAGATAAGGACCCTGGGATTAAACACCTCCCTCTGCAGCTGGATCCTGGACTTCCTGATGGGCCGCCCCCAGCTGGTGAGTGTAGGCAACAACACATACACCACACTGTTTGTCGACGACACGACGTTGGTAGGCCTGATCACCAATGACGATGAGAAAGCCTACAGGTAGGTCAGAGACCTGGCATTGTGGTGCCAGGACAACAACCACTCCCTCAATGTCAGCAAGAAAAAGGAGCTGATCGTGGAATACAGGAAACGGAGGGCCTAGCACTCCAACATCCACATCAACAGGGTTGTAGTGGAGCAGGTTGAGAGCTTCAAGTTCCTCTGTGTTCACATCACTAAGGAATTATCAAGGTCCACACACACCAACACAGTCGTGAAGAGGTCACGACAACGCCTTTTCACTCTCAGGATGCTGAAATGATTTGGCATGGGCCCTCAGATCCTAATAAAGCTCTACAGCTGCACCATTTAGAGCATCTTGACTGGCTGCTTCACCGCTTGGTATGGCAACTGCTTGGCATCCGACCGCAAGGTGCTACAGAGGGTAATGCGTACGGCCCAGTACATCACTGGGGCCGAGCTCCCTGTCATCCAGGACCTCTACACCAGGCAGTGTCAGAGGAAGGCCCCTAAAAATTGCCAAAGACTCCAGCCACCCAAGACTGTTCTCTCTGCTACCGCACGGCAAGCGGTACCGATGCACCAACTCTGGAACCAACAGGACCCTGAACAGCTTCTAACCCCAAGCCATAAGACTGCTAATGGTTAGTCCGGGTAGCTATTGGTTAACTATTTAACTCTGCATTGACCCTTTTTGCACTAATTATTTTGACTCATCACATACGCTGCTGTTACTGTTTATTATCTATCCTGTTGCCTAGTCACTTTATCCTACCTATATGTACATAACTACCTCAATTGCCTTGTACCCCTGCACATTGACTCTGTACTGGTACCCAGTGTATGTAGCCAAGTTGTCGTTACTCATTGTGCATTTATTCCTTGTGTTATTGTTTTTCTATTATTTATCTTTATTCTCTTTGCATTGTTGGGAAGGGCCCGTAAGTAAGCATTTCACTGTTAGTCTATGCCAGTTGTATACGAAGCATGTGACAAATAACATTTGATTAGATTTGAGGAGCCCAAATTTTCTATAACATTAGGCTAATGTTGAGACATAAACCAATCGTAATTCGACATATTGAAAATGTTTTTATTTGTCCACTTACAATAAATTAATATAAACCTTTCAAGGAAACATTGTGATGCAATTTGGTGTAAGATCAAACATTTAAGAAAAGCACAAACAATAAGTTTAAACATGTCACAAACAGACCAGCGGGTACGAGAATGCTTTATCTACACAAAACATCCTAGAACAGGTTACTTAAAGGTTCATTTTCTTGTCTTATAAATGTTACTACCCCCATTTTACACGTGGCCAACACATGCAGATGAGTCTGATTATGTAGAAATGTGTTTGTTTGTTTCTTTTTCACTCTTCTTTCTTAAAGGCCCAGTGCAGTCAAAAACGTGATTCTCCTGTATTTTATATATATATTCCACACTATGAGGTTGCATTCATACTGTGAAATTGTGAAAATTATGATAATTACCTATTAGTGTAAGGGCTGTTTGAAAAGACTGCATGACATTTCAGCCTGTTTTGGTAGGAAGGAGTTTTGGACTTCCTGGTGACATCACCAGGCGGTAAATTAAGTAATAGACAAATAAGAAAGAGTTCCAAGTTTCTCTGCCAATAACAGCAAATGCTCAGCTTTCCCCTCCCAATCAGACCACTCCCAGACATTCCTATGCACTCTATGCACTTCCCAGCATAGATGTAAAAACAAACCTTAGATTGCTGGGCCTATATATATACCAATTAGAATGCATGCCCAGTACATTTCTTCATAGTAGCCTATGCTAGTGTGGATATTAGAACAGAGTCAGAGTCTACATGACAGTCCTTAAACCATTTCCATTCTCTTAAATCCATAAGGAGAAGTGAACGAGTGTGCATTTCAGGAAAGAGGCAGCAGAAGAAAAACAGGCTATTTCAGGGGTCAAAGACACTGCACTGCGCATGCGTCAGACCTATTCAAACATGCAGTACATGTGGCATTTAGAAATCTGATTCCCAACTGAATTTATAGCATAACACAGCTTCATCTGAACAATTTAGAAAACAAATAAATTCACTGACATGATATCTTACTTTCCTACAGCGTGCAACAGCCACACCTAATGAAAAACACAAAACGACAAGGATTTTTGGCCAAATAATTACAATATAATTATGAATAGGTGATATAATAAATGTTTTTGAAAATGGACGTTAAGAGAAAGAGACATTCTGAGACGCAGGTAAATTAGCCTATTTCTCGAGTCCACTTCACCACATTTACAAGCCAATGTCATCTGTGTTTTAATGATGATATGTGAACACAACTCAGACTCCAGTCTGGCCATTCTATTTCCTTGTTATTCTCATGAAGTACTTTGAGTCCTGAGTAGTCTTCACACAGGTATTTCTTAAAATGGCGGGGTACAGCAAAAAGCAAAACAAAGGGGGTAATCTTCAAACGTCATTAAGTGAAACTCATGGACACTGTGTGCTCGAGCGCTTTGCGTCGCAGTGAGGCGATGCTTGTCCCTCTCCACATGTCACTGTCCGGAGAGCTACACAGCTGTGGCGAGCCTGACACGTTCGTTGGACCAGAGATGGAGGCGGGCATCCCGGGGAATGGGGGCTGGTAGAGGTGGGACTGCAGGCCTGAGCCGTTGGAGGAGAGGCCGTTGGAGAGGCCCATGGAGTTGTGCTGCGGGCCGGCTCCGAGGCTGCACTGGGAAAGGGACTGGGCCATCGCCTGCTGGCGGCCAAGGGCAGGGGGGAGCTGGAGCTGGGTCACCCCGTGCATCCCCGTGGCCCAGTGGGAGTCGTTGGCGTGGAAGGAGCACAGGCTGTTCTCCATGGCGGCCGCAGCAGAGAACTGAGGCAGGCCGTGCGTTGGTAGCAGAGTGCCAGGGGCGCGGAAGACGTTGGTGGTCTTCTTACGCTTCTTCCACTTGGCGCGGCGGTTCTGGAACCACACCTGGAGAGAAAAGGAAAGAGAGCGTGAGATAGGTTAGGCTACATAACACATTTAAAACATATAGCATTTATTCTTATAGGCTAAACTTGGAGAGGGAAGATAGACTGATATCCAGAAGTCTTACAAATTACTATATTTGTTTTTAACATTTTATTTCATCAGAGACTAAACCTGGATAAATAAGGTAACATTTCAAAAATAAACATTAGAAATTGGTCCTCATGTTCTTTAATATTCTTTAATATTGTAATGAACCTTGCCTAGGGGTTAACCCTTATTGGAGCAGTGATAAGCAATAGTTAGCAGTGGTTGCGGATTCGAGACCTGCAAGGGGCGTTACACTGAATCTTGTCTAGGTAGGCATCCCATATTGGAGCAGTGGCCAGCAGGTATGCCTATGGGCCGGGTTCGAGACCCACACTTCGCAATTATCGCTACAATAAATTGCCTGAGTCATCATCGAAATAAATAGTAATTGCATAGGATCTCTGTGGTCTATGGACCGTTTAAATTAAATCCATTACTATAACACGGAATTCGTTTCTTAAAACAATGTTCTAAACCAACGTTGCACCGAAGCAGCGGTTGGCGTTAAGAGTGGTTAAAACTGTATTTACGTAATAAAAATACTCATAAATCAGTGGTTTAAATAATTGTTAAAACTCTGTAAAAACACACACACGCAGGTTACTTGAAGGGTCTCATGGATAGAGCTTTATAAAGATTTAATCGCTATTCCAGGCATGATTAATGTGTTCACGGGTCCGAGATTCTGTGCCGCTGTATTAAATCTAAAATCTCGCTCTCATTCCCTTCAGCCAGCCGTGAAACGCCGAGCGAATCCATTACACTCGAGGGGAAAGAAAATGCAATTTCTCATTCCATTAACAAAGTACAATATAGTCTCGCACAGCGTCCTATTAAGACGTAGCTGATAGACCATTCCAGAGGACAGCAACAAATAGGCGCGCGAAGTTACACTGCAGATCTAATGCGCTGTTTGCAGAAATGTAGGTTTAGATATCAGATAGGCCTGCTTACCTACTGCTTTAGTGTTTGTGCATAATATAAAAACGACTTAATTATAGCCATCACTAATGGTATACTTTATTGCAATGAGGGTAATTTGCATGAATTTCACATCACTGGTTAATAATCCGTTAACTTATGAATAAGACTGAAATAGGTTGATAATAATGTGTTTGGTTTTACTATAGTGTCTTAGAAATCCAGCATACATCGACGTAATTAAACACATCAAATAAAATGTTTTTATGTTATAGGCCTAGACTATGCCATTCTAAATTAATAAAATATGTATGACGTTTTTGACGCACTAAAAGTATAGGCTAGAGACAGAAACGAATGTATATATTCAAATTGATAACATGCAGGCATCCCTGTAGGTTACACGTATAAATGTTTCCTAAAACATTATGGCACAGTGCATAACCTATGGAAAATGTCATTATTTCTCTGTGACGTTAAATGTGCATTTCGATTTGTATGTAAGCCCTCCTGTGGCTCAGTTGGTAGAGCATGGCGCTTGCAACGCCAGGGTTGTGGGGTCGATTTCCACGGGGGGCCAGTATGAAAAATGTATACATTCACCAACTGTAAGTCGCTCTGGATAAGATCGTCTGCTAAATGACTAAAATGTATGTCGCTAGGCCTAAATACAAACAGCGCTTCTGTACATTTGCACTATAGGCCCTACAGTTGTGTGGTATACACTGTTTTACTGAATGAGAAGAAAGTTCCAAGGCATCGTTTTCCTTTCAAGATTAACTGTCCCCCATTATTTCAGGAATAGCCTACTATAGACTGCCACAAATGAGTTTTGTTTTACAACGAGAAATCGCTTGACTGCAGCTTTTCCTGGGAGCGTCAACAACAAATATTGTTTAGAAAATAATCGAGTAAATATTATAAATCATAAAATAGCATGTTTCTTATTCAATTAAACCCATTTCAACTGGATTGTTTACAAAGAATAGCGCTGTCATTGGTAGAACTGTGGTTTGGCATGATATTAGTCGTGGTGCATACGCTGGGCAACAGAAAGCGTTCGGGAGGTGCACCAGCACCATGGACAGCGCTCCTGACCCTGATGTGCCTTTCAACTTTTCAATCACCTGCCCCTTAGCCTATAACATAACGAAATCAATGTTATTGTGTATCAGTTCTTCTTTTTATATTGCTTATTAGCAGAATAAGTTTACTTGTTTTCTTATATGGGTGCAACATTTGCTTGGATACATGTTCATACATATTGGACAATTTGTTATTCTGCTCATTGCGTTATTGACATTTTGTATTGCCTAGTTCTAACCATTTAAAATAAATATATAGCAAGGCTAAATCATTTTTTAAAATGTTGATGGGCTATTAAAATGTCATATCAAAGGCCTTCTATTGGCTATATCAAAGGGTTAATTGCATAGTTAGGCTAATATACACATTTTGTAAAACCAATACATTTGTATATCATTTTGGCTTATTCGTTTTAGAAATATATAAAACATATGTTTGTATGAGTAGCCTAATCATTATGTGATTCAACATGTTTATGATATCAATTTAACAGGAAATTTTGGGGGTAAATGTAACCTAAAGAAACATTAATACTCAGGACACAATTTACCTGCACACGGGATTCGGTGAGGCCGACCCTCAGCGCCAGCTCCTCACGCATAAAGATGTCCGGGTAGTGGGTCTTGGCGAAGCTCCGTTCCAGCTCGTTCAGCTGAGCCGGGGTGAAGCGTGTTCGATGCCGCTTCTGTTTCTGCTGGTTGGCAGTCTGACTAGAGTTTTGCTGCTGTTGCTGCTGCTGTTTCTCAGTGTCCTTACTGTTTACCGGCATGCCCGGCGGGTTGGATCCACCTGTGATGATTTCGTCCCCGGGCAGCAAGGTGGTCCCCTCCACGGTGTCCTGGCCAGGGGCCATGTCTCCCTGGTCCACCACCCCGCCACCCAACCGGCACTTCATCGGGTCTCGGTGCCCCAGCAGCTCCGCAGCATCCTTCATCCCTGCGGAGGGGGAGTGTGGGGGGGAGAAAGAGAGAGATGGCAACACAGTTAGCGCTGCAGAGAACAACTCTGAGACCCTTGAGTGAGGGATGAAACACAATCAGAAGTTACTGAAATGATGCATTTGAAGAACGATCTTACATTTGTCTATGTAGGTTAGAATTTTAATTCCCTGGTGTGAAATGTAAAATGTTGTTTGTCAAATTACAGGCAATTGTTATTCATACGAGTCCTCTTAAAGTGTTACAAATATAATCCATCCTCTGCTTGACTCAAAAATTCAATATAATCAACATCAACATTTCAGAATTTACACATCAAATTAAGGCAGGACTGAAACAAATAGTTTTTGACACAATTCGTTTACGCATGCAACGGGCTGACATCAAAGACAAATGGGTCAATTTAATTTCATAACGTTGTTAGATTAGAAATTGCTCCAGCTTACAGTATAGTTGAAGACCGGAGTTTGGCGATGATAACTCACCGAGCCGAGCATCCAGGAGATCTGTGTGAGAGAGCATTGCGCACCGCTCCAGTGCGAAATATGGTCCACCTTACAAATGTGGTCTACCTCACAACTTTAAATATATATTTTTTAAGTAGGCTTTATATCCTCCAAATGAAAGAAAATTCTATTTGTGCTCAAAAAGGAGGTCCCTTGCATTATAATGTCCTTTAGAGCGATGGGGAGGCACTTAATAGTTGAAAGAACCCATGAGCTTCTTCATATAAGAGCCAATCAGAATAGAACTCTGGAAATGTCAGCGCCACGACCCCCTATCGCCAGCCACTCACACACATCCACGCCCTAGCAGCAACTATTTCCCGTCATGTTCTGCACTGATTCATTCGTTTTTTATCCTTCTAGTTTACCTTTTAGAACGACTTTATCTATAAACTACCACAAACCACCCTTAATAGCTTTAACCCCGAATTACTCGGATATTTGTTTTGAAATTGCACATAATTGAAACGTGTCCATAGGTCTATTATTGCAGTTCATCATAATAACAGAGTAACAACACAACAGATAACACATACTTTTGTTGAAGAGAAGGGATATGAACCCAATTGGATTGAAGTATAGCCTATAGTAGACTTTTACAGACTACTCTTTAAATCAGCCATGTAATTTCAAAGCTGTCACAATTTGGGTAATTTTAATAGGTTCCTTCCCTGAATCAACCAACAACAAAGTTTAGATTATAATTCAATCGCAGTCATTTTCAAGACCATTAGGGATTAGGCATTTGTGTAATTAGAGATGAATCTACACGCTTTCATCACTGTTATTAGAGTAAAATCAGAGTGAATTTGTACTAATTTATCTGTTGAGACGGCGCTGTCAGGAGAAAGGGGGGTTTATTGTAAATTGTAGCTGAGGAGATAAGCAGCACGTCTGTGTTTCCGTCCATGCTGGTTTAACATGCGCTACAAAGACCCCTCTCTCCCTCTATCCTAAATAAAAAATAATATTCCCGCAAGGCATGTGGTTGGTGAAAACAAATCGTCGAAATAAATAAATGGGAAGAGATGGATTTAAGTGCAGTTACTGGTCGGCTGCTTTATCTCGATCTACATTTCATCAACACCGGAGCAATTCATGTTATTTATTTCGCTCAAACAAAACCTGACGTAAATAATTTAGCTCATTAAGCTTACCATGAATTTGACAGTAATTTACAGGTAGCTCGGTGACAAGTAAAATTGTGTTCAATATTACAGTACACCTACTGTAATATAAATGCGGTATCAAAGCAAGTACTGTGTAATGACACACAGTAGCCTACACTAAAATTGATAGTATTGTACTGTAAAGAAAAGTTAATACTACCTTAATCGGAATGAATTAACTAATTAATGGATGAACTAATGAAAATGTGGTGTTTTAGATCACTTGCACTTCTAGAGGCCTTAACAAAGGCTTCCAAACTGGCAGCAACTACGGGGCAAAACAGAGCCAAAGGACATGGCAAAATGCTCAAACATTTAAGGTTAAACCTTAAATGTTTAAATTACAGTGGGTGTACTGTAAAAAAGACTCGCTGCCACTCCAATCTGTCCCTTATACATTTTAAATTGATGGGGCACTACAGCCACATAGGAGTTAAATTGGTACAGCAACAAATATAGCTTCTTCCAAGGCACATCTCAAAATATGTTAGTCAGAAACAACAATAGCATGTGCCCACTAGTGGTCAGGTTTTTGGCGCTCCAAAGATGCTGTATTCTGTGGGGTGGATTCTGTGGGGTGGAATTACAGTACCATTCGAAATACAGCAATTTCCCACAATGCACCATAATTTACAGTATGCTGCAGTAAAACGTTTCAGAGTCTTTTATTGTTGATAATACCTAAAATTACCGTAAAAATTACAGTTTTCTGTTACAGTGCAGCCTATATTGGAGAGAAGGGGCTTTGGCAGCTCAGCTGTCGGGGTTAGTTGTGTGAATAGACCACCGCCGCCGGGACTAAATGGCTTCTTTACAGACGCACAAAGGAGGCGTCCGAGCGAGAACCCTCACTGCTCGGCCCCTTTCTCCCCCTCTCCGGGATGACACCGGCTCAACTCATCTTTTATGCTGCGGCAATCTGTTAACAAGACCGGCACTGGTGGCATCAGCCAGATGTATACGGATGGGGTCGGCAAAGCATGGAAACTCAGGGGAAAAGGTATGGTGGTCCATTTAATGGTAAGATATAAAGATAGCCTATAAGAAGAAGAAAAAATCTGAGAATCAGGAACACACAGAGAGGAATTTCGATGCAACTGTCTGCAGGATTGGGAGAGATAAATCACACGGTGGGAAGCGGTGGATCCTCCATGTGAGAGAGTCTGGAGGAGAGCTGGGCGGTCTGTAGGCTACACTATCAGAGTTTGCTCCTTATCATTATCAATTAATCTACAGCATGAGCGAGGACTTTCTATAACACATGCCCTTATTGGAAAACGGTGTAAATGGAATTATTTGTAATTGTGTCTAGGCCTACTGTAATTTGTGGTACTGTATTGAAAAAATAAGTAATATGATGCTGTTTGCACCACACAAAAAAAAAAATAAAATATATATATATATATATATATATATATATATATATATATAAAGTGTTCTCTGACAATCAAATTTAGTCAGATGACAAAAACTGATTTCCTCTCTGCAAAGGCATGCCTAGCTCTCTCCATAGCTTTACAAAAACCCGCAAAAAGGTTCTGTCTGCAAGTAAAATATGGGCCGATTTGCCTAATGGCTTGATAAATTCTCCCTATTTCGCTATAAGGCCCCAGCAATCCCTGCATACTTGCCTTTGTCTTTCGCACTGAAAGATATAGAACCGAACTTTTTTTCTGGTAGGCTATACCCAATTTCACAAGCTTATTGAATTCTGCATTTGAAAATGATGACAAAGAAAAACGTGCATGCAAATATTCGATGCCATGGTAGTTAAATTAATTTAATCAAAGTAGTAAGCATCTAAGCCTTTGAAGACATGTCTGTGAGAACTGCTACAAGGCGAAGAAACATTGGCTACATCAGAGGAAATCATCAACATTTCACACGCAAACATGTCACGATCATTACAAATAGCAATAACAACAATAATGTAATAATAATAATACGAAAATAATAATAATAATAATAATAATAATAATAATAATAATAATAATAATAATACGAAATAACAAATAAAAATATGTTCCAACTACAGGCCTGGCAAATGATGGAATTTGTGTTTATAAGCCATAACATTATTATTATTATTATTATTATTATTTTATTATTATTATTATTATTATTATTATTATTATAAGTAGGCCTATTATTATTAGTAGTATTAGTAGTAGTATTAATCACCAAAATGTTGTTTTTGTTACAAGATAATAGCCTAAAAATATGAATAGTTTAGTTTTATTCCAATATACCTTCTCCATAAATTGTCCAATGCGTTGTTATGGCTGTAATAAATATAAGAACCTGATAAAAGTGGGTTTACATCTCATTCAGCCTTTGTAACTGGACCACATCAATCTTCCACAGTGAAAATGCTCTCTCACACACACAATCGTCCCTGTTTAATGCAGCGCATCTGAGGGTGGAATGGATGTTTACACGCGTCCTGCGGATGAGAAGACACTTTTTAATGGAAGCGCACCAAAAACAAATGCAATTCTGTTAAGCAATTTCAGATCAAGAATTCGGTGTCCTCCCTACTCAGATTCTTTGTAATTGACTGCGTTGCGAGTTCTGTCATTTCAGCCATTGTTCAATTTACCCAGATTCAGATGAACTCGTGGATACCATTTTTATGTCACTGCAATGAAGGAAGTTAGTGGTAGTTTCGCGAGCCAATGCTAACTAACGTTAGCGCATTGACTGGAAGTCTACCGGTATGGTAGAATACAGTGAGCTCCAAAGGTTTTGGGACAGTGACACATGTGGATGTATCATTTCCCATCCAAAGTGCTGGGGTACAGAGCCAAAACAACAAAAAATGTCCAAATACTTTTGGAACTCACTGTATGCTACCATACCTGCAGACTTCCAGTCATTGCTCTAATGCTAGTTAGCATTGACTCACGAAACTACCGCTAACATCCTTCATATCATTTAAAATCTCTGAGGTTAAAGTGCAGACTGTCAGCTTTAATTTGAGGGTATTTTCATCCATATCTGTTGAACCATTTAGAAATGGCAGCACTTTTTATACATAGTCCCCCCCATTTTATGGGACCCAAAATATTGGGACAAATTCACTTATATTAAAGTAGTCAAAAATTCAGTATTTGGTCCCATATTCCTAGCACGCAATGATCCAATTTGTATGTCCCTCTGGATAAGAGCGTCTGCTAAATGACATAAATGTAAATGTAAATGTATTACATCAAGCTTGTGACTCTACAAACTTGTTGGATGCATTTGCTGTTAAGGATGTGTTTCAGATTACTTTGTGCCCAATAGAAATGAATGGTAAATTATGTATTGTGTCATTTTGAAGTCACTTTTATTGTATACAAGAATATAATGTTTCTAAACACATCTACATTCATGATTATGGATAGTCCTTAAAAAATCATAAATAATGATGAGTGAGAAAGTTACAGATGCACAAATATCATACCCTCCAAGACATGCTAACCTCGCACCAAAACAATAACAGGGGAGGTTAGCATTTTTGAGGGGGGTATGATATTTGTCTATCTGTATCTTTCAAACTCATTATTATTCACGATTCATTCAGGATTATCCGTAATATGCTGTGAATATGGGACTAAATGCTAAACTTTGACTACTTTAATACACATAAGTTAATTTTCCCAATACTTTTAGGTCCCCTAAAATGGACTATGAACAAAAAGTGCTGTAATTTCTAAACGGTCCACCTGATATGGAAGAACATAATCTCAAATTAAAACTGACAGTCTGCACTTTAACCGCATAGTCAATGTATCATTTCAAATCCAAAGTGCTGGAGTCCAGAGCCAAAACAACAAAACTTGTGTCACTGTCCCAATACTTTTGGAGCTCACTGTATGCTAACTTGCGTTAGCGCATTGACTGGAAGCATTGCGACCATACCAGTAGACATCTAGTCTTTGCGCTAATGTTAGTTATGGCTCCTGAAACTACTGCTAACGTTCTTTATACTGCACGCAGAGACATAAAAATGATATCCAATCTGTCTGGGTAAGTAGAACAGGTGCCAGAATCTCGCAGAAAGCCTACCCATTTAAATCAGGGAATGGATATCCCTGGATAGAACTGCACACATGGAGTAGACTTTGAATACAATCTTTTATTATTTGGCCGATAATAGACGGTGTATTCTACCAGGATAGTTTTTTAAAACATGTTGTTAGTGTATGTGTTTGTGTGTGTGTGTGTGTGTGTGTTTGTGTGTGTTTGTGTGTGTGTGTGTGTGAATCCGCCTGGTATCTGTATTCACTCAATTACAGAAATCTAAACGGAAAATCGATCTTCCATCTGCAGAAATGGCAGCTTAACAAATTACATTATTGTTTTGTGCAGGTGACTTGGTGACAGTTGAGGGAATTAGACATAATACGTTTGTTGCATTTGAGCCCTGGAGAGAGAGAAAGGCTGAGAGTGGGGAGCCGTGAAGAGGAAGGCCTATCAGGAGGGCTCTACTCTGGGCCTCCCGTCCAGGCAGCACTGCCCACAGCATCTGATGCTCCAATTAGGCCCCTGCTCTCCACCTGGACTCCATTACAGCATGATATGGCGCACGGAAATATAACCATGGTTTCAAATAAAATAATCAGAATTGAAGAGCAATATCCGTAATGAGACGGATCGTGTGTGTGTCACGGAGTGATGGGACCGAATTAAGGCGGTAATGAGAGTTTGGAGGTGAGCGAAACAATTATCGAAATCTATAAGATCACTGTGTGAGTTGGATGTGGAATGCTGACGTACATGATTTTTGATTGTGTGTTTTCTGGGTTTACCATTCAATAACGTATTTGCTGCATTTTTATTGCCTATAGCCTACTTCATATTTATTGTATTTATTTAAAATAAATCGATAAAAAATGAAGACTAAAAGCAATTTTATCATACAATCTCTTATCTAACTGATGTGGTAAACGTTTTATATCCATGGAGGAGATAGTGTTAGTATTAACCTGGACTTGACCATAGTTATTATGGCCTGACATATCAAGTCCAATACACCAAGGCAAGGCCCGGTTAGTCAGGGCATTTGTGCAGTCCAATGTCTGATGTAGGCCTACTACACTGTAAACAGCAAGGCATTAGGCTACTTCTAGTAAGTTGAAGTCAAAGTAAATGAAAAGCAGGGGTTGGAACCAAAATTATTTTCCTTTTTTTTTTTAGATCTGAACATTTTACATTACATTTTAGTCATTTAGCAGACGCTCTTATCCAGAGCGACTTACAGGAGCAATTAGGGTTAAGTGCCTTGCTCAAGGGCACATTTACGTCATTTAGCAGACGCTCTTATCCAGAGCGACTCACAAATTGGTGCATTCACCCTATAGCCAGTGGGATAACCACTTTACAATTTTTATTTATTTATTTATTTATTTTTTTTGGGGGGTAGAAGGATTACTTTATCCTATCCCAGGTATTCCTTAAAGAGGTGGGGTTTCAAATGTCTCCGGAAGGTGGTGAGTGACTCCGCTGTCCTGGCGTCGTGAGGGAGCTTGTTCCACCATTGGGGTGCCAGAGCAGCGAACAGTTTTGACTGGGCTGAGCGGGAACTATGCTTCCGCAGAGGAAGGGGAGCCAGCAGGCCAGAGGTGGATGAACGCAATGCCCTCGTTTGGGTGTAGGGACTGATCAGAGCCCGAAGGTACAGAGGTGCCGTTCCCCTCACTGCTCCATAGGCAAGCACCATGGTCTTGTAACGGATGCAAGCTTCAACTGGAAGCCATTGGAGTGTGCGGAGGAGGGGGTGACGTGAGAGAACTTGGGAAGGTTGAACACCAGACGGGCTGCGGCGTTCTGGATGAGTTGTAGGGGTTTTAATGGCACAGGCAGGGAGGCCAGCCAACAGCGAGTTGCAGTAATCCAGACGGGAGATGACAAGTGCCTGGATTAGGACCTGTGCCGCTTCCTGTGTAAGGCAGGGTCGTACTCTCCGAATGTTGTAGAGCATGAACCTGCAGGAGCGGGTCACCGCCTTGATGTTAGCGGAGAACGACAGGGTGTTGTCCAGGGTCACGCCAAAGCTCTTCGCACTCTGGGAGGAGGACACAACGGAGTTGTCAACCGTGATGGCGAGATCATGGAACGGGCAGTCCTTCCCCGGGAGGAAGAGCAGCTCCGTCTTGCCAGGAGTTCAGCTTGAGGTGGTGATCCGTCATCCATACTGATATGTCTGCCAGACATGCAGAGATGCGATTCGCCACCTGGTTATCAGAAGGGGGGAAAGGAGAAGATTAGTTGTGTATCGTCAGCGTAGCAATGATAGGAGAGGCCATGTGAGGATATGACAGAGCCAAGTGACTTGGTGTATAGGGAGAAAAGGAGAGGGCCTAGAACTGAGCCCTGGGGGACACCAGTGGTGAGAGCACGTGGTGCGGAGACAGCTTCTCGCCACGCCACTTGGTAGGAGCGACCGGTCAGGTAGGACGCAATCCAGGAGTGAGCCGCGCCGGAGATGCCCAGCTCGGAGAGGGTGGAGAGGAGGATCTGATGGTTCACAGTATCAAAGGCAGCAGACAGGTCTAGAAGGACAAGAGCAGAGGAGAGAGAGTTAGCTTTAGCAGTGCGGAGAGCCTCCGTGACACAGAGAAGAGCAGTCTCAGTTGAATGACCAGTCCTGAAACCTGACTGGTTTGGATCAAGAAGGTCATTCTGAGAGAGATAGCAAGAGAGTTGGCTAAAGACGGCACGCTCAATAGTTTTGGAAAGAAAAGAAAGAAGGGATACTGGTCTGTAGTTGTTGACATCAGTGGGATCGAGTGTTGGTTTTTTTGAGAAGGGGAGCAACTCTCGCTCTCTTGAAGACGGAAGGGACATGGCCAGCGGTCAAGGATGAGTTGATCAGCGAGGTGAGGTAGGGGAGAAGGTCACCGGAGATGGTCTGGAGAAGAGAGGAGGGGATGGGGTCAAGCGGGCAGGTTGTTGGGCGGCCTGCAGTCACAAGTCGCAGGATTTTATCTGGAGAGAGAGGGGAGAAAGAAGTCAAAGCATAGGGTAGGGCAGTGTGAGTAGGACCAGCAGTGTCATTAGACTTAACAAACGAGGATCGGATGTCGTCAACCTTCTTTTCAAAGTGGTTGACGAAGTCATCCACAGAGAGAGAGGAGGGGGGAGGGGGGGAGGATTCAGGAGGGAGGAAAATGTGGCAAAGAGCTTCCTAGGGTTAGAGGCAGATGCTTGGCATTTAGAGTGGTAGAAAGTGGCCTTAGCAGCAGAAACAGATGAAGAAAATGTAGAGAGGAGGGAGTGAAAAGATGCCAGGTCGGCAGGGAGTTTAGTTTTCTTCCATTTCTGCTCCGCTGCCCGGAGCTCTGTTCTGTGAGCTCGCAATGAGTCATCAAGCCACGGAGCTGGAGGGGAGGACCGAGCCGGCCGGGAGGATAGGGGACACAGAGAGTCAAAGGATGCAGAAAGGGAGGAGAGGAGGGTTGAGGAGGCAGAATCAGGAGATTGGAGGGAGAAGGATTGAGCAGAGGGAAGAGATGATAGGATGGAAGAGGAGAGAGTAGTGGGAGAGAGAGAGCGAAGGTTGCGGCGGCGCATTACCATCTGTGTAGGGGCAGAGTGAGTAGTGTTGGAGGAGAGCGAGAGAGAAAAGGAAACAAAGTAGTGGTCGGAGACATGGAGGGGAGTTGCAGTGAGATTAGTAGAAGAGCAGCATCTAGTAAAGATAAGGTCAAGCGTATTGCCTGCCTTGTGAGTAGGGGGGACGGTGAGAGGGGGAGGTCAAAAGAGGAGAGGAGTGGAAAGAAGGAGGCAGAGAGAAATGAGTCAAATGTGGACATAGGGAGGTTGAAATCCCCCAAAACTGTGAGGGGTGAGCCATCCTCAGGAAAGGAACTTATCAAGGCGTCAAGCTCATTGATGAACTCTCCAAGGGAACCTGGAGGGCGATAGATGACAAGGATATTAAGCTTAAATGGGCTAGTGACTGTGACAGCATGGAATTCAAATGAGGAGATAGACAGGTGGGTTAGGGGAAAAATTGAGAATGTCCACTTGGGAGAGATGAGGATTCCTGTGCCACCACCCCTCTGACCAGATGCTCTCGGGGTATGCGAGAACAGAACCATACTTTTTTTCGTTCCATTCCACTGTTCCGACCAGCAAAATACATTTCTGAACCAGTTTGAAACAAAAATGTACAGTTTATATCATTCCTTTCTGTTCCTTTTTTTAAACATGTATCTCAACATTAAATTACTTCACCAATCATGCAATGAGGATAGAGCAGCTTGATATGGAGCTGGCAAGCTATAGCTCAGTGAGTTGATTACATGCGTTATGGAAAGACAATTGTAAGGCCCGAGATGCAACTGAAATGTTGTGGGTGAGGAGGGAGCGAGAGAGGGTGGAGGAGGAGGCTGGCTTGAAGTGCTGGGCGTCTTGTGATGACCTGCATTATTTGAATTAGGCCCACAGAATTATACCTATGGAGGAGCAGCTTCTATGGAGGAACTTTGAATGTCTTTGGCTTAGAGGTGGCTTAATGTTGGACCAGAGCTAGCTAGCTAGCTAACAAGCTTGATTTTTGATTGTGTGTTTTCTGGGGTTATTTTGTTTCAATCGCCTACATTTCCATTCAATAATTTCTAACAAGCTTGTGTGTGCAGAGCAGCACCAGAATAACAAAAATCCAATGTGAAAATCCAATGTGAAATGTGATAACTATAGTATCCCTAACTAGCATTGAAAAAGTTAATCCATTCTTCTCTAATTAAAAATCTCTCCCCCTATCTTCTGAATCACGCTTGTAATGTCAGTAGTAGTGATGTGCTGGTTGAATAAAGAGAAAACAATACCTTTAAAAAATCCATAAATTCTTGTGCAATTTATATGTATAGGATACATTGAGGTTTTCTTTCATTATTTTAGGCTATCTGGCATTAGTGCACAAGCCCAAGCTTTAGTGCTTAACTGTACTCGCACCAAATAGCCTAGAAGCCAATCACCAAATGAATTTGGGAATGAATGGGAAGAAAGAGTTAAAGTTGATCCAAGGAGGCAAAAAATGATAATTTCGGAGTATAATTCAATATGAGAAAAGCTGCGAAATGGAGATTTGAAAAGAAAGGGAAGGGAGGGCGAGAGAAGTAATATTTGGGAAACATTTGGTGAAGTGGTAAAAGACGATGATAGCAAATTTGACAGTCACGAGATGGGGACTTCAAATAGGCCTATGGCACATCAAGGGAACTGTAGCGTACTGTTCAGATGGGTTAAATGGAAACTGAAATCTGGACACTGACTGTAGGTCTATAACCTTTCACATAGCCGATATATTTACTCCTGCAGAATTAAGCATTTCTTGCAGTCAAATAATACACCAAATGTAGGCTACATTTTTACTCGGAACAGGAGCAGAGAAAAATGATTTATTTCTTTCAGCATCTCGAAAGAATGAGCAGTTAGATACCATCTGTAGAAGTGCTATCTTTATCAGCGTCATAAAAGCTGATACTATTTCAAGTATATAAAATAGGCCTATCCAAGCCGAACTGAAATCTTTTCAGAAACATGATGGGTCGTTTTCACAGCTTTCTTTTTCCTTACAACATGTCAAACTGATGTCATATAGAAATTCTGCACAGAAAATCCTACCCCTTTTTATAGAGGTATCGTATTATCACCCCGGTCCCTACGCGTCTTGCTCGGTGAAAGAAGCAGAGATGACCGAAAACTTTACCGATGTCAACTAGATTGAAGCATTCATTCTATCATTTATGACATTATTCTGGTGCGCAAGGGTTTATTTAGTCTTCTAGGACAACACATAATGACAGAAGAGAAGCTGCATGTATCTAATTATAGACAAGTTGACTAAACAAATAGCCTACCAAAATGTCGAAAATTATAAGCAGAAACATACACTATATAAACAAAACTATGTGGACACCCCATCAAATTAGTGGATTTGGCTATTTCAGCCACACCCTTTCTGATAGGTGTTTAAAATTGAGCACACAGCCATGCAATCTCCATAGACAAACATTGGCAGTAGAATGGCCTTACTGAAGAGCTCAGTGACTTTTAATGTGGCACTGTCATGGGATGCCACCTTTCCAACAAGTCAGTTCGTCAAATTTCTGCCCTGCTAGTGCTGCCCAGGTCAACTGTAAGTGCTGTTATTGTGAAGTGGAAACGTCTAGGAGAAGTGCCTAGCGCATAAAAATGGTCTGTCCTCGGTTGCAACACTCACTACCAAGTTCCAAACTGCCTCTGTCAGCACAAGAACTGTTCGTCGGGATCTTCATGAAATTGGTTTCCATGACAGAGCAGCTGCACACAAGCCTAAGATCACTATGTGCAATGCGAAGCATCGGCTGGAGTGGTGTAAAGCTCGCCGCCATTGGACTCTGGAGCAGTGGAAACGAGTTCTCTGGAGTGATGAATCATGCTTCACCATCTGGCAGTCCGACGGACGAATCTTGGATTGGCGGATGCCGGGAGAACGCTACCTGACCCAATGCATAGTGCCAACTGTAATGTTTGGTGGAGGAGGAATAATGGTCTGGGGCTGTTTTTCATGGTTCGGGCTAGGCCTCTTAGTTCCAGTGAAGGGAAATCTTAATGCTACAGCATACAATGACATTCTAGACGATTCTGTGCTTCCAACTTTGTGGCATCAGTTTGGGGAAGGCACTTTCCTGTTTCAGCATGACAATGCCCCCGTGCACAAAGCGAGGTTCCATACAGAAATGGTTTGTCGAGATCGGTGTGGAAGAACCTGAGTGGCCTGCACAGAGCCCTGACCTCAACCCCATCAAACACCTGTGAGATGAATTGGAACGCAGACTGCGAGCCAGGCCTAATCGCCCAACATCAGTGCCCGACCTCACTAATGCTCTTGCAGCAATGTTCCAACATCTTGTGGAAAGCCTTCCCAAAAGAGTGGAGGCTGTTATAGCAGCAAAGGGGGGACCAACTCCATATTAATGCTCATGGTTTTGGAATGAGATGTCCACATACTTTTGGTAATGTACTGTATCTAAACCAGGCACAAAAAAATAATCAAGTATTCAGTTGTCTCTGACTGTAGCCTACAGTGCATTTTCTATATTAGCAGATTAGTATCTGTTTAGGTCCCAGATTTTCACATTATCACATATAGTCGGGTGGTTGCTGACGGGTTGTTTGCAATTGCGGCTGGTGCGGTGAACAAACGGCTGACCCATGCACCACTAGTCCGTAGGCTACCACTTGTCAGTAGTGATGTTACATTTGATACATGAGCTCCGAGGCAGCGTCGGAATCGCTAAGCAGTTTACTTCGAAGCAGTGTGCCGATGAATGTATCACTTTATCAGAAGCACGTGATCAATGCCAACCAAAGCTTCCTTTTGTCGAACAACTATCTGATTGGTTAGGCATTTGTTTCGGTAGAAGACAAAAAAGGCTACCCTCTCACATCTGCTCCTACAACTCCCTCTACTGCTCATCCTGTGTCTCCTTGATCTGCCGCCACTCCCCCAGTACTCTCTTCCTCTCCCTCTCTCTCTCTCTGTGTGTGTGTGTGATTGTGTGGGCGGAGACAGGTGTGCTGGAGTCAGAGCAGATCCCCACCAGCTGCAACCTGTTCCATAATCAAGACCTCTACATATACTCAGTCCTGCCACTTCCACACTGCCAGATCGTAATCTCTGCTCAGTCAGTCTACGGTTCTAGCCGTGTGTTACTATTCAGATCCTGTTGTGCCTGTTTTCCTTGCCTGACACTGTTTTCCTCTCCGCTACAGTTCTGCCCGCTCTGACTCTCGTCCCTGTCTCCAGTCCCACGTCTCGTCATCCTGCTACTCTGTCCTGGATTCCCCACTCTACTACTCCCTTGGATTCCCCTCCAGACCTGCTCACCCTGTTTCAACCCCCCTCGCTCCAGCCGCAGCCTCCGCACCTGGTTTCCAGCAGTTTCCCCTGACCTGCACTCCATCTCCCCCGTGTCTCAATAAATACCTTGGTTACTTCATCCCAGTCTCCTCGTCTGAGTCTGCTCTTGGGTTCCCCTGTTCCACTCTGCGTAACTTACCCTGTGCCTATGCATCTATAATACTTAGGCTGTTTTAAATTATTTTGACCAGCAGGTACCACTAGTGTACACTGTTGATCAAAGCCTCAAGTAATGATCCTATTTTGGACACAATTGGCTGGAAACCCTCAATCCTTCAGGAAGCTTCATTTCCCCCTCTCTACTAGTCAGTAGGCTACAGCTATGCTTCGGAGGGGGAGGGACAGGTAGCCTACACACACACTGGTAAAGATTTTCAGCTAGCAGGCAGACACTGGAATACGTTTCTGATTGACAGAGGTAGGGCTTTGAATAGGCGCTTTGATGCATTTTTTGAAAAAAATGACCAGAACATAAAATAATATTGTTAACGGTTCCCATGCTTTTAAAATAACGGTTCTGTTCCAGAACAGTATAGATCACTTTTGTTCCCGGTTCAGATTCAGTAACTTGAAAAATTTAATTATTTTCCGGTTTTCGGTTCTGTTTCCTTAACCGGTTCCAACCCCTGATGAAAAGTCATTATTACTTAAAATGTTTATGTGGTACTGACTCAAACTAAATGAGAAGTCACATCAACTCTAAATGTTATATCTGTTTTTGCATGTACATTGATAGATTAAACTTATTCTACACAAAGATAAAAAACATACATTTTCCTAAATTAATCCAATCATTTAGTTAGATTTTTTGCACCCATTACCGAAATGGTTGTTCCAATTTAAATGGGTTAGGAAACCACACTGTTTTTAACTCTGGCAGTCATTATGAATGCAGGATACAAATTTCAATTGTTGGATATCTTCACTCTGGCTGGATTCCAATAGGCAGAATAATGTGACTTGCAGATAGGGTTACAAGACCATCTGGAAAATGTCCCATGTTTTCTAGAAATCCCAGTTGGAAGAATCCTGGAAATCCATTTTACCAGGATTTCTTGACAAATCAGGGAATTTTGGGAAAGTTACTGGAATTTTGCAACCCTGTTTGCAGGTCTGATGTGGCCTGTAAACCATGAGTTTTTCAGTTTCAATGACAGCACATTGGGGTTTAAAGTGACTGTTAGATACCATCTCAAGCAATATTACTGTACCTATATTGATATTTCAGTCCAAAGTATACAATATTTACTAACGCAATGGTTCTGGCCAGCCTCTGCCACCAGAGACACCAGTCAGCCTGCAAGTTCTAACCTATAGGCCTTATCCAAGGGTAAGATTCAAGCAGACAGTGAGGGAAAAAAGTATTTCATCCCCTGCTGATTTTGTACGTTTGCCCACTGACAAAGAAATTATCAGTCAATAATTTTAATGGTAGGTTTATTTGAACAGTGAGAGACAGAAAAACAAAACAAAAATCCAGAAAAACGCATGTCAAAAATGTTATAAATTGATTTGCTTTTTAATGAGGGAAATAAGTATTTGACCCCCTCTCAATCAGAAAGATTTCTGGCTCCCAGGTGTATTTTATACAGGTAACGAGCTGAGATTAGGAGCACACTCTTAAAGGGAGTGCTCCTAATCCAAGCTTGTTACCTGTATAAAAGACACCTGTCCACAGAAGCAATCAATCAATCAGATTCCAAACACTCAAACATGGCCAAGACCAAAGAGCTTTCCAAGGATGTCAGGGACAAGATTGTAGACCTACACAAGGCTGGAATGGCCTACAAGACCATCGCCAAGCAGCTTGTTGAAAAGGTAACAACAGTTGGTGCGATTATTCGCAAATGGAAGAAACACAAAATAACTGTCAATCTCCCTCGGCCTGGGGCTCCCTGCAAGATCTCACCTCGTGGAGTTGCAATGATCATGAGAATGGTGAGGAATCATCCCAGAACTACACGGGAGGATCTTGTCAATGATCTCAAGGCAGCTGGGACCATAGTCACCAAGAAAACAATTGGTAACACACTACGCCGTGAAGGACTGAAATCCTGCAGCGCCCGCAAGGTCCCCCTGCTCAAGAAAGCACATACAAAGGCCCGTCTGAAGTTTTCCAATGAACATCTGAATGATTCAGAGGAGAACTGGGTGAAAGTGTTGTGGTCAGATGAGACCAAAATCGAGCTCTTTGGCATCAACTCAACTCGTCGTGTTTGGAGGTGGAGGAATGCTGCCTATGACCCCAAGAACACCATCCCCACCGTCAAACATGGAGGTGGAAACATTATGCTTTGGGGTGTTTTTCTGCTAAGGGGACAGGACAACTTCACTGCATCAAAGGGACGATGGACGGGGCCATGTACCGTGAAATCTTGGGTGAGAACCTCCTTCCCTCAGCCAGGGCATTGAAAAAGGGTCATGGATGGGTATTCCAGCATGACAATGACCCAAAACACACGGCCAAGGCAACAAAGGAGTGGCTCAAGAAGAAGCACATTAAGGTCCTGGAGTGGCCTAGCCAGTCTCCAGACCTTAATCCCATAGAACATCTGTGGAGGGAGCTGAAGGTTCGAGTTGCCAAACGTCAGGCTTGAAACATTAATGACTTGGAGAAGATCTGCAAAGAGGAGTGGGACAAAATCCCTCCTGAGATGTGTGCAAAGCTGGTGGCCAACTACAAGAAACGTCTGACTTCTGTGATTGCCAACAAGGGTTTTGCCACCAAGTACTAAGTCATGTTTTGCAGAGGGGTCAAATACTTATTTCCTTCATTAAAATGCAAATCAATTTATAACATTTTTGACATACATTTTTTCTGGATTTTTTTGTTGGTGTTATTCTGTCTCTCACTGTTCGAATAAACCTACCATTAAAATTATAGACTGATCATTTCTTTGTCAGTGGGCAAACGTACAAAATCAGCAGGGGATCAAATTCTTTTTTCCCTCACTGTATGTCACAGTTTCTTGTGAAACCCCTGTCTAACAGAACAGGATATTATTTAACGGAAGCCTCTCCAACAAAATCCAGGTAGAATCAGGAATTCTCCAGGCCAGCTGTCTAGGCACCTTACTTTTTTCAATCTTTACTAACGACATGCCATGTATTCAGATGACTCAACACTATACATGTCAGCTACTACAGCGACTGAAATTACTGCAAGACTTAACGAAGAGCTGCAGTCAGTTTCAGAATTGGTGGCAAGGAATAAGTTAGTCATAAATAATTCAAAAACTAAAAACATTGAATTTGGGACAAATCATTCACTTCACCATTAACCTCAAATAAATCTTGTAATTAATAATGTGGAAATTGAGCAAGCTGAAGTGATTAAACGGCTTGGAGTAACCCTGGATTGTAAACTGTCACGGTCAAAACATGTTAATAAAACATTAGCTAAGAAGCGGAGAAGTATGTCCATAATAAAGCGCTGCTCTGCCTTTTTATCAACGCTATCAAAAAGGCAGGTCCTAGTTTTGTCGCACCTGGACTACTGTTCAGTCGTGTGGTCAGGTGCCACAAAGAGGGACTTAGGAAAATTACAATTGGCTCAGAACAGGGCAGCACAGCTGGCCCTTAAATGTACACGGAGAGCTAACATTGATAATATGCATGTCAATCCCTCATGGCTCGAAGTGTAGGAGAGATTGACTTCATCACTACTTGCTTTTGTAAGAAGTGTTGACAAGCTGAATACACCGAGCTGTCTGTTTAAACTACTAGCACACAGTTCGGACACCGATGTTTACCTCACAAGACATGCCACCAGAGGTCCCCAAGTCCGGAACAGACTATGGGAGGTGCACAGTACAACATAGAGCCACCCATGACTACACAGAACTCTATTCCACATCAGGTAAGTTATGCAAGCAGTTGAATCAGATTTTTTAAAATTTTTTTAAAGATACATTTTTGTTGATAAAAATACACATTATGGAACAGCGGGGACTGTGAAGAGACACACACACATGTACAGACACACATATGCACACACTAGCACACGCTATCACGACTCAGGATAAGACCCAGATGCAGACAGTTCGAAATAGCAAAACTTTATTTACCAAAAAGGGGGCAGGCAAACGACAGGTCAAGGGCAGGCAGTGGTCAGTAATCCAGAGCAGAGTCCGATAGGTACAGAAACGGCAGGCAGGCTCAGGGTCGGGGCAGGCAGAGGTTGGTAATCCAGAACAGTGTTACAAGGTACAGAACGGCAGGCAGGCTCAGGGTTAGGACAGGCAGAATGGTCAAAACTGGAAAATAGGGGCTAGAGCAAAACAGGAGAACAGGAAACAGGAGACAAAGGGCTGTGAGACATAGGTTTAATCCTAGACACATGAAAAGTGGGATGTATACGGAGGGCACGGGTCAACAGAAGACGAACAGCAGAGGGGCTAAGAATCTTGGAGATGGGGAAAGTGCCGATAAACAGGGGGAAAGTTTGCGGGACTCTATCTGGAAGGGCAGATCCCGAGTGGACTGTCATACCCTCTGCCCGAGACGATAACAGGGAGCTGGGTTCTGGTGGCGGTCCGCCTGTTGTCGATACCTGGAGGTGGTCTTGAGAAGAGCCTACCGGGCTCTCTTCCAGGTATGGCGACAGCGGTGGACGAACATCTGGGCCGAGGGTATGCTGACCTCTTCCTCTTGCTCCGGGAAGAGCGGGGCTGATATCCTAGGGAGTGCTCAAAAGGCGAGAGACCAGTGGCTAAGCAAGGGAGTGTGTTGCGGGTGGAGACAAGGCAAGCTGCTGGCTACTGGTGGTGGGATTGGCGGAGACAAGGCAGCGAAGTGTCGTCTCCAGGTCCTGATTGGCTCGCTCCATTCAGCCATTAGACTGGGGGTGGAACCCGGAGGACAGGCAGGCCGACGAACCAATGAGCGTGCCGAACGCCATCCAGAACTGGGACGAGAACTGAGGACCCCGGTCGGAGACCATGTCCACCGGAAATCCATGGACCTGGAAAACATGCTGCACCATGAGCTGGGCCATCTCTAGCTTGGGGAAAGGAATGAAATGGGCGGCTTTATAAAACCAGTCCACCACAGTAAGGATAACCGTATTGCCATCACACGGGGGGAGACCAGTGGCGAAGTCCAGGGATTTATGTGACCAGGGATGGTGAGGGAAAGGAAGTGGTTGAAGGAGGCCAGCAGGAGCTTGCCGAGGAGTCTTCTTCTGGGCACACACGTTGCAGGTGACGGCGAATACAGAGATGTCAGGAACCAAGGTGGGCCACCAAAAACATTGTCGTACAAAGGCCAGGGTCCGACGGGAGCCAGGATGGCAGGCCATTCAAGAGGAATGAGCCCATTCCAGAACCGAGGAACGGGCAGAATCCGGGACAAACATCCAGTTAGCTCGGCCCCATTTAGCTGGTGGCCAACTACAAGAAACGCACAGCATTCCCCCCCGCCCCGGGGTCCGGCTGGGAATGCTGCGCCTCACGGACCCGGTTCTCTATACCCCAGATAAGTGCAGCCGTGAGACAAGAGGTAGGGAGGATGGTCTCAGGGTCCGCTGGTGTGGCAGTGGGGCTATAGAGGCGTGACAACGCATCCTGTTTCACATTATTGGACTCCCGGGCGGTAGGAGATGGTGAAGTTGAATCGGGTGAATAGCAGGGCCCATCGAGCTTGCCTGGAGTTGAAGTACTTGGCGGTGCGGAGATATTCCAGGTTCTTGTGATCTGTCCATACTATGAATGGGTGTTCTGCCCCCTCTAACCACTCCTCCAATGCCATCTTCACCGTAAGTAGTTCCCGGTTACCCACGTCGTAATTCCTTTCCGTGGGGTTGAGACGATGGGAGAAGAAAGCGAAGGGATGCAGCTTTTGGTCTTGGGCCGAACACTGGGACAGGACAGCCCCCACTCCGACGTTCGAGGCATCGACCTCCACCACAAACTGCCGGGACGGATCCAGATGGATTAGGATGGGGGCGGTAGTGAATTGGTGCTTGATGTCCAAGAACGCCTTGTCTGCAGCTGGAGAACACATAAACAGGACCTTGGGAGAGGTGCGCACTGACAGGGGGGAAGCCCTGGTGCTGTAGCCCCGGATGAACCAGAGGTAGAAATTGGTGAACCCCAGGAAGCGTTGCAGCTGCACTCTGAAGGTGGGTTGTGGCCAATCCACCACCGCTCTCAGCTTTTCAGGATCCATCTGTATGTTCCCTGCAGCTATGATGTATCCAAGGAAGGAGATGGTGGATCAATGGAATTCACAGTTTTAACGCTTTGACGAACAGCTGGTTCTCCAGAAGACGCTGGAGGACTTGTCTGACATGGAGGACATGTTCTTGAGCCGAGTGGGAAAACAAGAGGACATCATCAAGGTAGACGAATACGAACTGGTTCAACATGTCCCAGAGAACGTCATTTACCAGGGCCTGGAACTCAGTAGGAGCGTTGGCCAGTCCGAACAGCATCACCAGTTATTCGTAGTGCCCGCTGGCCTTGTTAAAGGCGGTCTTCCACTCATCACCTTCCCGTATCCGTACCAGATGGTAGACGTTCCGGAGGTCCAACTTGGAGAAGATGGTTGCCCCCTGGAGAGGCTCGAAAGCCGAGACAATGACTGGAAGCGGGTAACGGTTTTTAACCGTGATGTCATTCAGGCCCCGGTAGTCGATAGACGAACACAGGGTTTTCTCCTTCTCCACAAAGAAGAACCCTGCGCCGGCGGAGTAGGCAGAAGGACGGATACCCCCTGCAGCCAGGTAGTCCTCAATATACGTCTCCATCGCCTTGGTCTCCCGACCTGACAGGGAATGAAGCCGCCCCCGAGGCGGTGTAGTGCCTGGGAGAAGGTCGATGGCGCAGTCATAGGGCCGATGCGGAGGAATTGAGGTGGCACGGACCTTGCTGAAAACCTCCCGGAGGTCCTGGTACGGCGGAGAGGTACAGGGCTTTTCCTATCCAGGATAGAACCAGTAGCCCAGTCGATCGGAGGATTGTGCGTCTGGAGCCAGGAAAACCCCAAAACCACGGGTGCATGAGGGGATTCAATGGGTAGGAACTGCATAGACTCACTGTGATTACCCGACACTTTCAGGTTAATGGGAAAAGTAGTGTGGGTGACGCTGCCATCCAATGTTTTGACGTCCATGGGAATGAAGAGGGGTTGTGTGGGGATTCCCAACTCCGACACCAGGGTAGCGTACCCAAAGCACTCGTCGGTCCCAGAGTCAATGAGCACCCGGAGAGATTTGGACTGGTCATGCCACAACAGAGAAGCATGGAGAGGGGTATGAGAAATGGAAGATGAGAAACTCCCCATACGGCTCACCAGTGTACTAGTACCTACTTGATGAGCCTGGTTCTTTAATGGGCAAGTAGATAAAAAATGTGCTGTAGCTCCACAGTGCAGACAGCTCTTGGTGTTTAGTCTATGTAAGCGCTCAGCAGGAGACAATCTAGCCCTGCCCAGTTGCATGGGCTCCGGAGGAGACGACTCGACAGCCCTCGGTGACCTCCGAGAGAACTCAGGCAACATCAGATCCACTCGGAAATGTGGACTTTGGGGATTTCCGGGATTCCTCTAAGGCGAGGTGGAAATCGAGGATGAGCATCGGCGACATGTAACAGGCTCCCTCTCCCTCCTACGTTCCCGTAGCCACCCATCGATCCGGATGGTCAAGGCTATGAGGGAGTCGAGGTCCAGGGGCAACTCACTGGCTGTGAGCTCGTCTTTAATCACCTCCAATAATCCGTGAAGGAATATGTCGAACAGGGCTTCCGGGTTCCAGGCACTCTCAGCCACGAAAATCCACTGCGTAGTCTACCACACTACAGGAATCCTGACGTAATTGGAGCAGCTTACGAGCCGCCTCTCTCCCGGACAACGAAGAATCGAACACTTTACGTACCTCCGCCACGAACTCCTCCAGTCTGAGGCAAACGGTGGATTGTTGCTCCCACACCACCGTAGCCAAGGCAAGAGCCCTGCCGGACATCAGCGTTATCACGTACGCTATCCTCAAACGATACGAGGGAAATGAAGAGGGCTGCAGCTAAAAAATGAGAGAACACTGGGAGAGAAAAGCCCGGCAGGATCCGGGATCTACAGCGTAGCGCTCCGGAGGAGGTAAGATGGGTTCTTGGGAAGCCAGGGTAGATTGGGGAGAAACGCTGCTGGTAGCGGGGTAATTGACAGTCTGGGGGGTTACTGTAGTGCCGGGCTGCCTCACAGACAATCTGTTGAATTGCTCCAGCAATGTGTTGAAGGCACGGCCCTGGCGTTCCGCCAAGGTCTGGAATCCTTCCATAAGACCTTGAAGTAACTCCCTGTGTGTTCCAATGGTGGCTCCCTGGGAGGAGAAGGCGTTGCAGTGCTGGTCCAAGTCTGCTATGTCAGTCATGGCCAGTTCGTACTATCACGACTCAGGATAAGACCCAGATGCAGACAGTTCAAAATAGCAAAAGTTTATTTACAAAAACAGGGGGCAGGCAAACGACAGGTCAAGGGCAGGCAGAGATCAGTAATTCAGAGCAGTCCGAAAGGTACAGAACCGGCAGGCAGGCTCAGGGTCGGGGCAGGCAGTGGTCGGTAATCCAGAACAGTGTCACAAGGTACAGAACGGCAGGCAGGCTCAGGGTCAGGACAGGCAGAAAACCGCTGGTACGCTTGACGAGACAAGACGAACTGGCAACAGACAAACAGACAAACAGAGAACAGGTATAAATACACAGGGGATAATGATGATAAGATGGGCGACACCTGGAGGGGGGTGGAGACAAGCTCAAAGACAGATGAAACAGATCAGGGTGTGACATACGCACTCTACACACACGTACAGTACGAGTCAAAAGTTTGGACACACCTACTCATTCAAGGGTTTTTCTTAATTTTTTACTATTTTCTACATTGTAGAATAATAGCGAAGACATCAAAACTATGAAATAACACGTATGGAATCATGCAGTAACCAAAAAAGTGTTAACCAAATCAAAATATATTTTATATTTGAGATTCTTGTAGACACCCTTTGCCTTGATGACAGCTTTGCACACTCTTGGCATTCTGTCAACCAGCTTCATGAGGAATGTTTTTCCAACAGTCTTGAGGGAGTTCCCACATATGTTGAGTACTTGATGACTGCTTTTCCTTCACTCTGCGGTCCAACTCATCCCAAACCATCTCAATTGGGTTGAGGTTGGGTGATTGTGGAGGCCAGGTCATCTGATGCAAATAGCCCTTACACAGCCTGGAGTTGTGTTTTGGGTCATTGTTCTGTTGAAAATCAAATGATAGTCACACTAAGCACAAACCAGATGGGATGGCATTTCAATGCAGAATGCTGTGGTAGCAATGCTGGTTAAGTGTGCCTTGAATTCTAAATAAATAACAGACAGTGTCACCATGCTTCACGGTGGGAACCACACATGGGGAGATAATCCGTTCACCTACTCTGCATCTCACAAAGACATGGTGGTTGGAACCAAAAATCTCAAATTTGGACTCATCAGACCAAAGGACAGATTTCCACCGGTCTAATGTCCATTGCTCGTGTTTCTTGGCCCAAGCAAATCTCTTAATCTTCTTCTTCTTATTAGTAGTGGTTTCTTTGCAGCAATTCGACCATGAAGGCCTGATTCATGCAGTGTCCTCTGAACAGTTGATGTTGAGATGTGTCTGTTACTTGAACTCTGTGAAGCATTTATTTGGGCTGCAATTTCTGAGGCTGGTAACTCTAATGAACTTATCCTCTACAGCAGAGGTAACTCTGGGTCTATAAAAAAATAATAGATAAACATAAATAATTTATCTGTCATCTCTCTGTGTTTCATAATTTTCCATCAATTCACTTGAGACTGAATGTATCTCACCGGAGAAAGCATCAGAGCGAGCAAAACAGCGCCCCTCTGTCTCTGTAGGTGTAGGCCATCTATCTGATGCTGTCTGGTCCAAAAGAGTGTGACATTATTGTCGCCCACTGCATTGAATGCAAGGGAAGCCAGCGAGCATGTGGCCTCCCTTGATAAAAAAAAGTTGTCAATCAGTGTTGAGATAAACTGAGCGAGCTCAACTGTGAATCGTCCTGGTGCACCAACAAAAAGTGACAAGGGAAGCCAGTTTGGATTTGGCGTCACTCCTGTTAAATCGCATCGAGAGCATAGGTCATGGACAGAAACAACTTGAATTGTTGCGTATCATTGTGTTGTTATCTTCCAGTGGCTAGCTAGCTAGCTAAAACTGGCCCTTTCCTAAATTAGCCATGGATGGAGATAGGGATTTGGATTTGTGGTTTTACTTAATTCAACATACTGGCCAATGATTATAATGGCTATTCTGATCCAACCATTAATTCATACATTGTAAACCTGGTCTGAGAAGATGGAAGTTCAATATGTAGCTAGATGTAGAAGGCTGATGTTAACTAGATAACGCTGCCCATGAAAGGAAGTTAGGCTATCGAGCAAGCATTTTAGCCACCTGGCTCGATAGCCTTACTTCAATAGTCTAACTTCCTGGGACAACAAAAAATTAAAGCTTGTACTGCATGACAGAGTGATAGACCGTTTTGTCAACATGAAAGAGAGGAGGATGGCATTGGCATTTCTCTACAAGTAGGGTGAGTCAACATGTTTTTTCTACTTGCAAGAACGCATGTTTTTGGTATCTTTTAGTTGTCACTGTATTAGACTAAGCATAGATGATTTGATTATGTTAAAATGGTGCTGGAATAGTGGAGGCAGCTCCTGTTTTCTTTGCGACTTGCGGTAAACTCTCCGTGGTTCTCAATCAATAGTTGTTTAGTGGTCCGGAAATGTCAGAAACATTAACTTGCTTGACCATGCTGTACGTCATGTAACTGTTTGTTAAATGCAATATGCTTTGTGGAATTCACCGGACAGAGGTTGCTCTTCGGTTTTGTGATGAAACAAAGGTGTGGATCAATTTATTATGCCACTGTGTCTTATTTTCTCTGCCTTTAGGCCTATATATCACAGTCACAAGGCATTTGAACTAACAGGTTATAGAGCAAACAACACATACTGTAGGTTGGAATATGGCATTTTTTCTGTCTTCCCCATTAATTTTACCTACGCACCGCTACTGGTAATAATGACTTTTCATTTACTTTGAGTACAACTTATTATAAGTATTTGAGTTAAAAATGCCTTGGGGTTTACACTGTAGGAATTAAACAAACTATAGAGAAGGTAAAATAACAAAGATAATATTCAGGTTAGGTTGTAGATAAAGACAGTTTTCTGTTATCAGCTTTTTTGTCTTACATCATCTTCTCATACTATTTTATTATCTTCTCCTCTACCCCACCCCCTTTCTACTGTATCTTACACACTTCCTCAAATCTCCTCCCTAACACCTTGACTTTCCCTCCCAGTTCTGGTCTAGCTATTAAAATATGTTCTTTCTTAAGTCTGGTCATTAGTCAGGTCTATTACAGCAGGGCGATCATTAGAAACCTGTAATGCCTCATTGAAGGTAATGAGTGTGTTACATTACAGTTGCCAGCGAGACAAGGAGCCCCACTACACTGCTGTCAGTGCATGAGACACAAGCCTCTGCAGGGGACACAACTATAGGACTGGACTAATATATAGAGGAGGCTATAAGGATAATATCTATAATGTTCCTATTGTAAACACTGTATTGAATTATTCACAGTTTTAAACAGGCCTTCTGATTAAGTGCTACCAAGGAGCTACAAAGGAGCCTGAAAGCCCAACTTCTACCAATGTAGGGGGTCAAGACCATCAGGTGAAGTTTGGATGTCAGTGACTGTTCAGTAGAGGTCAACCCTCCTGGAGAGCAACTAGGTTTGCAGGCTTTTGCTCCAGACTTCCTCTAACATTGCCTGGTCCAAGCTCTGTTTGTGTTCTTGCCAATGCCAACTCCATTGCTGTCATTGTCAGTGAGTGACAAGGAGTTGGCATCATAGCACCAACAGACTGGTACTCAGGCTACCTCTAACACATCTGATACTAATGATCAGCTGAATCAGGTGTGTTAGGGCAGGAGCAAAAGCCTGCACACCCAGTCGTTCTCCAGAAGGAGGGTTGGTCCCCTTTGGTCTATCACCTACCCAATATATTATTGACAGAATAACTAAATGTTTTTGAAAATTTCGAAATTGTTTTGATATTCACAGCAATTTGTACAATCACAAAAATATAAATGATCCTGTTCAAACCCACACTAATTTATTGATTTAACTAAATCTGTTGTAACAGATAGGAAATACTGTATCTCGGCAACCATCTGACTCCATACAGTTAGTGATACTGATAAATGCCACAGCATTGTGTAAGGACAGACTCATTTAAGATATCCCTGACCTGAAATCTGGAAGACCAATATAGAAGCGTTAAACCAACACCTTCACTTTCCTTTTCCTCTTATTAAGAACCACTATCTGTTAGCATTAGCTACAGAATGCAATGATATTTATTAGGTATGACCCCACTTTATATATTATTTTCACAATCCCCTTAAACGTTGAGTTGATTGAAATACATTTGCAATACATTTATTTACAAATATTAATGGTATACTAGTCACCATTTCTAATTTCAACCAAGGAATGTGAGTGGCCTGCAACAGCCTTACAATTGGTGACTGACACTTTTATCAAATCAAATCAAATGTTATTTGTCACATACACGTGTTTAGCAGATGTTATAGCGGGTGTAGCGAAATGCTTCATTGTAGCTTAAACAGTCAGTAACACTTGTACGACATGGAATACACACGTCACAGTACAACAAGAGACCACTCAGTTTGATCTTAACAATATATATACTACCTTCAAAAGGTATTCATACCCCTTGACTTATTCTACATTTTGTTGTGTTACAGCCTGAATTCAAAATGGATGAAATTGTTTTTTTTCTCTCACCCATCTACACACAATACCCCATAGACAAAGTAAAAAACGTTTTTAGAAATGTTACAAATTTGTTGAAATTAAATACAGAAATATCTAATTTACATAAATATTCACACCCCTGAGTAAATACATTGTAGAAGCACCTTTGGCAACGATTACAGCTTTGAGTCGTCGTGGGTATGTCTGCACTCTAAAAAAGTATGCTCTAAAAACAACCCAATTTGATTAAATAGTGGACAGAACACATGTTGGGTTATTTTGACTCAGCCAGTTCGGTTGGGTAAATAACCCAACAAGTTGGGTTGTTGGGATTACTCAAACATGGGTTAATTTAACCATCAGCTGGGTTTTTTTTACTCTCATGCTGGGTTGACCTAGCAGATGGGTCTTTTTTAATATAATCCTTAGGTTATGTTGAGGAAGAGTGATTTATTAGGGGTGTGTCATTCAGCTAGATCTTATTGACCACCCATGAGAGTAAATGTCATTCCTGTTCATCATATTAAGTTTACATACTGCAAATGTTTACACACTCTTGGCTGGCGTTAAGGCGGCGCTACTGTCAAACGCACGTTAGTTGCAATTAATTGAGTAATGTCAAAACTGGCACAATGGCATTTTCCAGCCCTAAAGCCAGGTTCGGCAATTTCCCTGTCTTATATCAGCTCGCTTGCGCTCAGATGGGCGGGGTGGAAATATTTGTCCCCTTAAGAACATTATCCAAAGGGCTAATTTCAGGCAGCGCTGATAGGGATATTTAAGAACAACTAAAAGCTGGTTTTAGTGGTAACGCAGTTGGTTATGGTATGACTTTTGACAGTGGAAATGCAGCCTATCCAGCTGTGATGCACACTGCCCATGTGCTTGGAACAAGAGTAGCCTAATGTGCTATTGGTGCCTGTATACTTTGTATTTAGAAACATAAAAAAACAAATGTTATTTTTCCATCTAGTTTTATTTGATTAAAAACCAAGCATGGCCTCCCCTCCTCTCAATTAAGTCATTTTTTTGTCTTCCCAATGCAATCGCGAAGTAGTCAAGACTGTCGATAAAGGGTTTGCTCCTGAGACCGCTTGGAAATAAATCTTAATCACCAAAGCTTTACTAAAATATCAAGTTTGAGAGGAATAAAACAGTGAGCTGACATTCCCTTTTTATCTATGCATTGTAGGTAGCTTCACATTATTTTAGCCATGCAGGTCCCGTTTTGGACGTGCGTAAAACCCCCTCCATGATGTAGGCTATGTGTCCATGCCCATCATGAAACAAGAGATGAGAACCTTCGGTGAATACCGGTGAACCTCATATTTAGAAGTTATCTGTAACCTGTAAAAATAGCTTGTGTTCAGTTTCATATGTACTAAACCCAAGCACTCCCTTAGGCCTACGGTAACAAAGGCTGGTTCAACAGCAATACATGTCTTTTTTATCCTGGCAATTTTATGATATTACGTTTGACATTTATTCATTTTGGTTGTTTAAAAATTAAATGGATTGCTTGTTTTTTGTAAAATTTTATTACAACCAAACTTATTAGAATTATTCACCTTCCTGGTATTGTGGTGACAACGTCCGTAGCGCGCTTGCAATACAACTTCTGGAGATGTATGAATGCGATCTGATCTGTAAGATGGTTTCGATTATGTTCATAAAACATAGGCCTATTTGGGAGCAGTATAACGTGAGTGGACATTCTCCCTTTCTATTTATATTGGATCTTTTTCCAGCTACTGTGAAAAGTTCGGATATGCGTAAAACCATCCATAGTCTGCGTAGTTTTAATATTATATGCCCACGGGGAGAAATGATGGTGCCTGTAAGTGTGACATAGCTTATTTAAAACAATGTGTTGTTTCGTTTTGTTTAGAATTTGAATAGAATGATTTGTTCTTTTTTTAGTCGTTATCAATAATTAATTTAATCTTGCTTATTGACAATGTTTGGCATGTCTATGCTCAGCCATAATACAATTTACAGTAGGCCTAGCCCCTATGTCAGTGTGAATGCTATTGAAGCCATACAATTACTTAGAACAATGTGGACTGCAAATGGGTTCAAGTTAACGTATTTGATTGGTCAGTGAGGGGCCAAGCCTTGACACACCTACAACTTGTTTATTCATCAAAACCCAGCCCTTTTGCGCCAACGCCAGCAAGTGCGCCAATAATTGTGATAGTGAAAATAGCAAAAATATTTCTGTTAGGCCTACTGCTGCTAGGTAGCTCTCTCTCTGCTCTCCCCCTCCCCTCTGTCTGTCCTTGATTGCAGGAGTGAAGTCTGGTGTGCGGGAGTCAGGGTTCCAGCTGCAGCTCATTCACCATAATCACCTCAGCCTTTAAGACCCGGTCAAACCTGCCACTCATCGTCAGATCATAGTCAAGACGACCATGTTAGTCTCGCTGCCGACTCAACCTGCTTGTTTTCGCTCTTTGTGTTTTTGGCCTGTTCTATTTACTTTTCTCCTGTGCCACAGATTATTGGAACCTGACTCCTGCCTCCGCTTCACTCCTGCCACCACCATCCTGCTTTCCACTACCGGACCTCCCTTTTGGACTCACCACAGACACTAGGACATTACGGTACCACACCTGCTCTGAACCTGGATCTGTTACCCTCCCTGTAACCTGGACTTGCTCTTCCCCTATTATTGGAAACCTGGACAAATTGAACATTGTAAATAAACCTGTTAAACCTTCTCTGGCTCGGTGTAGTTGTCTGCATTTGGGTTCAAATCCAGTTTAATCATGACAGTATGATCTGACCATGATGAACCCAGCAGACTGTAGCTCGGATACCAACCCAGAGTGCACTCAAATTCGGACTGCCATAGCCAATCAGGGCATTTTACTTGGCCAACATGATACTTTGTTTAAGACTATTTCTGAGAACAGTCAGATGCTGTTTAATCAGATTCAATTACTCACCCATCAAGTGTCTGTCCTTACTACCCAAATTAATAATGCACCCCTCGTTCATGGCATACAAACTGCTCCTCCAGCCCAGATCAGAGAGCCTTTTGTTCCTGCTCCAGAGCGCTATGACGGGAACATGGGATCCTGTGGTGATTTTTTGACTCAATGCTCGCTAGTGTTTGAACAACAGCCCCTCACCTACGCCTCAGAGAGAGCCCGTGTGCCTACCTTATCAACTCTACTAGCGGTTCCGCTCGTTCCTGGGGATCCGCGGTCTGGGAGAGTCAGTCGGACATTTGCAACGCTTACGTTGCCTTCACCACTAAGATGAGGAAGGTTTTCGACCACCCCGTACGGGGCAAGGAGGCTGCTAAACGGTTGTTGTCTCTTTGGCAGGGGTCTCGCAGTGTGGCGGAGATGGCAGTGGAGTTTCGGACGTTAGCGGCAGTGAGTGGTTGGAATGACGAGGCATTACAAGGAGTGTTCATTAATGCTTTGTCTGAGACTTTGAAGGATGAATTGGTGTCATATGATGAATCGCCTACGCTGGATAACCTTATTTCACTCACCATCCGGTTGGATAATCGGATTCGGGAGCGTCGCCGGGAGAGGAGTGTTAGTTCCAAGCAACCTGTCTGTCGTCAACCAACTCCTCCCCGCCTCTTCCCTACGGAGAAGGCTGAGTCTTCCCGAGTCGATACCAGGAGCACTGAACCCGAAGCCATGGAGGTGGGTCGTGCACGGTTGTCCTCAGAGGAGCGTGCACGTCGTATTCAGGTTCGGGCCTGCCTGTATTGTGGAGAAGCTGGTCATTTCGTTCCTTCCTGCCCAGTTCGTCCGGGAAAAGGGCCGGCTCATCATTAATGGGAGAAGTTTTGGTGAGCCGAACAGCGGATTCTTCCTCTTCTCCCCGCATTCTGCTCCAGGCATCCCTCCAGTGGCAGGTCCAGGATTTCCCTGTTAGTGCGCTGGTTGACTCTGGTGCCGATGAAAGCTTTTTGGATCGAGAGTTGGTTCAACAAATGGAGTTAGAGACTGTTCCTATGGACCGTCCGCTGCAGGCTAAGGGTCTAAATGGACAATTGTTGACCCGTATTACTCATCAGACTGTCCCTGTTTGTCTCAGAGTGTCGGGTAATCATCAGGAGAGCATTCAATTTCACATAATTGACTGCCCACAGACCCCCCTGGTCCTTGGTATCCCCTGGCTCATAAGACACAATCCACACATTGATTGGGTGACAGGTAGAATTGTTTCATGGAGCACATTTTGTCATGTGAACTGTTTGTGTTCTGCTCAGACTCCTGCCAGCACTGTGCCTCAACCTCCACTGGAGTCCATGGATCTCTCTGCTGTTCCTGACGTGTATCATGACCTGGCATCCGTTTTCTGCAAACACAGAGCTACTTCTCTTCCTCCTCACCGGCCATACGACTGCGCCATTGACCTCCAGCCAGGAGCCCCTCTCCCTAACAGTCGCCTGTACAATCTCTCCCGCCCGGAGATGGAGGCTATGGAGAACTACATGCGGGACTCCTTGGCGGCAGGTATTATTCGTCCTTCCTCGTCACCTGTAGGAGCGGGATTCTTTTTTGTTGGAAAGAAGGATAAGACCCTCAGACCCTGTATTGATTACCGTGGACTTAACAACATCACCATTAAGAACAAGTATTCTCTGCCTTTGATTAATTCTGCTTTTCCCCTCCTTCATGGTGCTACCATATCTACGAAATGCGTATCACCTGGTGCGCATTCGTAAAGGTGATGAATGGAAGACTGCCTTCAACACACCCTTGGGACATTTTGAGTATCTGGTCATGCCTTTTGGTTTGTCTAATGCCCCTGCTGTTTTTCAGGCACTCGTGAATGATGTCCTTCGGGACATGTTGAATCGTTTTGTTTTTGTCTACTGGATGATATCCTGATTTTCTCAGAGTCCTCCCAGGAACATGAACTGCATGTGCGCCAGGTGTTGCAAAGGTTGTTGGAGAACAAACTATTTGTGAAGATGGAGAAATGTGAATTTCATGTGTCTGAGACCTCTTTTTTGGGTTACATAATAGCTCGGGGGGAGTTGCGGATGCACCCAGCTAAGATCTCCGTGGTCACGGACTGGCCAGCCCCCTCCACCCGCAAACAACTTCAACGATTCCTGGGGTTTGCGAACTTCTACAGGAGGTTCATCAAGGACTACAGCCGCATTGCGGCACCACTCACCGCTCTCACCTCCATCTCACTACCGTTCGCTTGGAATGAAGGGGCCGAATCAGCGTTCGAAGAACTGAAACATCGCTTCGCCTCGGCTCCCATTCTGATGCAGCCGGACCCCGACCGCCAGTTTGTCGTGGAGGTGGATGCATCCGACACTGGGGTAGGTGCGGTGTTGTCACAACGTTCTCCTGAAGATAACAAACTGCATCCCTGTGCTTTTCTGTCACGGAAGCTTTCTCAGGCAGAGAGGAATTATGATGTTGGAAATCGTGAACTGCTCGCCGTTAAGCTGGCTCTCGAGGAGTGGCGGCATTGGTTGGAGGGGGCGGAACAACCCTTCATCGTTTGGACGGATCACAAGAATCTGGCATACATCCAGTCAGCTAAGCAGCTTAATCCCCGTCAAGCCAGGTGGGCACTATTTTTTGGGAGATTCAATTTTTCTCTGTCTTACCGTCCTGGGTCACGCAACGTCAAGCCTGACGCCCTGTCTCGTGTTCATTCTGCTGTTGATACTGGTAGTAACCCTGAACCCATCTTGCCTCCTACCTGCAGTATTGCGGCCATTACATGTGACATCGAAGGGATTGTTAGACAGGCTCAACATCATCAAGCTGACCCTGGGAGCGGTCCTCCTAACCGGTTGTTTGTCCCTGAGTCTGTTCGCTCCCAGGTACTTCAGTGGGCTCACTCGTCTCCCCTTACCTGTCACCCTGGAGTTACTCGGACCCTTGACTTTGTGCGACGGAAGTTCTGGTGGCCCAGGATGGAGGCGGACACTCAAGCCTTCATTGCTGCTTGTACGGTATGTGCACGAAGTAAGATCTCCACCCAGGCCAGCGCTGGTCATCTACGACCTCTACCTATACCCAACCGGCCCTGGTCCCACATTGCATTGGATTTTGTCACTGGACTTCCCACCTCGTCTGGAAAGACTGTCATTCTTACTGTGATTGATCGTTTTTCTAAGTTTGCTAATTTTTTGGCCCTACCTAAACTGCCCACTGCCAGAGAAACGGCAGATATTTTGGTTGAACATGTGTTCCGCTCTCATGGTCTACCCACTGATATTGTCTCTGACAGGGGTCCCCAGTTTGTCTCCCAGGTCTGGAAAGCTTTCTGTAAAGCTTTGGGCATCACATCCAGCCTGTCCTCTGGATATCACCCCCAGACCAACCGGCAAGCCGAGAGGGCGAACCAGGAGATGGAGCCGCTCTCCGCTGTGTCACAGGGTCTAACCCTGGGTCATGGAGCTCCATGCTTCCCTGGGTGGAATATGCTCATAACACCTTGACTAACGCTTCCTCTGGTTTGTCTCCCTTTCTGTGTGCTCTGGGTTATCAACCTCCCCTGTTCCCTTCTCAAGAGAGGGAACTGGCGGTACCCTCGGTGCAGTCCCACATGCGCCGCTGCTTCAAGGTCTGGAGGAAGGCCAGGGTAGCTCTGTCCCGAGCTTCGTCATACATGCAGAGGCAAGCCAACCGTCACCGGTCCCAGGCTCCCGGTTACACTCCTGGTCAAGAGGTATGGCTTAAGTCACGTGATCTTCCATTGAAAGTAGAATCCAAGAAGATGGCGCCGCGTTTTATAGGACCTTTCAAGATACTGTCTATTGTTAACCCCTGCGCGGTTAAACTACAGCTTCCTGCCTCCCTACGGGTTCATTCCACTTTTCATGTGTCCCAGATCAAGCCTGTGTCTGTCAGCCCTCTGTGCCCGCCCTCTCGTCCCCCTCCTCTGCCCAGGATCGTGGGTGGGGGTCCTGTCTACACTGTCCGGCGACTTCTGGATGTTCGCCGCCGGGGTCGTGGTTTCCAGTACCTGGTGGATTGGGAGGGTTATGGTCCTGAGGAACGTTCCTGGGTTCCCAGGAGCTTCATTGTGGATCCTGCTCTGGTCCGTGATTTTCATAGGTTACATCCAGATAAACTCCGTCGGCCGCCGGGTGGCGTCCGTAGAGGAGGGGGTACTGTTAGGCCTACTGCTGCTAGGTAGCTCTCTCTGCTCTCCCCCTCCCCTCTGTCTGTCCTTGATTGCAGGAGTGAAGTCTGGTGTGCGGGAGTCAGGGTTCCAGCTGCAGCTCATTCACCATAATCACCTCAGCCTTTAAGACCCGGTCAAACCTGCCACTCATCGTCAGATCATAGTCAAGACGACCATGTTAGTCTCGCTGCCGACTCAACCTGCTTGTTTTCGCTCTTTGTGTTTTTGGCCTGTTCTATTTACTTTTCTCCTGTGCCACAGATTATTGGAACCTGACTCCTGCCTCCGCTTCACTCCTGCCACCACCATCCTGCTTTCCACTACCGGACCTCCCTTTTGGACTCACCACGGACACTAGGACATTACGGTACCACACCTGCTCTGAACCTGGATCTGTTACCCTCCCTGTAACTTGGACTTTCTTTTCCCCTATTATTGGAAACCTGGACAAATTGAACATTGTAAATAAACCTGTTAAACCTTCTCTGGCTCGGTGTAGTTGTCTGCATTTGGGTTCAAATCCAGTTTAATCATGACAATTTCTGACACACCCCTGAACCTATAGTGCTACCGCCTGCGCTTAGATTTACCATTGCAAAAGGTTTGTTAAAATAGAGCCCTTACTCTCATGGGTGGATAAAAATAACCTTCTGAATGCCACAACCCTAATAAACTACACCTCCAGTCTTCTGATTTGACCCTCTTGGTTATATCTCAATAACCCAGCATCATTAACCCAGAAGTTTTTAAAGAAAAGAGCCTGCAATCCCAGCAGATATTCTCAAGCTCTTTTAAGATGGATGGGGAGCTGCGGTGAACAGCAATTTTCTAGTCTTTCCACAGATTTTCATTGCGATTCAAGTCTGGGTTTTGGCTGCGCCATTCAAGGACTTTCACAATCTTGTTCTGAAGCCATTCCAGTGCTGCTTTGGCTGTATGCTTGGGGTCATTGTCCTGTTGGAACGTAAATCATTTCTAAAAACATGTTTTCACTTTGTCATTATGGGGTATTGTGTGTGTATGGGTGAGAAAGAAAAATCCATTTAATTCAGGCTGTAACACAACAAAATGTGGAATAAGTCAAGGTGTATGAATACTTTCTGAAGTCACTGTATATGTACATTGGATGGTGCCCTCATTGATCGTGTCCCCGCTTATAAATATCTGGATATTTATACAGAGGGTAGTGCATACGGCCCAGTACATAACTAGGGACACGCTTCCTGCCATCCAGGACCTACAGTTGAAGTCGGAAGTTTACATACACTTAGGTTGGAGTCATTAAAACTCGTTTTTCAACCACTCCACACATTTCTTGTTAACAAACCATAGTTTTGGCAAGTCGGTTAGGACATCTACTTTGTGCATGACACAAGTAATTTTTCCAACAATTGTATACAGATTATTTTCACTTATAATTCACTGAATCACAATTCCAGTGGGTCAGAAGTTTACATACACCAAGTTGACTGTGCCTTTAAACAGCTTGGAAATTTTCAGAAAATGATGTAATGGATTTAGAAGCTTCTGATAGGCTAATTGACATAATTTGAGTCAATTGGAGGTGTACTTGTGGATGTATTTCAAGGCCTACCTTAAAACTCAGTGCCTCTTTGCTTGACATCATGGGAAAATCAAAAGAAATCAGCCATGACCTCAGAAAAAAAAGGTAGACCTCCACAAGTCTGGTTCATCCTTGGGAGCAATTTACAAATGCCTGAAGGTACCACGTTCATCTGTACAAACAATAATACGCAAGTATAAACACCATGGGACCACGCAGCCTTCATACCGCTCAGGAAGGAGATGCGTTCTGTCTCCTAGAGATGAACGTACTTTGGTGCGAAAAGTGCAAATCAATCCCAGAACAATAGCAAAGGATCTTGTGAAGATGCTGGAGTAAACAGGTACAAAAGTATCTATATCCACAGTAAAACGAGTCCTATATCGACCTAACCTGAAATGTCGCTCAGCAAGGAAGAAGCCACTGCTCCAAAACCACCATAAAAAAGCCAGACTACTGTTTGCAACTGCACATGGGGACAAAGATCAGACTTTTTGGAGAAATGTCCTCTGGTCTGATGAAACAAAAATAGAACTGTTTGGCCATAATGACCATCGTTATGTTTGGAGGAAAAAGTGGGGCACGCTTGCAAGCCGAAGAACACCATCCCAACCATGAAGCACGGGGGTGGCAGCATCATGCTGTGGGGGTGCTTTGCTGCAGGAGGGACTGGTGCACTTCACAAAATAGATGGCATCATGAGGAAGTAAAATTATGTGGATATATTGAAGCAACATCTCAAAACATGAGTCAGGAAGTTAAAGCTTGGTCGAAAATGGGTCTTCCAAATGGACAAAGACCCCAAGCATACTTCCAAAGTTGTGGCAAAATGGCTTAAGGACAACAAAGTCAAGGTATTGGAGTGGCCATCACAAAGCCCTGACCTCAATCCTATAGAAAATGTGTGGGCAGAACTGAAAAAGCGGGTGCGAGCAAGGAGGCCTACAAACCTGACTCAGTTACACCAGCTCTGTCAGGGGGAATGGGCCAAAATTCACCCAACTTATTGTGGGAAGCTTGTGGAAGTCTACCCGAAACGTTTGACCTAAGTTAAACAATTTAAAGGCAATGCTACCAAATACTAATTGAGTGTATGTAAACTTCTGACCCACTGGAAATGTGATGAAAGAAATAAAAGCTGAAATAAATCATTCTCTCTACTATTATTCTGACATTTCACATTCTTAAAATAAAGTGGTGATCCTAACTGACCTAAGACAGGGAATTTTTACTAGGATTAAATGTCAGGAATTGTGAAAAACTGAGTTTAAATGTATTTGGCTAAGGTGTATGTAAACTTCAACTGTATACAGTGGGGGAAAAAAGTATTTAGTAAGCCACCAATTGAGCAAGTTCTCCCACTTAAAAAGATGTGAGAGGCCTGTAATTTTCATCATAGGTACACGTCAACTATGACAGACAAATTGAGGAAAAAAAATCCTGAAAATCACATTGTAGGGTTGCAATATTTACCTGGAGCTAACCCTGCAGATAGCATTACTGGGTGATCTGAAAAGTCATAGTCAATCGATCAATAACATAATAATACTTTTAGCAAAAAATTTTATTTTCAATTTACAATCTGTAGAAACAATGAGAATAGAAAGGTTCAGAACTTTTGTAAAACATCACAGTACAATTGAAAAACATATGGCAAATAGAAATCCAATATGGATGGTGTTAAGAGATAGATACAGTGGGGGAAAAAAGTATTTAGTCAGTCACCAATTGTGCAAGTTCTCCCACTTAAAAAGATGAGAGAGGCCTGTAATTTTCATCATTGGTACACGTCAACTATGACAGACAAATTGAGAATTTTTTTACTCCAGAAGATCACATTGTAGGATTTTTTATGAATTTATTTGCAAATTATGGTGGGAAATAAGTATTTGGTCACCTACAAACAAGCAAGATTTTTGGCTCTCACAGACCTGTAACTTCTTCTTTAAGAGGCTCCTCTGTCCTCCACTCGTTACCTGTATTAATCGCACCTGTTTGAACTTGTTATCAGTATAAAAGACACCTGTCCACAACCTCAAACAGTCACACTCCAAACTCCACTATGGCCAAGACCAAAGAGCTGTCAAAGGACACCAGAAAAAAATTGTAGACCTGCACCAGGCTGGAAAGACTAAATCTGCAATAGGTAAGCAGCTTGGTTTGAAGAAATCAACTGTGGGAGCAATTATTAGGATATGGAAGACATACAAGACCACTGATAATCTCCCTCGATCTGGGGCTGACCGCAAGTTCTCACCCCGTGGGGTCAAAATGATCACAAGAACGGTGAGCAAAAATCCCAGAACCACACGGGGGGACCTAGTGAATGACCTGCAGAGAGCTGGGACCAAAGTAACAAAGCCTACCATCAGTAACACACTACGCCGCCAGGGACTCAAATCCTGCAGTGCCAGACGTGTCCCCCTGCTTAAGCCAGTACATGTCCAGGCCCGTCTGAAGTTTGCTAGAGTGCATTTGGATGATCCAGAAGAGGATTGGGAGAATGTCATATGGTCAGATGAAACCAAAATAGAACTTTTTGGTAAAAACTCAACTCGTCGTGTTTGGAGGACAAAGAATGCTGAGTTGCATCCAAAGAACACCATACCTACTGTAAAGCATGGGGGTGGAAACATCATGCTTTGGGGCTGTTTTTCTGCAAAGGGACCAGGACGACTGATCCGTGTAAAGGAAAGAATGAATGGGGCCATGTATCGTGAGATTTTGAGTGAAAACCTCCTTCCATCAGCAAGGGCTTGAAGATGAAACGTGGCTGGGTCTTTCAGCATGACAATGATCCCAAACACACCGCCCGGGCAACGAAGGAGTGGCTTCGTAAGAAGCATTTCAAGGTCCTGGAGTGGCCTAGCCAGTCTCCAGATCTCAACCCCATAGAAAATCTTTGGAGGGAGTTGAAAGTCTGTGTTGCCCAGCGACAGCCCCAAAACATCACTGCTCTAGAGGAGATCTGCATGGAGGAATGGGCCAAAATACCAGCAACAGTGTGTGAAAACCTTGTGAAGACTTACAGAAAACGTTTGACCTGTGTCATTGCCAACAAAGGGTATATAACAAAGTATTGAGAAACTTTTGTTATTGACCAAATACTTATTTTCCACCATAATTTGCAAATAAAATCATAAAAAATCCTACAATGTGATTTTCTGGATTTATTTTTCCTCATTTTGTCTGTCATAGTTGACGTGTACCTATGATGAAATTACAGGCCTCTCTCATCTTTTTAAGTGGGAGAACTTGCACAATTGGTGGCTGACTAAATACTTTTTTCCCCCACTGTATACTAGGGGTTGTCAGAGGAAAGCCCAAAGAATTGTCAAATGCTCCAGTCACCCAAGTCATAGACTGTTCCCTCTGCTACCGCACAGCAAGCGGTACCAGAGCGCCAAGTCTCGGACCAAAAGGCTCCTTAACAGCTTCTACCCCTAAGCCATAAGACTGCTGAACAATTAATCAAATGGCCACCCGGACTATTTACATTGACACCCCCCCTCCTCCATTTGTTTTTACACTGCTGCTACCCGCTGTCTATTATCTATGTACAGTCACTTTACCCCTACCTATATGTACAAATTACCTCGACTTACCTGTACCCCCGCACATTGACTAGGTACCGGTACCCCCTGTATATAGCCTCGTTATTGTTATTTCATTGTGTTACATTTTATTATTTGAAACTTTAGTTTATTTGGTAAATATTTTCTTAACCCTTTCTTGAACTGCATTTTTGGTTAAGGGCTTGTAAGTAAGCATTTCACGGTAAGGTCTACACCTGTTGTATCCGACATATGTGACAAATAAAGTTAGATTTGATTTGATTTATCTAGATAGATGAAAAACTATCCTACAAAAAGTATATTGATGAGTCAGTTAAGAAGTTAAGAATTAAAATGGGCTTCCTTTATAGGAATAAGGCATGTATTTTGTTAAATAGCAGAAAACAAATCATTCAGTCTACATTCATTCAGGCATTAGACTATGGCGATATCTTCTATATGAATGCAGCTGCCACTGTACTGGGGTGGCAGGTAGCTTAGTGGTTAAGAGCGTTGTGCCAGTAACCGAAAGGTTGCTGGTTCTAATCCCCGAGCCAACTAGGTGAAAAATCTGTCGATGTGCCCTTGAGCAAGACCCTTAACCCTAATTGCTCCTGTAAGTTGCTCTGGATAAGAGCGTCTGCTAAATAATGTAATGTATTGAAGCCATTGGACGCAGTTTATTATAATAATGACCCCAAGAACACCATCCCCACCGTCAAACATGGAGGTGGAAACATTATGCTTTTGGGGTGTTTTTCTGCTAAGGAGACAGGACAACTTCACTGCATCAAAGGGACGATGGACGGGGCCATGTACCGTGAAATCTTGGGTGAGAACCTCCTTCCCTCAGCCAGGGCATTGAAAAAGGGTCATGGATGGGTATTCCAGCATGACAATGACCCAAAACACACGGCCAAGGCAACAAAGGAGTGGCTCAAGAAGAAGCACATTAAGGTCCTGGAGTGGCCTAGCCAGTCTCCAGACCTTAATCCCATAGAAAATCTGTGAAGGGAGCCGAAGGTTTGAGTTGCCAAACGTCAGCCTCGAAACCTTAATGACTTGGAGAAGATCTGCAAAGAGGAGTGGAACAAAATCCCTCCTGAGATGTGTGCAAACCTGGTGGCCAACTACAAGAAACGTCTGACCTCTGTGATTGCCAACAAGGGTTTTGCCACCAAGTTTTGCAGAGGGGTCAAATACTTATTTCCCTCATTAAATTGCAAATCTATTTATAACATTTTTTACATGCGTTTTTCTGGATTTTTTGTTGTTGTTATTCTGTCTCTCACTGTTCAAATAAGCCTACCATTAAAATTATAGACTGATCATTTCTTTGTCAGTGGGCAAACGTACAAAATCAGCAGGGGATCAAATACTTTTTTCCCTCACTGTAGGTTTATAGAAATTTGAGCAAATGTATTACAAATAAAAAAAGGAAATATCAAATTTACATAAGTATTCACATCCTTTACTCAGTACTTTGTTGAAGCACCTTTGGCAGCGATTACAGCATCGGATCTTCTTGGGTATGACGCTACAAGCTTGGTACACCTGTATTTGGGGAGTTTCTCCCATTCTTCGCTGCAGATCCTCTTAAGCTCTGTCAGGTTGGATGGGGAGCGTTGCTGCACAGCTATTTTCCGGTCTCTCCAGAGATGTTCGATCGTGTTTAAGTCCGGACTCTTGCTGGGCCACTCAAGGACATTCAGAGACTTGTCCCGAAGCCACTCCTACATTGTCTTGGCTGTGTGTTTAGGGTCATTGTCCTGTTGGAAGGTGAGTCTTCGCCCCAGTCTGAGGTCCTGAGCACTCTGGAGCAGGTTTTCATCAAGGATCTCTCTGTCCTTTGCTCCATTGATCTTTCCTTCGATCCTGACTAGTCTCCCAGTCCCTGCAGCTGAAAACATTCCCACAGCATGATGCTGCCACCACCATGCTTCACTGTAGGGGTTGTGCCAGGTTTCCTCCTGACGTGACACTTGGCATTCAGGCCAAAGAGTTCAATCTTGGTTTCATCAGACCAGAGAATCTTGTTTCTCATGGTCTGAGAGTCTTTAGGTGCCTTTTGACAAACTCCTAGTGGGCTGTCATGTGCCTTTTACTGAGGAGTGGCCACTCTACCATAAATGCCTGATTGGTTGAGTGCTGCAGAGATGGTTGTCCTTCTGTAAGTTTCTCCCATCTCCTAAGAGGAACTCTAGAGCTCTGTCAGAGTGACCACCGGGTTCTTGGTCACCTCCCTGTCCAAGGCCCTTCTCCCCCGATTGCTCAGTTTGGCTGGACGGCCAGCTCTAGGAAGAGCCTTGGTGGTTCCAAACTTCTTCTTCTTGGGGACCTTCGATGCTGCAGAATTTTTTTGGTACCCTTCCCCAGATATGTGCCTCGACACAATCCTGTCTCAGAGCTCTACGGACATTCCTTCGACCTCATGGCTTGGTTTTTGCTCTGACACGCTCTGTCAAATATGGGACCTTATAGAGACAGGTGTGTGCCTGTCCAATCAATTCAACTTACCACAGGTCGACTCCAATCAAGTTGTAGATACCACTGAAAACACTGCTACGCCTACTGCTCTCTCCTCGTCTGACCATGTGTTCTCGCATACCCCGAGAGCATCTGGTCAGTGGGGTGGTGGCACAGGAATCCTCATCTCTCCCAAGTGGACATTCTCTCTTTTTCCACTGACCCATCTGTCTATCTCCTCATTTGAATTCCATGCTGTCACAGTCATTAGCCCATTCAAACTTAACATCCTTGTCATTTATTGCCCTCCAGGTTCCCTTGGAGAGTTCATCAATGAGCTTGACGCCTTGATAAGTTCCTTTCCTGAGGATGGCTCACCCCTCACAGTTCTGGGTGACTTCAACCTCCCTACGTCTACCTTTGACTCATTTCTCTCTGCCTCCTTCTTTCCACTCCTCTCCTCTTTTGACCTCACCCTCTCACCGTCCCCCCCCTACTCACAAGGCAGGCAATACGCTTGACCTCATCTTTACTAGATGCTGTTCTTCTACTAATCTCACTGCAACTCCCCTCCATGTCTCCGACCACTACTCTGTATCCTTTTCTCTCTCGCTCTCCTCCAACACTACTCACTCTGCCCCTACTCAGATGGAAATGCGTCATCGCAACCTTCGCTCTCTCTCTCCCGCTACTCTCTCCTCTTCCATCCTATCATCTCTTCCCTCTGCTCAATCCTTCTCCCTCCAATCTCCTGATTCTGCCTCCTCAACCCTCCTCTCCTCCCTTTCTGCATCCTTTGACTCTCTATGTCCCCTATCCTCCCGGCCGGCTCGGTCCTCCCCTCCTGCTCCGTGGCTTGATGACTCATTGCGAGCTCACAGAACAGGGCTCCGGCCAGCCGAGCGGAAATTGAGGAAAACTAGACTCCCTGTGGACCTGGTATCTTTTCACTCCCTCCTCTCTACATTTTCTTCATCTGTTTCTGCTGCTAAAGCCACTTTCTACCACTCTAAATTCCAAGCATCTGCCTCTAACCCTAGGAAGCTCTTTGCCACCTTCTCCTCCTGCTGAATCCTCCTCCCCCTCCCCCCCTCCTCCCTCTCTGTGGATGACTTCGTCAACCATTTTGAAAAGAAGGTTGACGACATCCGATCCTTGTTTGTTAAGTAAAATGACACTGATGGTCCTGCTCACACTGCCCTACCATATGCTTTGACTTCTTTCTCCCCTCTCTCTCCAGATAAAATCTTGCGACTTGTGACGTCCGGCCGCCCAACAACCTGCCCGCTTGACCCTATCCCCTCCTCTCTTCTCCAGACCATCTCCGGTGACCTTCTCCCTTACCTCACCTCGCTCATCAACTCATCCTTGACCGCTGGCTATGTCCCTTCAGTCTTCAAGAGAGCGAGAGTGGCACCCCTTCTCAAAAAAACAACACTCGATCCCTCTGATGTCAACAACTAGAGACCAGTATCCCTTCTTTCTTTTCTCTCCAAAACTATTGAGCGTGCCGTCTTTAGCCAACTCTCTTGCTATCTCTCTCAGAATTACCTTCTTGATCCAAACCAGTCAGGTTTCAAGACTGGTCATTCAACTGAGACTGCTCTTCTCTGTGTCACGGAGGCTCTCCGCACTGCTAAAGCTAACTCTCTCTCCTCTGCTCTTGTCCTTCTAGACCTGTCTGCTGCCTTTGATACTGTGAACCATCAGATCCTCCTCTCCACCCTCTCCGAGCTGGGCATCTCCGGCGCAGCTCACTCTTGGATTGCGTCCTACCTGACCGGTCGCTCCTATCAAGTGGCGTGGCGAGAATCTGTCTCCGCACTATGTGCTCTCACCACTGGTGTCCCCCAGGGCTCAGTTCTTGGCCCTCTCCTATTCTCGCTATACACCAAGTCACTTGGCTCTGTCATATCCTCACATGGCCTCTCCTATCATTGCTACACAGACGACAAACAACTAATCTTCTCCTTTCCCCCTTCTGATAACCAGGTGGCGAATCGCATCTCTGCATGTCTGGCAGACATATCAGTGTGGATGACGGATCAACACCTCAAGCTGAACCTCGGCAAGACGGAGCTGCTCTTCCTCCCGGGGAAGGACTGCCCGTTCCATGATCTCGCCATCACGGTTGACAACTCCGTTGTGTCCTCCTCCCAGAGTGCGAAGAGCCTTGGCTTGACCCTGGACAACACCCTGTCGTTCTCCGCTAACATCAAGGCGGTGACCCGATCCTGTAGGTTCATGCTCTACAACATTCGGAGAGTACGACCCTGCCTTACACAGAAAGCGGCACAGGTCCTAATCCAGGCACTTGTCATCTCCCGTCTGGATTACTGCTACTCGCTGTTGGCTGGGCTCCCTGCCTGTGCCATTAAACCCCTACAACTCATCCAGAATGCCGCAGCGCGTCTGGTGTTCAACCTTCCACACTCCACTGGCTTCCAGTTGAAGCTCGCATCTGCTACAAGACCATGGTGCTTGCCTACGGAGCTGTGAGGGGAACGGCACCTCCGTACCTTCAGGCTCTGATCAGTCCCTACACCCAAACGAGGGCATTGCGTTCATCCACCTCTGGCCTGCTGGCCACCCTACCTCTGCGGAAGCACAGTTCCCGCTCAGCCCAGTCAAAACTGTTCGCTGCTCTGGCACCCCAATGGTGGAACAAGCTCCCTCACGACGCCAGGACAGCGGAGTCACTCACCACCTTCCGGAGACACTTGAAACCCCACCTCTTTAAGGAATACCTGGGATAGGATAAAGTAATCCTTCTACCCCCCCTTACCCCACATTGTAAAGTGGTTATCCCACTGGCTATAAGGTGAATGCACCAATTTGTAAGTCGCTCTGGATAAGAGTGTCTGCTAAAGGATGTAAATGTAAATGTAAAATGTAAATCTCAAGGATGATCAATGGAAACAGGATGCACCTGAGCTCAATTTTGAGTTTCATAGGAAAGGGTCTGAATATTTATGTAAATAAGGTATTTCTGTTCATTATTTTATTATTTTATATTATTATTATATTTGCAGAAATGTCAAGAAAACTTTTTTCACTTTGTCATTATGGGGTATTGTGTGTAGATTGCTGAGGATTTTAAAAATATTTAATCCATTTTAGAATAAGGCTGTAACATAACACAATGTGGAAAAAGTCATGGGGTCTGAATACTTTCCGAAGGCACTGTAGGTACAGGTAACGTGACTAGGCAACAGGAAACACAATTAACAGTAACATCTGCATATGTGGTAAATGAAAGTGCGTGTGAGTGGCGTCAGTATGCATGTGTGCGTGTGTGTACGTGTATGTTGGGGTGTCAGTGTAAGTATGGGTGAATGTGGGTAAAGTCCAGTGCATGTGCATAGAGTCAGTGCAAGAGAGTTCAAATAAGGGTTCAGTGCAGGTAGTCCGGGCAGCCATTTGATTAGCTATTTAGCAGTCTTGTTTAGTAGTCTAATGGCTTAGGGGTAGAAGCTGTTTAGGGTCTTGTTGGTTCCAGACTTGGTGCACTGGTATTGCTTGCCATGCAGTAGCAGAGAGAACAGTTTATGGCTTGGGTGGCTGGAGCCTGACAATATTTGGGGCCTTCCTCTGACACTGCCTGGTATACAGGTCCTGGATGGCAAGGAGCTCAAACCCAGTGATGTACTGGGCCGTACTCACCACCCTGTGTAGCGCCTTGTGGTCGGACGCCTTGCAGATGCCATACCAAGCGGTGATGCAGCCAGTCAAGATGCTTTCAATGGTACAGCTGTAGAACGTTGAGGATCTGAGGGCACATGCCAAATCTTTTCAGCCTCCTGAGGGGGAAGAGACGCTGTCGTGCCTACTTCACAACTGTGTGGGTGTGTGTGGACCAAATTCCCTAGTGATGTGGACACCAAGGAACTTTGAAGGTGGTTGTCTGTGGTCTATTGCAGATGTTCTGTGTAGGGCCGCGGTGGACTTGGACAGTTGCTCCAGTTTACGTTCTGACAGAGCCTTTTCTCCCCATAAGCACGCTTGGCCCTTCTCCGGTCTGCTGATGCAATCAGGTCTTCAAACTCAGGGAAGCGGCAGGATGGGGAGGTTATAAAGAATTGCATCGAGGTCCTCTGGGTCTGTCTCCACATTAGACATCATGTCTTCAGTTGTCCCCGCAAATCGCTGCTACTCTTCAGAAGATAGTTATTTTCACCCACTGGCCAGAGCCGGTGAAATACAGGAAACAGTAAGTTATTCTGCCCAATAAACAAACAGTCTGGAACATTGAAATCTAAAAATGTCTCAACTTTTCAAAATTCAGTACTGCATTTAAAATGTATGGATTGGTTTACAATTATAAACTAACCTGTCTCTGGCGATGCCGCCTTCGCTTTTTGATATCCCGTTTCTTTTCTCTATGCCGCCTTCGCTTTTTGATATCCCGTTCCTTTTCTCTGTCTGTGGTGTCCAATGACTTTGCCGCTCTTTCAGTCCAATGTCGATTTGCAACTGCATCTGTAAATACGAATACAATTGTTAAATTACGAGCCTAGTTGGTTTAGCCACATAAAAAGACAGCAACCTTCCCGCTAGCCATGATTGGCTGTGATAATGAGTGGGCTGGACATGCCGATAGATTGAGTTTTTAAATCAGTGGAATTAGAGTATGATAGCTAAGGAGATGGAGAAAACACATATCTACGGATTATATCTTCAAACTAAGGGCAACCATGTCATCCGTGACAGAGAGGGAGAAGCATCCATCCATGTATATGGGTAAGATAGTCTAGCTTGCTACATTTTCAGATAATACACGTTTCTAATTTGGTCAGAAAGTCATTTTCATTTCAAGTTAAAGAGTTCAATTAGCTAGCTAGGTAACGTTAGCTGGCTGGCTCGCTCGCTAACGTTACGCGTATGATCTGTGTACTAATATTATTCATATCTCAGAGCCATTTGCTTTGCTAATTATAGCCTAATGTTAGCTAGCTAACATTAAACCTGATTGGTTAGCTACCTGTAGATTCATGCAGGGTAGTAACGTCATGAGTTGGGATTATGGTTCATTGTTTAGCTGACTAGCTGACTAGCTAGCTACATGTCTTAACAAAAGACTCTATTATGCAAGTAACCACTGGCAGCTTCATTAAATAGTACCCGCAAAACACCAGTCTCAACGTCAACAGTGAAGAGGCGACTATGGGATGCTGACCTTCTAGGCAGAGTTGCAAAGAAAAAGCCATATATCAGACTGGCAAATAAAAATAAAAGATTAAGATGGGCAGTCTGAGATATGGCTTTTTCTTTGCAGCTCTGCCTAGAAGGTCAGCATCCCGGAGTCGCCTCTTCACTGTTGATGTTGAGACTGGTGTTTTGCGGGTACTATTTAATGAAGCTGCCAGTTGAGGACCTAGACACTCGAATGTATTTGTCCTCTTGCTCAGTTGTGCACCGGGGCCTCCCACTCCTCTTCCTTTTCTGGTTAGAGCCAGTTTGCGCTGTTCTGTGAAGGGAGTAGTACACAGCGTTGTACGAGATCTTCAGTTTCAGAAGAAAGTTATTTGTAATCCAACACACAATTGCTGATGCTCCAGATACTCAACTAGTCTCAAGAAGGCCAGTTTTATTGCTTCTTTAATCAGCACAACAGTTTTCAGCTGTGCTAACATAATTGCAAAAGGGTTTTCTAATGATCAATTAGTCTTTTAAAATGATAAACTTGGATTAGCAAACACAACGTGCCAATGGAACACAGGACTGATGGTTGCTGATAATGGGCCTCTGTACGCCTATGTAGATATTCATAAAAAATCAGCCGTTTCCAGCTACAATAGCCATTTGCAACATTAACAATGTCTACACTGTATTTCTGTTCAATTTGATGTTATTTTAATGGGCAAGAAAATTGCTTTTCTTTCGAAAACAAGGACATTTCTAAGTGACCTCAAACCTTTGAAAGGTAGTGTATATTATCAAGCATTTCACACATATTATCCAGATACTGACTGTTAGCACTTGGTGGTCTATAGCAGCTTCCCACAAGAATGGGCTTTAAGTAAGGCAGGTGAATCTGTAGCCATATTACTTCAATAGTATTTGACATGAGATCCTCTCTAAGCTTTACTGGAATGTGGCTCTGAACATAACCTTTGGCATTTCTGTATTTTCTGTAGATGTTATAACCATGTATTGCGACCACTATATCATCAAAGGTTTTATCTAAGTGAGTTTCATAGATAGTCAGTATATTAATGTAATCTGTTACTAGCAAATTAGCGATTTCATGACTCTCGTTTCTTAGGCTACATATGTTAATGTGGGCTATTTTGATCACTTTTCGAAGATGCTTGACTGTTTTGATTGCTTTACTGAGCGGCTTATCTGAAGTAGACATGACAGTGATATTGATGTTTGAGCTGATAGTGCAGGGTGAGCTGCACACAGCAAACGTCCTACTACGTCACACCGCCTCAGCGCTAACAGTATAACTCTGGTTCAGAGACACATAACTACTGCATACAATAGCTATGGGATCGACAGAGGCATTCAGGGGACTTAGACTTACATAAATTTGGTTACTTACGTTATGACTTCCAACGCTCCAAGGACAACGTATATTTGCTGCAGCACTACCACAACTAAGCGTCACAATGGTAAGGATTATCTGAGAAGGGCTTGGGTCATTGATTACTCATTGTCTCAACGCAGCCTTGAAATGCGTGGACAGAGTCTAGGAGCCAAGATGATTTGGATGGACTGTAGAGCATCTTCTGTTTCCAGAAGGTTATCTATAAAAGTTATGCCAACAGAGCTACAGTAATCTTTTAGCCAGGTGTGTAATGCCAGTAGCCTGCTGAATCTTTCACAGCTGCGGCACATCGATGGTACCGGGCCTGAAATAATTGGTCGCTTTTAAAAAAAACTTTCAGAGCTAGAATCCGTTTAAAAAAATCCATTTTCAGCAGTTCCGAGCTGCTGAAAATGGTAAACGGCCTGAGTAAGGCATCTTCATTTTTCCACCATCTTTGTCAACCAGCCTTTTTAGCTTGGCCTTTAATCAATGGTGCCTTTGCGTTTAATGTTCTTCGATAACATTTGATCTCTTTTATTGCCGTGCTTGTTTTTTCATTTTATTGTTTTAAGTGTGTTGCTATTTTAAATGCAGTTCAAATAATGTTTGAATTGATGATTGTATGAATACTGGACTACATTAACTTTATATTATATAATTCTTATTAAGACATTTAAAAAATGTATGAACTAAGATATAGGCCTATTAAATAAATGTTTGCAGTAGATTGCATGCTGAGCTGAACTGGGGGTGTGGGGGACAAGGTGACAATAAACAAGGTGTTAGGGGCTATTAGCGTGTGTAAAGATCCATGACCTTCCAGAGCCGACTAATCAAGATTGGTCAAGCTCTGTTTTTATTCTCAATACTGAGCTTCTACTTCTTATCATTAAAGATATTCTGTACATGTACACACACGGAAACAGGCACAATTTTACGCATTGTGATCTGCAGAGCTCTCTGCACCTTGATGCTCTGCTGCCTCTAGGGCAGTTCCAGTTGTTAATGGAGGACCTCATTGTTGAGTTTGATTCGCAAATTGCTTGTACTATTTAATGTTTTTATTATGTTGTCTGTTTGAATGTTGTCAATTTTATTGGACATTGTGTTAATGCGAGGCTAAACATTATAGTGGCCCCCCTCTTGGCGGTGGAGAGAATAAATTGCAGCTTTAAAGTTAATGTCCTGCAATTCTACACATTTTGCACTGGGATGTACAGAAAATGGCGCAGTTTAAAGCAAGTTTTCTGCAATTCTACACCTTTTTCCATGGGGCAGAGTGAAGATTTTGCAGTTTTGAAACCAATTTCATGCGATTCTACTCATTTTGCCATGGGGCGGAGAGAAAACTATGCAGTTTTAAAGCTAATTTCCTGCAGTTCTACACGTTGCCATGGGATTGAGAGAACATTTAGCAATGCTACATACTTATTCAATGTTCATATGATATCTGAGTGAGAGTGACTAACACAATCAATGAGGGTGACTGACATAACAAGAGGAAAACTCCTGATGCACTACCACATTTTTATTTGAAATTGTACGTGTATTCTACTATCCAAATAAAGCAGCCGCTTATGTCGCTTATGCCTAGAAACGCACATACACATTCGCACACACACACACACACACACACACACACACACACACACACACACACACACACACACACACACACACACACACACACACACACTGGTAACACTTTACTTGATTATATATTGGCAGTCATGAAACCTTTACGAAAACATCAGTGTAATGGAATTTTCTAAATAAAAGTCGCAGTAGAACAGATCTTTATTGATGCTAGGATTCAAATGGATCTGCCCTTTTTAGCTATGCACCATTGAAAGGTATTGTTACCCCTAAAGAATATACAAAAAACTATTGTGGTTGTGCCTTGGGCACAAGGACCCAATGGCAGGAGATGGCATCTAGGATTAGATACCAGCAACCCTTCATTTTCCAGTTCACATCCACCAGATTGTTCCAATCAGACCAAGGATTCAAACCAGCAACCCTTCAGTTGTTGGCCCGCCCATTTAAGCTCTAGGCTACATTCCGCCCCATAGTTCAGCAAGGGAACAAGTGACCCAGGTTTGAACTTAGTCAATAACACCAGCAACTGTCTGGCTCACACCTGCCAGATGATTCCTGTCAGCCCTGGGATTCAAACCGGCAACTTTGTAGTTACTGGCCTGCCACTTTAACTTCTTTAGGTATCAAAAAAGGTTTCTAAACACACAAGCATGGTTTACAGAACCACCTTCATTACACTCAACCACCCATTTCACCTCCTCACAGATACAGTGGGGAAAAACAAGTATTTAGTCAGCCACCAATTGTGCAAGTTCTCCCACTTAAAAAGATGAGAGAGGCCTGTACTTTTCAACATAGGTACACGTCAACTATGACAGACAAATTGAGAAAAAAATTTCCAGAAAATTGTAGGATTTTTAATGAATTTATTTGCAAATTTTTTTGGAAAATAAGTATTTGGTCACCTACAAACAAGCAAGATTTCTGGCACTCACAGATCTGTAACTTCTTCTTTAAGAGGCTCCTCTGTCCTCCACTCGTTACCTGTATTAATGGCACCTGTTTGAACTTGTTATCAGTATAAAAGACACCTGTCCACAACCTCAAACAGTCACACTCCAAACTCCACTATGGCCAAGACCAAAGAGCTGTCAAAGGACACCAGAAACAAAATTGTAGACCTGCACCAGGCTGGGAAGACTGAATCTGCAATAGGTAAGCAGCTTGGTTTGAAGAAATTATCTGTGGGAGCAATTATTAGGAAATGGAAGACATACAAGACCACTGATAATCTCCCTCGATCTGGGGCTCCACGCAAGATCTCACCCCAAGGGGTCAAAATTATCACAAGAACGGTGAGCAAAAATCCCAGAACCACACAGGGGGACCTAGTGAATGACCTGCAGAGAGCTGGGACCAAAGTAACAAAGCCTACCATCAGTAACACACTACGCCGCCAGGGACTCAAATCCTGCAGTGCAAGACGTGTCCCCCTGCTTAAGCCAGTACATGTCCAGGCCCGTCTGAAGTTTGCTAGAGTGCATTTGGATGATCCAGAAGAGGATTGGGAGAATGTCATATGGTCAGATGAAACCAAAATAGAACTTTTTGGTAAAAACTCAACTCGTCGTGTTTGGAGGACAAAGAATGCTGAGTTGCATCCAAAGAACACCATACCTACTGTGAAGCATGGGGGTGGAAACATCATGCTTTGGGGCTGTTTTTCTGCAAAGGGACCAGGACGACTGATCCGTGTAAAGGAAAGAATGAATGAGGCCATGTATCGTGAGATTTTGATGAAAACCTCCTTCCATCAGCAAGGGCATTGAAGATGAAACATGGCTGGGTCTTTCAGCATGACAATGATCCCAAACACACCGCCCGGGCAATGAAGGAGTGGCTTCGTAAGAATCATTTCAAGGTCCTGGAGTGGCCTAGCCAGTCTCCTGATCTCAACCCCATAGAAAATCTTTGGAGGGAGTTGAAAGTCCGTGTTGCCCAGCAATAGCCCCAAAACATCACTGCTCTAGAGGAGATCTGCATGGAGGAATGGGCCAAAATACCAGCAACAGTGTGTGAAAACCTTGTGAAGACTTACAGAAAATGTTTGACCTGTGTCATTGCCAACAAAGGGTATAAAACAAACTATTGAGAAACTTTTGTTATTGACCAAATACTTGTTTTCCACCATAATATGCAAATAAATTCATAAAAAATCCTACAATGTAATTTTCTGGAATTTCTTTTCTCATTTTGTCTGTCATAGTTGACGTGCACCTATGATGAAAATTACAGGCCTCTCTCATCTTTTTAAGTTGGTGAACTTGCACAATTGGTGACTGACTAAATACTTTTTTCCCCCACTGTATCTATCTCTTAACACCATCCATATTGGATTTCTATTTGCCATATGTTTTTCAATTGTACTGTGATGTTTTACAAAAGTTCTGAACCTTTCTATTCTCATTGTTTCTACAGATTGTAAATTGAAAATAAACATTTTTGCTAAAAGTATTATTATGTTATTGATTGATTGACTATGACTTTTCAGATCACCCAGTAATGCTATCTGCAGGGTTAGCTCCAGGTAAATATTGCAACCCTTTAGCCATTCCTGGATCTGTGTCCAAAAACATGCTACAAATGGACAGTACCAAAACAAATGATCTAATGATTCTGTCTCTTCGTAGCAAAATCTGCAGAGCTGGGAAGATTGTATAAATAACATTCTATTGGTAGCAAGCATTGTATATAATAATTTAAATTGAAAAATTCTACGTTTTGAATCCGGCGTTGTTTTCCATATCAGTTCATAAACACTATGGCATGGGATCGGTACGTCAAAAATCTCTTCCCAACTATTTTGCAATCTATATGGGACGTCTGTGAATCTTTTGGTCCTTAAATTAAACTGGTACACTTTTTTATTTATCACAGTTTTCTTTAACCAATTATGTTCTTTAATGCAAGGCCGACAGACAAGTTCCTTACTTTTTCCCCCTTCCACTTTCCTCTTCCATTTTTGAGGTAATATTGCAATTATTTGGTTCTAATTTTGGGTAGAGCAGACATTTCCATATGTTTTTGTTAGCTGCATGTGCAACATAACTCCACCAGTCCTACCGATGTTATCATTTATGAAGATTATACCTTTTTTTTTTATATTGTCAAAATAAATTGTTTTTTATCAATTAGTATATTTCAGTTTAACAACAATATTTGTTGCATTATTTGTTCTGTCGTTTCTGGAGGATTAAATTGAAATTGCAACCAACATTCTATGGCTTGTTTTAGAAATAGTGATATTTGGGAGATTATTTCCTTTTCAAATAACTGAAAGGGAGAGGTTGTAATCTGAATAAAGGGAAAAAGGCCAATCTTGAACATTGGGTGAGACAATCTTACTAATTTGCTAGAGAACCAGTTTGGATTTAAGTATAACTTTTGTATGACTGAAGCTTTTAGTGATAGGTCTAATGCTTTAACATTTAGTCATTTCTGTCCTCCCTATTGATATTCATTTTATAAATAGGCCCGTTTAATTTTGTCTGGCTTGCTGTTCCAAATAAAATGGAATATTTATTTTTCATATAAATAAAAAAACTGTTCGCTAAATGTAGGCAAGACCCTAAGCAAATAGGTAAACTGGGATAATACTAAAGAGTTAATCAGGGTTATTTTTCCACAAATTAACAGGTATTTACCTTTCCATGGTAGCAAGATCTTATCTATTTTTGCTAACTTTCTATTAATATTTATTGGAGTGAGATAATTTATTTCATTTGGGATATGTATTCCGAGTATATCCACATCACCATCAGACCAGTTTATTGGTAAACTACATGGTAATGTAAATTTTTTATTTTTTAGTGATCCAATACGTAATATAGTACATTTATCATGATTTGGTTGTAATCCAGAGATGTTAGAAAATGTATCTAGATCCTCTATGAGGCTGTGGAGGGATTCAAATTGTGGATTTAAAAGAAAACATGAAAATATCAGCGTACAATGACACCTTTGTTTTTAAGCCCTGGATTTCTATTACCCTTGATATTATTGTTGAATCTGATTTTAATAGCTAACATCTTGATTGCCATAATAAATAGATATGCCGATAGTGGACAACCTTTTTAATTCTATGCGCTATCCATTTTGCTAGAATTTTTGCACCACAACACTGAAGTGTAAGGGGCCTCCAATTTTTTTAATGGACTGGATCTTTATATTTTCCACTTGTATCCTGTTTCAGTAATAATGAAATCAGACCATTTTCTTGAGTGTCTGATAATCTACCATTTACATAGGAGTGGTTAAAACATGTTAATAACAGTCCTCTGAGTATATAGAAAAAAGGTTTGGTATACCTCGACTGGTATGCCATCCAATCCTGGAGTTTTCCCGGACTTAAAGTCTTTAATTGCATCCAGAAATTCCTCCTCTGTAATTTCACCTTCACATTGACTCTTTCTGTATGGCTGTTAATTTTACATTATCAATTGAAAAAAATATATACAATTACCTTCAGTTAGAGGAGATGGAGGCAACTGAAACAAAAACATATGCTTAAAGTACTTTGTTTCCTCCTTCAAAATATCATTGGGTGACTCCGTCATTTGTAACCAGTTTCAGTAAATTATTTTTGGTAGCATTCCTATGTTGAAGATAAAAAAATAATTTGGTGCATTTTCCCCCATATTCCATCCAGTTTGCTTTATTTTTATAATATATTACACTTGATCTTTCTTGAATAGGTTTCTCCATTTATTTTTGTTTTTCCTCTAATTCATTCTGAGCCTCTATGTTACCGTTTTTATTGCTATCTATCTGTTCTGTTAGACCTTCTATTTCCTTTTTTAGTATGGACTCTTTTGACCTAAATTGCTTTTGTTTTCGAGATGAGTACTGAATTGCATGACATTTAAAGGCATACAATAAGGGGATTTGCTGTACCTATGTTATGTCGGAAAAAAACAGTTATAAATTCCTCTGTCCTAGTTAAAAACAAGTTATCATCCAATCGGCTTTGATTACATTTCCAATATCCTCTCCCACGTGGAAATTCAGTAAGAGTAATGTCTATGCCAATTATATGATGGTCCGACCGCATTCTGTCCCCTATCAACAATTTTTACACTTTTGGTGCCAACGAGAATGACATAAGAAAGAAGTCAAGACGACTAGCTTGATTGAGTCTCCGCCATGTATATCTCACTAGATCAGGATATTTAAGCCTCCATATATCTACTAGTTAATAATAATAATAATATGCCATTTAGCAGACGCTTTTATCCAAAGCGACTTACAGTCATGCGTGCATACATTTTTGTGTATGGGTGGTCCCGGGGATCGAACCCACTACCTTGGCGTTACAAGCGCCGTGCTCTACCAGCTGAGCTACAGAGGACCACCAGTTCTAATGTATCCATGACATTCACGATTTCCTGAAGAGCATGAGGGTGATTGTTTGTAGTGTGATTTCCTTTACGGTCCATTGAGCTATTTAAAACAGTATTATAATCTCCCACCATAATAATAGTGTCTTGAATTGCTTGCAGGGTTGATAATTTATTATATATTATCAAAGAAGTGTGGATCATCATTATTTGGTCCATAAAGGTTAATGAGCCATATATGTTTATGGTCCAATAGAATATTTAAAATAATCCATCTACCTTGCGTATCTGTTTGGACAATTTGCACATTCGGATCGAAATTACTGTTAATTAATATCATCACACCTTTTGAGGTTCTTTGCCCATGGAAGAAGTATATTTCGCCCCCCCCAATCTTTTTTACGCAACTTTGTCTAGAATTGTTGAATGAGTTTCCTGTAAACAATAGATATTATATTCCTTCTCTTTGAGCCATGTAAATATTGTTCTTCTTTTGTAATTAACTGCTAAGCCATTACAATTAAAACTGGCTATACTTATTTCACCACATACCATAATGAGATACAAGTTTCAAATCTATTTATCATTATATATGTTTGTAAATTCACCAATAAAAAATACCATAGTGATTAAGTGTCCATGTACAGTGAGGGAAAAAAGTATTTGATCCCCTGCTGATTTTGTACGTTTGCCCACTGACAAATAAATTATCAGTCTATAATTTTAATGGTAGCTTTATTTGAACAGTGAGAGACAGAATAACAACAACAAAAAAATCCAGAAAAACCCATGTCAGAAATGTTATAAATTGATTTGCATTTTAATGAGGGAAATAATTATTTGACCCCCTCTCAATCAGAAAGATTTCTGGCTCCCAGGTGTATTTTATACAGGTAACGAGCTGAGATTAGGAGCACACTCTTAAAGGGAGTGCTCCTAATCTCAGATTGTTACCTGTATAAAATACACCTGTCCACAGAAGCAATCAATCAATCAGATTCCAAACTCTCCACCATGGCCAAGACCAAAGAGCTCCCCAAGGATGTCAGGGACAAGCTTGTAGACCAACACAAGGCTGGAATGGGCTACAAGACCATCGCCAAGCAGCTTGGTGAGAAGGGGACAACAGTTGGTGTGATTATTCGTAAATTGAAGAAACACAAAATAACTGTCAATCTCCCTCGGCCTGGGGCTCCATGCAAGATCTCACCTTGTAGAGTTGCAATGATCATGAGAACGGTGAGGAATCAGCCCAGAACTACACGGGAGGATCTTGTCAATGATCTCAAGGCAGCTGGGACCATAGTCACCAAGAAAACAATTGGTAACACACTACGCCATGAAGGACTGAAATCCTGCAGTGCCCGCAAGGTCCCCCTGCTCAAGAAAGCACATATACAGGCCTGTCTGAAGTTTGCCAATGAACATCTGAATGATTCAAAGGAGAACTGGATGAAAGTGTTGTGGTCAGATGAGACCAAAATCGAGCTCTTTGGCATCAACTCAACTCACCGTGTTTGGAGGATGAGGAATGCTGCCTATGACCCCAAGATCACCATCCCCACCATCAAACATGGAGGTGGAAACATTATGCTTTGGGGGTGTTTTCTGCTAAGGGGACAGGACAACTTCACCGCATCAAAGGGACGATGGACGGGGCCATGTACCGTCAAATCTTGGGTGAGAACCTCCTTCCCTCAGCCAGGGCATTGAAAATGGGTCGTGGATGGGTATTCCAGCATGACAATGACCCAAAACAAAAGGCCAAAGCAACAAATGAGTGGCTCAAAAAGAAGCACATTAAGGTCCTGGAGTGACCTAGCCAGTCTCCAGACCTTAATCCCATAGAAAATCTGTGGATGGAGTTGAAGGTTCGAGTTGCCAAACGTCAGCCTTGAAACCTTAATGACTTGGAGAAGATCTGCAAAGAGGAGTGGAACAAAATCTCCTGAGATGTGTGCAAACCTGGTGGCCAACTACAAGAAATGTCTGACCTCTGTGATTGCCAACAATGGTTAAGTCATATTTTGCAGAGGGGTCAAATACTTATTTCCCTCATTAAAATGCAAATCAATTTATAACATTTTTGACATGCATTTTTCTGGATTTTTTTGTTGTCATTCTGTATCTCACTGTTCAAATAAACCTACCAAAATCAGCAGGGGATCAAATACGTTTTTCCCTCACTGTAGCTGTACCATGATATTTGCATTGCTACTAAGTAACCCTCCAATTGTTCTCCACTAATTCCCCCACTAAAGCCCCTCACCATCCCAAGTTGCGCCGTCATCCCAGTGATCGGCATACCACCCCCGTCCCCCCGGATCCCTAGGCCCCTGAGAGGCCAGGACCCATCCATCGAAAACAGCACACAGTGCCACCCACAAAACAGAAGCAGGTCAACCGCCAAAAGCATTTCCTATGCTCTCACCTCTATATATATATAGCTATTTAAAAATATATATCTATTCAAATATCTTGCATATCTTATTTTAACCTATAACCCGGATTGCCATTGTATTACATTTCATTTTGACAAGTAATTATTATTTTAGCAAACAATTATTGTGGTTCATCCTATATTCCCCCTAACATCCTTACTCCCTTGCGACAGATGTGGGATAAACACACACGCAAATACTCTAACACACTCAACCCCTTTCCTACACAATCAACCATAAGATCAGATGCTCAACGGTTGTTACATCCCAGAGCCCAACTCAAGAAAGGACCTGATTTACGAATGCATATACAGTTACAGCTGTTTGAAAAAGCATGCAAGATTGAGCAAAAATTTACAACAATGTGAGATTTGATTAATCTATTCAATCTATGTCAAGTCCTAGGTGATGGAGATCAGATCCACCCTCTTCACCTGAGAAAAAAACAGTGTTGCCAGCACTGCCACTACCTGGGTGGGGGTACCCCACCGGAATCCCCACCGGCTAGGTACAAGGTCGTCAAGGTTCTCATTAGCAGCTTTGAGAATTTCCTTGCATATTATGCTCTCCCATCAGGGGGCTCTGGCTTTGTAGGACCAACCCTGCCAGGCAGGCTCAGAATCTTGAGGGGGCGGTGCTGCTCAAGTAGGTCTCTGACCGCATTTATTTTTCTGTTTTGGCTGCATATAGGCAACTCACAGCAGGTCCATAAAACAGATGGGGACTTATCTTTGGTGTATGGGTCGCTCAGGTGGGTGTCTAGGATATAGCGTTGGGGATAGTTCCATCATGAGATGTATAATACATTTGAAAATGTATATCCCTCATCTGCACAAAATTGAAAGCTCTCTCTCACAACCCCTGCTCACAGACACACGTTGGTTCTGGATATGCAACCATTTCCTTTCTCACTCACTTAACGCCACATTTATTCAAACACAAAAATGCACACCACACCTTCCATCACAATTCATCCACACATACCCACATACTGTGCCTTCTATGTCTTCTGTTTGCTATGTTTTTATCTCCACTATGTTGATTGAGTACTTGTGTTCTAATTTAGTTGTATTTGAAGATGTATTATTTTGCGTGTTATCTTTTCTTGTAATACCGTCTTATCCCTTTATAAAATGCTATACATACTATAAATGTGCTTTTTTATTACAATCCCTACCATAGCTAGTATTGGGTGTTCCATTATTCGACTCCTCTATTAGAACTTTCAGAATTTAAGACTTGCTGCATTACAAGTTTCACATGTTTGGTACTTTGAAAGTTCACCACATACAGTGCCTTCAGAAAGTATTCACACCCCTTTACTTTTTCCACATTTTGTTGTGTTACAGCCTGAATTTAAAATTGATTAAATTGAGATTTCTTGTCACTGAACCACACACAATATCTCATAATGTCAAAGTGGAATTATGTTTTTCAAAATGTTTACAAATGAATTAAAAATGAAAAGCTGTGACCGGAAAAAAAGTAATTTTCGGATGCCAGCATGCACACATCTTTCTCATGTCAGTCAGTCAAGTGATGTGCTATGTGGTCTAAATAACTCAACTGGCTAGTATGCCTGTCTGTAAAGAGAAGGGTGGGCTGTACGTTGATACTGCTGCTCTGATTGGATAGAGTCAGATATTTCTCTGTCCACCTGCTTCATAATTTCACCCGATCACTTTTCTGATTCAGTCTGATCATTCAAACTGCTGCTGCCTACTGTTAGCCTACTACCATGATAAATCAAATGGCAAGGATGTATGCTATCAACGTGCATAATATCTAACAAGTGGGGCGAGGGTAGGAAAGAAATATGAAATGCAGACGCGCATTCTGACTGATAGCAAACTTATCTGCCCACTGCAAGTTGAGGACACACAGATACAGGTCAGACACACAAACACACCACTCCACGGCTCCTAATCTGCAGCTTGTTTGGTCGATAAATGTGCAGGGAGTAAGGTATTTTGACAACATCTACTTAGGCATATTAAAACATTTCATTTTTTTCCGATCACAAGTATCATCCGATCCGACTATCAACTGTCGATTTACATATGGCTATGTCAGCATACGCTTAGTTGTCGGTCCATCCTCAGTTTTCTACTATTGCAGCAATTAAACTCTGTAACTGTTTTAAAGTCAACATTGGCCTCATGGTGAAATCCCTGAGCGGTTTCCTTCCTCTCTGCCAACTGAGTTAAGAAGGTCGCCTGTAGGAGGAAGGAGGAAAAAAAGTACTTTAAGCATATGTTTTCGTTTCAGTCGCCTCCATCTCCTCTAACTGAAGCTAATTGTAGAGATGTTTTTTCTATTGATAATGTAAAATTAACAGCCATACAGAAAGACTCATGTGAAGGTGAAATTACAGAGGAGGAACTTCTGGATGCAATTCAAGACTTTAAGTCCGGGAAAACTCCAGGGTTGGATGGCATACCAGTCGAGGTATACCAAACCTTTTTTGATATACTAAGAGGACCGTTATTAGCATGTTTTAACCACTCCTATGTAAACGGTAGATTATCTAACACTCAAGAAGAAGGTCTGATCTCATTATTACTGAAACAGGATACAAGTGGAACATATAAAGATCCAGTCCATTTTAAAAATTGGAGGCCCCTTACACTTCAGTGTTGTGATGCAAAAATTCTAGCCAAATGTATAGCGCATAGAATTAAAAAGGTATTGTCGGATATTATTCTTTCTAATCAGACAGGTTTTTTACATGGAAGATACAGTGGGGAAAAAAAGTATTTAGTCAGCCACCAATTGTGCAAGTTCTCCCACTTAAAAAGATGAGAGAGGCCTGTAATTTTCATCATAGGTACACGTCAACTATGACAGACAAAATGAGAAAAAAAAATCCAGAAAATCACATTGTAGTATTTTTTATGAATTTATTTGCAAATTATGGTGGAAAATAAGTATTTGGTCAATAACAAAAGTTTCTCAATACTTTGTTATATACCCTTTGTTGGCAATGACACAGGTCAAACGTTTTCTGTAAGTCTTCACAAGGTTTTCACACACTGTTGCTGGTATTTTGGCCCATTCCTCCATGCAGATCTCCTCTAGAGCAGTGAGGTTTTGGGGCTGTCGCTGGGCAACACAGACTTTCAACTCCCTCCAAAGATTTTCTATGGGGTTGAGATCAGGAGACTGGCTAGGCCACTCCAGGACCTTGAAATGCTTCTTACGAAGCCACTCCTTCATTGCCCGGGCGGTGTGTTTGGGATCATTGTCATGCTGAAAGACCCAGCCACGTTTCATCTTCAATGCCCTTGCTGATGGAAGGAGGTTTTCACTCAAAATCTCACGATACATGGCCCCATTCATTCGTTCCTTTACACGGATCAGTCGTCCTGGTCCCTTTGCAGAAAAAACAGCCCCAAAGCATGATGTTTCCACCCCCATACTTCACAGTAGGTATGGTGTTCTTTGGATGCAACTCAGCATTCTTTGTCCTCCAAACACGACGAGTTGAGTTTTTACCAAAAAGTTATATTTTGGTTTCATCTGACCATATGACATTCTCCCAATCCTCTTCTGGATCATCCAAATGCACTCTAGCAAACTTCAGACAGGCCTGGACATGTACTGGCTTAAGCAGGCGGACACGTCTTGCACTGCAGGATTTGAGTCCCTGGCGGCGTAGTGTGTTACTGATGGTAGGCTTTGTTACTTTGGTCCCAGCTCTCTGCAGGTCATTCACTAGGTCCCCCCGTGTGGTTCTGGGATTTTTGCTCACCGTTCTTGTGATCATTTTGACCCTACGGGGTGAGATCTTGCGTGGAGCCCCCAGATCGAGGGAGATTATCAGTGGTCTTGTATGTCTTCCATTTCCTAATAATTGCTCCCACAGTTGATTTCTTCAAACCAAGCTGCTTACCTATTGCAGATTCAGTCTTCCCAGCCTGGTGCAGGTCTACAATTTTGTTTCTGGTGTCCTTTGTCAGCTCTTTGGTCTTGGCCATAGTGGAGTTTGGAGTGTGACTGTTTGAGTTTGTGGACAGGTGTCTTTTATACTGATAACACGTTCAAACAGATGCCATTAATACAGGTAACGAGTGGAGGACAGAGGAGCCTCTTAAAGAAGAAGTTACAGGTCTGTGAGAGCCAGAAATCTTGCTTGTTTGTAGGTGACCAAATACTTATTTTCCACCATAATTTGCTAATAAATTCATAAAAAATCCTACAATGTGATTTTCTGGATTTTTTTTTCTCAATTTGTCTTTCATAGTTGACGTGTACCTATGATGAAAATTACAGGCCTCTCTCATCTTTTTAAGTGGGAGAACTTGCACAAATAGTGGCTGACTAAATACTTTTTTTCCCCACTGTACATTGGAGATAATATAAGGCAAGTATTGGAAACAATAGAACACTATGGAAAATCTGGGAAACCAGGCCTGCTATTCATAGCAGACTTCGAAAAGGCATTTGATAAAGTACGACTGGGTTTGTATAGAAATGCCTGGAGCATTTCAATTTTGGAGAATCTCTTATAAAATGGGTCAAAATCATGTATAGTAACCCTTGGTGTAAAATAGTAAATAATGGCTATTTCTCAGAAAGTTTTAAACTGTCAAGAGGAGTGAAACAAGGTTGTCCACTTTTGGCATATCTATTTATTGTGGCCATCGAGATGTTAGCTATTAAAATCAGATCCAACAATAATATCAGGGGATAGAAATCCAGGGCTTAAAAACAAAGGTGTCATTGTACACTGATGATTCATGTTTTCTTTTAAATCCACAACTAGAATCCCTCCACAGCCTCATAGAGGATCTAGATACATTTTCTAACCGCTCTGGATTACAACCAAATTATGACGAATGTACAATATTACAGTGGGGAGAACAAGTATTTGATACACTGCCGATTTTGCAGGTTTTCCTACTTACAAAGCATGTAGAGGTCTGTAATTTTTATCATAGGTACACTTCAACTGTGAGAGACAGAATCTAAAACAAAAATCCAGAAAATCACATTGTATGATTTTTAAGTAATTATCATGCTGGAAGACCCAGCCACGACCCATCTAATGCTCTTACTGAAGGAGGTTGTTGGCCAAGATCTCACGATACATGGCCCCATCCATCCTCCCCTCAATACGGTGCAGTCGTCCTGTCCCCTTTGCAGAAAAGCATCCCCAAAGAATGATGTTTCCACCTCCATGCTTCACGGTTGGGATGGTGTTCTTGGGGTTGTACTCACCCTTCTTCTTCCTCCAAACATGGCGAGTGGAGTTTAGACCAAAAAGCTCTATTTTTGTCTAGTTTACTCCAAGTACGGAAAGGGTGGTGGGTTTTGGAATGTAAAAATGGGGAATATATTTTTTTTAAGGATATGTATGTGTATGTATGTATGTATATATATATATATATATATATATATATATATATATATATATATATATATATATATATATATATATATATATATATATATATATATATATATACATACATACATACATACACATACATATCCTTATAAAAAATATATATATACAGTGGGGGAAAAAAGTATTTAGTCAGCCACCAATTGTGCAAGTTCTCCCACTTAAAAAGATGAGAGAGGCCTGTAATTTTCATCATAGGTACACGTCAACTATGACAGACAAATTGAGGGAAAAAAATACTGAAAATCACATTGTAGGATTTTTAATGAATTTATTTGCAAATTATGGTGGAAAATAAGTATTTGGTCACCTACAAACAAGCAAGATTTCTGGCTCTCACAGACCTGTAACTTCTTCTTTAAGAGGCTCCTCTGTCCTCCACTCGTTACCTGTATTAATGGCACCTGTTTGAACTTGTTATCAGTATAAAAGACACCTGTCCACAACCTCAAACAGTCACACTCCAAACTGCACTATGGCCAAGACCAAAGAGCTGTCAAAGGACACCAGAAACAAAATTGTAGACCTGCACCAGGCTGGGAAGACTGAATCTGCAATAGGTAAGCAGCTTGGTTTGAAGAAATCAACTGTAGGAGCAATATTTAGGAAATGGAAGACATACAAGACCACTGATAATCTCCCTCGATCTGGGGCTCCACGCAAGATCTCACCCCGTGGGGTCAAAATGATCACAAGAACGGTGAGCAAAAATCCCAGAACCACACAGGGGGACCTAGTGAATGACCTGCAGAGAGCTGGGACCAAAGTAACAAAGCCTACCATCATTAACACACTACGCCGCCAGGGACTCAAATCCTGCAGTGCAAGACGTGTCCCCCTGCTTAAGCCAGTACATGTCCAGGCCCGTCTGAAGTTTGCTAGAGTGCATTTGGATGATCCAGAAGAGGATTGGGAGAATGTCATATGGTCAGATGAAACCAAAATAGAACTTTTTGGTAAAAACTCAACTCGTCGTGTTTGGAGGACAAAGAATGCTGAGTTGCATCCAAAGAACACCATACCTACTGTGAAGCATGGGGGTGGAAAATCATGCTTTGGGGCTGTTTTTCTGCAAAGGGACCAGGACAACTGACCCGTGTCAAGGAAAGAATGAATGGGGCCATGTATCGTGAGATTTTGAGTGAAAACCTCCTTCCATCAGCAAGGGCATTGAAGATGAAACGTGGCTGGGTCTTTCAGCATGACAATGATCCCAAATACACCGCCCGGGCAACGAAGGAGTGGCTTCGTAAGAAGCATTTCAAGGTCCTGGAGTGGCCTAGCCAGTCTCCAGATCTCAACCCCATAGAAAATCTTTGGAGGGAGTTGAAAGTCCGTGTTGCCCAGCGACAGCCCCAAAACATCACTGCTCTAGAGGAGATCTGCATGGAGGAATGGGCCAAAATACCAGCAACAGTGTGTGAAAACCTTGTGAAGACTTACAGAAAACGTTTGACCTGTGTCATTGCCAACAAAGGGTATATAACAAAGTATTGAGAAACTTTTGTTATTGACCAAATACTTATTTTCCACCTTAATTTGCAAATAAATTCATTAAAAATCCTACAATGTGATTTTCTGGATTATTTTTTCTCATTTTGTCTGTCATCGTTGACATGTACCTATGATGAAAATTACAGGCCTCTCTCATCTTTTTAAGTGGGAGAACTTGCACAATTGGTGGCTGACTAAATACTTTTTTCCCCACTGTATATATAAACATGGGGGATTGGAAGTGATGCAGACAATTACATTGATGGAAGTTACATTCTATCTGCAATATTAAGCTGATTTACCCCCTTAAAACCCCCCCTTTTTTTTTTTTTTATAAAACAAATAAGATGAAAAAAAAGGACGCCTGTATCTTTGTAGTTACTGGGTGTATTGATACACCATCCAAAGTGTAATTAATAACTTCACCTTGCTCAAAGGGATATTCAATGTCTGCTTTTCTTTTAACCATCTACCAATAGGTGCCCTTCTTTGCAAGGCACTGGAAAACCTCCCTGGTCTTTGTGGTTGAATCTGAGTTTTAAATTCACTGCTCGACTAAGGGACATTACAAATAATTTTGTGTGGGGTACAGAGATGAGATAGTCATTCAAAATTCATGTAAATTTAACCACTATTACTACACACAGAATGAGTCCATGCAACTCATTATGTGACTTGTTAAGCACATTTTTACTCCTTAAATTATTTAGGCTTGCCATAACAAAGGGGTTGAATACTTATTGACTCAAGACATTTCAGCTTTCTAAAAATCTAATTCCACTTTGACATTATGGGGTATTGTGTGTAGGCCAGTGGCACAAAATCATAATTGTATCCATTTTAAATTCAGACTGTAACACAACAAAATGTGGAAAAAGTCAAGGGATGTGAATACTTTCTGAAGGCAGTGTACCTGAATTTTGCAGACCCTACCTGCAAGTCACATAATGCCAGCTGGCAAAGTGATGTAATTCCTATTGGAATCCAGCCAGAGTTAGGATATCCAACAGTAGGAATTTTTATTCACCCGCAACCTGCATTCAGAAAGACTGTCAGGGTTAGGAGCATTGTGAGGTAACTACCTAAGCCATTTAAACTGGAACAACTATTTCAGTAACGGGGTGCACAAAATCTAACTAACTGATTGGATTAGTTTAGAAAAATGTATGTTATTTGTCTTTGAGTAGTGTAAGATTAATCAATCAATGCAAAAACACTACTGCATTGAAAACAATTGTAAAAATCTACCTGCAGTAGAGCATACTGGGAAATATGATATGTAATCACTTTCTTTACCATTGTTTTACAGTAACTTACAGGTAACTGGCTGCCAGTAAGTTACTGTAAATAAAACAGCTTTACGATACCAATTCCATTACTGTAATCCATTGATGGTACCATTACTGGTAGTGTAATCTATTGTAAGGGGTGGGGGAGGGGGAGAGTTGTTTGAATTCAGGCTAAGTGACGCTGCAATTTGCCTAATTTCCACATGGGGCCTACGTTTTACACATGTGGCCTACGTTTTGGCTCCTATTTTGTGTGCTTGGTTTACTTTTAACAATAGACAATTATTTATTTGTATGATGTGCCTTTCTGATTGTATATTTTTATATAATACAAAACAGCACGGCCACAAACCAATCAATGCATATAAAATAACAAAAGAGGTACCAATGAATTAAGAATAAAATATAATACTATATATTACATTTTATAAATGTATAATAATAATTTGCTAAAATGTTTTCTCTCTTTGCGATGGTAATGTCTTAAATATATAAAATATTTCCCGGTTCTTGAATTTATTATACAAGAGACAAAATTCACAAATTCTACACCACAACGGCAGAGTCATGTCTTAAGTGTAAAACTAATAATGACTCTATTGAGAATGCTGTAAAGTCCAAATGTTATTGGTGGAGCTAGAAAGTTGGCTGTCAGAAGTATTACAATGTGAACTTACTTTTAATCCGTCTGTGTATTGCCTAGTTAAATAAGGATTAAATACAAAAATAAAATTAAAAAAAGACATGGCATGTGGGGATGTTGTGAAATACCCACTGGGCTGTATGTTTCTCTTCTCATCACTCATCTTGAGAAAATATACTAAAAACTTGGAAATGCATAAATCCACCATCATTAACACAATGGAAAAATCTAATGATTTGTTATTGAAATAGTATGGGAGACAATTTAAGGCCAAGTGTTAAACAATAATGCAGGCACTCGGAATGGGGGTATGAGCGTGCAGGTCTGGGCAGATGAGATGTTGTCATTGTTTGTGTGTGTCTGTAAATTGTTGTTTGTGTAAGTTTGTATCTGGAGTAAAAAAAAAATGAATATACATTGGCTTGCGAAAGTATTCACCCCCCTTGGCATTTTACACAACATGCCTACAACTTTGAACTTTGAAGTCAATACTTTGTAGAGCCACCTTTTGCAGCCATTACAGCTGCAAGTATATTGGGGTATGTCTCTATAAGCTTGGCACATCTAGCCACTGGGATTTTTGCCCATTCTTCAAGGCAAAACTGCTCCAGCTCCTTGGATGGGTTCAGCTGGTGTACAGCAATCTTTAAGTCATGCCACAGATTCTCAATTGGTGTGAGGTCTGGGCTATGACTAGGCCATTCCAAGACATTTAAATGTTTCCCATTAAACCACTCGAGTGTTGCTTTAGCAGTATGCTTAGGGTCATTGTCCTGCTGGAAGGTGAAACTCCGTCCCAGTGTCAAATCTCTGGAAGACTGAAACAGGTTTCCCTCAAGAATTTCCCTGTATTTAGCGCCATACATAATTCCTTAAAATTTGACCAGTTTCCCAGTCCCTGCCGATGAAAAACATCCTCACAGCATGATGCTGTTTCACTGTGGGGATGGTGTTCTCAGGGTGATGAGATGTGTTGGGTTTGTGCCAGACATAGCGTTTTCCATAGCTAAATTTTAGTCTCGTCTGACCAGAGTACCTTCTTCCATATGTTTGGGGAGTCTCCCACATACCTTTTGGTGAACACCAAACGTGTTTGCTCATTTTTTTCTTTAAGCATTGGCTTTTTTCTGGCCACTCTTCTGTAAAGCCTAGCTCTGTGGAGTGTACGGCTTAAAGTGGTCCTATGGACAGATACTCCAATCTCCACTGTAGAGCTTTGCAGCTCCTTCAGGGTTATCTTTGGTCTCTTAATGCCCTCCTTGCCTGGTCCATGAGTTTTGGTGGGCGGCCCTCTCTTGGCAAAAATTATATTTTTTTATAACCCAACCCTGATCTGTACTTCTCCTTAGATTGCGTACAGGTGGACTTTATTTAACTAATTATGTAACTTCTAAAGGTAATTGGTTGCACCAGATCTTATTTAGGGGCTTCATAGCAAAGGGGGTGAATACATATACAGTACACCACTTTTCCATTATTTATTTTGTATAAAGTTATTTTTTTTCATTTAACTTCACCAATTTGGACTGTTTTGTGTATGTCCATTACATAAAATCCAAATAAAAATCAATTTAAATTACAGGTTTTAATGCAACAAAATAGGAAAAATGCCAAGGGGGATGAATATACAGTGGGGAGAACAAGTATTTGATACACTGCCGATTTTGCAGGTTTTCCTACTTACAAAGCATGTAGAGGTCTGTAATTTTTATCATAGGTACACTTCAACTGTGAGAGACGGAATCTAAAACATAAATCCAGAAAATCACATTGTATGATTTTTAAGTAATTAATTTGCATTTTATTGCATGACATAAGTATTTGATCACCTACCAACCAGTAAGGATTCCGGCTCTCACAGACCTGTTAGTTTTTCTTTAAGAAGCCCTCCTGTTCTCCACTCATTACCTGTATTAACTGCACCTGTTTGAACTCGCTACCTGTATAAAAGACACCTGTCCACACACTCAATCAAACAGACTCCAACCTCTCCACAATGGCCAAGACCAGAGAGCTGTGTAAGGACATCAGGGATAAAATTGTAGACCTGCACAAGGCTGGGATGGGCTACAGGACAATAGGCAAGCAGCTTGGTGAGAAGGCAACAACTGTTGGCGCAATTATTAGAAAATGGAAGAAGTTTAAGATGACGGTCAATCACCCTCGGTCTGGGGCTCCATGCAAGATCTCACCTTGTGGGGCATCAATGATCATGAGGAAGGTGAGGGATCAGCCCAGAACTACACGGCAGGACCTGGTCAATGACCTGAAGAGAGCTGGGACCACAGTCTCAAAGAAAACCATTAGTAACACACTACGCCGTCATGGATTAAAATACTGCAGCGCACGCAAGGTCCCCCTGCTCAAGCCAGCGCATGTCCAGGCCCATCTGAAGTTTGCCAATGACCATCTGGATGATCCAGAGGAGGAATGCGAGAAGGTCATGTGGTCTGATGAGACAAAAATAGAGCTTTTTGGTCTAAACTCCACTCGCCGTGTTTGGAAGAAGAAGAAGGATGACTACAACCCCAAGAACACCATCCCAACCGTGAAGCATGGAGGTGGAAACATCATTCTTTGGGGATGCTTTTCTGCAAAGGGGACAGGACGACTGCACCGTATTGAGGGGATGATGGATGGGGCCATGTATCGCGAGATCTTGGCCAACAACCTCCTTCCCTCAGTAAGAGCATTGAAGATGGGTCATGGCTGGGTCTTCCAGCATGACAACGACCCGAAACACACAGCCAGGGCAACTAAGGAGTGGCTCCGTAAGAAGCATCTCAAGGTCCTGGAGTGGCGTAGCCAGTCTCCAGACCTGATCCCAATAGAACATCTTTGGAGGGAGCTGAAAGTCCGTATTGCCCAGCGACAGCCCCGAAACCTGAAGGATCTGGAGAAGGTCTGTATGGAGGAGTGGGCCAAAATCCCTGCTGCAGTGTGTGCAAACCTGGTCAAGACCTACAGGAAACGTATGATCTCTGTAATTGCAAACAAAGGTTTCTGTACCAAATATTAAGTTCTGCTTTTCTGATGTATCAAAAACTTATGTCATGCAATAAAATGCAAATAAATTACTTAAAAATCATGCAATGTGATTTTCTGGATTTTTGTTTTAGATTCCGTCTCTCACAGTTGAAGTGTACCTATGATAAACATTACAGACATCTACATGTTTTGTAAGTAGTAAAACCTGCAAAATCGGCAGTATATCAAATACTTGTTCTCCCCACCTTATATATATATACATTATAAAAATATATAAATAAAGATGCCTGGTTAAGGCTTGTATTGTTAAGAAGTCACCATTTGACTACAATATATTGGCCAATAAATGTAAACGTTTTATGTAAAGATCACTTTGGAGTCATGTGTTCATGTTATTGAACCACAGCCATTTCTTGACTTGAGGGGATTTTATTTAATTGCTTGTAACCCAATTGAATAATTGAGTGAAAAAAAAGTTAAAAAAAATCAACTCAGAACAAGACGATAAGTATTTACTTAATTTTACAGGGACTTGATTAAAATGAAGAAATTTGGATAGGTCATTCCAAAGCAAAAAATCTACCCGGAACAAGATGAAAACATGGGGTGCATTTACATGAAACAATATTTGGGCCTTTAGAGGAATACATTTTAGGGGTCGATCCAAAGAGTCATATTTTACAGTGCAACCTAATATTTAGATTTTCAGGAGCTTCAATGAATTAGATGTTACCAAATCAAGTAAAACAGTTAACATACTCCAATCCAAGAATTTGCTTTTCTTTAAACCTAATTATGAGGTTGTAATTGCATTGTATTTTAGTTTTCAGTAAAGCAAAAAATACATTTTGAAAAATACTATAATGTAGGTTTAGTTGCAGTCAAATTAGATTTTACTGTATTGAACTTGTCACGATCGTCGGATGAAGTGGACCAATGCGCAGCGTTATTTGCGAACATACTTCTTTTTATTAGAATGAACACACGAACAAAAACAACAAACGATAACGTGACGTCCTCGGTTCTAACACAAACCTGTACTGGAACAAGATCCCACCCCAAACAATGCCAAACGGCTACCTAAGTATGGCTCCCAATCAGAGACAACGAGCTACAGCCGTCTCCGATTGGGAGCCACCCTGGCCAACATAGAAATACTAAACTAGAACAAAACCCAATGAAAACTCACACCCTGGCTCAACATACTAGAGTCCCCAGAGCCAGGGCGTGACAGAACTATTGATTTGATTGTAATCAAATGATACAAGTATGATTGACCTAATAATTATATTTAATGTAAAGTATATATTTGACCTGAAAAAAATCATGTTACCACTTGAAGTAATGTATTTAAGTTGATCCAACAAATCACTTTTTTCAGTGGTGTTATTACATTTACCGTTGATACAGGGCTCCCTTGGAAAACAGGCCTTGGTGTAAATGGTACTCCCTGCTAAAATAAAGGTAAAATAAAATATAATATTTACTGTCATTAACTAAAGACACACACACACACACACACACACACACACACACACACACACACACACACACACACACACACACACACACACACACACACACACACACACACACGGATATAGTGGAGGACTTGGGTCAGTAGTGTTTGTGAGTAGTTGTAAATGAGGAACATGTGCTAGTAATTATTATACTGTAGCCACACCATGCAATTTAATGCCTCAGCACATTATGACTGAGTAGGATCACTCCCTTTCCTTTGACCTTGCACATTATACTACTTTCACTTACTAAACCACAACCCCCCTCCCCTAAACTAAACATAGCAATACCCCTCCCCAAGATTAATTGATCATAAATGTAGCCCTAATTTGGACCAAGTCAGCTGGTAAATGGGGCACCTTTCCCTGAGTGTTAGTGAAATGTGTACGTGTACATTGATACATTTTGATTATTTATCAATTACGACCAAATGAACTGAATCTATTGAATAAATTGTAGCCTGATTGCTATAATAGAGTTTGAAAATATGGCTATAGATAATGATTCCAGCTAATAGTCTTTTCCGGACACGGTTGCTGGCTTGTCGGGAAAGACAATACAGAATTCATTTTTCACAGAATCAGTTGAGAGCCAGCCCAATCTTTCATTAATCAGACACATTATGGGGCTGATCCGCCGTAATACATGGCGCTTTGTTCAGAAAGCCTAAAACACTGTCATATTTTATGTCAATTACCCATAATTTCACTGTTTCTCCATCAAGGCATCTTGTAATTGTTAGCATATGCTAAAGTAAACTCATGCCCTTACAAAAAAAAGTGTGAAATTTGCAGTTTCACTGTTGATCTTAAATTTCACATATAAAACCATATTTTCACATGTATTACATTTAGAGTTCACATGTTAATACCACCTTTTCTCATGTGAGGAGAATAACATGTTTTCCTGAGGTGTATTATTTTTTAGTTTTGACAGTGTGAAAACTAGTGAGATTTTGTCATTTACATGAGTGTAGCCAATCTAAGTAGCTAGCTAGCTAACTTACTTTTGAATGAGTGTATTTACAGTGGGGAAAAAAAGTATTTAGTCAGCCACCAATTGTGCAAGTTCTCCCACTTAAAAAGATGAGAGAGGCCTGCAATTTTCATCATAGGTACACGCCAACTATGACAGACAAAATGAGGAAAAAAATTCCAGAAAATCACATTGTAGAATTTTTAATGAATTTATTTGCAAATTATGGTGGAAAATAAGTATTTGGTCAATAACAAAAGTTTCTCAATACTTTGTTATATACCCTTTGTTGGCAATGACACAGGTCAAACATTTTCTGTAAGTCTTCACAAGGTTTTCACACACTGTTGCTGGTATTTTGGCCCATTCCTCCATGCAGATCTCCTCTAGAGCAGTGATGTTTTGGGGCTGTCGCTGGGCAACACGGACTTTCAACTCCCCTCCAAAGATTTTCTATGGGTTTGAGATCTGGAGACTGGCTAGGCCACTCCAGGACCTTGAAATGCTTCTTACGAAGCCACTCCTTCGTTGCCGGGCGGTGTGTTTGGGATCATTGTCATGCTGAAAGACCCAGCCACGATTCATCTTCAACGCCCTTGCTGATGGAAGGAGGTTTTCACTCAAAATCTCACGATACATGGCCCTATTCATTCTTTCCTTTACACGGATCAGTCGTCCTGGTCCCTTTGCAGAAAAAACAGCTCCAAAGCATGATGTTTCCACCCCCATGCTTCACAGTAGGTATGGTGTATTCTTTGGATGCAACTCAGCATTCTTTGTCCTCCAAACACGACGAGTTGAGTTTTTACCAAAAAGTTATATTTTGGTTTCATCTGACCATATGACATTCTCCCAATCCTCTTCTGGATCATCCAAATGCACTCTAGCAAACTTCAGACGGGCCTGGACATGTACTGGCTTAAGCAGGGGGACACGTCTCGCACTGCAGGATTTGAGTCCCTGGCGGCGTAGTGTGTTACTGATGGTAGGCTTTGTTACTTTGGTCCCAGCTCTCTGCAGGTCATTCACTAGGTCCCCCCGTGTGGTTCTGGGATTTTTGCTCACCGTTCTTGTGATCATTTTGACCCCACGGGGTGAGATCTTGCGTGGAGCCCCAGATCGAGGGAGATTATCAGTGGTCTTGTATGTCTTCCATTTCCTAATAATTGCTCCCACAGTTGATTTCTTCAAACCAAGCTGCTTACCTATTGCAGATTCAGTCTTCCCAGCCTGGTGCAGGTCTACAATTTTGTTTCTGGTGTCCTTTGACAGCTCTTTAGTCTTGGCCATAGTGGAGTTTGGAGTGTGACTGTTTGAGGTTGTGGACAGGTGTCTTTTATACTGATAACAAGTTCAAACAGGTGCCATTAATACAGGTAACGAGTGGAGGACAGAGGAGCCTCTTAAAGAAGAAGTTACAGGTCTGTGAGAGCCAGAAATCTTGCTTGTTTGTAGGTGACCAAATACTTATTTTCCACCATAATTTGCAAATAAATAAATTAAAAATCCTACAATGTGATTTTCTGGATTTTTTTTCCTCATTTTGTCTGTCATAGTTGACGTGTACCTATGATGAAAATTACAGGCCGCTCTCATCTTTTTAAGTGGGAGAACTTGCACAATTGGTAGCTGACTAAATACTTTTTTTCCCCACTGTACATGTGTACATATGAACCATGGTAATGACATGTATTTTAGAATGTAATTAATCTAATCCCGCCAGTTACAAAAGCACACATGTGAAACTTAGAATATCACGTATTGGGAAACCACGTGTCTGAGTCATGTGGAAAATAAACATGAAAAATAAACATGTGACAAAAAAAAACGTGAAAAATCCATGTGAAACTTTACACGTGTCCAAAAAGCATGTGTCTGACTCATGTGAGAGACAGAAAATATCTATATTTTGTTTCTCTACGTCGCATTTTTCATGTGACTTTTTGAAATGTTTTTTTAAAGGGCCGTGCCGCCCTCCAGGAGTTCCATGGAGGATGTACACCAGGACTAAGCGACAGGCTGGTGATGAAACAAGCCGTGGTCTTAATTTACTTTTCTTTCCCAGCCGTGGAGCTTATAGGAAGGGTGGAGCTGGGCAGGTTTTATAATCGGCCTGCCACTGTGTTTCCCTAAGTGAATGGAAAAGCAGCTCACTAGGAAATAGAAAAATCTATATTTAGGTTCCCACTCACACACAATAACACAGTGTGTTTAATAACATATATTATATAATAATATTATATTATATAATATATAAATATTTAATAACAGCCCTGTTTCGTTCCCTATAGTTCCCTTTTCATGTGAATATTCTATCATCTACATAAAACAATATGCACATTTTCCCACCAAAGACGTTTCCATCAGACTGACTTATTGTAGATAAAAAACTGTGCGTGATGACGTAGAGCACATAAATAATAACCTTTGTGGTTAAATTCCCATGTACCGTGGCTCCCGAGTGGCGCAGCGGTCAAAGGCACTGCATCGCAGTGTTGCAGAGTCACTACAGCCTGGGGTTCGATCCCAGGCTGGGAGTCACATAGGGCGGTGCACAATTGGTCCAGTGTCGTCCGGGTTAGGGGGGCTTTACTTGGCTCATCGCCCTCTAGCGACTCCTTGTGGCGGGCCAGGTGCCTACAAGCTGACTTCGGTCATCAGTTGAACGGTGTTTCCTCCAAAACATTGGTGCAGCTGGCATCCACGTTAAGCGAGCGATTGTTAAGAAGCGCGGCTTGGCCAGTCATGTTTCAGAAGATGTATGACTCGACCTTTGCCTCTCCCGAGCCTGTTGGGGAGTTGCAGCGATGAGACAAAATCGTAATTGGATATCAAAAAAAGAGGGGGTAAAATGACAGCAAAGAAAACAAAACATGTACCTGATTTAAAAAAAAAAACTAGTTAAATGGGTTTTCAGCATATTTTCAACTCTATTGATGCGTTTGTCACAACAACTGTTGAATTATATATACTGAACAAAAATATAAAACCCAACATGTAAGTGTTGATCCAATGTTATTTCTCTCAAATGTGCACAGATTTGATTACATCCCTGTTAGTGAGCATTTCTCCTTTGCCAAGATAATCCATCCAACTGATAGGTGTGGAATATCAAGAAGCTGATTAAACAGCATGATCATTACACAGGTGGACCTTGTCCTAGGGACAATAAAAGGCCACCATAAAATGTGCAGTTGTCACACAACACAATGCCACAGATGTCTCAAGTTTTGAGGGAGCATGCAATTGGCATGCTGACTGCAGGAATGTCCACCAGAGCTGTTGCCAGAGAATTCAATGTTACTTTCTCTACCATAAGCCGCCTTCAACTTCATTTTAGAGAATTTGGCAGTACATCCAACCGGCCTCACAACCACAGACCACGTGTAACCACGCCATTCTAGGACCTCTATATCCGGCTTCTTCACCTGCGGGATCGTCTGCGACCAGCCACCCGGACATCTGATGAAACTGTGGATTTGAACAACTGAAGACTTTCTGAATAAACGGTCAGAAACCGTCTCAGGGAAGCTAATCTGCGTTCTCGTCCTCCTCACCAGGTTCTTGACCTGACTAGTTCGGCTTCGTAATCAACTTCAGTGGGCAAATGCTCACCTTCGATGGCCACTGGCACGCTGGAGAAGTGTGCTCTTCATGGATGCATCCCAGTTTCAACTGTACCAGGCAGGCGGCAGACAGCGTGTAGGGCATTGTGTGCGCGAGCAGTTTGCTGATGTCAATGTTGGCAACAGAGTGCCCCATAGTGGCAGTGGGGTTATGGTATGGGCAGTCAGGCATAAGCTACGGACAACAAACACAATTGCATTTTATCGATGGCGAGATACCATGACGAGATCCTGAGATTTTCTGATCCATGCCCCTACTTTTTCTTAAAAGATATCTGTGACCAACAGAAGCATATCAATATTCCCAGTCATGTGAAATCCATAGATTAGGGCCTAATTTATTTATTTCAATTGACTGATTTCCCTATACTGTATGAACTGTAACAGTAAAATCTTTGAAATTGTTGTATGTTGCATTTATATTTTTGTTCAGTGTAGTATTCTGGTCTTGGTATGTGCACTCTAGCCAACAGCTCACAGATACAGTGCGGGTAGGCTACCTAAATGATGCAATTATTATGGATAAGAGCTAGATTATTTTTATTTGTCAAATGGCAGCCAAGCATCAATCATCATGTCGCCAGAAACAGACCCTTGATATTTATTGGAAAGGAACATCAACTCATCACCTTTCACTTCGCCACCCTGTGAAGTTAATCATAATTTACTTAATATGTAGCCTAATAACCTGCATGCTAATAAACTGCATGCTTTTACCGACACAAAAACATCCCACCATGTCGAACGAACAAATTGTCTGTCGACATTTATAAAATTGTACCGGCATTTTCTGTTTCCATAAACCCGGTATTGACTTTTTCCATGAGTCAGGTAATTCATCTGCATGAAATGGTTGGATAGAAACGTGGTGACAACCAAATTATTACTGTCATTTTATTACAGCCATCCTCTGGCTGCAACTGCAAGTCATATCTGGGAAACTGCTGGTGAGATCTGTGTGTGTGTGTGTGTGTGTGTGGAATGGACTCGTTGAGAGCATTTCATTTGAGTTGACACAGTGACAGCAGATACAGTATGCATTACCTTGGCTGGGCAGTGTCTGTATGTGTACACCACAGATCATTCAAAACAACCACTGAAAACACAGGCCTGCTGTAGGGTGAATTAGTCCGGTCTGGACTAATCTCCTGATGTCAGCATTGGTTAACGGCCGGCTAACTGTAGCCTGTAATGGCATGGCGTTATAATCCACTATGTCCCCATTCATACGCCTGCTATCTATAAACAATGACCAACGTTAAATTGGTCAAGAACATAGTAGTGACTATCTCAATTTGTAGAGAGAGCATTATAGCATTTATCCCAGCAGACACACACACATATACACACCTCTGACCTCTTCCTGATAAAGAAGGAAAACTAATCAGTCTCACGGCAGCCAATCATATTTTGAAATTATTGCATACTGTACTGACCTCAGGGTTGGGTAACATTCACCGTGAATGTCATGGTGTTGAACTTAAAAGTCTGTACATTAAATGGTTTTAAAACCACTGTAGGATTTAAAAACAAAATGTATAGACATCAAGCTAATTGTGTTACACTACTTGCCACAAAATTTGCCACACTGGGGGAACCTTTCTAGGTCACAAAGGTTCCTTGAGGAACCCCTCTGGCAAAGGTTCTGTGACATGATGTATATATTTTCGCAACAGTGTCACAGCTTATACTCGAAAGCTGGGCTGCCTGTGTAACGCTTCAAACAATAAACTTTTTGTGATGGGAGGGGTCATATTTTGAACCTTTTTAATAATATATTATGCATCTGTTGGTCTCAGATACTGTACATTAAAACCAGTCAGTATCTGGTGTGACCACCATTTGCCTCATGCAGCACGACACATCACCTTCGCATAGAGTTGATCAGGCTGTTGATTGTGGCCTGTGGAATGTCGTCCCACTCCTCTTCAATGGCTATGTGAAGTTGCTGGATTATGGCATGAACTGGAACACGCTGTCATACACGTCAAGCCAGAGCATCCCAAACATGCTCAACGGGTGACATGTCTGGTGACTATGCAGGCCATAAAAGAACTGGGACATTTTCAGCTTCCGGGAATTGTGTACAGATCCTTGTGATATAGGGCCTTGCATTATCATGCTGAAACATGAGGTGATGGCGGCGGATGAATGGAACGACAATGGGCCTCAGGATCTCGTCACGGTATCTCTGTGCATTCAAATTGCCATCGATAAAATGCTATTGTCTTTGTTATCTTTGTAAACCGCTCACCCACATAACACAATACACATGCTCTGCGGTTGTGAGGCCGGCTGAACATTAAATTCTCTGGCAACAGCTCTGGTGGACATTCCTGCAGTCAGCATGCCAATTGCATGCTCCCTCAAAACTTCAGACATCTGTGTCATTGTGTTGTGTGACAAAACTGCACATTTTAGATTGGCCTTTTATTGTCCCCATCACAATGTGCACCTGTGTAATGATTATGTTGTTTAATCAGCTTCTTGATATTCCACACCTGTCAGGTGGATGGATTATCTTGGCAAAGGAGACATGCTCACTAACAGGGCCGTAAAACATTTGTGCACACAATCTTTGTGCGTGTGGAAAATGTTGGGGATATTTTATTTCAGCTCATGAAACATGATATCAACAATTTACATGTTGCGTTTCTATTTTTGTTCAGTGTACAAGGGCTTGAGTGAGAGGACTAACTGGTGTCGTCAAGTGGCCACAGTTCCTAAGCAATTTCAATGCACTTTTATGACTCAGAAGAGTATTCAACTATAAGTCACTTATTTTTAGCTCTCTTAGCCGTACCTTTGAGGAACTAGAGCAAGCACCCTTGCATTTGTCTAGTTTGGAACACACTGCCATCACACAATAACTATTGTTGTTTACGCAACCCAGAAACGGTCCATTATCAATAGCAATCTGGGTCAGGTGGGCATGATTTGAAAGGTTGTTCTATTACAGTGTTAGGTTTTCCCAAACATTTTAAACCAGCATCAGGATATTGAGTTTATCATGGTTCATGTGTGATTCAATTACATTTTGAAGGGCAGCTCAGAACAGCTGAAGACGGATTTTAAAGAACTGATTGGGTTACTGCTTGACACCAACAAACGCTCCATAATATCTGGCCCTCCCTAAATCGTGGCATTGAACATTTCAGCAGACTTTTAGCCCTCCATAACTGACTATTGCAGCTCTGTGGGTGTAAATTTTTTGACAATTTTGATACCTTCTGCAAAAAAAACTCGTTTTACAAGGAGGATGTGTTCCACCCAAATCGTTTGGGTTCCTGGATCCTTTCACAGCATTATAAGGCTGCGTTGAGACAAGGACTTATCAATGACCCAAGCCCAGCTCAGTTAATCCCTACCATTGAGTCGCTGAGTTGTCATAATGCTTCAGCAAAAGTACATTATCACAGGGGCGTTGGAAGAAACAATGTTACTAACTTAATTTATTATATTTACATTTTAGTCATTTTAGCAGACACTGTTATCCAGAGCAACTTACAGTTAGTGAGTGCATACATTTTCATACTGGCCCCCCGTGGGAAACGAACCCACAACCCTGGTGTTGCAAGCGCCATGCTCTACCGACTGAGCTACAGGGGACTCTAACTGCCCTGGATGCCTCTGCTGATCAAACAGCTATTGTATGCAGTATCATGTGCCTATGAACCAGAGTTATACTGTTTGCAAATAAGTCTGGCAGCACAACCGATTGGCAAACGTACTGCAAATTGAGAAATCATGTGACTAAACTGAATAGAAACAAGAAACTATACTATGAAACAAAGATAAATGATATAAAGAATGATAGCAAAAAGCTTTGGAGCACCTTAAATTACATTTAGGTCAAAAAGGCAAACTCAGCTCTATCATTCATTGAATCCGATGGCTCATTCATCACAAAACCCACTGATATTGCCAACTACTTTAATACTTTTTTATTTGGCAAGATTAGCAAACTTGGGCATGACATGCCAGCAGCAAACACTAACACTACACATCCAAGTATATCTGACCAAATGATGAAAGACAAGCATTGTTATTTTGAATTCCGTAAAGTGAGTGTGGAAGAGGTGAAAAAATTATTGTTGTCTATCAGCAATGACAAGCCACCGGGGTGTGACAACTTGGATGGAAAATTACTGAGGACAATAGCAAACAATATTGCCACTGCTATTTGCCATATCTTAAATGTAAACCTACTAGAAAGTATGTGCCCTCAGGCCTGGAGGGAAGCAAAAGTAATTCCACTACCTAAGAATGGTAAAGCCCTTTACTGGCTCAAATAGCTGACCAATCAGCCTGTTACCAACCCTTAGTAATGTTTTAGATTTTTATTTTGACCAGATACAATGCTATTTTACAGTAAACAGATTGACAACAGACTTTCAGCATGCTTATAAGGAAGGACATTCAACAAGCACAGTACTGACACAATTTACTGATGATTTGCTGAGAGAAATTGATATCAAAAAGATTGTGGGGACAGTTTTGTTAGACTTCAGTGCGGCTTTTGAGATTATCGATCATAGTCTGCTGCTGGAAAAACGTACAGTGGTGAAAAAAAGTATTTAGTCAGCCACCAATTGTGCAAGTTCTCCCACTTAAAAAGATGAGAGGCCTGTAATTTTCATCATAGGTACACATCAACTATGAAAGACAAATTGAGAAAAAAAATCCAGTAAATCACATTGTAGGATTTTTAATGAATTTATTTGCAAATTATGGTGGAAAATAAGTATTTGGTCACCTACAAACAAGCAAGATTTCTGGCTCTCACAGACCTGTAACTTCTTCTTTAAGAGGCTCCTCTTTCCTCCACTCGTTACCTGTATTAATGGCACCTGTTTGAACTTGTTATCAGTATAAAAGACACCTGTCCACAACCTCAAACAGTTACACTCCAAACTCCACTATGGCCAAGAGCTGTCAAAGGACACCAGAAACAAAATTGTAGACCTGCACCAGGCTGGGAAGACTGAATCTGCAATAGGTAAGCAGCTTGGTTTGAAGAAATCAACTGTGGGAGCAATTATTAGGAAATGGAAAACATACAAGACCATTGATATCTCCCTCGATCTGGGGCTCCACGCAAGATCTCACCCCATGGGGTCAAAATGATCACAAGAACGGTGAGCAAAAATCCCAGAACCACACGGGGGACCTAGTGAATGACCTGCAGAGAGCTGGGACCAAAGTAACAAAGCCTACCATCAGTAACACACTACGCCGCCAGGGACTCAAATCCTGCAGTGCCAGACGTGTCCCCCTGCTTAAGCCAGTACATGTCCAGGCTCATCTGAAGTTTGCTAGAGTGCATTTGGATGATCCAGAAGAGGATTGGGAGAATGTCATATGGTCAGATGAAACCATAATATAACTTTTTGGTAAAAACTCAACTCGTCGTGTTTGGAGGACAAAGAATGCTGAGTTGCATCCAAAGAACACCATACCTACTGTGAAGCATGGGTGTGGAAACATTATGCTTTGGGGCTGTTTTTCTGCAAAGGGACCAGGACGACTGATCTGTGTAAAGGAAAGAATGAATGGGTCCATGTATCGTGAGATTTTGAGTGAAAACCTCCTTCCATCAGCAAGGGCATTGAAGATGAAATGTGGCTGGGTCTTTCAGCATGACAATGATCCCAAACACACCGCCCGGGCAACGAAGGAGTGGCTTCGTAAGAAGCATTTCAAGGTCCTGGAGTGGCCTAGCCAGTCTCCAGATCTCAACCCCATAGAAAATCTTTGGAGGGAGTTGAAAGTCAGTGTTGCCCAGCGACAGCCCCAAAACATCACTGCTATAGAGGAGATCTGCATGGATGAATGGGCCAAAATACCAGCAACAGTGTGTGAAAACCTTGTGAAGACTTACAGAAAACATTTGACCTGTGTCATTGCCAACAAAGGGTATATAACAAAGTATTGAAAAACTTTTGTTATTGACCAAATACTTATTTTCCACCATAATTTGCAAATACATTCATAGAAAATCCTACAATATGATTTTCTGGATTTTTTTCCCTCATTTTGTCTGTCATAGTTGACGTGTACCTATGATGAAAATTACAGGCCTCTCTCATCTTTTTAATTGGGAGAACTTGCACAATTGGTGGCTGACTAAATACTTTTTTTCCCGACTGTATGTGTTATAGCTTTACAGTGAGGGAAAAAAGTATTTGATCCCCTGCTGATTTTGTACGTTTGCCCAATGACAAAGACATGATCAGTCTATAATTTTAATGGTAGGTTTATTTGAACAGTGAGAGACAGAATAACAACAAAAAAATCCAGAAAAACGCATGTCAAAAATGTTATAAATTGATTTGCATGTTAATGAGGGAAATAAGTATTTGACCCCTCTGCAAAACATGACTTAGTACTTGGTGGCAAAACTATTGTTGGCAATTACAGACGTTTCTTGTAGTTGGCCACCAGGTTTGCAAACATCTCAGGAGGGATTTTGTCCCACTCCTCTTTGCAGATCTTCTCTAAGTTAATAAGGTTTCGAGGCTGACGTTTGGCAACTCGAACCTTCACACCTTCCACATATTTTCTATGGGATTAAGGTCTGGAGACTGGCTAGGCCACTCCAGGACCTTAATGTGCTTCTTCTTGAGCCACTCCTTTGTTGCCTTGGCCATGTGTTTTGGGTCATTGTCATGCTGGAATACCCATCCACGACCCATTTTCAATGCCCTGGCTGAGGGAAGGAGGTTCTCACCCAAGATTTGATGGTACATGGCCCCGTCCATCGTCCTTTTGATGCGGTGAAGTTGTCCTGTCCCCTTAGCAGAAAAACACCCCCAAAGCATAATGTTTCCACCTCCATGTTTGACGGAGGCGATGGTGTTCTTGGGGTCATAGGCAGCATTCCTCCTCCTCCAGACACGGCGAGTTGAGTTGATGCCAAAGAGCTCGATTTTGGTCTCATCTGACCACAACACTTTCACCCAGTTCTCCTCTGAATCATTCAGATGTTCATTGTTAAACTTCAGACGGCCCTGTATATGTGCTTTCTTGAGCAGGGGGACCTTGCGGGCGCTGCAGGATTTCAGTCCTTCACGGCGTAGTGTGTTACCAATTGTTTTCTTGGTGACTATTGTCCCAGCTGCCTTGAGATAATTGACAAGATCCTCCCGTGTAGTTCTCGGCTGATTCCTCACCGTTCTCATGATCATTGCAACTCCACGTGGTGAGATCTTGCATGGAGGCCGAGGGAGATTGACAGTTATTTTGTGTTTCTTCCATTTGCGAATAATTTCACCAACTGTTGTCACCTTCTCACCAAGCTGCTTGACGATGGTCTTGTAGCCCATTCCAGCCTTGTGTAGGTCTACAATCTTGTCCCTGACATCCTTGGAGAGCTCTTTGGTCTTGGCCATGGTGGAGAGTTTGGAATCTGATTGATTGATTGCTTCTGTGAACAGGTGTCTTTTATACAGGTAACAAGCTGAGATTAGGAGCACTCCCTTTAAGAGTGTTCTCCTAATCTCAGCTCGTTACCTGTATAAAAGACACCTTGGAGCCAGAAATCTTTCTAATTGAGAGGGGGTCAAATACTTATTTCCCTCATTAAAATGCAAATCAATGTATAACATTTTTGACATGCGTTTTTTTCTGGATTTTTTTGTTGTTATTCTGTCGCTCACTGTTCAGATAAACCTACCATTAAAATTATAGACTGATAATTTCTTTGTCAGTGGGCAAACGTACAAAATCAGCAGGGGATCAAATACTTTTTTCCCTCACTGTACATCACCTGCTATATTGTGGATAAATAGTTACCTGTCTAACAGAACACAGAGGGTGTTCTTTAATTGAAGTATCTCCAACATAATCCAGGTAGAATCAGAATTTCCCAAGGCAGCTGTCTAGGCCAATTCACATATGATGACCAGGGCACAGCTGGGGGCTGAGGGGGGTCTGTAGCAAGTGGCAACAGTGATAGACTTCTGGAGAGGTGGATTTTTAGAAGTAGAAGCTCAAACTGTTTGGGCACAGACCTGGATAGTATGATAGAGCTCTGCAGACTATTTCTACAGTAGACTGCAACTCCGCCCCCTTTGGCAGTTCTATCTAGATGGAAAAAGTTGTAGTTGGGGATGGAAATTTCAGAGTTTTTGGTGGTCTTCCTAAGCCAGGATTCAGACACTGCTAGAACATCAGGGTTGGCGGAGTGTGCTAATGCAGTGAGTAACTCAAACTTAGGGAGGAGGCTTCTGATGTTAACATGCAAAAAACCAAGGCTTTTCCTGTTACTGAAGTCAACAAATGATAGCGCCTGAGGAGTAGGAGTGATACTGGGGGCTACAGGGCCTGGGTTAACCTCTGCATCACCAGAGGAACAGAGGAGGAGTAGAATAAGGATACGGCTAAAGGCTTTAAGAACTTGTCTTCTAGTGCGTTGGGTACAGAGAATAAAAGGGGCAGATTTCCGGGCATTGTAGAATAGATTCAGGGCATTTTTTACAGACAAGAATATGTAAGGATATGAGTACAGTGGAGGTAAATCTAAGCGTTGGGTAACAATGAAAGAGATAGCATCACTGGAGGCACCGATTGAGCCGGTGTCCGCGTGTATGGGGGGTGGGACAAAGGAGCTCTCTGAGGCTGGTTGAGCGGGACTGGGGGCTCTACAGTGAAATTGTATAATAAGAACTAACCGGAACAGCAATAGGCAAGGCATATTGACATGGGAGAGAGGCATAAAGCAATCACAGGTGTTACATTGAGATCTAAGACAACAACTGGTAATGGCGACGAAAGTTTGGGCTGAGGCTAAACAGATAAACAGGACAGATAAACAGGATGGGGGTACCGTGTAAAGGAACAGTCCAGCAGGCATCAGCTTTGCAGCTGAGTGATCATAAGGTCCAGTGAACAGTAATAGGTGAGTCCGGGAGCAGTTCGAATGGCTGCTACAGCACATGCGAGCAGGAAGCACGGCTGTTGATCGCGTGTGCTAGCGGGCCGGGGCTAGCAGATGGATCTTTGTGGTCGTTGCAACGGGAAGCCTATTGAAACCACATCAGACGATTACGTCGGCAGACCAGTCTGATGGATCAGCGGGGCTCCGTGTCGACACTAGGAGGTCCCGTCCGGTTGACAGAGAGGTAGATAGCCGGGAGATGGACCTGGCTCGAGGCTAGCTCAAGGCTAACTGGCGCTTGCTTCGGGGGCGGTGGTGATTAGCCAACAACATCCATTTGGTTGCTGCTAGCTAGTTGCAATGATCCGGTGTTAAGGTCCAGTGATTCAGTGATTCTGGCAGAAAATCCGATATGTTCTTGGTCGATAGCGCGCTGTGCAGACAGTGCAGACTGGCCGATAATAGTCCAGGCTAGAGCTGGCTGGTAGGTAGTGCAGGCCACGGACAATGGTGAAAACCGCTAACGGTGGCTAATAGCAAGTAGCTAGTTAGCTAGTTAGCTGGCTAGCTGGCTAGTTTCAAACGGAGGTTCTGGATAAAAAGGTAAAATAAATAATAGAATCCGTTCCACATTGGGTGAGGAGGGTTGCAGGAAAGTATATTTTGTTGAAGGATGAAAAGTGTGATTGAGAAAGATATACGAAAGAGACAAAAAACTAAAAACAGACTATTTACACGGACACACTACAGAGTACACGACCGCACTGCTATGCCATCTTGGTTATGTTCACAGAGCGGTAACATTAATAATACGCATGTCAATATCTCCTGGCTCAAAATGGAGGAGAGATTGGCTTCATATCTACTTGTATTTGTGAGAGGTATTGACATTTTGAATGCACTGAGCTGTCTGTTTGAACTACTGGCACATAGCTCGGACACCCATGCATACCCCACAAGACATGCCACCAGTGGTCTCTTCACAGTGCCCAAATCCAGAACAGACTATGGGAGGCGCATAGTACTATATAGAGCCATGACTACATGGAACTCTATTCCACATCAGGTAACTGATGCAAGCAGTAGAATCAGATTTTTTTTTAAACAGATAAGAAAACATCTTATGTAACAACTATGAAGAGACAACCATGCCCACAGGTACAGACACACTCTAGCACACGCAAATCTACACACACTTACATTGTAATATTGTTGTATGGTGGTGTCATGGAAATTAGCACTAAGGACTCCAAGTCAAAGTTAAATGAACTGATCTTTATTGATATCGGCCGGAGAGGTTACAACAAACTCAATACTCAAACTAGGTGTCTCTGCTCTCAGGGTGCAATAAGCTGATAATGACCTTGCACACATAGTTTGTAGGCGTTGGGCCAAAGTAACAATGTGTTCCCTTCTTTCTTATGTTCTTCTATCAGTCGAATCCTTGAGAACAAAGTCACAGAACATCCTTATACAATAATCAGGAAACAACATGCTACATGTAGTCACGCATTTGCAGAGACACAGAGGACACTAACATGTCCACTACACTCCCTCCTTTTATCACTATATGTGAGAACAAAAAATAATTTTACTTCTTAAGATACAGTACCAGTCAAAAGGTTGGGCACACCTACTCGTTCAAGCTTTTATTTTTATTTTATTTTACTATTTTTTACACTGTATAATAATAGTGAAGACATCAAAACGATGAAATAACACATCATGTAGTAACCAAAAAAGTGTTAAACAAATCTAAATGTATTTTATATTTGAGATTCTTCAAATAGCCATCCTTTGCCTTGATGACAGCCTTGCACACTCTTGGCATTCTCTCAACCAGCTTCACCTGGAATGCTTTTCCAACAGTCTTGAAGGAGTTCCCACATATGATGAGCAATTGTTGGCTGCTTTTCCTTCACTCTTCCTTCCGACTCATCCCAAACCATCTCAATTGAGTTGAGAACAGGGGATTGTGGAGGCCACAACAGCCTGGAGGTGTGTTGTGTCATTGTCCTGTTGACAACACAACTGATTGGCTCAAACGCCTTAAGAAGGAAATTAATTCCACAAATTAACTTTTAAGAAGGCACACCTGTTAATTGAAATGCATTCCAGGTGAATACCTCATGAAGCTGGTTGAGAGAATGCCAAGAGTGTGCAAATTTGTCATCAAGGCAAAGGGTGGCTATTTGAAGAATCTCAAATATAAAATATATTTTGATTTGTTTAACACTTTTATGGTTACTACATGATTCCATATGTGTTATTTCATACCTATGATGCCTTCACTATTATTCTACAATGTAGAAAATAGTGAAAATAAAGAAAAACCCTTGAATGAGTAGGTGTGTCCAAACTTTTGACTGGTAGTGTAGATTTAATGGTTTTAAAGATGGGGAGACGTCTGTCTGTGATAAAGCGATGCTATGCTGTTTCTGACACCACACTGCACAAAGCAAGTCCTGCATGCTCTAGTTTTATCTTATCTTGATTATTGTCCAGTCATTTGGTCAAGTGCTGCAAAGGAGGACCTAGTTAAGCTGCAGCTGGCCCAGAACAGAGCGGCATGTTTTGCTCTTCATTGTAATCAGAGGGATAATATAAATACTATGCATGCCAGACTCTCTTGCCTAAGAGTTGAGGAAAGACTGACTGTATCATTTTTATTTTATTAGAAACATTAATGTGTTGGAAATTCCAAATTGTTTGCATAGTCAACTTACGCACAGCACTGGCCTCACCAGCCATGATTGCATGGAACTCCCTTCCATCTCATATACAGTGGGCCCTCATTTAAAAGTTGCGTCATACTGCAGCACAGCTTGCGGGATGCTGCGGAATGTTATGGCATGCTGGAATGCATGACGTCATAGTATTTTACTGTCAGCCATTGTTGCCATTAATGCTAGTTTGACCACCAGAGGGCATCTTTGAGGGTGTCTGTATGAAGGTTGTTGGTGCTTGCTTACTTTTCCAAATAATCCTGCAGGCCAGACGTTTTGATTGCTATATCCTATCCGAAAGAGCATATTGCAAGTTTTTTAATGAACTTAGTTTTTCCAAACAGAAAATGTTTAATAGACGGTATCTCTTTCAAAATATAATGTTTTCCTAGAATAACCACAGTGCCTATCAAGGCTCAGGCTAAGACACAGATGCAGACACAGGAGGCGGATAGTACGAGTCTCAGAGTTTATTACATAACAAGGGGCAGGCAAAAGTTAAGTCCAGGCAGGCAAAGAGTCGTAATCCAAATCAGAGTCAGGCAGGTACAGGACGGCAGGCAATCGGTAGGTCTCGGTAGAACATGCTGGTAGAACTTGATGGGTAAAGACGAACTGGCAACAGACAAACAGAAAACGCAGGTCTAAATACACAGGAGATAATGCGGGCAAATGGGAGACACCTGGTGGGGGGTGGAGACAAGCACAGGACAGTTGAAACTGATCAGGGTGTGACAGCTCCATGCCTACTGATGACAATCAGCAAATACCAATTTGGGGAAAATATCCTTTCTATTGTAATCTGTTATATTCCAAAGAGCTAGGGAATATAAACATATTATGTCTGCTAAATGAACAAGTTAATTTAATTGGCATGCTCAGAAAGTTGTAGTCTTTTATGATACAGTGGGGAGAACAAGTATTTGATATACTGCCGATTTTGCAGGTTTTCCTACTTACAAAGCATGTAGAGGTCTGTAATTTTTATCATAGGTACACTTCAACTGTGAGAGACGGAATCTAAAACAAAAATCCAGCAAATCACATTGTATGATTTTTAAGTAATTAATTTGCATTTTATTGCATGACATAAGTATTTGATACATCAGAAAAGCAGAACTTAATATTTGGTACAGAAACCTTTGTTTGCAATTACAGAGATCATACGTTTCCTGTAGGTCTTGACCAGGTTTGCACACACTGCAGCAGGGATTTTGGCCCACTCCTCCACACAGACCTTCTCCAGATCCTTCAGGTTTCGGGGCTGTCGCTGGGCAATACAGACTTTCAGCTCCCTCCAAAGATTTTCTATTGGGTTCAGGTCTGGAGACTACCTAGGCCACTCCAGGACCTTGAGATGCTTCTTACGGAGCCACTCCTTAGTTGCCCTGGCTGTGTGTTTCGGGTCGTTGTCATGCTGGAAGACCCAGCCACCACCCTTCTTCAATGGTCTTACTGAGGGAAGGAGTTGGCCAAGATCTCGCGATACATGGCCCCATCCATCCTCCCCTCAATACGGTGCAGTCGTCCTGTCCCCTTTGCAGAAAAGCATCCCCAAAGAATTATGTTTTCACCTCCATGCTTCACGGTTGGGATGGTGTTCTTGGGGTTGTACTCATCCTTCTTCTTCCTCCAAACACGGCGAGTGGAGTTTAGACCAAAAAGCTCTATTTTTGTCTCATCAGACCACATGACCTTCTCCCATTCCTCCTCTGGATCATCCAGATGGTCATTGGCAAACTTCAGATGGGCCTGGACATGCGCTAGCTTGAGCAGGGGGACCTTGCGTGCGCTGCAGGATTTTAATCCATGACGGCGTAGTGTGTTACTAATGGTTTTCTTTGCGACTGTGGTCCCAGCTCTCTTCAGGTCATTGACCAGGTCCTGCCTTGTAGTTCTGGGCTGATCCCTCACCTTCCTCATGATCATTGATGCCCCACGAGGTGAGATCTTGCATGGAGCCCCAGACCGAGGGTGATTGACCGTCATCTTGAACTTCTTCCATTTTCTAATAATTGCGCCAACAGTTGTTGCCTTCTCACCAAGCTGCTTGCCTATTGTCCTGTAGCCCATCCCAGCCTTGTGCAGGTCTACAATTTTATCCCTGATGTCCTTACACAGCTCTCTGGTCTTGGCCATTGTGGAGAGGTTGGAGTCTGTTTGATTGAGTGTGTGGACAGGTATCTTTTATACAGGTAACGAGTTCAAACAGGTGCAGTTAATACAGGTAATGAGTGGAGAACAGGAGGGCTTCTTAAAGAAAAACTAACAGGTCTGTGAGAGCCGGAATTTTTACTGGTTGGTAGGTGATCAAATACTTGTGTCATGCAATAAAATGCAAATTAATTACTTAAAAATCATACAATGTGATTTTCTGGATTTTTGTTTTAGATTCCGTCTCTCACAGTTGAAGTGTACCTATGATAAAAACTACAGACCTCTACATGCTTTGTAAGTAGGAAAACCTGCAAATTCGGCAGTGTATCAAATACTTGTTCTCCCCACTGTATTTTCTCAATGGAGGCCTACTGATAGTGTAAAATACACATATTTAGGAAAGTCAGGGACAGGTGGGTTCAAGGTTTTTATTGAAATTAAGTTATTGAAATGACATTGAGCTGTAGGCCTAAGAGTCCTGTTTACTGTAGCTGTTTTAATGTAACCTACTTATTGGCATAAAGGCCTACATCAGTATACAGTATATCAATCAATCATTAATTAATTTGTGCATGTAATCACACACCATACAAGTCATCCATGTCTTTAAATTTAGTCAAGCATTTTAGTTATAAAATGAAATAACAAAGGGAGCCTTGAAAAATTTAATAATGAATAAATCGCAACGTCAACTAAAGCGATTGAATTCACGAATGGATTTGACTGTTTTGAATATTGCCTGTACTAGAGACTTAAACCTTTTTTGTTTGAATAGACTATATGTAATTGATTATAATTTGTTTGTAAATTATTATTGTGTCTCCCACTTTTTATTGATCTCTCTAAGACTTTTGATACAGTTGATCATGCTATACTGAGGCAGAGATTGTCGAGCGTAGGTCTTTCGGAGCATGCAGTTGCATGGTTTGCTAACTATCTGTCTAATAGAACTCAGTGCACTCAATTTGATGGGCTCATGTTTGCTAAATTGTCTGTCTGTAATGGTGTGTCCCAGGGCTCTTGACTTGGTCCCCTCTTATTCACTATTTATATAAATAATTTAGACAAAAATGTGCAAAATGCGCAACTTCACTTTTATGCTGATGATACTGTTATTTATTGTTGTGCCTCTCACAAAAGCTTTCCAGAACTTGCAAACTGCTTTTTATACTGTTCAACATACCTTGTGTCAATTGAAGCTTATCCTCAATGCTGACAAAACCAAACTAATGGTGTTTTCTAAAGCAATAAATAGACCTCTGTCAGGGCAATGAGATTGAGGTTGTAACCTCATATAAATATCTTAGAATTGTAATTGATGACAGCCTCTCTTTTAAATTGCATATTCAACAATTTACCAAAAATTGAAGCTGAACTTGGATTTTATTTTAGGAATAAGGCCTGTTTTTCTTTTGAAGCCAGAAGGAGTCTTGTATCAGCTACATGTATGCCTATACTAGACTATGGAGATATGTTATATATGAATGCTTCTGCTCAGTGTGTGTGATCAATTGACACCCTTTATCATGGAGCATTGAGATTTATTTTTAACTGCAAAACCCTTACGCACCATTGCACTTTATATACCAGGGTTGGCTGGCCTTCTCTAGTCACTCGTAGACTCAATCACTGGTATACTTTTATTTACAAAGCCATTTTGGGTTTACTACCATTTTATCTGGGCTTTAAAAAAAAAAATTATGTGGTTGGTACTCCCTTCGTTCGCGGGACTTTATCCTGCTAACTGTTGCAAATGTACAAACTGAATTTGATAAAAGGTATTTTATGTACTCTGTGCCATCGGCTTGGAACGCCTTACAACATACTTTTAAACTGGAAGAACTTGTCCAGATTGGGGTTTTTAAATCATTGATTCCTTGACCTGTCAATGTTTTTAAATTGCTGTTTTATGATTTTGTTATACTCCTGTGATTTCTATGGATGTTTACTAGATTATTTGTAGTTCTTCATGTTGTCTGTCTGTAATTGTGTAATGACTTGGTGGTGCCCATCTTGGCCAGGACGCTCTTGAAAAAGAGATTTAAAATCTCAATGAGCCCTTCCTGGTTAAATAAAGGTTAAATAAAAATAAAAATAAATACAAAATGTGTTGTGCTGTTTATGCTATTAGAAATGTAGCTGAATTAAATTGATTAATATTGTGGTGTTTCTATTCCAAGAAAAACTAAAATGCATTTTACAGTAGCCTATGTAGGCCTCAGGGTTTCCGTTAGGAATATATGGCGCTGTACAACGTGACAGTTTGGGAGTAGGTCTAGGCTACTAAGCGACAGCGAGTAAAGAGCAAAATAATCCTAACAGTTCCAAAGCCTAATTGTAGGCTAACCACAATCCTACTGGCACACAGCTCGGACACCCATGCATACCCCACAAGACATGCCACCAGAGGTCTCTTCACAGTCCTCAAATCAAGAACAGACTATGGGAGGTGCACAGTACTACATAGAGCCATGACTACATTGAACTCTATTCCGCATAAAGTAACAAGCCAGCAGTAAAATTAGATTTAAAAAACAGATATAAATACACCTTGTGGAACAGCGGAAACTGTGAAGCAACACAAACATAGACACATGCATACAAACACACAATAACATACACACATGTACACATGGATTTTGTGTTATAGATATGTGGTAGTAGAGTAGAGGCCTGAGGGCACACACTTAATATGTTGTGAAATCTGTCTGAAAGTATTGTAATGTTTTTAAAATGTATAACTGCCTTAATTTTGCTAGACCACAGGAAGAGTAGCTGCTGCCTCGGCAGCAGCCAATGGGGATCCATAATAAATACAAATACAAATATCCAAACGGAGATTCAGTGAAAATAAGTGTGAAACAGTGCTGAAATAGTTGACCACACAGGGTAGGCTATTGCTTCAAATCCTATTATAACAATTGGATGACTGGGTGTTTCAGTAAGCAACAATTTGTTGCCTTCAATTGCATTAGCCTACATTATTCCAATCCTTCTGTCATTCAGTGATATTTATTCATATTAATTCATTATGGAACCATCCAGATGTGGTTAGAAAACAGTGCATGTGGTGGGCTATGCAAAGAGATCGGTGAAGTAACATGCCTCGCAAACTAATACATTTAAAGTCCCTAAACTCGGCAAGAGTCTATTGTCCTGCTGATAGCCCATCAAGAGTGGATGGCAGCTTTTGCATTTCAATTTATTGGAAAGGCTGCTAAATCATTTCCACCTGGCCCACAGCCTTGTTGCGTACTTACAGTACAGTGCACTTTCACTTCATTCTGCCTGACTCTCTACCAATGTCACCAGATGCTTCTTTCTATTGTTGTTACATACCACCCATACACAAAAATGTATGCACGCATGACTGTAAGTCGCTTTGGATAAAAGCATCTGCTAAATGGCATATTATTATATTATTATTATATATTCGGTAACATTCCACAAGTACATTTAATAAATAAAACACATACATTAAATAGCTCAGGTCTTGAAAATATGTGACAAACACATTTTGTTTTGTTTTATTTATCTGTGCTTAGTAGCCAAGGCTTTGTGGCTTCGCCATCAACTTGTTAATTTAGCAGACATCACATATATATTTTAAGAATATAATGGAATATAACAGAACATTTTCGTTTCTCTTAGAATAAAAACCTTACAGTGTAACAGGTTTATTAAGTAATAGGCTACAGTCCAGTACAGTTTCTTCTGACAAAGAGTGTGTGCGCAGGACAGAGGAAGAGCAATTCTTACACTGTTGTTCTAAATTCAATCACCCTGTTCTTCTTCATCCTCATCAATTCAATTAATTCAAATGCAATTCATTTTGTCACTCCCATTCAACAACTCTTTCCCCCTTCTGATAACCAGGTGGCGAATCGCATCTCTTTATGTCTGGCAGAAATATCAGTGTGGATGACGGATCACCACCTCAAGCTGAACCTCGGCAAGACGGAGCTACTCTTCCTCCCGGGGAAGGACTGCCCGTTCCATGATCTCGCCATCACGGTTGACAACTCCGTTGTGTCCTCCTCCCAGAGTGCGAAGAGCCTTGGCGTGACCCTGGACAACACCCTGTCGTTCTCCGCTAACATCAAGGCGGTGACCCGATCCTGTAGGTTCATGCTCTACAACATTCGGAGAGTACGACCCTGCCTTACACAGGAAGCGGCACAGGTCCTAATCCAGGCACTTGTCATCTCCCATCTGGATTACTGCAACTCGCTGTTGGCTGGGCTCCGTGCCTGTGCCATTAAACCCCTACAACTCATCCAGAATGCCGCAGCCCGTCTGGTGTTCAACCTTCCCAAGTTCTCTCCCCGCTCCTCCGCACACTCCACTGGCTTCCAGTTGAAGCTTGCATCTGCTACAAGACCATGGTGCTTGCCTACGGAGCTGTGAGGGGAACGGCACCTCCGTACGTTCAGGCTCTGATCAGTCCCTTGAAACCCCACCTCTTTAAGGAATACCTGGGATAGGATAAAGTAATCCTTCTACCACCCCCCCAAAAAAAAATTGACATATTGTAAAGTGGTTATCCCACTGGCTATAAGGTGAATGCACCAATTTGTAAGTCGGTCTGGATAAGAGCGTCTGCTATATGACGTAAATGTAAAATGTAAAAACTCCAAATCGCTTTTGCATGTGCTCCAAAGGGATAACTTGAAATAACATCATATAGGTTAATTAAATAATCAAAAGGAAAAAGGTGATTATTTATTAGCCTAGCGGATATAAGTATTTTAGGCATATCATGTGAATTAGGCCTCATGTAAAATGTTTGTCAAAAGCACAAGAGATACTGTTGCATGACAAACAGGTGCTGTTAGATAAGAATATAATTGTTCTGCCCCTTTGGAACAGTGTAAACAAAACTAAATAAATTAAGTAATACCTTAGAGTCTGTTTTAATGAAGAAACAATTGTAAAGCCTTTAATACAGTACAGCAAAGCTTTAAAACAGCCGTATTTCACATTTTGCAGGTTGCATGAGGCTTGGTGATCACAGAATCAGTAGGATATTAAACAAATACTCAAACAGGCAACAGAAGGAGGAACATAAGCATAGGGCTGAGTGACTTTATAATGCAGGGTTAAATACACATTCTTTCTGATTGTCTTTAGCATATACAGTCTCTCTCCTCTCGCTACAGCTCATTTCATTAGAATTATTATGTGAATTATTAAAAATTTATATATTTGTAGGGGTTGATGCATTTTTCGTTAAGGCAAATCAGGTCTGTGATATTGAGTTAGAAATGTACAACTTTTTGGCCATTAAGCTATACTTTACAATAGGACTGCAGCATCTATCGGTAGTCTAAACTGTGGCACACATTGGGGGATTTTTCACACCTAGCCAAGCTATTACACTATCTTTTTGTAAATTAATGGAGGTGTGAATGTTTCAGTCCAAGAGTTACGCTTCTCTCGCACTAGAGTCCTGCGTTGGGCAAAAAAAATCAGCTGGCAGTCGGTCCCGAGTTGAGAGAGAACTTGGGTAAATACAATGGCGCAATTACATTTGACATGTGGACTGATGGTTTTCGAAAAAATAGTTCTGCCTTACAGCCCATTACATAAACCAAGAGTGGGTGTTATCCACCACGGAGTGGGACAGTGCAGTTCAAAACTGCAGATAACATAAGGCCAGCTATTGTGAAAGAATACTGGATCTTGTGTATGTCCTCTATCGCTTCAAGGGGCCTACTGTCCACCTTGTAATTGTGTGGTTCCAAAGGATAAAGCTTCACCTACAGATGGATTTGTGGTTTCAGAGAGAAGCCAGTTGCGAGCCTGCGACCAGGCATGTTGAATGATATCCTTTCCCTGCACAGCAATTTTAAGAAATCCAGTGATGAATGTACTGTTTTTAAAGTTAGTTTTAGTATATTTATTTGTTGTCTAATATTAGAATGCTCTTTAAAGCGATTTAAGTTGTCAATGTGCCACATTGCATTTTGAAAATAAAAATATATTGTTCTTAATTCATGGCATGGTTTCTTTTTAGCCAAATGTTGAATAGACATGCAGACAAATTAATTAATGCATGAAAAGAGGAATAATAGCCTACTGTCTGTAGTGATAAAAACAATTAGGCTAAATAAATGTGTTATTTTGTTGGGTAACGGATTGGCTCTCGGAACTCATTAAGAGGCGGCTTCTATCTTCAATATAATCATTTATTCAGAAGGTTAAACCCATAGGTCTTAGGCCTGCAGTAAATTTAATTAGATTGCCAGGTTAATTTTTCAGTAGGTTATAATAATCCATGCCTTCTGGGAATGTTATAAAGTCCAAAAGTTATGGGCGGCGTTAGAAAGTTGGCTGTCAGAAGTATTACCATGGAAATTAACTTTTAATCTGTCTGTCTGCATATTTCAAGACATTACATATAAGGGTTCAGTGAGATACCCTATGGGTTGGATGATACTTTTCTCGTCAATCATCTTGAAAAAATGTATACTTAACTGAAAATCAACCAATGTCAGCCTTTAAATGCTTTATTGTCCAAATGTTGAAAGTGCATGGGCGACTGAGAGAAACAAAATGGTACAGTTTGAGGCCATGTGGCGAAGAGTGATGCAGGCGCTGGAGATGGGGGTGTGAGCATGTGGGTCTGGGCAGGTGTGATGTAGTTGTCGTTTTTATGTGTATTTTTTGTATTGTCTATTTTATTTATATATTTTTAACAAAAATATTAAAACTGACAAGTTTGCAACACGCATCTGATTATTCATTATGAATAGGATTTATTTGATTTATTTTGTTTACATTCTTCAATGTAACCGCAATGTCACAAATAATTGAACACACACACACACATACACACACACAGTATGAGCAGATTAACTTGGTCAAAACATTTCTTTATTAAAGACAATCAGAAATAATGTTGGTACTTATTTATTTTGATCCAAAGCCAGGAATGTGTGAGTCACGCAACTCCAGGACCACCCACCATTCTGATTTTTTTTGCCTGAAGCAGGACCAATTTGTGCCACAGTTTAGACTACCGATAGATAAGTGTTCCCCCTTGTGAAAGTGTGGTGTAATGACAGAATGATTTGTGTAATGACAGCAATTTACCACAATCTGCCACCATCTACTACAAACTGTCTGCTGCTTGTTTGTCCGTCCATTTGTTTCTGCAGACAAGGTACCAAATCCACACTCAAAGTTGACACCCTCACCATCGACGACACCATTGTCTCTCCTTCCCCCCACGCATGCAACCATGGAGTCATCCTGGATTCCACCCTCTCCTTCAACTGACTGTCAAAACCTCATGCTTCCACCTCCTCAACATCTCCAGAGTCAGGTCCTCCCTCTCCCATCCAGGCGCAAAAACCCTCATTCATGCATTAATCTCCTCCCAACTAGACTACTGTAACTCAGTACTTTCTGACATTAACACAAGCTGCCTCAATAAACTGGAACCAAAATATAGGGTTGTCTAACTTTTATTTTGCTTGAGAGGGTGTGGTGTGTTTTTTTTCCCTGGTTTATATTCACCATTTGCAGGTTTTACTATATAATTTATTCGCCCTCCACATTATTTCTAATGAGATTCGAGAGAAGAACACAGTTGTATAATTACCTGCAGCGGAGGCAAGTCATGACATGTTCCTAAACGCTTGTCAAAAAAGTTCACATCCCAAAGTAATTAACCTACTTTGGACAGACGTCCATTGATAACATTGTGCAGGGGCAGAGAAGGAGGTGCATGGGCGTACTGATAGGATGCATGGGGAGGGAGTAACTCCGTTTTGTACCGTTAATAAACAGTGATTATACTGTATGTAGAAGCCAGACAACATAGTTTAAATTAAGCCTATGAAATCGATAGATCAATATAATACCAAGCAACCGGGAGAGAGTGAGCAGTAAGTTACCAGTCAGTTATACCAAACAGCGAACCAATCTGTGGATAAAGCAATGCTGCGACTCGAACCCAACAACCCTTTGTAAAATCAAAAATATAAAGAACTTTTTACATCAGCAGATGTCACAAAGTGTTATACAGAAACCCAGCATAAAACCCCAAACAGCAAGCAATGTAGATGTAGAAGCACAGTGGCTAGGAAAAACTAGGCAGAAACCTAGAGCGGAACCAGGCTCTGAGGGGTGGAGATTATAAGAGTACATGGCCATTAAGGCCAGATTGTTCTTCAAGATGTTCAAATGTTCAAAGATGATAAGCAGGGTCAAATAATAATCACAGTGGTTGTGGAGGGTACAACAGGTCAGTACCTCAGGTGTAAATGTCAGTTGGCTTTTCATAGCCAAGCATTCAGAGGTGGAGACAGCAAGGTGCGGTAGAGAGAGAGAGAGTCGAAAACAGCAGGTCCGGGACAAGGTAGCACGTCTGGTGAACAGGTCAGGTTTTCAAGCCGCTGGCAGAACAGTTGAAACTGGAACAGCAGCACGACCAGGTGGACTGGGGGCAGGCAGGAGTCATCAGGACAGGTAGTCCTGAGGCATTGTCCTAGGGCTCAGGTCCTCCGGGAGAGGAGGGAGAGAATAATTAGAGGGAGCATACTTAAATTCACACAGAACACCAGATAAGACAGGAGAATTACAACAGATATAACAGACTGACCCTAGCCACCCCGCACATAGACTTTTGCAGCATGGATACTGGAGGCTGAGAGGGGGGGGTCGGGGGACAATGTTGTCCCGTCCGACAATACCCCCTGGACAGGGCCAACCAGGAAGGATATAACCCCTCCCACTTTACCAAAGCACAGCCCCCACACCACTAGAGGGATATCAACAGACCACCAACTTACTACCCTGAGACAAGGCTGAGTATAGCCCACGAAGATCTCCTTCACCGCACAAGCCCGACAAAGAGCAACGAACAGCTGAAGGATATCCAGGAAAACATAGCTAAAGCCCTATAAGATGGCGCCGGAGGAGATGACTGCCGTTTTACGGCCCTCTAACCAATTGTGCGATTATGTGTGTTTTTTTGCATTATTTGTAATTTATTCTGTAAATAATGTTTCTGCCACTGTCTCTTATGACCAAAAAGGTATTCTGGATATCAGGACAGCGATTGCTCACCTCGTATTGGATGAAGATTTTTTCATCAACGAGTCGGACGCAAAGGATATTCTACAGGCACCCGACAAGGCCCAAATCCCTGTCATTCGCATGAGAAAGAGACAGAGATATCATGGACGTAGGTCAGGGTGTCTTGTAAGGATCCGACAGCAACTGAGTAATCTGCCTCTTCCATCAATCCTATTAGCCAACGTATAATCATTTGAAAACAAAATGGATGACCTAATATCAAGGATATCCTACCAAAGGTACATTAAAAACTGTAATATCTTTTGTTTCACTGAGTCGTGGCTGAACAATGACATGGATAACATACAGCTGGCGGGATATATGCTTCATTGGCAGGATAGAACAGCTGACTCCGGTAAGACAAGGGGTGGCGGTCTGTGTATATTTGTAAACAACAGCTGGTGTATAAAATCTAATACTAATGAAGTCTCAAGGTTTTGCTCGCGATAGAGTATCTCATGATAAGCTGTAGACCACACTATTTACCAAGAGAGTTTTCATCTATATTTTTCGTAGCTGTCTATTTACCACCACAAACCGATGCTGGCACTAAGATTGCACTCAATGAGCTGTATAATGCCGTAAGCAAACAGGAAAATGCTCATCCAGAGGCAGCGCTCCTAGTGGCCGGGGAATTTTAATGCAAGGAAACTTAAATCCGTCCTACCTAATTTCTACAAGCATGTTAAATGTGCAACCAAAGAAAAAAATAAAAACTCTAGACCACCTTTACTCCACACACAGAGACACGTACAAAGCACCCCCTCACCCTCCATTTGGCAATTCTGACCATAATTATATCCTCCTGATTCCTGCTTGTAAGCAAAAACTAAAGCAAGAAGCACCAGTGACTCGGTTAATAAGGAAGTGGTCTGATGACGCAGATGCTAAGCTACAGGACTGTTTTGCTAGCACAGACTGGAATATGTTCCGGGATTCTTCCGATGGCATTGAGGAGTACACCACATCAGTCACTACTTCATCAATAAGTGCATCGATGACGTCGTCACCACGTACATAGCCCAACCAGAAGCCATGGATTACAGGCAACATCCGCACTGAGCTAAAGGGTAGAGCTGCCGCTTTCAAGGAGCGGTACTCTAACCCGGACTCTTATAAGAAATACCGCTATGCCCGCCGACAAACCATCAAACAGGCAAAGAGTCAATACAGAATTAAGATTGAATCGTATTACACCGGCTCCGACACTCGTCGGATGTGGCAGGGCTTGCAAACTATTACGGACTACAAAGGGAAGCAAAGCCGCAAGCTGCCCAGTGACACAAGCCTACCAGACGAGCTAAATCACTTCTATGCTCGCTTCGAGGCAAGCAACACTGAAGCATGCATGAGAGCATCAGCTGTTCAGGATTACTATGTGATCACTCTCTCAGTAGCCGATGTGAGTAAGACTTCTAAGCAGGTCAAAATTCACAAGGCCTCAGGGCCAGATGGATTACCAGGATGTGTACTCTGAGCGTATACTGACCATCTGGCAAGTGTTTTCACTGACATTTTCAACCTCTCCTTGACTGAGTCTGTAATACCAACATGTTTCAAGCAGACCACCATAGTCCCTGTGCCCAAGAACACTAATATAACCTGCCTAAATGACTACCGACCCGTAGCACAAACGTCGGTAGCCATGAAGTGCTTTGAAAGGCTGGTCATGGCTCACATCAACACCATTATCCCAGAAACCCTAAACCCACTCCAATTCGCATACCGCCCCAACAGATCCACCGACGACGCATTCTCAACCACACTGCCCTTTCCCACCTGGACAAAAGGAACACCTATGTGAGAATGCTGTTCATTGCGGTTCAACACCATAGTGCCCACAAATCTCATCACTAAACTAAGGACCCTGGGTCTAAACACCTCCCTCTGCAACTGGATCCTGGACTTCCTGACGGGCCATCCCCTGGTGGTAAGAGTAGATAACAACACGTCTCCCACGCTGATCCTCAACACGGGGGCCCCTCAGGGGTGCATGCTCAGTCCCCTCCTGTACTCCTTGTTCACCCATGACTGCATGGGCTAGGCACGTCTCCAACACCATCATTACGTTTTCAGATGACACAACACTGATCACCGACAACAATGAGACAGCCTATAGGGAGGAGGTCAGAGACCTGGCCGTGTGGTGCCAGGATAACAACCTCTCCATCAACGTGACCAAGACAAAGGAGATGATTGTGGACTACAGGAAAAAAAAGAGGACTGAGCACACCCCCATTCTCATCAACGGCGCTGTAGTGGAAAAGGTTGAGAGCTTCAATTTCCTTGGTGTCCACATCACCAACAAACTATCATGGTCCAAACACACCAAGACAGTTGTGAAGAGGGCACGACAAAGCCTATTCCCCTTCAGGAGACTGAAAATATTTGGCATGGGTCCTCAGATCCTGCACCATCGAGAGCATCCTGACTGGTTGCATCACCGCCTTGTATTATTCATGCATAGTCACTTTAACACTACCCACATGTACATATTACCTCAATTACCTCGACTAACTGGTGCCCCCGCACATTGACATTGTACCGGTACCCCCTGCATATAGCCTCCCAACTGTTATTTTACTGCTGCTCTTTAATTATTTGTTATTTTAATTTTTTACTTGTCTATTTTTTTACTTAACACTTTTTTTTTCTTAAAACTGCATTGTTGGTTAAGGGCTTGTAAATAAGCATTTCACTGTAAGATTGTATTCGGCGCATGTGGCAAATAAAATTAGGTTTTATTTCAAATGTTCTCAATGCTGACTAAAACAAACTGTTACAATCTGTTGTTAAAGCAAAGGAGAATAGAGTATCATGTCAGATATTCATATACATGGCGGGCGCTTGGATGAACAAGACAACAAAATTGACCTTCTGGAAACAACAGTGCAAACTTTAGGAGATGAGCTGATCCAGCTAGAAAACAGATTGAGACAAAATAATGAGAATATTGTCCCTACCAGAAGATGAGGAAAAAGGAGACCTTTTCAGCTATGTGATCAAGCTCATATGGGAGTAGCTTGGCGTGGATGTATCACTGGAGGATCTGGAGCAATGTTATCGGATCGGCGTGAAACAGAAGAAAGATAAATACCCTCGCACGATAATCTTTAAGCTGTGGAACTATCAGGCCAAAGTCAACATTCTGAAGGCACCGGGGGGAAAGGAAATCAAAAATCCATGTCCAGTCCATTCAATTAGTCCAGGACGTGTCTGCTAAGCTGAGGAAAAAAATCAAGCAATTAATTCCGATCAGACAGTGACTGGAGGAAAATGGAATCAAGTCTCAACTCCGATTCCCGGCATTGTTGTAGGAATGGTAGGGAACACAGAGAAAGGAGTTCACAAGCGCCGATGAAGCCCTGAACAGGCTGCAGGAAACCTTTCCAGTTGAAAGAGAGCCCAGTGCCCTAAGGGCTACAGACACTAGGCTACATACAGTGATTCACAAGACCAGCTTTTTGTAATTTGAGACAATATTATTTCCCCCTCCCCCCAATACATTCTAGACCAGGGGTAAATAAGCAATAAAATACCTTTCCTAGCATGAGAGCTACTCATGTTTTTCTGGTTTTCAAATAGGCACATTATTTTCTTCTACTCTCCTCTGCAACATAAATTAGTGCATTAAGTTTTCTGTCAATATACCTGGTAAAATAATGGTTAATTAACAACTCTAAGGGGGACCCTATAAAATCTGTTTTTTTCCCACAATTAGTTTCTCAGTGAAATTGTTTTAGTTTTTCACTCTCAAAATTACAATTGTTCATAGAGAAACAACGGAATTGCACATACTGAGTCCATGTCAATGCTTAAATCACATCAGAAGACTACTTTTTTGGTCTGGAAGAAAATATTTGTGGGTTTAATTCCCCTTTAACTGCGCATCTAGCGAGTGAGGAATGTGCAGTCAAATGTGCTGGTCTAGCGATGGTGCTGAATTGAAACATTTTATGGTGATAGGGAGGATGCAAAAGGTATGGCAAATAAGTCTGGCAGCACAACCGATTGGCAAACGTACCTCAAATTGAGAAATCATGTGACTAAACTGAATAAAAACAAGAAACTATACTATGAAACAAAGATAAATGACATAAAGAATGATAGCAAAAAGCTTTGGAGCACCTTAAATTACATTTAGGTCAAAAAGGCAAACTCAGCTCTATCATTCATTGAATCCGATGGCTCATTCATCACAAAACCCACTGATATTGCCAAATACTTTAATGATTTTTTGATTGGCAAGATTAGCAAACTTAGGCATGACATGCCAGGAACAAACGCTGACACTACACATCCAAGTATAAATGATCAAATTATGAAAGACAAGCATTGTACTTTTGAATTCCGTAAAGTGAGTGTGGAAGAGGTGAAAAAAGTATGGGTGTCTATAAACAATGACAAGCCACCGGGGTCTATAAACAATGACAAGCCACGGGGTCTGGCAACATGGATGAAAAATGACTCCGGATAATAGTGGATGATATTGCCATATCTTCAATCTAATCCTACTAGAAAGTGTGTGCCCTCAGGCCTGGAGGGAAGCAAAAGTAATTTCGCTACGTAAAATAGTAAAGCCTGCTTTATTGGCTCAAATAGCCAACCAAAGCCTGTTAACAACACTTAGTAAACTTTTGGAAAAAATTGTGTTTGACCAGGTACAATGCTATTTTACACTAAACAAATTGACAACAGACATTCAGCACACTTATTTGGTATTTTATTTTTATTAGGATCCTCATTAGCTGTTGCAAAAGCATAAGCTACTCTTCTTGGAGTCTACACAAAACATGAAACATGACATAATACATAGCATTAAGAGACAAGAACAGCTCAAGGACAGAACTACATACATTTTTAAAAAGGCACACATACAGTGAGGGAAAAAAGTATTTGATCCCCTGCTGATTTTGTATGTTTTCCTACTGACAAAGACATGATCAGTCTATAATTTTAATGGTAGGTTTATTTGAACAGTGAGAGACAGAATAACAACAACAAAAAATCCAGAAAAACACATCAAAAATGTTATGAATTGATTTGCATGTTAATGAGGGAAATAAGTATTTGACCCCTCTGCAAAACATGACTTAGTACTTGGTGGCAAAACCCTTGTTGGCAATCACAGAGGTCAGACGTTTCTTGTAGTTGGCTACCAGGTTTGCACACAACTCAGGAGGGAATTTGTCCCACTCCCCTTTGCAGATCTTCTCCAAGTCATTAAGGTTTCGAGGCTGACGTTTGGTGTCACGCCCTGGCTCTGGGACTCTATTATGTTGAGCCAGGGTGTGTTGTTTCTATGTGTTTTGTGTGCTAGGGTGATTGTCTAGTTCATTTGTTTCTATGTTGGCCGGTGTGGTTCTCAATCAGAGGCAACGTGTATCAGCTGTTGCTTGTTGTCTCTGATTGGGAACCATACTTAGGCAGCCTGTTTTCCACAGTGTGTTGTGGGATCTTGTTCCGTGTTGGTTTGGTGTTGTAGACCAAGGACTTCACGTATCGTTTGTTGTTTTGTTCGTGTGGTGACATTAATAAAGAAGTATGTTCGCTTATCACGCTGCGCATTGGTCCACTGTATTTGACGATCGTGACATTTGGCAACTCGAACCTTCAGCTCCCTCCACAGATTGTCTATGGGATTAAGGTCTGGAGACTGGCTAGGCCACTCCAGGACCTTAATTATAATGTGCTTCTTCTTGAGCCACTCCTTTGTTTCCTTGGCTGTGTGTTTTGGGACATTGTCATGCTGGAATACCCATCCACGACCCATTTTCAATGCCCTGGCTGAGGGAAGGAGGTTCTCACCCAAGATTTGATGGTACATGGCCCGTCCATCATCCCTTTGATGCGGTGAAGTTGTCCTGTCCCCTTAGCAGAAAAACACCCCCAAAGCATGTTTGACGGTGGGGATGGTGTTCTTGGGGTCATAGGCAGCATTCCTCCTCCTCCAAACACGGCGAGTTGAGTTGATGCCAAAGAGCTCAATTTTGGTCTCATCTGACCACAACACTTTCACCTAGTTCTCCTCTGAATCATTCAGATGTTCATTGGCAAACTTCAGACGGGCCTGTATATGTGCTTTCTTGAGCAGGGGGACCTTGCGGGCGCTGCAGGATTGTACAAGTGTGTGTGTGTCAGAGATGTGTGAAGTTGACTATACAAACAATGTCAGATTTTCAACACATTAATATTTCTTACAAAAAGAAGAAGTGATGCAGTCAGTCTCTCCTCAACTCTTAGCCAAGAGAGACTGGCATGGATAGTATTTATATCAGCCCTCTGATTACATTGAAGAGCAAGACGTGCCGCTCTGTTTTGGGCCAGCTGCAGCTTAACTAGGTCTTTCCTTGCAGCACTGGACCACACGACTGGACAATAATCAAGATTAGACAAAACTAGGGCCTGCAGAACTTGCTTTTTAGAGTGTGGGGTCAAAAAAGCAGAGCATCTCTTTTTTACGGACAGACCTCTCCCCATCTTTACAACCATTAAATCAACAGTTGATGTCGGATGTTTACATACACTTAGGTTGGAGTCATTAAAACTCATTTTTCAACCACTCCACAATTTTCTTGTTAATGACCTATAGATTTGGCAAGTCGGTTAGGACATCTACTTTGTGCATGACACAAGTAATTTTTCCAACAATTGTTTACAGACAGATTATTTCACTTATAATTCACTGTATCACAATTCCAGTGGGTCAGAAGTTGACATACATTAAGTTGACTGTGCCTTTATCAGCTTGGAAAATTCCAGAAAATTATGTCATGGCTTTAGAAGCTTCTGATTGACATCATTTGAGTCCACTGGAGGTGTACCTGTGGATGTATTTCAAGGCCTACCTTCAAACTCATTGCCTCTTTGCTTGACATCATGGGAAAATCAAAAGAAATAAGCCAAGACCTCAGAAAAAAATTGTAGACCGCCACAAGTCTGGTTCATCCTTGGGAGCAATTTCCAAACGCCCGAAGGTACCACATTCATCTGTACAACCAATAGTATGCAAGTATAAACACCATGGGACCACGCAGCCGTCATACCACTCAGGAAGGAGACGAGTTCTATCTCCTAGAGAGGCCGCTCAGCAAGGAAGAAGCCACTGCTCCAAAACCACCATAAAAAAGCAGACTACGGTTTGCAACTGCACATGGGGACAAAGATCGTACTTTTTGGAGAAGTGTCCTCTGGTCTGATTAAACAAAAATAGAACTGTTTGGCCATAATGACCATCGTTATGTTTGGAGGAAAAAGGGGGTACTTACAAGCTGAAGAACACCATCCCAACCGTGAAGCACGGGGGTGGCAGCATCATGCTGTGGGGGTGCTTTGCTGCAGGAGGGACTGGTTCACTTCACAAAATAGATGGCATCATGAGGAAGGAAATTATGTGGATATATTGAAGCAACATCTCAAGACATCAGTCAGGAAGTTAAAGCTTGGTCGAAAATGGGTCTTCCAAATGGACAATGACCCCAAGCATACTTCCAAAGTTGTGGCAAAATGGATTAAGGACAACAAAGTAAAGGTATTGGAGTGGCCGTCACGAAGCCCTGACCTCAATCCTATAGAACATTTGTGGGCAGAACTGAAAAAGCGTGTGCGAGCAAGGAGGCCTACAAACCTGACTCAGTTACACCAGCTCTGTCAGGAGGAATGGGCCAAAATTCACCCAACTTATTGTGGGAAGCTTGTGGAAGGCTACCCGAAACGTTTGACCCAAGTTAAACAATTTAAAGGCAATGCTACCAAATACTAATTGAGTGTATGTAAACTTCTGACCCACTGGGAATGTGATGAAAGAAATAAAAGCTGAAATAAATCATTCTCTCTACTATTATTCTGACATTTCACATTCTTAAAATAAAGTGGTGATCCTAACTGACTTAAAACAGGGCATTTTTACTAGGATTAAATGTCAGGAATTGTGAAAAACTGAGTTTAAATGTATTTGGCTAAGGTGTATGTAAACATCCGACTTCAACAGTATATATATATATATACACACATATATATAGTCCCCTCCCCCGATAACAGTTTACCACTGAAGGGAATTCTCAAGGTCCTTGTATACTGTATCTTTGAAATTATAATTGTTTTAAAGGCGATAACACCTATGACACCTTAGGGTTAAACACATTTGCAAAAAAAGAAGGTATTTTAATAGCCTTATTTGTTTTTATTGATCTATACAATATATGAAATAATTGTATTTACTTTCTAGCATTCAAAATAATAGATAGATATCTCTAAATCCCCAAAACATGTCAGTACAACCTCACTCATCACTCTAAGACAAGCCAGTATCCTTTCCCTAAGTCCATTAAACAATGCAGAAACTAAAGTTTTGGAGTATAAAGGACTTGCATTATTTTTCTATCATTGATAAACAGTTCAATATAAACAAAAACATGTATGATGTGTAACAAAGGCGAGCGACAAATGCCACTCCAATGCAAGAAGGACCCAATATTGATGCATTTCCGTCTGTAATATTTTTTACCCACTTTGAAGACTTTTCTGTAATTTCAAAACTAAAACACTGTAGAACACGCAGTAAAATACCTTAACTGTGTTTTACAGAATTATTGATGTTATTAACTGTAATTGGAAGCCACCTGTAAAAATTATTCTAACATGATTAATTTCTTTCCAGTAATAGCTTATGCCTACTGTTGATTAACATTTTCAGTTTCAGGGGCCAACCTCATGCTGTCGGGTGAGATGCATGAAGCTCAGACAATTTTAGTAATTATCTTATTGAAGCGGCTGTGAAGTGGAAGAATATTTTCAGCAGCTGCTGGGGTCAGCCAGTCAAAAGTTTAGACAAACCTACTCATTCCAGCATTTTCTTAATTTTTTTACTATTTTCTACACTGTAGAATAATAGTGAAGACATCAAAACTATGAAACAACACATATGGAATCATGTAGTAACCAAAAAAGTGTTAAACAAATCAAAATGTATTTTATATTTGAGTTTCTTCAAAGTAGCCACCCTTGGCCTTGATGACAGCTTTGCACACGCTTGGCATTCTCTCAACCAGCTTCATGAGGTAGTCACCTGGAATGCATATCAATTAACAGGTGTGCCTTGTTAAAAGGTAACTTGTGGAATTTCTTTCCTTCTTAATGCATTTGAGCCAATCATTTGTGTTATGAAAAGGTAGGGCTGGTATACAGAAGATAGCCCTATTTGGTAAAAGACCAAGTCCATATTATGGCAGCTCAAATAAGCAAAGAGAAATTACAGTCCATCATTACTTTAAGACAGGAAGGTCAGTCAATGCGGAACATTTCAATAAATTTGAAAGTTTCTTCAAGTGGAGTAAAAACCATGAAGTGCTATCATGAAACTGGCTTTCATGAGGACCGCCACAGGAAAGGAAGACCCAGAGTTACCTCTGCAGCAGAAGATAAGTTCATTAGAGTTACCAGCCTCAGAAATTGCAACCCAAATAAATGCTTCACAGAGTTCAAGTGACAGACACATCTCAACATCAACTGTTCAGAGGAGAGTGCATGAATCAGGCCTTCATTGTCGAATTGCTGCAAAGAAAACACTACTAATGTAATGAAAGTCGCTTTCGATAAAAGCGTCTGCTAAATGGCATATTATTAAATATTATTAAAGGACACCAGTAATAAGAAGAGACTTGCTTGGGCCAAGAAACACAAGCAATGGACATTAGACCGGTGGAAATATGTCCTTTGGTCTGATGAGTCCAAATTTGAGATTTTTGTTTCCAACCGCCGTATCTTTGTGAGACGCAGAGTAGGTGAACGGATGATCTCCGCATACGTCGTTCCCACTGTGAAGCATGGAGGAGGAGGTGTGATGTGTGTCGGTACTTTGCTGGTGACACTGTCAGTGATTTAATAAGAATTCAAAGCACACTAAACCAGCATGGCTACCACAGCATTCTGCAGCGATACGCCATCCCATCTGGTTTGCACTTAGTGGAACTATCATTTGTTTTTCAACAGGACAATGACCCAACACACCTCCAGGCTCTGTAAGGTCTATTTGACCAAGACGTTGAGTGATGGAGTGCTGCATCAGATGACCTGGCCTCCACAATCACCCAACCTCAACCCAATTGAGATGGTTAGGGATGAGTTGGAGTCCAGAGAGAAGGAAAAACAGCCAACAAGTGCTCAGCATGTGGGAACTCCTTCAAGACTGTTGGAGAAGCATTCAAGGTGAAGCTGTTTGAGAGAATGCCAGAGTGTAGCTACTTTGAAGAATGTATTTAACACTTTTTTGGTTACTACATGATTCCATATGTGTTATTTAATAGTTTTGATGTCTTCACTATTATTCTACAATGTAGAAAATGGTAAAAAATGAAGATAAACCCTTGAATGAGTAGGTGTGTCCAAACGTTTGATTGGTACTGTGTATATATATATATATATATATACAGTATATTTACTGTGCATTCGGAAAGTATTCACACCCCTTGACCTTTTCCACATTTTGTTACGTTACAGCGTTATTCAAAAATATATACCAAAAAAAATGTATAACATCAATACCCCATAATGACAAAGCGAAAACAGGTTTTTAGAAATTTTGGCAAATGCATAAAAAAAATAAAATAATGAAATACCTTATTTACATAATATTCAGACACTTTGCTATGAGACTCATAATTGAGCTCAGGTGCATCCTGTTTCTATTGATCATCCTTGAGATGTTTCTACAACTTGATTGGAGTCCATCTGTGGTAAATTCAATATATTGGACATGATTTTGAAAGGCACACATCTGTCTATATAAGGTCCCAGAGTTGACTCTGCATGTCAGAGCAGAAACCAAGTCATGAGGTTGACGGAATTGTCCGTAGAGCTCCGAGACAGGATTGTGATGAAGCACAGATCTGTCGAAGGGTATTGAAACATTTCTGCAGCATTGAAGGTCCCCAAGAACACAGTAGCCTCTATCATTCTTAAATGGAAGAAGTTTGGAACCACGAGACTCTCCCTAGAGCTGGCCGCCCGGCCAAACTGAGCAATCGGGGGAGAAGGGCATTGGTCAGGTAGGTGTCCAAGAACCTGACAGAGCTTTAGAGTTCCTCTGTGGAGATGGGAGAACCTTCCAGAAGGACAACCATCTCTGCAGGACTCCACCAATCAGGCATTTATGGTAAAGTGGCCAGACAGAAGCCACTCCTCAGTAAAAGGCACATGACAGCCCGCTTGGTGTTTTCCAAAAGGCACCTAAAGTCTCATAGCATGAGAAACAAGTTTCTCTGGTCTGATGAAACCAAGATTGAACTCTTCGGCATGAATGCCAAACGTCATGTCTGGAGGAAACATGGCACCATCCCTACAGTGAAGCATGGTGGTGGCAGCATCATGCTGTGGGGATGTTTTTCAGTGGCAGGGACTGGGAGACTAGTCAGGATCAAGGGAAAGATGAACAGAGCAAAGTACAGAGAGATCCTTGATGAAAACCTGCTCATGAGCACTCCGGACCTCAGACTGGGGTGAAGGTTCACCTTCCAACAGGACAATGACCCTAAGCACACAGCCAAGACAACACAGGAGTGGCTTTGGGACGTCTCCGAATGTCCTTGAGTGGCCCAGCCAGAGCCCAGACTTGAATCCAATCGAACATCTCTGGAGAGACCTGAAAATAGCTGTGCAGCGATGCTCCCCATCCAACCTGACAGCGCTTGAGAGGATCTGCAGAGAAGAATGGGAGAAACTCCCCAAAGACAGGTGTGCCAAGCTTGTAGCGTCATACACAAGAAGACTCGAGGCTGTAATCGCTGCCAAAGGTGCTTCAACAAAGTACTGAGTAAAGTGTCTGAATACTTATGTAAATGTGATATTTCAGTTGTTTATTTTTAATACATTTGCAAAAAAATCTAAATAGCTGTTTTTGCTTTGTCGTTATGGGGTATTGTGTGTAGACTTTAGAATGTGGAAAAAGTCAAGGGTTCTGAAAACTTTCAGAATCCAATGTATATGCAATATGTAAACACATTACCTAGCTCCAACCTGCTTGCCCCAATCCCATGTTTATTACAGTAAAATACAAACCCTGCTTCCCATAAATTAATTTAATTTATTTGTCCATTCATTAATTCATTACAATTAGCAAAAAAAATTACATTAGGAGTATTGGTACCATAAAACTGATTACAGTAACACGCTTTACTGTAAATTTACAGCATTATACTGGCATCAGATTTGCAAGCAAATTACTGTAATTGTATAATACATCACTGTTTTTCTTATTGTAAAACATTATACAGCATCCTTGCTGCAAAGCAAAATTACAGTGTTTACCTGGCAACTCTGCTGCCAGTATAATGCTGTAAATTTGCAGGGAAACATTTACGTTGCATTCTTTTTAAAAGCTTTGATAAATGAATAGGGCGAGGTACTCAAATAAAATTTTACTTGTCACATGCGCCAAATACAGTGGATGTAGACTTTACTGTGAAATGCTTGAGTATGAACCCTTCACAATGATGCAGAGTAAAAAAACAACATAATAACAATATAAATAGTAACACAAGAGGAATAAAATACATAAGAATTAAGCTATAATTGTAATAACTGTGCTATTTTGTGTGTTTTTTGTACATTATGTTGCTGCTACGTTCTTTTATGACCAAAAAGAGCTTCTTGGTATCAGAACAGCAATTACTCCCCTCGAACTCGACAAAGTTTTTTCTTTAATGAGTTCGATGCGAATTATATACTGCTTCTCTGAGACCAGGCCCAGGCTTCTCGGAGACCGGGGTGCCTTGTGAGAATTAGTCGGCGAGTGGGTAACCCGCCTCTACCATCCGTTCTATTGGCCAATGTGCAATCACTGGAGAATAAACTGGATGAGCTCCGTTTGAGACTATCCTGCCAACGGGACATTAAAAGCTGTAATATCTTATGTTTCACAGAGTCGTGGCTGAACGACGGCACTGATAATATACAGTTGGCTGGGTTTTCCGTGCATTGGCAGGACAGAACAGCTACGTCTGGTAAGACGAGGGGTGGGAGTGTGTGTCTATTTGTCAATAACAGCTGGTGCGCAATGTCTAATATTAAGAAAGTCTCAAGGTATTGCTCGCCTGAGGTAGAGTACCGCATGATAAGCTACAGACCATACTATCTACCAAGAGAGTTTTCTTCTATATTTTTCGTAGACGTCTATTTACCACCACAAACCGATCCTGGCACTAAGACCACACTCAACGAGCTGTATAAGACCATAAGCAAACAAGAAAATGCTCATCCAGAAGCGGCGCTCCTAGTGGCCGGGGACTAATGCAGGCAAACTTAAATCAGTTTTACCTAATTTCTACCAGCATGTGCAACCAGAGGGAAAAAAAACTCTAGACCACCTTTACTCCACACAATGAGACCTATACATAGCTCTCCCTCGCCCTCCATTTGGCAAATCTGACCATAACTATATCCTCCTGATTCCTGCTTACAAGCAAAAACTAAAGCAGAAAGTACCAGTGACTCGCTCAATACGATGACGAGGATGCTACGCTACAGCACTGTTAGCACAGACTGGAATATGTTCTGGGATTCATCCAATGGCATTGAGGAGTATACCACCTCAGTTACCGGCTTCATCAATAAGTGCATCGACGACGTTGTCCCCACAGTGACCGTACGTACATATCCCAACCAGAAGCCATTTATTACAGACATCATCCGCACCGAGGTAAAGGCTAGAGCTGCCGCTTTAAAGGAGCGAGACACAAATCCGGACGCTTATAAGAAATCCCGCTATGCCCTCAGACGAACCATCAAACAGGCAAAGCGTCAATACAGGACTAAGATTGAATCCTACTAACCCGGCTCTGATGCTCGTTGGATTACCAGGGCGTGTACTCAGAGCATGTGCTGACCAACTGGCAAGAGTGTACATTGACATTTTCAACCTCTCTCTGACTGAGTCTGTAATACCTACATGTTTCAAGCAGACCACCATAGTCCCTATGCCCAAGAAAGCGAAGGTAACCTGTCTAAATGACTACAGCTCCGTAGCACTCACATCGGTAGCCATGAAGTGCTTTGAAAGGCTGGTCATGGCTCACACCAACACTATAATCCCAGAAACCCAAGACCCACTCCAATTTGCATACCGCCCCAACAGATCCACCGACGATGCATTCTCAACCACACTGCCCTTTCCCACCTGGACAAAAGGAACACCTATGTGAGAATGCTCTTTTTTATTATTACAGCTCAGAGTTCAACACCATAGTGCCCACAAAGCTCATCACTAAGCTAAGGACCCTGGGACTAAACACCTCCCTCTGCAACTGGATCCTGGACTTCTTGACGGGCTGCCCCCTGGTGGTAAAGGTAAGTAACAACACATCTGCCACGCTGATCCTCAACACGGGGGCCCCTCAGGGGTGCATGCTTAGTCCCCTCCTGTACTCCCTGTTCACCCACGACTGCGTGGCCAAGCACGACTCCAACACTCTCATTAAATTAGCTGTTACACAACAGTGGTAGGCCTGATCACCGACAAAGATTAGACAGCCTATAGGGAGGAGGTCAGAGACCTGGAAGTGTGGTGCCAGGACAACAACCTCTCCCTCGACATGAGCAAGACAAAGGAGCTGATCGTGAACTACAGGAAAAGGATGGCCGAACATGCCCCCATTAACATCAATGGGGCTGTAGTGGAGCGTGTCGAGGGTTTCAAGTTCCTTGGTGTCTACATCACCAATAAACTATCATGGTCCAAACACACTAAGACTGTCGTGAAGAGGACACGACAACACATTTTCCCCCTCAGGAGACTGAAAAGATTTGGCATGTGTCCCCAGATCCTAAAGAAATTCTACAGCTGCACCATCGAGAGCATCCTGACCAGTTGCATTACCGGCTGGTATGGCAACTGCTCGGCATCTGACCGTATGGCGCTACAGAGGGTAGTGCGTACGGCCCAGTACATCACTGGGGCCAAGCTTCCTGCCATCGAGGACCTACAGTGGGGAGAACAAGTATTTGATACACTGCCTATTTTGCAGGTTTTCCTACTTACAAAGCCTGTAGAGGTCTGTTTTATCATAGGTACACGTCAACTGTGAGAGACGGAATATAAAACAAAAATCCAGAAAATTATATTGTATGATTTTTAAGCAATTAATTTGCATTTTATTGTATTATAAGTATTTGATACATCAGAAAAGCAGAACTTAATATTTGGTACAGAAACCTTTGTTTTCAATTACAGACCTGTAGGTCTTGACCAGGTTTGCACACACTGCAGCAGGGATTTTGGCCCACTCCTCCATACAGACCTTCTCCAGATCCTTCAGGTTTCGGGGCTGTCGCTGGGCAATACGGACTTTCAGCTCCCTCCAAATATTTTCTATTGGGTTCAGGTCTGGAGACTGGCTAGACCACTCCAGGACCTTGAGATGCTTCTTACAGAGCCACTCCTTAGTTGCCCTGGCTGTGTGTTTTGGGTCGTTGTCATGCTGGAAGACCCAGCCACGACCCATCATCAATGCTCTTACTGAGGGAAGGAGGTTGTTGGCCAAGATCTTGCGATACATGGCCCCATCCATCCTCCCCTCAATACGGTGCAGTCGTCCTGTCCCCTTTGCAGAAAAGCATCCCCAAAGAATGATGATTCCACCACCATGCTTCACGGTTGGGATGGAGTTCTTGGGGTTGTACTCATCCTTCTTCTTCCTCCAAACACGGCGAGTGGAGTTTAGACCAAAAAGCTATTTTTTTGTCTCATCAGACCACATGACCTTCTCCCATTCCTCCTCTGGATCATCCAGATGGTGATTGGCAAACTTCAGACAGGCCTGGACATGCGCTGGCTTCAGCAGGGGTACCTTGCGAGCGATGCAGGATTTTAATCCATGACGGCGTAGTGTGTTACTAATGGGTTTCTTTGAGACTGTGGTCCCAGCTCTCTTCAGGTCATTGACCAGGTCCTGCCGTGTAGTTCTGGGCTGATCCCTCACCTTCCTCATGATCATTGATGCCCCACGAGGTGAGATCTTGCATGGAGCCCCAGACCGAGGGTGATTGACCGTCATTTTGAACTTCTTCAATTTTCTAATAATTGCACCAACAGTTGTTGCCTTCTCACCAAGCTGCTTGCCTATTGTCCTGTAGCCCATCCCAGCCTTGTGCAGGTCTACAATTGTATCCCTGATGTCCTTACACAGCTCTATGGTCTTGGCCATTGTGGAGAGGTTGGAGTCTGTTTGATTGAGTGTGTGGACAGGTGTCTTTTATACAGGTAACGAGTTCAAACAGGTGCAGTTAATACAGGTAATGAGTGGAGAACAGGAGGGCTTCTTAAAGAAAAACTAACAGGTCTGTGAGAGCCGGAATTCTTACTGGTAGGTAGGTGATCAAATACTTATGTCATGCAATAAAATGCAAATGAATTACTTAAAAATCATACAATGTGATTTTCTGGATTTTTGTTTTTGATTCCGTCTCTCACAGTTGAAGTGTACCTATGATAAAATTACAGACCTCTACATGTTTTGTAAGTAGGAAAACCTGCAAAATCGGCAGTGTATCAAACACTTGTTCTCCCCACTGTATATACTAGGCGGTGAAAGAGGAAGGCCCAAAAAATTGTTGAGGACTCCAGTCACCCAAGTCATAGATTGTTCTCTCTGCTTCCACACGGCAAGCGGTACCGGAGCGCCAAGTCTACGTCCAAATGGCTTCTTAACAGCTTCTACCACCAAGCCATAAGACTGCTGAACAATTAATCAAATGGCCACCCAGACTATTTACATTGATTGTTTTTACACTGATTATTATATAATTATTTCATTTTATATGTAGCATTTTATATCCAGTTTTTATTATTTATTTTGGATCCGGCGACGCGGATAGCCACAGTGCTGGGACCGCTAGATTTGTCCCTGGATCCTTTTAGTAGTCTATTTGACTAGCAAGTGAAATGGCTGAATTGAGTAAAGGGTGTTCTCCTGCTTCTACACAAAGCAGTGAAAACTCCCTTGACTCTTATCGTCGACCATAAGGCCATTAAATGCATCTTATGTGACATGTTCACAGTCATCCCATTGAAGGACCTTTTTGAAAACTTCACCTGTGTCAAATGCCACAAACAAAATGCTGCCAAGAAGAGAATCATTACTTTAATTGACGAAATTAAACATCTGAATGATCGTCTAATTTTGAATAAGGACGCCTCACGTTTAACCGCATTTGTTGATGCCTCTTATCGAATAGATGACTGTAATGGAACTTTTATGGATCTTGAGCATTTCACCACCTTACAGCCTTCTGAACCTAGCCAAAAGTCAGATTCTATCAGCTCTACCCCTGGCGGGCGTGAATGGAGTGTGATTCAAGAGGAGGAAGAGACCCGCACCCCATCATTCTGTTTTTTCTTGAAGCGTCGCAATATTAAACTCTCAAATCGTTTTGAGCTACTGTCCCCGCTGTCTTCCTCAGGGCGTACGGACACCGTGTACGTAGATGTTGTAGCTTCTACACTGACGAATACCTCCACTATGGGATACACTATGGGCTCTCGTATTCAGGGTGCCGGGCGGCTGGCAACCCCCCCCGGCAATCTGGATCTACGCGGTCTTCTCCCCAGCCGATTTCTGTGGCTCCTTCCGCTGATCGGAGATACGGTAGTGGGGGGATCCGACCGGCGCTCATCATTGGAAGCTCAATGGTAAGGAATATCTCCTTGCCAGGGATTAGAACCCTATGCTATCCGGGTGCAAAAGTTAAGGATATCACTACGCTACTTCCTGAAACCATCAACCAAAATCCACAGACGGATACTGTTATAGTACATGTGGGATTTAATGACACTAAGTTGGCTAGCTCTGAACTACTTAAAAGTGACTTCATGAAACTAATTGCGAAACTGAAATACCTAAACAAGCGTCCCATTATATTGGGTCCCATATCCACGATGAGACGTGGATACGGTAGATTCAGTAGGTTGCTATCACTTCAGGTCTGGTAAAGAGCTATTGTAACTCTGTCAATGTTGTCTTTATTGATAACTTTGACACTTTTTGGAAAGACGGAATTCACTCAAACTATCTCGGGGCTTATACATTGCACAGCCAATTCAAGGCTGCTCTGAGAGACTGACTGGGATATAACCCGCACTCTACCCAGGTTATCCCAACCATCATCACACATCAAATTGTTTCTGATATTAAATACTATAGTCAAGTCAAGGAAATCTACATTATCCCTGTCTTAATTTCCATAGGATTTAAACAGCCACCAAATAGATGCAGCCGCAGGCCCATTGGGCATGCTTTCATAACTTAATTTCTATTCCTATGAAATCTCCTGATTAACTTAATGATCAAGTTTATAATGACCTGGTTAGGGTAAATATGGACACCCCTGCTGTTTTTAAGTCTCACAAAGGGCTGGGATTGTTACATTTAAATGTGCGAAGTATGATGTCAAAGATGGACTTTATCGATATCTGGATGCATGACACGTTCACAGATATTCTTGTTTTGTCAGAGACTTGGTTAAATTATTCAATCATGGATAAGAACATTGACATAGCTAATTACAACATTTTTAGATGTGATTGGCAGAGAAAAGGTGGAGGGGTGGCAATATATGTGAAATCCACTTTTGTAGCATCATGTGCTCTTAATATCACTATACCCCAGAAATGTGAAATCCTGGTTTTAGATGTGACCATGAGCCAAAACGAGCATGTATTTGTTGCTGGAGTGTATAGGCCTCCTGCTGCTTTAGTTGATGCGATTAGTATCATAGCTGAGCATTTAAACCCTTTTCTATCATCTGAACTGGTGGTCTTAGGTGACTTTAACCTGGACTGGTTGAGACTTTAAAAACATTTGTCTTGATCTTAATCTAACCCAGCTAATCACAAAACCCACCCGGTTAAATGTGGGAAAATCTAGATAGATCCTCATTATTAGATTTAATTCTCACGAATAACCCCCAATAGTACATGTCTTTTGGTGTGTTTGCTAGTGACCTTAGTGATCATTGTCCCATAGCCTATATTAGAGATACTAGACAGCACAATTTTGATCCCCGTATTATTAGGAAGATACATTTTTTAAAACTTTTCTCCCCAAGTGTTTATGCATGACTTGTACTTTTCTGAACTTTCTTCCATCAAGTGTATACCTGACCCTGAATTAGCTCAAGCATTTCTCATCTATCTTTATATCACTGGCAGATAAACATTCTCCTTTTAAACGCTATAGACTAAAAAACAGATAAAATCCCTGGTTTTCTACTGAACTTTCAGATGTGTTTAGAACAAGAAATCATGCCTTGGCCAAAGCTAGACTAACTGATGCTGTTGTGGACTGGCAGCTTTTCAGGCAATTGACAAATAAATGCACATCCTTAGTAAAGTAGGCTAAATCAAGCTACTTCCTAAGTTCTATCGCACACTCTGCTGGTGATCCATCAAAATTGTGGAAAACAGTTTAGGCGCTAAAGCGTAGAAATTCCTCTCCTTCCCTACCCAAGCAAGTTATACTGAACTCTGACATCATTATTGAAAAAAATTAGATAGGTCATGCCTTTAATCAACATTTTATGTCCGCTGGTTTTTTGTTTGAAAGAAATCTTGGTTTAATAGACCCGGGTCGGTCAGTATACTGCTCGTCCCTCTCCCAGCCGCTAGTCAACTTGATAGAGGACCAGACAACCCCCAGTGAATCCTTGTACTCTCTGGAGCAACTGCCTACTTCTGATGTATTGGAACGACTACTTATGATTGATGTAAAAAAAAATCTACTGGGTCTGATATGCTTGATCCCTTGTTATTATAGCTTTCTGCTCCATTGATTGCGGAAGCATTAACACGTATTTTTAACTTGACAATTATATCGTATACTCTCCCTAGATTTGGGAAGGCGGCCCATGTGCTTCCTTTACATAAAGGTGGCGACCCGAGTGATCTAAATAATGATTGTCCCATTTCCAAACTCTCTTGCCTAGCAAAAATCCTGAAATCATTGATTAATACTCAGCTTAGATCCCTTTTAACTGCTACATATTTTCTGAATGTAAAACAGTCAGGGTTCAGACCAGGTCATAGTACCATCTCTGCTACTTTTATGTCCAAAATTGTTTACATACGAAGAAACACTGTGCTGCCCTCTTTCGACACTGTGGATCACACCTTACTTATTCAGAAACTCTCTGCGATTGGCTTAAATCAGGCTACTTGTAGCTGGTTTGAGAATTATTCTTGATGGCGTTAAATCAGGATTTTTAGACATAAGAAAAGGTGTCCCACAGGGTTCGATTCTTTGTCCAGTTTTTTTCACTATTTATATTAACAGCATTGGTCTATTTGTACAAAATTGTAACTTTTATCTGTACGCAGATGACACTGTTGTGTACCCTACTGCCCCTACGGCAGCTCAGGCTCTGTTGACTCTTCAATCTGCTTTTACTACCTTGCAGAAAGCCTTGGTTGACCTGAAGTTGGTACTAAATGCTAGTAAAACCAAGTACATGTTATTTTCCAAATCATGTAACAATGTAACTGATGAATTGTGCATAAGTACGTTAGATGGTGCCCCCATTGATCGTGTCCCCGTCTATAAATATCTGGGCGTCTGGATTGTCGAAAAGCTATCTTTTAAAAAGCATGTTGACGAGTTAGCCAAGAAATTAAGAATTAAGTTGGGCTTCTTCTATAGGAGTAGGGCTTACCTTTCATTAACTAGTAGAAAACAGATAATTCATTCTACATTCATTCCTGTTATAGATTCTGCCGTTATTATACACATAGACTGTTCTCTCTGCTACGGCACGGCAAGCGGTACCGGAGCGCCAAATCTAGGTCCAAAAGGTTTCTTAACAGCTTCTACCCCCAAGCCATAAGACTCCTGAACAGCTAATCATGGCTACCTGGACTATTTGACATTGAATATCCCTTTGTATTTGTATTTATTAAGGATCCCCATTAGCTGTTTCCAAGGCAGCAGCTACTCTTCCTGTGGTCTAGCAACATTAAGGCAGTTCTATACAATTTAAAATATTACATGACATAACATTTCATAACACCTTTCCCTCAGGCCATTACTCTACTACTACATATCTACAATATAAAATCCATGTGTATGTGTGTGTAGAGTCTTTTCATGTGTATGTGTATGCGTGTGTCTGTGCCTGTGTGTCTCTCCACAGTCCCCGCTGTTCCATAAGGTGTATTTTTATATGCTTTTTAAAATCTGATTCTACTGTTTGCATCAGTTACCTGATGTGGAATAGAGCTCCATGTAGCCATGGCTCTAAGTAGTACTGTGCACCTCCCATAGTCTGTTTTGGACATGGGCACTGTGAAGAGACCTCTGGTGTCATATCTTGTGGGGTATGCATGGGTGTCCGAGCTGTGTGCTGGTAGTTTAAACAGACACCTCGGTGCATTCAGCATGTCAACACTTCTTACAAAAACAAGAAGTGATGTAGTCAATCTCTCCTCCACTTTGATGCATGAGAGATTTACATTTATATTATTAATGTTAGCTCTCCGTGTACATTTAAAGGCCAGCCGTGCTTCACTGTTCTGAGCCAATTGTAATTTTCCGAGGTCCCTCTCTGACCACATGACTGAACAGTAGTCAAGGTGCAACAAAACTAGGGCCTGTAGGACCTTCCTTGTTGATAGTATTAAAAAGGCATTATTATGGAAACACTTCTCACCATCTTAGACACTGTTGTATCAACATGTTTTGACCATGACAGTTTACAATCCAGGGTTACTCCAAGCAGTCTAGTCACCTCAACTTGCTCGATTTCCATATTATTTATTACAATATTTAGTTGAGGTTTAGGGTGTAGTGAATGATTTCGCTGTAGTAGCTGACATGTACAGTGGGGAGAACAAGGATTTGATACACTGCCGATTTTGCAGGTTTTCCTACTTACAAAGCATGTAGAGGTCTGTAATTTTTTATCATAGGTACACTTCAACTGTGAGAGACGGAATCTAAAACAAAAATCCAGAAAATCACATTGTATGATTTTAAAGTAATTAATTTGCATTTTATTGCATGACATAAGTATTTGATACATCAGAAAAGCAGAACTTAATATTTGGTAGAGAAACATTTGTTTGCAATTACATAGATCATACGTTTCCTGTAGGTCTTGACCAGGTTTGCACACACTGCAGCAGGGATTTTGGCCCACTCCTCCATACAGACCTTCTCCAGATCCTTCAGGTTTCGGGGCTGTCGCTGGGCAATACGGACTTTCAGCTCCCTCCAAAGATTTTCTATTGGGTTCAGGTCTGGAGACTGGCTAGGCCACTCCAGGACCTTAATATGCTTCTTACAGAGCCAATCCTTAGTTGCCATGGCTGTGTGTTTTGGGTCGTTGTCATGCTGGAAGACCAGACATGACCCATCTTCAATGCTCTTACTGAGGGAAGGAGGTTGTTGGCCAAGATCTCACGATATATGGCCCCATCCATCCTCCCCTCAATACGGTCGTCCTGTCCCCTTTGCAGAAAAGCATCCCCAAAGAATGATGTTTCCACCTCCATGCTTCACGGTTGGGATGGTGTTCTTGGGGTTGTACTCATCCTTCTTCTTCCCCCAAATACGGCAAGTGGAGTTTAGACCAAAAAGCTCTAATTTTGTCTCATCAGACCACATGACCTTCACCCATTCCTCCTCTGAGATAGTCATTGGCAAACTTCAGATGGACCTGGACAGGGCTGGCTTGAGCAGGGGGACCTTGCGTGCGCTGCAGGATTTTAATCCATGACGGAGTAGTGTGTTACTAATGGGTTTCTTTGAGACTGTGGTCCCAGCTCTCTTCAGGTCATTGACCAGGTCCTGCCGTGTAGTTCTGGGCTGACCCCTCACCTTCCTCATGATCATTGATGCCCCACGAGGTGAGATCTTGCATGGAGCCCCAGACCGAGGGTGATTGACCGTCATCTTGATCTTCTTCCATTTTCTAATAATTGCGCCAACAGTTGTTGTCTTCTCACCAAGCTGCTTGCCTATTGTCCTGTAGCCCATCCCAGCCTTGTGCAGGTCTACAATTGTATCCCTGATGTCCTTACACAGCTCTCTGGTCTTGGCCATTGTGGAGAGGTTGGAGTCTGTTTCATTGAGTGTGTGGACAGGTGTCTTTTATACAGGTAACGAGTTCAAACAGGTGCAGTTAATACAGGTAATGAGTGGAGAACAGGAGGGCTTCTTAAAGAAAAACTAACAGGTCTGTGAGAGCCGGAAATCTTACTGGTTGGTAGGTGATCAAATACTTACAGTGAGGGAAAAAAGTATTTGATCATTTGCTGATTTTGTACGTTTGCCCATTGACAAAACATGATCCGTCTATTATTTTAATGGTAGGTTTATTTGAACAGTCGGAGACAGAATAGCAACAAAAAAATCCAGAAAAATGCATGTCAAAAATGTTATAAATTGATTTGCATTTTAATGAGGGAAATAAGTATTTGACCCCTCTGCAAAACATGACTTAGTACTTGGTGGCAAAACCCTTGTTGGCAATCACAGAGGTCAGACATTTCTTGTAGTTGTCCACCAGGTTTGCACACATCTCAGGAGGGATTTTGTCCCACTCCTCTTTGCAGATCTTCTCCAAGTCATTAAGGTTTCGAGGCTGACTTTTGGCAACTCGAACCTTTAACTCCCTCCACAGATTTTCTATGGGATTAAGGTCTGGAGACTGGCTAGGCCACTCCAGGACCTTTAATGTGCTTCTTCTTGAGCCACTCCTTTGTTGCCTTGGCCGTGTGTTTTGGGTCATTGTCATGCTGGAATAACCATTCACGACCCATTTTCAATGCCCTGGCTGAGGGAAGGAGGTTCTCACCCAATATTTGACGGTACATGGCCCCGTCTATCGTCCCTTTGATGCAGTGAAGTTGTCCTGTCACCTTAGCAGAAAAACACCCCCAAAGCATAATGTTTCCACCTCCATGTTTGATGGTGGGGATGATGTTCTTGGGGTCATAGGCAGCATGCCTCCTCCTCCAAACACGGCGAGTTGAGTTGATGCCAAAGAGCTCAATTTTGGTCTCATCTGACCACAACACTTTCACTCAGTTCTCCTCTGAATCGTTCAGATGTTTATTTGCAAACTTCAGACGTGCCTGTATATGTGCTTTCTTGAGCAGGGGTCCCAGATGCCTTGAGATGCCTTGAGATCGTTGACAAGCTCCTCCCATGTAGTTCTGGGCTGATTCCTCACTGTTCTCATGATCATTGCAACTCCATGAGGTGAGATCTTGCTTGGAGCCCCAGGCCGAGGGAGATTGACAGTTATTTTGTGTTTCTTCCATTTGCGAATAATCGCACCAACTGTTGTTAACTTCTCACCAAGCTGCTTGGCGATGGTCTTGTAGCCCATTCCAGCCTTGTGTAGGTCTACAATCTTGTCCCTGACATCCTTGGAGAGCTCTTTGGTCTTGGCCATGGTGGAGAGTTTGGAATCTGATTGATTGATTGCTTCTTTGGACAGGTGTCTTTTATACAGGTAACAAACTGAGATTAGGAGCACGCCCTTTAAGAGTGTGCTCCTAATCTCAGCTCGTTACCTGTATAAAAGACACCTGGGAGCCAGAAATCTTTCTGATTGAGAGGGGGTCAAATCCTTATTTCCCTCATTAAAATGCAAATCAATTTATAACATTCTTGACATGCATTTTTCTGGATATTTGAACAGTCTCTCACTGTTCAAATAAACTACCATTAAAATTATAGGCTGATCATTTCTTTGTCAGTGGGTAAATGTACAAAATCAGCAGGGGATCAAATACTTTTTTCCCTCACTGTATGTCATGCAATAAAATGCAAATTAATTACTTAAAAATCATACAATGTGATTTTCTGTATTTTTGTTTTAGATTCCGCCTCTCACAGTTGAAGTTTACCTATGATAAAAATTACAGACCTCTACATGCTTTGTAAGTAGGAAAACCTGCAAAATCAGCAGTGTATCAAATACTTGTTTCCCCCCACTGTATAGTGTTGAGTTATCCGCATACTCAACGCCAGTGGCATGTCATTAGTAAAGATTGATAAAAGTGAGGGGCCTAGACAGCTGCTCTGGGGAATTAATGATTCTACCTGGATTATGTTGGAGAGGCTTCCATTAAAGAACACCCTCTGTGTCTGTTAGACTGGTAACTCTTTATCCACAATATAGCAGGGCGTGTAAAGCCATAACACATATGTTTTTCCAGCAGCAGACTATGATCGATAATGTCAAAAGACACAATGAAATCTAACAAAACAGCTCCCACAATCTTTTTATTATCAATGTCTCTCAGCCAATTATCAGTAATTTGTGTAAGTGCCATGCATGTTGAATGTCCTTCCCTATAAGCGTGCTGAAAGTCTGTTGTCAATTTGTTTACAGTAAAATAGCATTGTATCTGGTCAAACCATTTTTTTCTCCAAAAGTTTACTAAGGGTTGGTAACAGGCTGATTGGTCGGCTATTTGAGCCAGTAAAGGGGGCTTTACTGTTCTTGGGTAGCGGAATGACTTTTGCTTCCCTCCAGGCCTGAGGGCACACACTTTCTAGAAGGCTAGATATGGCAAATAGGAGTGGCAATATCGTCCGCCATTATCCTCAGTAATTTTCCATCCAAGTTGTCAGAATGGTGAAGTTATTAATTACACTTTTGATGGTGTATCAATACACCCAGTCACGACAAAGATACAGGCGGCTTTCCTAACTCAGTTGACTTTGAGGAAGGAAACTGCTCATGGATTTCAAATGATGCCAATGGTGATATTAAACCTGTTACAGAGTTAAATGGCTATGATAGGAGAAAACTGAGGATGGATCAACAACTTTGTAGTGTAGTTACTCCACAATACTAACCTAAATGACAGAGTGAAAAGAAAGAAGCCTCTAGTGAATAAAAAATATTCAAAAAGATGCATCCTGTTTGCAATAAGGCACTAAAGTAATACTGCACAAAATGTGGCAAACAAATTAACTTTTTGTCCTGAATACAAACATTATGTTTGGGGCAAATCCAACACAACACATTACTGAGGTCCACTCTTCATATTTTCAAGCATGATGGTGGCTGCATCATGTTATGGGTATGCTTGTCATCTGCAAGGACTAGGAAGTTTTTCAGGATAAAAATAAAAGGAATAGAAGTAAGCACAGGCAGAACAATGACCTAAAACGCAAGGCCAAATATACACTGGAGTTACATAGCAAGACGACATTGAATGTTCCTGAGTGGCCTATTTACAGTTTTGTCTTAAATCGGCTTAAGAAATCTATGGCACGACTTGAACATGGCTGTCTAGCAATCATCAACAACCAACTTGACAGAGCTTGAAGAATGTTTGTAATAATAATAGGCAAATATTGCACTATCCAAGTTTCCAAAGCTCTTAAGAGACTTACCCAGAAAAACTAACAGCTGGAATCTCTGGCGAAGGTGATTGTATTGACTCAGGTGGCTGATTACATATCTAATCAAAATAAATTACTGTTTTATTTTCCATAAAAAAAAGGTTTTGTGTAGATCGTAAACAGAAAATGACAATTAAATCAATTTGAATCCCACTTTGTAAGCCAACAAAATGTGGAAAAAGTGAAGGGGTGTGAATACTTTCTGAAGGCACTGTAAAGTATTGTGAGTGTGCAATGAGTCAGCGCAAGATAGGTTCAATGAAGATAGTCCATGTAACCATTTAATTAACTATTTAGCAGTCTTATGGCTTGGGGGTAGAAGGTGTCTTGGAGCCTGTTGTTCCGAGAGCCGATGCTCCGGTACTGTTTGCTGGACGGTAGCAGAATGAACAGTCTATACCTTGGGAGGCTGAAGTCTTTGGCAATTATTCGGGCCTTCCTCTGACACCCCCTGATATAGAGGGAGTTTGGCCCCAGTGATGTGCTGGGCCGTCCGCATCACCCTCTGTAGCATTTTGCGGTCGAGATCGGTGCATTTGCCATACCAAGCGGTAATGCAGCCAGTCAAGATGCTCTCGATGGTGCAATTGTAAAACTTTTTGAGGATCCGAGGGCCCATGCAAAATCTTTTCAGCCTCCTGAGGACAAGAGGCGCTTTCGTGCCTCTTTCTATGCTTCGATTGGAACATACTCTATAATGAAATAAATAAATAAAATCAGCTGTGACTAGCTTCAATTCTGCAAAAGCTAGTAGGTCAGTGGAGGGGAGAAATGTGCATTTATTTTAATGACCTGCTTCATGCGGCAATACAAATCATTATTTACAAAAGTGACTCCAATAGGCTACGCTACAGGTTTAGGCCTAAGGCCACCTGGTCTAATCTAGGCTACATTCTCTCCCGCTCTACTGAAATTATGCTGAGCGGTACTGGTGGTGGCAGTACACTCAAGGTTAGAGAAGCAGGCCAGTAACCAGAGGGTTGCTGGTTCAAATCAGAGGGTCGACTGGGAAAATCTGCCGGGAGTGAGCCAGTGCGACTCAAAGGTTGCTGCCGTCAGAATCTCAGGTGCTACCTACTGCCATTGTGCCCTTAAGCAAGGTACTATGGCACTGCTCTGCTGCTCACCCTGTGCTGCTTTCAGACTATTGGGTGTGTGTGAGGTCCTCAATTAGATAAGAACAGATAGATTAAAGACACATTTATTATATTGTAGTCTGAGCTAGCTGCTAGCCATCTTAGCATTGTGTTTATAAGAGAAGGCCTACATTTCCCTGTGAAAGTTTAAGGTCCTGGTCTGTCAAGGCCCCGTACCTGCCTGAACGTTGATCATTACTGTTTTCCTGCCTTTCTAAACCGATAAATTACCACCAACACAATTAGGCCATTGGAAAGCGTGAGAAAGAGAGCCACCCATGCCAACATGCTGCTGCTCGCAGTGTTATAATTGATATTGAGCGAGCTGCTAGTGGGGCGCACAGGGACACTGCTGGTTAATCTGCGCTTTAATCAACGCGTGTATTGAGAGCGGCTGTTTGGAGAGAAGAGAGTTACAAAGAACGTCTGTCATGGTCCGACGATTTATTAATGGACTAATTGTCGTGATTAGAGAAAACTGGATTACTTTGGGTTTTTCTAATGTGCAGAGAAACCCTGAGGATGTGATGGAGCCCTCATATGTTTATTTGTTCATTTGGATCTCCATTGGCTTTTACAGAAGCAGAAGCTACTCTTCCTTGTGTCCACTAAAAACAAAAAACATGTGATACACTGATAGACAGGGAAAGTCACACAAATGTAAAATATCACAATATACAAATAATGCAACAAAAAAAGGATGTTTGTGTTAGAGTGTGTTTGTGTGTGTATCCCCTCACAGTCCATGCCATTCCAGGAGTTGTTTTTTAATCCGATTTTTAAATGTAATTTTTCTGTTTGCTTGAGTAATTGGAGATGGAAGGGAATTCATGTCTCTGTATAAAACTGTGACAAGACCTGGTGGTATGTCTTGTAGGGATGTAGAGCATGGCGTTTGCAACGCCAGGGTTGTGGGTTCGATTACCACGGGGGGCCAGTGTGAAAAAAATTAAAAAATAAAAAAACAAACATAAACAAGATAATGTAAGTCGCTCTGGATAAGAGCGTCTGCTAAATGACTAAAATGTAAATGTAAATGTATGGGTGTCTGAGCTGAATGTTATTTGATTCTACATTTTCTTCACAGTAATATTTCTCATAACTAGAAAAGAAGCAGTTAATGTCTCGTCAACCCTCAACCAGGAATGACTGGCATGCATGTTGTTGTTGATCAATAACATAAAAATGCTGCACTGAAATATAACAATGCAGCTCCAACTATCATCTTATTATCCATTTATTTTAACTAATCATCAGTCATCTGAGTCAGCGCAGTACAAGTTGAGTGCCCTTCTCGATATGCATGCTGAAAGTCCGTAGTTAACGTGTACAAATATCATTGTATTTGGTCAAACACAACCCTCTCCATCAGTTTACTAAGAACAGGCTGCAAACTGATTTGGCGGCTGTTAGAGCTAGCAAATTGTGCTTTACTATGTTTAGGCTTTAGAATTACTTTAGCTTCTTTCCACGTCTGTGGACACACACTCCTTTAGGCTTTGTTAAATATAGTCTATTACTATTCTCAATAGTTTCTATACCTGGTGGCTTATCATTACTGATGGATAGTTTTTCCACTTCTCCCACACTAACTTGACCAAATTCAAAACAGGAATCCTTCTCTTTCATTATTTTATCATTTATACAAAAATATAATGGTTCACTGTTAAAGTATGCCATATCACTTCTGAGTTTTTCCACTTTACCAGTGAAATAGTCATTGAAATGATTGGCAATATTGAAAGATTTTGTTATAAATTACCCAACCAACTTCAAAGAAATTAGGGAGATTAATTGGGTTTTCTGCCTATGATATAATTTAAGGTACTCCAAAGTATTTTTCCATAGTTTTTTATGCAATTTCTTCTTATTTTTATTAAGTTTATTCACAAAATTTCTCAAGTTACAGTAAGTCAACCAATCAGCTGAACCATACCATATTTTAATTCATCATTAATCCAAGTGGTAGACCACACACAATCTCACAGAATGGGACCGCCACGCGTTGAAGCGCGTAAAAATCGTTTGTCCTCGGTCGCAACACATTACCGAGTTCCAAACTGTCTCTGGAAGCAACGTCAGCACAATAACTGTTCATCGGGAGCTTCATGAAATGGGTTTCCATGGCTGAGCAGCCGCACACAAGCCTAAGATCACCATGCGCAATGCCAACCGTCGGCTGGAGTGGTGTAAAACTCGCCACCATTGGATTCTGGAACAATGGAAATGCGTTCTCTGGAGTGATGAATCTCGCTTCACCATCTGGCAGTCCGACGGACAAATCTGGGTTTGGCGGATGCCAGGAGAACGCTACCTGCCCCAATACATAGTGGCAACTGTAAAGTTTGGTGGAGGAGGAATAATGGTCTGGGGTTGTTTTTCAAGGTTTGGGCTAGGCCCCTTAGTTCCAGTGATGGGAAATCTTAATACTACAGCATACAGTGACATTCTAGACAATTCTCTGCTTCCAACTTTGTGACAACAGTTTTGGGAAGGCCCTTTCCTGTTTCAGCATGACAATGCCCCCGTGCACAAAGCGAGGTCCATACAGAAATGGTTTGTTGAGATCGGTGTGGAAGAACTTGTCTGGTCTGCATAGAGCCCTGACCTCAACCCCATCGAACACCTTTGGGATGAATTGGAACGTCGACTGCGAGCCAGGCCTATTTGCCCAACATCAGTGCCGACCTCATGAATACTCTTGTGGCAAGTCCCCGCAGCAATGTTCCAACAGCTAGTGGAAAGCCTGCCCAGAAGAGTGCAGGCTGTTATAGCAGCAAAGGGGTGACCAACTCCCTATTAATGCCCATGATTTTGGAATGAGATGTTCGGTGAGCAGGTGTCCACATACTTTTGGTTATGTAGTTTATATTAATATGGGCTATTCTTAGCCCTTTCCTTGGTAGCTTATCGGTGATAGACATAATATGGATATTTAAAAAATACAGTGCAGTGAAAAAGTATTTGCCCCCTTTCTAATTTTCTCTACTTTTGCATATTTTTGATACTGAATGTTATCAGATCTTCAAGCAAAACCAAATATTAGATAAAGGGAACCTTAGTGAACAAATAACACAATTACATACTTATTTAATTTATTTCATAAGCCAAGTTATGCAACACCCAATGCCCCTGTGTGAAAAGTAATTACCCCTTACACTTAATAACTGGTTGTGCCACCTTTAGCTGCAATGACTCCAACCAATTGCTTCCTGTAGTTGTTGATCAGTCTCTCACGTCGCTGTGGAGGAATTTTGACCCACTCTTCCATACAGAACTGCTTTAACTCAGCGACATTTGTGGGTTTTCATTTGTGCTCCTTTCAAGTCCTGCCACAACATCTCAATTGGGATTTGGTGTGGGCTTTGCCTAGGCCATTCCAAAACTTTAAATCTGTAGCTTTTTAGCCGTTTTCATGTAGACTTGATTGTGTGTTTTGGATCCGGGTCTGCGATTCAGCTTCGGCTCACAGACGGATGGGCCTGACATTCTCACAGCGAATTCTCTGATACAGAGCAGAATTCATGTTTCCGTCTATTAAGGCAAGCATCCACAAACAATTACACTACCATCACCATGCTTAACCATTGGTATAAGGTTCTTGCTGTGGAATGCAGTGTTTGGTTTTTGGCAGGCATAATGGGACCCATGTTTATATAGAGGGACAATCCAGGTGGAATAACATCGTTGTGGATAGCATACCAGAATCTTCACATGAGAACTGGGACGAGTCTGAGGAGAAAGTATGAAAAATTATCACTGAAAAGCTGCAGATGGATCATACGAAGATTGAGCTGGAGCACGCCCACAAGTCTGGAAAACATATGATCAGCCTACGTGACAGACCCAGGCCAATAGTGGTCAAGTTCCTGAGGCTTAAGGACAAGATGGCTGTCCTCTTCAGAGAAACACTGTCCTCTCCATGACTCCCACCTTTGGCTTTGGATGCCATGGTAGCAACGTAGACTAACGCTGGTACTCCACGCAGTTCCAGACAGGGCACGTCGCATGGCAGATTTAAACAAACAAACAGCAGGGATTTAGACCACCACAAGCCTGGGACAATTAATGGTCCCAGCCACAAGGGCAAACCTTGTCGCGGGCTGTGTTCAAGCTGTCAAGGAAACGTTTCTAGCTTGATAGCTAGTTAGCAGCTAGGGTAGCTGCTATGCCAAGCAGCTCTTTAAACTTTTGGTTGGCAGAATCCCTGGACAGATATAGCAGTCCCAGCAACTGAGGATAACGGTATCGCGAGATCCAAATTCAAAAGGTAGCTAGTTACCAAATGTTTTCAATGGAACACTTTTTCAGAAACTTTCAAACTTCAGAGACTTTTCAAGCTCTCCTTTGTTCCGCGTTCAACACGTGACGTACCGGGTGTTCACAGATATGTAGGCTAGGGTACGACTCAATCGACTCCAAAGAGGAACACTGGACAAACTGATCCAGCTAAATTTAAGGGCAGCATCAGAACGCCTTATGACCTATAGCCTCCCATGCGCAGAATAATGTCACGATGACAAGTAAAATATTCCGCAATAAAGATTTTTACTGTTGCGAGCATTATATATATATATTTTTTGTCATTTAGCAGACGCTCTTATCCAGAGCGACTTACAGTTAGTGAGTGCATACATTATAATTATTTTTTTCATACTGGCCCCCCGTGGGAATCGAACCCACAACCCTGGCTTTGCAAACGCCATGCTCTACCAACTGAGCTACATCCCTGCTGGCCATTCCCTCCCCTACCCTGGACCAATTGTGCACCGCCCTATGGGTCTCCCGGTCACGGCCGGCTACAACAGAGCCTGGATACGAACCAGGATCTCTAGTGGCACAGCTAGCACTGTGATGCAGTGCCTTAGACCACTGCGCCACTCGGGAGAGCATAACATCGGGTCAGGAATTCACATTAGCCATTCACTTCTGCACCATGGACATCGCTTGGTGGCTACACAGAGCCACTAGGGTTTTTGGAATTAACCTACTCGAAATAGTATGTCTAACCTCATTATTTCAAGAATATCCTAAAGGCATATTGTTTCACGAACATGAAAAGAAGAGACAGCATAAGCTATGATTCAACTTGAATAATAGGTGCCATATCAGTGTGGGCGAGAGAGAGAGAGAGAGAGAGAGGTAAATGTTTCTACCAAGGGTCATCTAATCAATGTTAAACTATCTTGCACGTCATTAAATCTAAACTCTTCACTCCATAATAGGAAATCAATTTGGTTGAAATTAGGTAAGCTAATTGTCAAACTAAGCCCTTATAACGTTCCTATTTTAACTGAATGACCCGTGCAGTGCATCTGAGAAGGGAACACACGCCGTCTGACAAAGGGACAGATAGGGGTGTGTGTTACAGTGGGCACCCATTGTATGCGCGCACACACGCACGTGACTGGGTTAACAGCTGAGAGACATTTTCTACCTGTGACATTACCAAAGCCGTCCACTTCTGGCCGAGATTAGCCTCCTCTATACAGTGTCAATGGCTGTCGTGTCCGAAAAAAATCACAGCGTAAACGGGCCTGACAGAGCTGTGTGTGTGAGTGTGAGTGAGTCTGTGTGTGTGTGAGTGAGTGAGTGAGTGAGTGAGTGAGTGAGTGAGTGAGTGAGTGAGTGAGTGAGTGAGTGAGTGAGTGAGTGAGTGAGAGTGAGAGAGAGAGAGAGAGAGAGAGAGAGAGAGAGAGAGAGAGAGAGAGAGAGAGAGAGAGAGAGAGAGAGAGAGAGAGAGATCACGGTACCGTGTGCCACGTCATTTCAACCAAAATGTTATACAGTGGGGAAAAAAAGTATTTAGTCAGCCACCAATTGTGCAAGTTCTCCCACTTAAAAAGATGAGAGAGGCCTGTAATTTTCATCATAGGTACACGTCAACTATGACAGACAAATGAGAAAAAGAAATCCAGAAAATCACATTGTAGGATTTTTAATGAATTTATTTGCAAATTATGGTGGAAAATAAGTATTTGGTCAATAACAAAAGTTTCTCAATACTTTGTTATATACCCTTTGTTGGCAATGACACAGGTTAAACGTTTTCTGTAAGTCTTCACAAGGTTTTCACACACTGTTGCTGGTATTTTGGCCCATTCCTCCATGCAGATCTCCTCTAGAGCAGTGATGTTTTGGGGCTGTCGCTGGGCAACACAGACTTTCAACTCCCTCCAAAGATTTTCTATGGGGTTGAGATCTGGAGACTGGCTAGGCCACTCCAGGACCTTGAAATGCTTCTTACGAAGCCACTCCTTCGTTGCCCGGGCGGTGTGTTTGGGATCATTGTCATGCTGAAAGACCCAGCCACGTTTCATCTTCAATGCCCTTGCTGATGGAAGGAGGTTTTCACTCAAAATCTCACAATACATGGCCCCATTCATTCTTTCCTTTACACGGATCAGTCGTCCTGGTCCCTTTGCAGAAAAACAGCCCCAAAGCATGATGTTTCCACCCCCATCCTTCACAGTAGGTATGGTGTTCTTTGGATGCAACTCAGCATTCTTTGTCCTCCAAACACGACGAGTTGAGTTTTTACCAAAAAGTTATATTTTGGTTTCATCTGACCATATGACATTCTCCCAATCCTCTTCTGGATCATCCAAATGCACTCTAGCAAACTTCAGATGGGCCTGGACATGTACTGGCTTAAGCAGGGGGACACGTCTGGCACTGCAGGATTTGAGTCCCTGGCGGCGTAGTGTGTTACTGATGGTAGGCTTTGTTACTTTGGTCCAGCTCTCTGCAGGTCATTCACTAGGTCCCCCCGTGTGGTTCTGGGATTTTTGCTCACCGTTCTTGTGATCATTTTGACCCCACGGGGTGAGATCTTGCGTGGAGCCCCAGATCGAGGGAGATTATCAGTGGTCTTGTATGTCTTCCATTTCCTAATAATTGCTCCCACAGTTGATTTCTTCAAACCAAGCTGCTTACCTATTGCAGATTTAGTCTTCCCAGCCTGGTGCAGGTCTACAATTTTGTTTCTGGTGTCCTTTGACAGCTCTTTGGTCTTGGCCATAGTGGAGTTTGGAGTGTGACTGTTTGAGGTTGTGGACAGGTGTCTTTTATACTGATAACATGTTCAAACAGGTGCCATTAATACAGGTAACGAGTGGAGGACAGAGGAGCCTCTTAAAGAAGAAGTTACAGGTCTGTGAGAGCCAGAAATCTTGCTTGTTTGTAGGTGACCAAATACTTATTTTCCACCATAATTTGCAAATAAATTCATAAAAAATCCTACAATGTGATTTTCTGGATTTTTTTTCCTCATTTTGTCTGTCATACTTGACGTGTACCTATGATGAAAATTACAGGCCTCTCTCATCTTCTTAAGTGGGAGAACTTGCACAATTGGTGGCTGACTAAATACTTTTTTTCCCCACTGTATGTGATGATGTTGAATCAACATGTAAAATTGATTTGATTTGAAAAAAGTAATCAACGTATCAACATTTATCTAAATCCAATTACATTGTGACATTTGTTCATGATTTCATGTTGAAATCAAATCAAATGTGCCGAATACAACAGGTGTAGACCTTACAGTGAAATGCTTACTTACAAGCCCTTAACCAACAATGCAGTTCTTAAGAAAAAAATAAAAAAATTTAAGTAAAAAATAGTAAATAATTAAAGAGCAGCAGTAAAATAAAATAACAGTAAGGAGGCTATATACAGGGGGTACCGGTACAGAGTCAATGTGCGGGGGCACTGTTTAGTCGAGGTAATTGAGGTAATATGTATATGTGGGTAGAGTTAAAGTGACTATGTATAATAATAAACAGAGTAGTAGCAGCGTAAAAGAGGGGGTTGGGGTGGGTGGGGTGTGGGGGCAATAGTCCGGGTAGCCATGATTAGCTGTTCAGGAGACTTATGGCTTGGGGATAGAAGCTGTTAAGAAGCCTTTGGGACCTAGACTTGGCTCCGGTACCGCTTGCCGAGCAGTAGCAGAGAGAACAGTCTATGACTATGGTGGCTGGAGTCTTTGACAATTGTTAGGGCCTTCCTCTGACACTGCCTGGTATATATGTCCTAGATGGCAGGAAGCTTGGCCCCAGTGATGTACTGGGACGTACGCGCTACCCTCTGTAGTGCCTTGCGGTCGGAGGCCGAGCAGTTGCCATACCAGGCGGTGATGCAGCCAGTCAGGATGCTCTCGATGGTGCAGCTGTAGGACATTTTGAGGATCTGAGGACCCATGCCAAATCTTTTCAGCATCCTGAGGGGGAATAGGCTTTGTCGTGCCCTCTTCACGACTGTGTTGGTGTGTTTGGACCATGATAGTTTGTTGGTGATGTGGACACCAAGGTACTTCACACTCTCAACCTGTTCCACTACAGCCCTGTCGATGAGAATGGGGGTGTGCTCAGTCCTCTTTTTTTTCCGGTAGTCCACAATCATCTCTTTTGTCTTGATCAAGTTGAGGGAGAGGTTGTTACCCTGGCACCACACGGCCAGGTCTCTGACCTCCTCCCTATAGGCTGTCTCATCGTTAACGGTGATCAGGCCTACCACTGTTGTGTCAATTGTCAAACTTAATGATGGTGTTTGAGTCGTACTTGGCCATGCAGTCATGGGTGAACAGGGAGTACAGGAGGGGACTGAGCACGCACCCCTGACGGGCCCCCGTGTTGCGGATCAGCATGGCAGATGTGTTGTTACCTACTCTTACCACCTGGGGGCAGCCCGTCTGGAAGTCCAGGATCCAGTTGCAGAGGGAGGGTTTTAGTCCCAGAGTCCTTAGCTTAGTGATGAGCCTTGAGGGCACTCTGGTGTTGAACGCTGAGCTGTAGTCAATGAATAGCATTCTCACGTAGGTGTTCCTCTTGTCCAGGTGGGAAAGGCCAGTGTGGAGTGCAATAGAGATTGCATCATCTGTCAATCTGTTGGGGTGGTATGCAAATTGGAGTGGGTCTAGAGTTTCTGGGATAATGGTGTTGATGTGAGCCATGACCATCGTTTCAAAGCACTTCATGACAACAGACGTGAGTGCTATGGGTCGCTAGTCATTTAGGCAGGTGATCTTAGTGTTCTTGGGCACAGGGACTATGCTGGTATTACAAACTCAGTCAGGGACATGTTGAAAATGTCAGTGAAGATGCTTGCCAGTTGGTCAGCACATGCTCGGAGTAAGCGTCCTGGTAATCCGTCTGGCCCTGCGGCCTTGTGAATGTTGACCGGCTTAAAAGGCTTACTCACATTGGCTACAGAGAGCGTGATCACAGTCATCCAGAACAGCTGATGCTCTCATGCATGCTTCGGTGTTGCTTGCCTCAAAGCGAGCATAGAAGTTATTTAGCTCGTGTTTTTGCTCATAAGCAGGAATCAGGAGGATAGAGTTATGGTCAGATTTGCCAAATGGAGGGCGAGGGAGAGCTTTGTACGCGTCTCTGTGTGGAGTAAAGGTGGTCTAGAGTTGTTGTTTTTTTCTCTGGTTGCACATTTAACATGCTGGTAGAAATTAGGTAGAACGGATTTAAGTTTCCCTGCATTTAAGTCCCTGACCAATAGGAGTGCTGCCTCTGGATGAACGTTTTCCAGTTTACTTATGGACTTATACAGCTCATTGAGTGCAATCTTAGTGCCAGCATCGGTTTGTGGTGGTAAATAGACAGCTATGAAAAATATAAATGAAAACTCTCTTGGTAAATAGTGTGGTCTATAGTCGTGGTCAAAAGATTTGAGAATGACACAAGTATTGGTCTTCACAAAGTTCGCTGCTTCAGTGTTATGAGATATTTTTGTCAGATGTTACTATGGTATACTGAAGTATAATTACAAGCATTCCATAAGTGTCAAATGCTTTTTATGGACAATTACATTAAGTTTATGCAAAGAGTCAATATTTGCAGTGTTGACCCTTCTTTTTCAAGACATCTGCAATCCGCCCTGGCATGCTGTCAATTAACTTCTGGGCCACGTCCTGACTGATGGCAGCCCATTCTTGCATAATTAATGCTTGGAGTTTTTGTTTGTCCACCCGCCTCTTGAGGATCGACCACAAGTTCTCAATGGGATCAAGGTCTGGGGAGATCCCTGGCCATGGACCCAACAATTCGATGTTTTGTTCCCCGAGCCACTTAGTTATCACTTTTGCCTTATCGCAAGGTGTGCCATCATGCTGGAAAAGGCATTGGTTGTCACCAAACCGTTCTTGGATGGTTGGGAGAAGTTGCTCTCGGAGGATATGTTGGTACCATTCTTTATTCATGGTGTTCTTAGGCAAAATTGTGAGTGAGCCCACTCCCTTGGCTGAGAAGCAACCCCACACATGAATGGTCTCAGGATGCTTTACTGTTGGCATGACACAGGACTGATGACAGCGCTCACCTTGTCTTCTCCGGACAAGGTGTTTTCCCGGATGCCCCAAACAATCGGAAGGGGATTCATCAGAGAAAATGACTTTACCCCAGTCCTCAGCAGTCCAATCCCTGTACCTTTTGCAGAATATCAGTCTGTCCCTGATGTTTTTCCTGGAGAGAAGTGGTTTCTTTGCTGCCCTTCCTGACACCAGGCCATCCTCCAAAAGTCTTCACCTCACTGTGCGTGCAGATTCATTCACACCTGCCTGCTGCCATTCCTGAGCAACCTCTGCACTGGTGGTGCCCCGAATCCCATGACTGCGTGGCCAAGCACGCCTCCAACTCAATCATCAAGTTTGCAGACGACACAACAGTAGTAGGCTTGATAAACAACAATGACAAGACAGCCTACAAAACAAAGGAGATGATCGTGGACTTCAGGAAACAGCAGAGGGTGCACCCTCCATCCACATCGATGGGACCGCAGTGGAGAAGGTGGAAATCTTCAAGTTCCTTGGCATAAACATCACTGACAAATTGGTCCACCCACGCAGAAATGGTCCACCAACGCAGACAGTGTTGAGTAGAAGGCGCAACAGAGCCTATTCAACCTCAGGAGGATGAAGAAATGTGGCTTGGTACCTAAAACCCTCACAAACTTTTACAGATGCACAATTGAGAGCATCCTGTCGGACTGTATCACCGCCTGGTACGGCATCTGCACTGCCCACAACCGCAGGGCTCTCCAGAGGGTGGTGCGGTCTGCCGAACGCATTACCGGGGGCAAACTACCCGCCCTCCAACCGATCTCACAGGAAGGTCAAAAAGATCATCAAGGACAACAACCACCCGAGCCACTGCCTGTTCACCCTGCTAGATAAGGCGAGGTCAGTACAGGTGCATCAAAGCTGACACCAAGAGAATGAAAAACAGCTTCTATCTCAAGGCAATCAGACTGTTAAATAGCCATCACTAGCACATTAGAAGCTGCTGCTGCCTATTGAAATCACTGGCCACTTTAAGAAATGGAACACTAGTCACTTGAATCATGTTTACATATCTTGCACTACTCATCTCATCTGTATATACTGTATTCTATAATATTCTACTGTATCTTAGTCCATGCCGCTCTGTCATTGCTTGTCCATTTATGAATATACAGTGAGGGAAAAACGTATTTGATACCCTGCTGATTTTGTACGTTTGCCCACTGACAAAGATATGATAATTTTAATGGTAGGTTTATTTGAACAGTGAGAGACAGAATAACAACAAAAAAATCCAGAAAAACGCATGTCAAAAATTGTATAAATTGATTTGCATATTAATCAGGGAAATACGTTTTTGACCCCCTCTCAATCAGAAAGATTTCTGGCTCCCAGGTGTATTTTATACAGGTAACGAGCTGAGATTAGGAGCACACTCTTGAAGGGAGTGCTCCTAATCTCAGCTTGTTACCTGCATAAAAGACACCTGTCCACAGAAGCAATCAATGAATCAGATTCCAAACTCTCCACCATGGCCAAGACCAAAGAGCTCTCCAAGGATGTCAGGGACAAGATTGTAGACCTACACAAGGCTGGAATGGCCTACAAGACCATCGCCAAGCAGCTTGGTGAGAAGGTGACAACAGTTGGTGCAATTATTCGCAAATGGAAGAAACACAAAATAACTGTCATTCTCCCTCGGCCTGGGGATCCATGCAAGATCTCACCTCGTGGAGTTGCAATGATCATGAGAATGGTGAGGAATCAGCCCAGAACTACACGGGAGGATCTTGTCAATGATCTCAAGGCAGCTGGGACCATAGTCACCAAGAAAACAATTGGTAACACATTACGCCGTGACGGACTGAAATCCTGCAGCAGCTGCAAGGTCCCCCTGCTCAAGAAAGCACATACAGTATACAGGCCCGTCTGAAGTTTGCCAATGAACATCTGAATGATTCAGAGGAGAACTGGGTGAAAGTGTTGTGGTCAAAATCGAGCTCTTTGGCATCAACTCAACTCGCCGTGTTTGGAGGAGGAAGAATGCTGCCTATGACCCCAAGAACACCATCCCCACTGTCAAACATGGAGGTGGAAACATTATGCTTTGGGGGTGTTTTTCTGCTAAGGAGACAGGCCAACTTCACCGCATCAAAGAGACGACGGACGTGGCCATGTACCGTCAAATCTTGGGTGAGAACCTCCTTCCCTCAGCCAGGGCATTGAAAATGGGTCATGACTGGGTATTCCAGCATGACAATGACCCAAAATACATGGCCAAGGCAACAAAGGAGTGGCTCAAGAAGAAGCACATTAAGGTCCTGGAGTGGCCTAGCCAGTCTCCAGACCTTAATCCCATAGAATATCTGTGGAGGGAGCTAAAAGGTTCGAGTTGCCAAACGTCAGCCTCGAAACCTTAATGACTTGGTGAAGATCTGCAAAGAGGAGTGGAACTAAATCCCTCCTGAGATGTGTGCAAACCTGGTAGCCAACTACAAGAAACGTCTGACCTCTGTGATTGCCAACAAGGGTTTTGCCACCAAGTACTAAGTCATATTTTGCAGAGTGATCAAATACTTATTTCCCTCATTAAAATGCAAATCAATTTATAACATTTTTGACATGTGTTTTTCTGGATTTTTTGTTGTTTTTATTCTGTCTCTCACTGTTCAAATAAACCTACCATTAAAATTATAGACTGATCATGTCTTTGTCAGTGGTCAAACGTACAAAATCAGCAGGGGATCAAATACTTTTTTCCCTCACTGTATTCTTAAATTCCATTCTTTACTTAGATGTGTGCATTGGGTATATGTTGTGAAATAGTTAGATATTACTTGCTAGATATTCCTGCACTGTCGGAGCTAGAAGCACAAGCATTTCGCTACATCCACTATAACATCTGCTAAACATTGATTTGATTTAAATTGATATATAGCAGGGGTACCCAATTACATTCAACCTTGGGATATATTTTCTGGAGCGGATGGTCGTAGGGGGCGACATAGCTATAAATAATTTGTATCGGCTCTCGGACCAATAGGCTCCAAGACCGCTTCCACCCCCAAGCCATAAGACTGCTAAATAGTTAATTAAAAGGTCACATGGACTATCTGCATTGAACCCATCTTGCACTGACTCAATGCACACTCACAAGTCCATACAGTGCCTTCAGAAAGTATCCACACACCCTTGACTTTTTCCACATTTTGTTGTGTTACAGCCTGAATTTAATCACCCTGGAGTTGATTGACGCAACGGTCCGTCAATCTAAGTAACATAATAAAAGATGTAAAACGTCTCACAAAAACATCTGTAGCATCTGAACAGTTTGACCTACAAACTATTATGACCACTCTATGGAAAGGGGAGACACTCACGAACACGATGGGCTCTGTTTTGCTCGGGACTCATCTGAAAGTAACCGGTAATGGTAAAAAAAAAATGAATGGAAGTATAAAGGTTGTTTTGTGCCTAACCAAAAAAAGGGGTTAAATATGTGTAAAAAAAATAATATTCTGCCCTGGAATTGCGTTCCTGTGCAAAACTAGACAGATAGCTAACAACTGAGTCTTCAATAAAACTTCCAAGGCGTGACTTTTCTTGAACGAATGTATTGAAAACGTTTATGTTGTGAAACTGCAAATACAGAAAATAATATACTTTAGTATTCAATTCACATTGACATACTGTAGCTGTACATTATACATTTCAAGTTGAAGTTGCATAAATACAAAGCAAGTGCCAAGTTACCATATATCTGGCATGACGACAAACCAAATAGATAATTACTCTATGAGTAACAACTAGCCAACTCCTTTCATTACTCTAATAATGTACAAACACCTCTGTACAATAACAAAGCATATTACACTAGAAACAGTAACAAACTATAGTATGTTTTACACTTCTTTTACATGATGCACGAGCAAACTAATACAGCTAACGGCATCCATGAAAGTCAATGCAATTTGCGTGAGTAAATGTAACCAACTAACATTGATAAGTAAGCAATTCTGTCAATAACAATATTATCATCACTTGCAATATGCTTGAATTGAACTTGAAATTGAATATTTTCCGAGGCTGAAGCGTAACAAGAAATAGTTGCACTGAAAGAACTGTACAGTAGCGTTGTTTCTAGCTGCTTGTCTGCGTGCAGAATGACTACTTTACTTCCGGTTTTTGTACATTATTCTAAGTACCAGAAAGCTCCACTAGGGGGCGCTAAACACCATGGAACACAATGAAAGTCACTCTTAATCACTATAATAAAATAATCTGTTACCTTCTAACAAGATGGCAGCACAAATAACTTTATATTTCCTTAGCTTTCTTATATCTCCTAGATATAGGAAAGTCACTTCAAAACCTTGTTTCTTATGATTTATTGTTTTACTGTATTTTTTGCCATTTATTAATATGTTATTCAATGTGTTTCTCTGGGCTATAGTAGTAAAGGTCAAATTCAATATTTTATCAAATAATGTTATACCTAAAGGGGTCCTAAAATTCTAAATCAAATAGCTAAATGATCCGTAGTATGACCATCTTAAAACAATTCCATACCCTGCTGTGGACGTGGATGGTTGCGCCGGTTTTCATTCTGATGGCTATTTTTCTACTGCAAGTGCGCTGGATCTCCACATCAGACATTATGTCTTCAGTTGCTCCCACAAATGGCTGCTTCTCTTCAGCAGAGAGTTATTTCGAGCTTATGAAATTACAGAAAACAATACGTTATTCTGCCCAAATAACAACACTGGAATCTCAATAAACTAGCTAAAAAAGCTGAGGAATATTTTTTCTCTGCTAATACTGTCACGAACAGAAGAGGACCCAAGAGCGCAAGTTCAAATTCAGAGTTCTTTATTCAAGGTTACAGGCGGGAAGAGGAGTCCCAGGGGTGTCAGGGGTCTTTCAGGGTCCTCCTGTGGGTACCTGTGCTCCGGGGGTCACCAAATGTCCGGGGGTGTCCAGTCCAAGTGCTTAGTGTGTGTGTTCCCCAGTGATGGAGCGGCGTCTCGGGCTGAGGGTGGTGAAACGTCTGGGCACGCTCCTCTGGTGGTCGGAGACCTGGGGGAACACACACACACAACAGCAATATGAATGGCAGGCAGAAGTACAGATCAGGGCTGGGCAAATATCGTGGTGAGAGACAGAAGGCAGAAACGAGTTACCGGAGGGGCTGAAGATCGGAGAGTAGTCGAGGTCCAGAAGGCAGGTTGGGATAGACGGGACAGTAGAACAAGGAGGCAGTCAAGAAAGGATCGGTATCACAAACAGGAGTCAGAGCGCAGACAGGCAGGTTACTGGTCCGGGTTTGAAGGCGATCTGACAGGGCTTGGCTGAAAAACAGGGCTTGATATACTGGGAGAGGTAGTGGGGAAATGCAGTTCAGCTGGCAGAGTAATTAGAACAGAGTGAGGCAAGGTGAGGATGGTGAGTGGGAAATGCAGTGCAGCTGGCCAGGTAACAAGAGCAGAGCAGGGCAGGTGGAGCTAGTTAGGCTGAGTAGAGAGAGGGAGGTGAGCAGAGTGGAAGATAATTGAATGCAATTAATGTTGCTACCAGGGAGAGAGTGCTCATGACAGGACCCCCCCTCCAAGGGACGGCCCCAGAAGTCCCAAGAACAACATCATGCCGGGAGGGTGGAGGGGAGCAGGCGGCGGGTCAGAACTCCTCCGAGCGGTCCGAGTGAATCTCCTCATCCTCAGAAGGAGCTGGAGGGTCACGGTCGGGAGACAGGACAGGCACTGAGACAGGAGCAGGGCGGGCCGGACGGCTAGGAACCCCTCTTGGACGGCCCCTACGGATTGCAGGCTGATCAGGATGTAGTCGGTGGAAGTCAGTGATAAGGGTCCGGTCCACTATCCTCCTGGCCGGGATCCAGGTCCTCTCCTCTGGACCATATCCCTCCCAATCAACGAGGTACTGGAGACCCCTACCCCTTCGCCTAGAGCGGAGCAGCCGCCGGACGGTGAAGACAGGACCGCCATCTACGAGGCGCGGAGGAGGTGGCGCCGGGGCTGCAGGGACCAGGGGACTTTCATGGACCGGCTTGACCTTGGAGACGTGGAAGGTGGGGTGGACCCGCATGGAAGCGGGCAACTGAAGTCGGACCGCCGTTGGACTGATGACTTTCTGCACAGGAAAAGGACCAATGAAGCGAGGGGCCAGCTTTCGTGATACAACCCGCATGCGGCAGATCCCGGGCAGACAGCCAGACCTTCTGACCAACCCGGTAAGTAGGTGCTGGGTCCTCCGTCGGTTGGCACCGACGGCGTAGCTGGTTCCAGACTTCAGGAGCACAGTGCGAGCCTGGGCCCAAGTGCGGCGGCAGCGGCGGGCATACGCAAGAGCAGACGGACAGGTGGCATCCGCCTCCTGGCTGGCAAACAGTGGAGGTTGATACCCGTAGACACACTGAAAGGGGGAGAGCCCGGTGGAGGAACTGGTGAGTGAATTATGGGCATATTCCACCCAGAGCAGGTGTTGAGCCCAGGCCCGGGGATTTTGGGAAGCCACACACCTCAGTGCCTTCTCCAGCTCCTGGTTCATGCGTTCAGTCTGGCCGTTTGACTGCGGGTGGAATCCAGACGATAGGCTGGCGGTGGCCCCAAGGAGATGACAGAACTCCTTCCAAAAGGTTGCTGAGAATTGCGGGCCCCGGTCTGACACTATATCCTGGGGTAGGCCATGGATACGAAACACATGTTCCAGGACCACCTGGGAGGTCTCTTTAGCAGAGGGTAGTTTGGGAAGGGGCACGAAGTGGGTCATCTTACTAAAGCGGTCAACAATGGTAAGGATGACTGTGTGTCCGTCAGAGGGCGGAAGGCCCGTAACAAAGTCCAGTGAAACGTGGGACCAGGGCCTCTTGGGTATGAGTAGGGGGTTGCAGCAACCCAGCAGGAGGCTGGTTGGGAGTCTTGTTTGGGTTACAAGTGGGACAAGCTCGGATGAATTCTCGGACATCCCGTCTCATCCCCCGCCACCAGAACCGCTGGCGGACCAGATGAAGGGTGCAGTGATGCCGGGATGACAGGCCAGACGGGATTCGTGCCCCCACTGAATCACAGGTGACCTGAGATTTGCTGGAACAAACAGACGGTTGGGGCGCTGGTGCTTGGACCTGGCTGGTCCCGAAGAGCCTCCATGACCTGCTTCTCGATCTCCCAGGTGAGGCCGCTACGACCAAGTGGCTGGGAAGAATGGGAGCTGTCATGGCGGTGGTCTCGTCCTTCTGAAACATCCGGGAAAGAGCATCAGGTTTGATGTTGCGAGATCCCGGGGCGGTAGGAGAGCGTGAAATTGAAGCGCGTAAAGAACAGAGACCACCGCTGTTGACGGGAGTTCAGCCTCCTGGCTGTTTGGATATACTCCAGGTTCTTGTGGTCTGTCCACACTACGAATGGTTCCTTTGACCCCTCTAACCAGTGCCGCCATTCTTCAAGGGCGAGCTTGACAGCCAACAGCTCGCGGTTCCCAATGTCGTAGTTGCATTCGGCAGGGGTTAGCGGCCGGGAGTAGAAGGCACAGGGGTGCATCTTGCCATCCTCAGCTGCTCTTTGAGAAAGCACTGCACCCACTCCCACGTCCGAAGCATCTACCTCCACCACAAACTGCCTTGCTGCATCTGGCATCTGGAGGATGGGAGCAGAAGTGAAACATGTCTTGAGGATATTGAAGGCCTTATCAGCAGCTGATGTCCATTGGTACGGTTGTTTAGTGCTGGTTAGCGCCGTGAGGGGTGCAGCCACTGTGCTATAGTTTCTGATGAATCTCCTATAAAAGTTGGCAAAGCCCAGGAACTGTTGCAACTTCTTCCGAGACTCAGGAACTGGCCAGGAAGTGACAGCCGACACCTTCGTGAGATCCATCTGAATGCTGCCCTCGGTCACCACATACCCCAGGAATGAAACGGTCTTGGCATGGAACTCGCACTTCTCTGCCTTCACGAAAAGAGAGTTCTCCAGCAGGCGGCGCAGGACCAACCGGACGTGGTGCGTGTGTTCTGACAGAGTCTTTGAGAATATTAAAATATCGTCAAGGTACACAAATACGAACGTATTTAGCATGTCCCCTGAGGATATCATTCACTAGGGCTTGAAAAACTGCTGGGGCATTGGTGAGGCCGAAGGGCATGACGAGATATTCATAGTGGCCGGTTGGTGTGTTGAACGCTGTCTTCCATTCGTCTCCCTCCCTCATCCGCACCAGATGGTAGGCATTGCGAAGGTCCAGCTTAGTGAATACAGTGGCTCCCTGCAGCAGTTCGAAGGCAGAACGAAAGTAAGGGCAGTGGGTAGCGATTCTTAACCGTGATGTCGTTCAGACCCCGGTAATCTATGCATGGACGAAGAGAACCGTCCTTCTTGCCGACAAAGAAGAATCCCGCTCCTGCGGGGAAGACGACGGTCTAATTATCCCGGAGGCAAGAGAGTCATTAATGTAGTCCTCCATGGCCTTTCTTTCCGGGGCTGACAGTGAATACAGACGACCCTTGGGAGGTGCTGTGCCAGGCAGGAGATCAATCGCGCAGTCATAGGGTCTGTGTGGGGGTAGAGATGTCGCCTTGGATTTGTTGAACACCTCTTTCAGGCTGTGGTAACAGGCCGGAACATTGGATATGTCGGAGGTAGCGCTAGATCCTTCCCGGTGAACGGGCAGGGTGGCCCCCTTAAACAGGTCTGGTGACAACTCCTTCCCCACTCACGGACTGTTCCTGTCTCCCAGTCGATGTGGGGGTTGTGCTGACGGAGCCACGGGTATCCAAGAATGAGTGGTTGGCCAGGTGAGTGTAGGAGGTGAAACTGGATGGACTCCTGGTGGTTTCCTGACAGCAGGATTGTCACAGGGGCGGAGATATGAGTGACAGTGCCAAGATGATGCCCATCCAGGGCTCGTGCAGGAATGGGTTGTGTCAGTTGATGATGGTTCACGCCCAGTTGCTGTGCAAGCTCAGGGTCCATGATGTTTGCTTCGGCTCCGGAATCCACAAGGGCGGCCAATGTATGAGTTTTGTCAGAAAGCTGAAGGCGGAGATGAAGCAGGGTCTTTCGGATGGAGGGAGACTGAAGGCTTGTTGAGCTCACCCGGATCTCCCCTACACCTGGTGAGCTGCGGCTTTTGCCGGACAAGTAGCGACACGGTGATTCTCGCCACCACAGTAGAGGCAAAGGTTGGAGCTTAGACGGCGCCGACGCTCCTCGGGAGTCAGAGAGGCACGGCCAATCTCCATGGGCTCAGGCTGATTGAGTTGGCTATGGGACTTGACAGGCAGGGGCTGGACAGAAGCGGTATCGACCCGAGTACGGATGGCAGGTTGACTGAGACGGCCCTTCTCCCTCCTCCGGGTCTGTATACGGCGGTCAATGCGAACGGCAAGGTCAATGGCGGCATCAAGCGTTGAGGGCGGGTCATGGGAAACAAGCTCGTCCTTGATATAGTCCGCCAGGCTATGGAGGAAGGCTTGCACCAGTGCCTCTGGGTTAAACGAGCTTTGACTGGCCAGGGTACGAAAGTCAATGGAGAAGTCTGCCACTGTCCGATTGCCCTGACGGATGGTGAGCAGAGCTTGTGACGCTCGGCTGTTGGCGAGCCTAGGTCAAAGACCTTTAACATCTCCTCCTCAAAGGCACTGAAGGAGGCACAGGCTGGGGTTTGCCGGTCGAATTCCGCCGTTCCCCACAACCGAGCTCGACCGGTGAGATGTGTGATGACATACCCCCACCTTGGCTCCCTCTGTTGAGAAAGTCCTGGGCTGTAGTGCAAACTGGATTCGGCAGCTGCTCAAGAATGGTCTTACTTGCTTCTGGTTGCCATCAAAACGTTCCGGGTTCCCAATCCTTGGTTCAGGAGCGTGGGGATCTGGTGGCAGCACTGCCGGGCCTGCAGCATTGGGACCTCCAGCGGAGGGATGAAGGAGTATCGGTGGTACAGGAACAAAAGGACCAGGGGGGTGCAGGTGGAGTAGCCGGGCTTGAGAGTAGTTGCAGGGCTTGGGCTAGCTGTTGTTGCTGCAGTTGGAACTGTTGTTGCTGCTGGTTGAATAGCTGGAGAAGGGAAGCGATGTCGCCAGCCATCCGATTTATGTCTCCCTCAGAGCGTTCCAGTCGCTGTAGGGCAGTCCTCTCTGGCTCTTCCTCCATCGTGGTCAGGGAGTGCGCTGGGTCCATGATGGTCAGATCGTTCTGTCACGAACAGAAGAGGACCCAAGAGCGCAAGTTCAAATTCAGAGTTCTTTATTCAAGGTTACAGGCGGGAAGAGGAGTCCCAGGGGTGTCAGGGGTCTTTCAGGGTCCTCCTGTGGGTACCTGTGCTCCGGGGGTCACCAAATGTCCGGGGGTGTCCAGTCCAAGTGCTTAGTGTGTGTGTTCCCCAGTGATGGAGCGGCGTCTCGGGCTGAGGGTGGTGAAAGCGTCTGGGCACGCTCCTCTGGTGGTCGGAGACCTGGGGGAACACACACACACAACAGCAATATGAATGGCAGGCAGAAGTACAGATCAGGGCTGGGCAAATATCGTGGTGAGAGACAGAAGGCAGAAACGAGTTACCGGAGGGGCTGAAGATCGGAGAGTAGTCGAGGTCCAGAAGGCAGGTTGGGATAGACGGGGCAGTAGAACAAGGAGGCAGTCAAGAAAGGATCGGTATCACAAACAGGAGTCAGAGCGCAGACAGGCAGGTTACTGGTCCGGGTTTGAAGACGATCTGACAGGGCTTGGCTGAAAAACAGGGCTTGATATACTGGGAGAGGTAGTGGGGAAATGCAGTTCAGCTGGCAGAGTAATTAGAACAGAGTGAGGCAAGGTGAGGATGGTGAGTGGGAAATGCAGTGCAGCTGGCCAGGTAACAAGAGCAGAGCAGGGCAGGTGGAGCTAGTTAGGCTGAGTAGAGAGAGGGAGGTGAGCAGAGTGGAAGATAATTGAATGCAATTAATGTTGCTACCAGGGAGAGAGAGTGCTCATGACAAATACAGGCGTAATAAAGGCCTAGTTAACACATGTTATTTTATCAGGGGATGCTGCAGCACCGCTACTTCCCGCAGTGATGCCATTATTTATGTAACATATTTGGACCATCATTAGCAAATTAACAGGATTCAAATATTCAATGTTAGCTAGCTTCCACCAAGTTGTAAAAGTAAACATTTGTCACGAGTGTCAGTGTAATGCGGTGGATCGAAGTCAGGCGCAGGACACAGAACTCTATGAAACGTACTTTACTAAATAAGTAAAGAAATCAATACAAGATACCTCCACACAGGGAGGAACAAACCCGCTCACCCACGACACATGAAACGAAAAACAAAACACGCACAAAACACATTGGGAGCCACTGGGTTAAATAGGGAAGGAGTAATCACATAATGGGAAACAGGTGTGTAACAATCATACAACAGGTAGAACATAGACACATAGAACATAGATCGGCAGTAGCTAGTATTCCGGTGACGACGAACGTCGAAGCCTGCCCGAGCAAGGAGGAGGGGCAGCCTTGGCAGAATCCGTGACAACATTGAACTTACAGATAGCTCATTCTGTCTACTGAGTACTACAACTGAAATGAATGTAACATGATCATGTTAACTACAACATTTGTTAACCAGCTCACATTAGTTATTTACTATATTGGCTGTAGTCATTTAACTTAACTAGTTAGCTACCTCTGCTAATGTTACAGCTGCTACAGTGCCAGCTAGCAGAGATAGCTATGCTGGCTGGTTAAATTGCTTTGCTGATAAATAATAAGACTGCTTCTTACCTTGTTGTGGAGTTGTATTCGGAAGGTTGTGGCCGTGGGGTGTAGAGTATTGCGGACTCGAAGGACCGTTATAAACGTTATCCGTAACCATTTCCATGGCTTGGTTCGACGAGTTAAAATTCCGGGAGTTGTTCATTGTTAGTTACAGGAATCTATATTTTAAAAAGTAGAAAAACAGCCCCCAATGAATTGTTGTGCCTTGAAGTATGACAAAGTTTTCAAATCAAGTTCATTTGATTGCCCATTTTCAACTGTCACGCTCTCACTTCTGGTTTTGTTTGTTGGATTGGACTATTTGACTTTCAATCACTGCGCCCTCCCTTCTATTCCCATGCATTTGATTGACTTATGAGTTTGTGCCGGTGTTTCACAAAATGCAAGGGAGTATGTGGACACGGGCAAAGACCAAGCCGAGTAGAGGAAAACAATTGAGACTGAAACTGGGGTCAGATTCTCTGAGCTATGTAAAAGCCATTTCATGCCCATAGACATGGCTGTAGTGCACCTTATGCATAATCTTTTACGGGCGAGAGCAAAACATGGTGTTTACCGTCTGGAAGAATTTTGGTGTGCTGGATGATGGAATACTATTAAATATGTGACTCGTTTCAGGAAAGTAGGCGTATGTCGCGGGTCACAGGATAGCCATTTGAACGTAAACTTTAATTTTTTATCAAAATGTGTTTTTTGCCAGAAATGCCTTCTGGAACATGTGAACGTTCATGTGCCTTAATAAAACTTGTATGCAATCTGCAATTATGAATAAAATTGTTAAATTACGAGCCCAGTTGGTTTAGCCACAGAAAAAGACAGCAACCTTCCCGCTAGCCATGATTGGCTAAGATAATGATTGGGCTGGACATGCCGAGAGATGAGTTCGGATTGGCACGCTTCTGTCTATTTGAGCTGGTCAGTATGTGTAGGTAATCCTGTCTAACGAGGCTTTAAAAATGTTTTATAGCATAGTAAAACTGCATAAGTGTTGCGCTCCACTTTCTGGAGGACCGAGTTTTGAAATAAGTGGAATTAGAGTTTGATAGCTAAGGAGATGGAGAAAACACCTGTCTCCGGATTACATCTTCAAACTAAGGGCAACCATGGCATCCGTGAGGGAGACGCGTCCATCCATGATGTATACGGGTAAGACAAAGTGGTTTCATTTCAAGTTAAAGTGTAACTAACTAACGTTAGATGGCTGGCTTGCAGGCTAAAGTTACGTGTATGATCATATTATTCATATCTCAGAGCCATTTGCTTTGCTAGTTATAGCCTAATGTTAGCTAGCTAACATTGAACCTGGTTGGTTAGCTACCTGCAGATTAATGCAGAGTAGTAACGTCATGAGTTGGGATTATGGTTTATTGTTTACCTTGCTAGCTAGCTACATGTCTTAAAAGACTCCACTATTCAAGTAACCATTTCAGGTGCGTTCGTAAATTCAGTCTGAGTATGCCAGAGCGCAGAATAACTGATGAATTTACGAACGCTCAACACCCGTGAATATGACCGGTGTCAGTAAATGTCTGCAAAAAATAGTAATTAAGTTGTTACCAGCAGCACAGTTACAGTCAACAACTCTCTGGATAACATGAACACAGCCTAACCAGCTCTGCTAGGTTGAGTAAAATGGTCAGTGGGGTGTTTCTCTCATTTGTGTCTGGAAGTAGCTAGCAAGCTAGCCAGTTAGCTTGGGTGCTTGACTGCCGTTGGGAGGTCATCGGCCAGAGAGTCCAGTGTGCGCTCTGAACGCTCCGAGAGTTAAATGAGATGGGTGGGGCTAAAGCTTAAGAGGGTGTGAACGATGCTGAATGGGTGTAGACAAAGAAGAGCTCTCCAGTAGGTACCAAAATATTCAAAGGCCATTTTCTCAAAAGTGAGATTACAAGGTTATCAACTTTCAAAGCAGAATTACTTTCCCATTGTTCCTCAAATGCAGTGTATGATATACCATTTTGTAGCTCTGTGTCGCTGCTTTTATCCAATGTAAAAAACACAATTTCAAATTTTGCTACATTAAACCGAATCAAGGCAGTCGGTCACATATACTAAAATCTCATCAGGGGCTTCTCACACAGTGAAATGGCAACAAAAGTGACATAGTAATCAAAGTGACATAGTAAAGGAATCAAATAAGTGAAATTGTAAACATACAAAAATAAAAATGAACTAAATCAAGTATGAAAGAAACATGCAGATCAAAGAAAATTAGATACAACTAAAATAGCCTATAGGCATATAGTAAGGACACTGATTGCCCAGTGCATTAGCAGCATATAATTATAATGAAAGTACTGTATATCTACACAGTGTAGTTAGGTGACATACCGACTAAGTTGAATCTATGAATAAATGGTACAGTTGAAGTCTGAAGTTTACATACACCTTAGCCAAATACATTTAAACTCAGTTTTTCTCAATTCCTGACATTTAATCCTAGTAGAAATTCCCTGTTTTAGGTCAGTTAGGATCACCACTTTATTTTAAGAATGTGAAATGTCAGAATAACAGTATTTCTTTCATCACATTCCCAGTGGGTCAGAAGTTTACATACACTCAATTAGTATTTGGTAGCATTGCCTTTAAATTGTTTAACTTGGGTCAACCGTTTCGGATAGCCTTCCCCAAGCTTCCCACAATAAGTTGGGTGAATGTTGGCCCATTCCTCCTGACAGAGCTGGTGTAACTGAGTCAGGTTTGTAGGCATCCTTGCTCGCACACGCCTTTTTCAGTTCTGCCCACACATTTTCTATAGGCTTGAGGTCAGGGCATTGTGATGTCCACTCCAATACCTTGACTTTGTTGTCCTTAAGCCATTTTGCCACAACTTTGGAAGTATGCTTAGGATCATGGTCCATTTGGAAGACCCATTTGCGACCAAGCCTTAACTTGCTGACTGATGTCTTGAGATGTTGCTTCAATATATCCACATAATTTTCCTTCCTCATGATGCCATCTATTTTGTGAAGTGCACCAGTCCCTCCTGCAGCAAAGCACCCCCACAGCATGATGCTGCTAGCTTCACGGTTGGGATGGTGTTCTTCGGCTTGCAAGCCTTCCCCTTTTTCCTCCAAATATAACGATGGTCATTATGGCCAAACAGTTCATTTTTTGTTTCATCAGACCAGAGGACATTTCTCCAAAAAGTACAATCTTTGTCCCCATGTGCAGTTGCAAACCGTAGTCTGGCTTTTTTTATGGCGGTTTTGGAGCAGTGGCATCTTCCTTGCTGAACGGCTTTTCAGGTTATGTTGATATAGCTCGGTCCTCCCCTCCTGCTCCATGGCTTGACGACTCATTGCGAGCTCACAGAACAGGGCTCCGGGCAGCCGACCGGAAATGGAGGTAAACTAGACTCCCTGCGTACCTGGCATATTTTCACTCCCTTCTCTCTGCATTTTCTTCATCTGTTTCTGTTGCTAAAGCCACTTTCTACCACTCTAAATTCCAAGCATCTGCCTCTAACCCTAGGAAGCTCTTTGCCACCTTCTCCTCCCTGCTGAATTCTCCTGCCACCCCCCCCCCCTCCCTCTCTGTGGATGACTTTGTCAACCATTTTGAAAAGAAAGTTGACGACATCCGATCTTCGTTTGTTAAGTCAAATGACACAGCTGGTCCTGCTCATACTGCCCTACCCTATGCTTTGACTTCTTTCTCCCTCTCTCTCCAGATGAAATCTTGCGACAGATGAAATATTGCGCCCAACAACCTGCCCGCTTGACCCTATCCCCTCCTCTCTTCCAGACCATCTCCGGTGACCTTCTCCCTTACCTCACCTCGCTCATCAACTCATCCTTGACCGCTGGCTATGTCCCTTCCGTCTTCAAGAGAGCGAGAGTTGCACCCCTTCTCAAAAAACCAACACTCGATCCCTCTGATGTCAACAACTACAGACCATTATCCCTTCTTTTTTTCCTCTCCAAAACTCTTGAGCGTGCCGTCTTTAGCCAACTCTCTTGCTATCCCTCTCAGAATGACCTTCTTGATCCAAACCAGTCAGGTTTCAAGACTGGTCATTCAACTGAGACTGCTCTTCTCTGTGTCACGGAGGCTCTCCGCACTGCTAAAGCTAACTCTCTCTCCTCTGCTCTTGTCCTTCTAGACCTGTCTGCTGCCTTTGATACTGTGAACCATCAGATCCTCCTCTCCACCCTCTCCTAGTTGGGCATCTCCGGCGCGGCTCACTCTTGGATTGCGTCCTACCTGACCGGTCACTCCTACCAAGTGGCGTGGCGAGAATCTGTCTCCACACCACGTGCTCTCACCACTGGTGTCCCCCAGGGCTCAGTTCTAGGCCCTCTCCTATTCTCGCTATACACCAAGTCACTTGGCTCTGTCATATCCTCACATGGCCTCTCCTACCATTGCTACGCAGTCAACACACAACTAATCTTCTCCTTTCCCCCTTCTGATAACCAGGTGGCAAATCGCATCTCTGCATGTCTGGCAGACATATCAGTGTGGATGACGGATCACCACCTCAAGCTGAACCTCGGCAAGACGGAGCTGCTCTTCCTCCCGGGGAAGGACTGCCCGTTCCATGATCTCGCCATCACGGTTGACAACTCTGTTGTGTCCTACTCCCAGAGTGCGAAGAACCTTGGCGTGACCCTGTCGTTCTCCGCTAACATCAAGGCGGTGACCCGATCCTGTAGGTTCATGCTCTACAACATTCGGAGAGTACGACCCTGCCTTACACAGGAAGCGGCACAGGTCCTAATCCAGGCACTTGTCATCTCCCGTCTGGATTACTGCAACTCACTGTTGGCTGGGCTCCCTGCCTGTGCCATTAAACCCCTACAACTCATCCAGAATGCCGCAGCCCGTCTGGTGTTCAACCTTCCCAAGTTCTCTCACATCACCCCGCTCCTCCGCACACTCCACTGGCTTCCAGTTGAAGCTCGCATCTGCTACAAGACCATGGTGCTTGCCTACGGAGCTGTGAGGGGAACGGCACCTCCGTAGCTTCAGGCTCTAATCAGTCCCTACACCCAAACGAGGGCATTGCGTTCATCCACCTCTGGCCTGCTGGGTCCCCTACCTCTGCGGAAGCACAGATCCCGCTCAGCCCAGTCAAAACTGTTCGCTGCTCTGGCACCCCAATGGTGGAACAAGCTCCCTCACGACGCCAGGACAGCGGAGTCACTCACCACCTTCTGGAGACACTTGAAACCCCACCTCTTTAAGGAATACCTGAGATAGGATAAAGTAATCCTTCTACCCCCACTTACCCCACCCCAAAGAAAGAAAGAAAAAAAAATACATATTGTAAAGTGGTTATCCCACTGGCTATAAGGTGAATGCACCAATTTGTAAGTCGCTCTGGATAAGAGCGTCTGCTAAATGACGTAAATGTAAATGTAAATATAGGACTCGTTTTCCTGTGGATATACAGTGGGGAAAAAAAATATTTAGTCAGCCACCAATTGTGCAAGTTCTCCCACTTAAAAAGATGAGAGAGGCCTGTAATTTTCATCATAGGTACACGTCAACTATGACAGACAAAATGAGAAATAAAATTCCAGAAAATCACATAGTAGGACTTTTAATGAATTTATTTGCAAATTATGGTGGAAAATAAGTATTTGGTCAATAACAAAAGTTTCTCAATACTTTGTTATAAACCCTTTGTTGGCAATGACACAGGTCAAACGTTTTCTGTAAGTCTTCACAAGGTTTTCACACACTGTTGCTGGTTTTTTGGCCCATTCCTCCATGCAGATCTCCTCTAGAGCAGTGATGTTTTGGGGCTGTCGCTGGGCAACACGGACTTTCAACTCCCTCCAAAGATTTTCTATGGGGTTGAGATCTGGAGACTGGCTAGGCCACTCCAGGACCTTGAAATGCTTCTTACGAAGCCACTCCTTCGTTGCCCGGGCGGTGTGTTTGGGATCATTGTCATGCTGAAAGACCCAGCCACGTTTCATCTTCAATGCCCTTGCTGATGGAAGGAGGTTTTCACTCAAAATCTCACGATATATGGCCCCATTCATTCTTTCCTTTACACGGATCAGTCGTCCTGGTCCCTTTGCAGAAAAAACAGCCCCAAAGCATGATGTTTCCACCCCCATGCTTCACAGTAGGTATGGTGCAACTCAGCATTCTTTGTCCTCCAAACACGACGAGTTGAGTTTTTACCTAAAAGTTCTATTTTGGTTTCATCTGACCATATGACATTCTCCCAATCCTCTTCTGGATCATCCAAATGCACTCTAGCAAACTTCAGACGGGCCTGGACATGTACTGGCTTAAGCAGGGGGACACGTCTGGCACTGCAGGATTTGAGTCCCTGGCGGCGTAGTGTGTTACTGATGGTAGGCTTTGTTACTTTGGTCCCAGCTCTCTGCAGGTCATTCACTAGGTCCCCCCGTGTGGTTCTGGGATTTTTGCTCACCATTCTTGTGATCATTTTGACCCCACGGGGTGAGATCTTGCGTGGAGCCCCAGATCGAGGGAGATTATCAGTGGTCTTGTATGTCTTCCATTTCCTAATAATTGCTCCCACAGTTGATTTCTTCAAACCAAGCTGCTTACCTATTGCAGATTCAGTCTTCCCAGCCTGGTGCAGGTCTACAATTTTGTTTCTGGTGTCCTTTGACAGCTCTTTGGTCTTGGCCATAGTGGAGTTTGGAGTGTGACTGTTTGAGGTTGTGGACAGGTGTCTTTTATACTGATAACAAGTTCAAACAGGTGCCATTAATACAGGTAACGAGTGGAGGACAGAGGAGCCTCTTAAAGAAGAAGTTACAGGTCTGTGAGAGCCAGAAATCTTGCTTGTTTGTAGGTGACCAAATACTTATTTTCCGCCATCATTTGCAAATAAATTCATAAAAAATCCTACAATGTGATTTTCTGGATTTTTTTTCCTCAATTTGTCTGTCATAGTTGACGTGTACCTATGATGAAAATTACAGGCCTCTCTCATCTTTTTAAGTGGGAGAACTTGCACAATTGGTGGCTGACTAAATATTTTTTTCCCCCACTGTAGATACTTTTGTAGCTGTTTCCTCCAGCATTTCACAAGGTCCTTTGCTGTTGTTCTGGGATTGATTTGCACTTTTGGCACCAAAGTACATTCATCTCTAGGACACAGAACACGTCTCCTTCCTGAGCGGTATGACAGCTGCGTGGTCCCATGGTGTTTATACTTGCGTACTATTGTTTGTACAGATGAACGTGGTACCTTCAGGCATTTGGAAATTGCTCCCAAAATTACTTGTGTCGTGCACAAAGTTGATGTCCTAACCGACTTGCCAAAAATATAGATTGTTAACAAGAAATCTGTGGAGTGGTTGAAAACGAGTTTTAATGACTCCAACCTAAGTTTATGTAAACTTCCGACTTCAATTGTATACTGAATGTATATTTGATGGGATGTATAGACATTATGGACAGTATGTGGGTAGAATATATAGTATTTCTGAAGAATACGTGGATAGCATAGTATATGTACAGCATTAGTTGAATAGGATGGCCTTGACTAGAATACAGTGTATATACATATGAAATGGGTAAAACAGTATGTAAACATTATTAAAGTGACCAGTGTTCCATTATTGAAGTGACCAGTGTTCCATTTCTATGTATATAGGGCAGCAGCCTCTAAGGTGCAGGGATGAGTAACCACGTGGCAGCCGGCTAGTGACAGTGACTAAGTTCAGAGCAGGGTACTGGGTGGATGCCGGCTAATGATGGCTATTTACCAGTCTGATGGCCTTGAGATAGAAGCTGTTTTTCAGTGTCTTGGTCCTAGCTTTGATGCACCTGTACTGACCTCGCCTTCCGGATGATAACGGGGTGAACAGGCCGTGGCTCGGGTGACTGAGGTTCTTGATGATCTTTTTGGCCTTCCTGTGACACCGGGTGCTTTAGATGTCCCGAAGGGCAGGCAGCATGCTCCCGGTGATGCGTTGGGCTGACCACACCACCCTCTGGAGAGCCCTGCGTTTGCGGACAGTGCAGTTGCCGTACCAGGCGATGATACTGCCCAAAAATTGCCTTTTGGATCCATGCCATGATGATATTCACCTTGAAAGTACCCCAGTGGTAGTCTGGAATAGCAGCAGCCAAAGCAGCATACGCAGCAGAGGTAACTCTGGGTCTTCCTTTCCTGTGGCGGTCCTCATGAGAGCCAGTTTCATCATAGCGCTTGATGGTTTTTGCAACTGCACATTCAAGGTTCTTGAAATTTTCCTGAGTGACTGACCTTCATGTATTAAAGTAATGATGTGCTTGACATAATATGGACTTGGTCTTTTACTAAATATGCCTATCTTCTGTATACCACCCCTACCTTGTCACAACACAACTGATTGGCTCAAACTCATTAAGAAGGAAATAAATTCCACAAATTAACTTTTAACAAGGCACAACTGTTCATTGAAATGCATTCCAGGTGACTACCTTATGAAGCTGGTTAAGAGAATGCCAAGAGTGTGCAAAGCTGTCATCAAGGCAAACGGTGGCTACTTTGAATAATCTAAAATCTAAAATATATTTTGATTTGTTTAACACTTTTTTTGGTTACTACATGATTTCATATGTGTTATTTCATAGTTTTGATGTCTTCACTATTATTCTACAATGCAGAAAATAGTAAAAATAAAGAGAACCCTTGAATGAGTAGGTGTGTCCAAACTTTTGACTGGTTCTGTAGGTTAGGCCTGCAAAACCTCGTAAAATTATAGAGACTAATGTAGATTTCGGCCTAAATAGACATACCGAAAAGTTATTATTTTTCATGAGATGGCCGTAAACAATAAATGGTAATGCTGCATAGTTTTATTACAGTCTGGAACTCACCTTTCTGGTAAAAATAGGTTTTCATTTTGAGGACACAAGCTCAAGTACATAGTAAAAATATTATGAAAATCTGAAAAGTCATGATTTTTTTCCTATTCATCAAAAGTGGGGCTTGAAATGACCTACATAAATAGCAACAATCAAATTATAAACAACTTAATATAAGATTTCACTGTAAAATAAATAAATATGATCATCATCCCCTTATGCCATAGTTTGTACTTCTCAATTGACAGTAGAAACCACAATTGTTTAAGCAAGTCCGCCATCTCAGCTATGTTTTTTTTTAAAGGCAGTACATGAGGCTGAATGAACTGTTGCGCTGCCAGACAAGGCTCTGCTGATAGCCAGATGTAACAGTGGTAAGATGTTGGGACTGCTGTTGGGACAGCTTCATGTAGGCCCTAACAGTTTGTGGGAACTGTTTGTCACCTTTATAGTCCAATTAATGTATTGTTTAGTGTTGTTGTGTTGTGTAGTGGCTTTAGCATGCTTATTTTTTTTATTGTTGGAGTTTGCCCCACCAAGATTTACATGCTAAAAACTCCACTGATACATCGATCTGAGAATATCACCGCGAGATGTATACTGTTGTTGTGTCCATTAGACTCTCCCATTTCATATGCACTATTGGAAGCGCAGATGTGATTTTGACATTCACAGGAAATTGTTTCTTTGTCTGTATAGGTCAGACATTTTCACGTCGCTCCCTATGCACATTAACGATTTCCTGTGTCTGTCAAACTCACAGCTGCGCTTGCAATACTTCGTATGAATCGGGACAACCAGCGCTTTCAGGGAGTGTAAGACAATTGATTTTGCCCGGTTCGCAGAGCGCGCTGTACATATAAATATTGGTCGGAACTTGTTATGGTGAAAATGACCTTGTTTGTATAAATTTTTCATCATAAACCATAAACTCACCATAAATATTTTCTAAATTGAAAACTACTTTAAAATAAAAAAACTATTTCAATTAAAACTGATGTAAATATCATTATTTTATTTAATGCGACACTGAATCAAACTGACTAGACTGACTGTTGATAATAGCCTAATTTTTCGATGTGCTCGCATAGGCTCTTGTGAAGCAAATTGGGAAACTCACTTGGTTGATCTGGCTCCCTCACAACAACAGGTTGATAGAATCGGATGGCACTGTTATAACAATATTATTTCCAAATATAATACATTATTATTATTATTATTATTATTATCATTATCATTATTATTATTATTATTATTATTATTATTATTATTATTATTATTATTATTATTATCATCTTTAAAATATTCACCAATTAGTGGCCATGAAAATTGTTTAACCTCCACTAGAATTATATCGAGAGGTAGCTGGCATATGGATTAAATGAATTTCATTAGATTAAATTCCTTTTCAATTCAGTCATTCAGGAAGATAACTAAATCTGAAAACATATCATAGGACATTATTTGAAAATAGATTTAAACCCAATCCTATATTTTTGATATATTGACTCAAATAACCTATTGAAAAATGGTTTTGTTATTCTTATGGACTATTCCAGTAGCTTCGTTAGATTGTAGGCTACCAAATGTTTGGCCTGCATGCTTTAGTTTTTTTTTATGCCTAAAAGCGCCAATGGGGGTCATTTTTTTATTGCAAAGAGACACTGTCTGTCAAGCAGTGACACATTTTTTTTTAAATTAACCTTTGGTAACACAAGTAAATGGTTAAAATTTTTGGGTGTTGTTTTAAATCTGTAGGGTGTATGGCCTTATTTACATATTTATTTCCCAGGGTGGCTTTCGAGTGAATTTTAGAGGTCCCAGTACCACCAATGTGTCACACCCTTATCAGTTTCACCTGTCTTGTGCTTGTCTCCACCACCCACCAGGTCTGTTGTTGCCAGTTTGTTTTGTTTTGTCAGGTCTTACCAGCGTGTTTCACATTTTCTCCAGTTTTCTAGTTCTTGTTAACTAGTCTTCCCAGTTCCAACCTTTCTGCCTGCCCTGACCCTGAGCCTGCCTGCCGTTCTGTCCCTTTTTGACTCTGCCTTGGACTACGAACCTCTGCCTACCCTCGACCTGCCCTTTTGCCTGCCCCTTGGTTACAATAAATATTCTGAGAACCAAACCATCCGCCTAGTGTGTCTGCATCTGGGTCATATCCTGAGTCGTGATAGTATGAACTGGCCATGACTGACCCAGCAGACACAGACCAGCTCCACAACACTGTCTCCCTACAAGGAGCCACCATTGGAAGACACGAGGAGCTACTTCAGAACCTTATGGAGGAACGCCATGACCATATGTTCAACTCATTACTGGAGCAAGCCACAACGGAAACCTCCTGGGCGCGCAGTAACCTCGCTACTAGCGATGCTTCTCCCCAGCCTACCCCGACTTCCTGGGAACCCCGCTTACCTCCTCCGGAGCGCTATGCTGGAGATCCTGGAACCTGCCGGGCGTTTCTCCCAGTGCTCCCTCATCTTTGACCTACAGCCCTCTTTGTTTCCTTCAGATCGGTCAAAGATAGCTCATCTTATAATGCTGATGTCTGGAAGGGTGCTTGCCTGGGCTACGGCGGTGTGGGTTCAACAATCCACCGTTTGCCTTAGTCTGGAGGATTTTGTGGCGGAGGTAAGGAAGGTGTTCGATTCCCTGGTGTCCTGGATGAGAGGTGGCTCGGAAGCTACTTCATCTGCGTCAAGACTCCTGCAGTGTGGCAGACTACGCGTTAGAATTTCACACGCTGGCCGCTGAGAGTGCCAGGAACCCGGAGTCCCTGTTTGACACCTTCCTTCATGGATTATCGGAGGAAATCAAAGACTAACTCGCAGCCCGGTAGTTACCCAGGGACCTCGACTCCCTCATAGCCTTGACAATAAGAACCGATGTGTGCCTGCAGGAACGCAGGAGGGAGAGGAGGTCTGTTCTCAGCCACACTCGCTCGTCCACGATTTCTCCCTCGCCTCCGAAATCACCCGAGCCCCCTCGGGATCATCGGGGACTGGTGACTCGCTCCTGCTGGTGAAAGTCTCCTGAGCCTTTGCAACTGGGGAGGGCTAGATTGTCTCCTAGTGAACGTTTATGCGGGCTGAGCTCCAACAGTTGCCTGTATTGTTGTACTACAGGACATTACATATCCACCTGTCCAGTAAAAAGATCAGGCTCATCAGTAGGTACGAGTATGCTGGTGGGCCATACAGGGAGTCTCCAAACTCCCATTACTCATACTCATCTCCATGTTATCCTGCTGTGGGGAGACCAGTAAAAATCACAATGGGTGCTCACTGACTCTGGGGCTGACGAGAGCTTTATGGACGCTACCCTGGTATCTGAGCTGGGTATCTCTACTCAACTCCTCTCCATTCTCATGGACGCCAGAGCTTTGGACGGACGCTCCATTGGCAGGGTCACTCACAGGACGGTTCCCCATTTAACCTGCGAGTATCGGGTAACCACAGTGAATCCGTACAGTGTCTATTAATTGAATCTCCTCATACACCTGTGGTTTTGGGATTTTCATGGCTCCACACGCACAACCCCCTTATCGACTGGGCTATTGGTTCTATCCTGGGTTGTTGCCCGTTCTGCCACGTACAGTGAGGGAAAAAAAGTATTTGATCCCCTGCTGATTTTGTACGTTTGCCCACTGACAAAGAAATGATCAGTCTATAATTTTAATGGTAGGTTTATTTGAACAGTGAGAGACAGAATAACAACAACAAAAAATCTAGAAAAACCCATGTCAAAAATGTTATAAATTGATTTGCATTTTAATGAGGGAAATAAGTATTTCACCCCCTCTCAATCAGAAAGATTTCTGGCTCTTGCGGCTTGGGTAAAGCCTTGGACAAAACACTGCGCCCATGTATTGGCTACCGTGGCCTCAATGACATCACTGTAAAGAATCGTTACCTGCTACCACTCCTCTCCTCGGCTTTCGAGCCTCTCCAGGGGCCAACCATCTTTTCAAAGTTGGACCTTTGGAACACCTACCACCTGGTTCGGATACGGGAAGGAGACGAGTGGAAGACAGCCTTCAACATGGCTAGCGGACACTACGAGTACCTGGTTATGCCGTTTGGTCTGACCAACGCTCCCACAGTGTTCCAGGCCCTGGTCAACGATGTGCTCCGTGACATGTTGAACCAGTTTGTGTTTGTCTATCTCAACGACATCCTTATCCTTTCCCGGTCGGCTCAAGAGTATGTCCTCCATGTCCGACAAGTCCTCCAGCGCCGCCTGGAGAACCAGCTGTTTGTTAAAGTAGAGAAATGTGAGTTCCATCGTTCCACTAGCTCCTTTCTGGGATTCGTCATCGCTGCAGGGAACATTCAGTTGGATCCTGACAAGGTGAGAGTAGTAGTGGATTGGCCTCAACCCACATCCAGAGTGCAGCTGCAACGTTTCCTGGGATTTGCTCATTTCTACCGCCGATTACTTCGGGCTACAGCACCCTGGCCTCCCCCATCTCTGCGCTCACCTCTCCCAAGGTTCCGTTCATGTGGTCCCCAGCTGCTGACCGGTCATTTCTGGATCTGAAGCACAGTTTCACCACAGACCCATCCTCATCCATCCGGACTTGTCCCATCAGTTCGTGGTGGAGGTTGATGCCTCTGAAATTGGAGTGGGGGCCATCATTTCCCAGCATTCTGTCCAGGACCAAAAGCTGCATCCCTGCGCTTTCCCCTCCCATCATCTCAATTCCGCTTAGAGGAACTTCTGCCAGTCAAGATGGCACTGGAGGAGTGGAGGCATTGGCTTGAAGGGGCAGAACATCCATTCTTAGTGTGGAATTAACATAAGAATTTGGAATATCTCCACACCGCCAAGTAACTCAACTCAAAGCAGGCTTGTTGGGCTTTGTTATTCACCCGATTCAATTTTACATCGCCTACCGCCCTAGGCCCAAGAATGTGAAGCCTGACGCCCTCTCCCGCCTGTATAGTTCTGCTGCTACACCATCTGACTCTGAGACCATCCTCCCTACCTCCTGTATAGCAGCTACACTAGTCTGGGGTATTGAGAGGCTAACCTGATGTTCATCCCAGATTCGGCCTTGTCCCAGGTCCTGGAATGGGCCCATTCCTCTAAACTCACCTGTCATCCTCAGTCCCGTCGGACCCTGGCTTTCATCCGCCAAACTATTTGTTGGCCCACCACGGTTCCGGACATCTCCGCATTTGTTGCCGTCTGCACTGTGTGCGCACAGAATAAGACTCCGTGGCAAGCTCCGGCTAGCCTCCTTCAACCACTCCCTGTTCCTCATTGCCCCTGGTCCCATACATCCCTGGACTTTGTCACTGGTCTCCCTCCGTCAGATGGCAACACTACCATCCTTACTGTGTCTCACAGCCATTTGTCTCCCGTTTCCAGGCCTACCCCTCCCCCCTTCTCATCGACCGCCATCTGGCATAAACGGTGAGGCGCCTCCTTAACGTTCGACCTCGGGGCAGAGGATTCCAGTACCTTGTTGACTGGGAGGGTTATGGCCCGGAGGAGAGGTGCTGGGTCCCCGCTAGGAACATCTTGGACCCAGCCCTCATTGCTGAGTTCTTCCGCCGACACCCAGGTCAACCAGGTATGTGCCAGCGTAGAACGCCAGGTGGCGCTCCTAGTGGGAGGGGAGGGGAGGGGGAGGGGGAGGGGGAGGGGGAGGGGAGGGGAGGGGAGGGGAGGGGGAGGGGTCCTGTGCCCGCCTCCTGTGTCTGCATCTGGTTCATATCCTGAGTCGTGATACGATGACTGTGTTTGCTAGTGACAGAGACATGGTTGACAGAGATGATAGCTTTCAGTGCAGTAGCCTTCACCAAGTGAGTGCCTAAGTGAATATTTTATCATTTAAAAAATGTTTCTACCCTAACACAGTGGTCTGACACTCTTGGTTTGCATGCCATATTCCAAGTCATATTATGCTAGCTTGCAAAGTGTGATATAATTCCTGTAGGAATCCAGCCAGAGCCAGGATATCCAACATTTCAAATTTTAATCACCTGCAATCTGCCTGACTGACTGCCAAGGTAGGGAAGATTGACAAATGAGACTACCTAAACCATCTAAACTGGCACAACCATTTCAATAAGTCCAACCACTTACAGATTGGATTAGTTTAGAAAAATGTATGTTATTTATCTTTGTGTAGTGTAAGATCTATTAATCAATCACTGTGCATGCAGAAAGATAGATACCTGTAACAAAGCGTGCTGGAAAATATGATAATGAGGCCCCTCCCATGTCTTTTTCACTCAGAGTTAACGGAAATTAACTTAACACAGTCGAGTAACAACAACAACACCATCACCTGGTTAACACTTAATTTATTCTCCGCAGGTGGCGTCAATTTCAATCCTACTGGTGTTAACCCCACTAGAATTAACACTCAGATATAAAAATTTTACCTCAGAACCGAGATTTTAACACCCACAAACGTGCTGTGTATCTACATGTATATATTTTAAGGGTACATACATCTACCTCTGTGCCAAATTTGGTGCTTTCAAAACAGAGTTTACTATTGAGTCCACATTTTCAGCTTAGCACCACTAGCAGCCTATACAAAAGAGAGAATCTTTCATTCCTCCATATTAACACATGCATCAACATTTTAGGAGGATCTAAAAAAGGGTTTTAAAAGTATGATATTTTTTTTTATCACTTGGGGTCAAAATGTACCCCTGTTGACCCCTGTTGGCACTTTTAGGGTTAAACACAAAACAAAACTCTGCATTTGTGTGCCATAGTGCCATAGTGCTAAAGTGTGTGTGTGTGTGTGGAATGGAGACAGCAGCTGTACATACTGTAATTATGAAGTATTTTCAGACAAATAGGCATGGTCACGCTCCACTGGCCAACTGTACAGCACCCAGCCTGTTTACATAGACTGTCAATTGTCAACAGATATGAAGAGGTGTGTGTGTGTTTTAAGGAAATATCCACGTCCAACAATGACCTTCCTTGGTGCTGTTTTGGATCTGTAATATCTCAGGAGAAAATCGAACAATATAACTTAAAGGTTTCCCTTGGAAAATTGATTATTTATGCTGCTAATATTTAGCCTAAGCTACTTCCTGTTCAATAACATTCCCACCCATAAGGCCACTAGAGGGCGCTTTGGTCATTCAACTGCAGGAAAGGGCTACAAGATTTATTTGAAAAAAGATACATAGAACTATTTTACTAGCCTTACACGATAAGCTGACACTGATCTGTTCCAAGAGTCTCCACTCCTGTCCCTTCTTGCAGTAAAAGGTCTAGCTGGGAAAATGCCTTTTATGCTCGCCTCGAGCCAAGCAACACTGAACCAGCTGTTCTGGACAACTGTGTGATCATGCTCTCTGTAGCCTTTCAACAGGTTAAGATTCACAAGGCCGCATGGCCAGATGGATTACCAGGACTCGTACTCATGCGCTAACCAGCTGGCAAGTGTCTTCACTGACCCAGTCTGTAATACCTACATGTTTCAAATCAGACCACCATAGTCCCTGTGCACAAGAACACCAAGATAACCTCTCTAAATGACTATCGCTCCGTAGCACTCACATCTGTAGCCATGAAATGCTTTGAAAGGCTGGTCATGGCTCACATCAACATCATCATCCAAGACACCCTGGTACCACTCCAATTCGCATACCACCCCAACAGTTCTACAAATGACGCAATCTCTATTGCACTCCACACTGACCTTAGTTCCCTCCAAGCTCATCACTAAGCTAAGGACCCTGGGACTGAACACCTCTCTCTGCAACATGATGCTGGATTTCCTGACCACCCCCAGATGGTGAGGGTACGCAACAACACATCCGCCACGCTGACCCTCAACACGGGGGCCGCTCAGGGGTGTGTGCTTAGTCCCCTCCTGTACTCCCTGTTCACCCACGACGAGACAGCCTATATGGAGGAGCTCAGCTACCTGGCAGTGTGGTGCCAGGACAACCTCTCCCTTTACGTCAGTAAGACAAAAGAGCTGATCGTGGACTACAGGAGTCGGAGGGTCAAGCATGCCCCCATTCACATCGGCGGGGCTGTAGTGGAGCGGATCGAGAGCTTCAAGTTCCTCGGTGTCCACATCACTAAGGATCTATCATGGTCCACACACACCAACACAGTCATGATGAAGGCACGACAACACCTCGTCCCCCTCAGGAGGCTGAAAATATTTGGCATGGGCCCTCAAAAAGTTCTACAGCTGCACCACTGAGAGCATCTTGACTGGCTGCATCACCGCTTGCTATGGCAACTGCTTGGCATCTGACCGCAAGGCGCTACAGAGGGTAATGCGTACGGCCCAGTACATCACTGGGGCTGAGCTCCCTGTCATCCAGGACCTCTATACCAGGTGGAGTCAGAGGAAGGTCATAGACTATTTTCACTGCTACCGCACGGCAAGTTGTACCGATGCACCAAGTCTTCAACCAACAGGACCCTGAACAGCTTCTACCCCCAAGCAATAAGACTCCTTTTTGCACTGTTTTGACTCATCACATACGCTGCTGCTCCTGTTTAATATCTGTCACTTTATTCCTAGTTATATGTACATATCTACCTCAATTACCTCGTACCCCTGCACATCGACTCGGCACTGGTACCCTGTGTACATAGCCAAGTTATCGTTACTCATTGTGTAATTATGATTACTTATATTATTACGTGTTTTACTTTTCTATCATTTCTATTTTTTTTCTCTCTGCATTGTTGGGAAGGGGTCATAAGTAAGCATTTCACTGTTAGTCTACACCTGTTGTTTACGAGGTATGTGACAAATAACATTTGATTTGAGCTCATCCCTCATAATCTTCTGCACACTTTGATTGCGTTTTCATGACACACATTATAACGGTCTGGAGATATTTCCTACAAATATAGAGACTCTCCAAGAAGATTAGGGAAATATGGTCTGAATTTCAAACTAATTTATTTGATCATTCCACATTACAAAGCCTTGAATTGCGCAAATGTAATAACAAGTACTCAATTCTTGTCATTATGTAAGAGAAATTAGACTTCGATAAAAAATTCAGTGGGGCGCAGTGATTCCTCCAATGAAATGTCATTTGTGAGAGAATTTGATATATCTGTCAGAAATATTCCCACTTAGCTATGTAATTATTGGATGGTTTCTGCAATTATGTCTTAAACAGGCAAATTTGGAGCGGTGGCGCTCCTTAATTGGTCTAAATTTGATATTTTGCATATTTGCATAATGAGGAAATTGGTAGGACATTTTGTTCATCCATTTGTGGAAAATCCTATGAATTTTATGAATTTGTAAGCTTTCCTCGCGCGTTCGGTGACTTTGCCTCTGCACCAAGAGGAGGATGGGAGGAGCGCATGGGCGGGGGTGGGCACAATGCCAGGTGCACAGTTGAGAGTGAGACAGACACATAAGACGAACAGTAGAGTATTTATTTACATTCTATCATATGACACATTGCAGGTGCTACTGCAGTTGCCTGTATTGGAGCCACAGAGAAGCAAGCTAAAACAGAACAGAACAGGCATCGCTGCACACTAGGTCTAAAATCGCTTGTAATGGAACACTGGAAACAACCTGCAGAACCATACAAATCAATCTCTCTTTTATTGTCAATAAAGCCAATAGGCTTATAGGTTTTGAGCTTTCTGTATATTACCTTATCAAGTCAGCAGTGGCAAATTTAGCATGTAAATCTTGGAGGGGCAAAAATAATAAAGTATATTACCTTATCATGCCAGCAAAGCCACTACACAACACAACACTAAACAATACATTAATTGCACAATAATGGTGACAAACGGTGACAACAAACTTTTAGGGCCTACAGAAAGCTGTCCCAACATCAGAACTTTATTTTCAGCACCATGGAGTGACTCCTTACCACTGCTACACCTGGCTATCAGCGGAGCCTTGTCTGGCAGCGAAACAGTTCATTCAGACTAATTTACTGTCTTTTTAAAAAACATAGCTGATATGGCTGACTTGCTTAAACAATTGTGGTTTCTACTGACAATTGAGATGTAAAAACTATGGCATAAGGGAATGATGAGCGGATAAGAGGCAATCCGTAATTTCGATTAAGACATTAATGAGCGAGCTAAGACGGACGTAGTCAATATAACTATTTGTTCAGCACTTTTGAAATGAACAGCAACAGAATTCAGAACATGGGCTGTTCTTACAGTATTCTCCCTGTACACCAAGTCAGAACCGTAGGATAAATAAAGGGGACATATAAGCAGACAATGAAAGCTCTTACAATATTTGATGATGACATTTCTCTAAAACAGGCTCTAGGCTACACGTGCACCAGCAAGTCAGAACAGTAGGCTAAGTTATGAGGGGGGAAGGCACCAAATCATTTGGGCGAGGTACAACATACGCTTAGTATTACTTTCTTAGCTACAGTATACATATCTCCCTAGCATATTACATCATTTATGCAGCAGCATACAATACATTTTAGGACTCACCTTGTTGTGCTGTGCTCACTTGAACAGGAAGGTGGCGCGGCAGTCCTTCTTGTGGGAAAACTTTGTCATCAAAGTCTGTCGTGCTCTGGATTTATGGTGGTTTCAAGACAACTGGGAACTCTGAAAAAAACAAGGTTGAATCATGACCTCAGTGAACTTGGAATTCCGAGTTGGATGACCGTTCAAAATGTATTTTCCCAGTCGGGCTCATTTTTTTTCCAGAGTTCCCAGTTGTCTTGAACTCACTGAAGTCTGAGATTTCCCAGTTCCGAGTTTCCAGTTGTTTTGAACTTGGCATAAGTCATGCTGGATTGACAGCATGGCCAATGTATTCAACCCTTTCTGGCCCATGGTGTTGCATGTGAATGTTTATCTTTTTAAGCTTGGAAAAGAGACTCTTAAACCCAGAATTGGACCACACGTCCTCTCCACTGAATAGCAGACTACTGATTGTTTGCAACGCTTGCAGTTCGCCACTGATTCCTTCCAAACCACTCATTGTTGAATCTGCGATTTCCAACTTGTTGTGTAATGTTTATGTCCAATGGCCAATGTCACACCAGCCTTTGGCTCTCCCTCCTGTCCAGCTCATGCATTCGGCGTCGCCGGCCATCTAGCTGCTGCCGAACCTACTTCTGGCAAAGGCCCTTCACTCATCAACCCCGGACTTGTCTCGTAATTATTACACAAACCTGGTTCCAATCCCCACTCTATCACTGTATATATACACTCAGTCTGACATTTGTCGGTCATTGTATATGTTACTTGTTTTCCTGAGAGGAATCTCTCCTACTATTTCCTGAGTACTTTATATTTTGCACTTTTGGTTCGCCCTGTGCCTTTTTGTTTATGAAGATATATTTTGAGCACAACAGTGTTTGGGTTTCGTCCTGCTTTAATCTATGGTGCTTAAATACATTAAGTAGTTCTAAACCTGCGACTGCCTACTCCTCTCTACACCTGTGACAGCCGATGAGCACCGATACATTTTATCTATAATTTGTCTTCATATGACAAGAATTGAAAAGGATTTTCCAGTATATTGTCGACTTGATTCATCATGATGACTGCTTGTCTAGCTTGCTAGCTAAGATTTTGAAAGTACGATGTTGACATGATATTCCAATTAAAGCTAGGGTAGATATAATGTGATTTGAAGTCATTTTATCTGTGGCCAATGACCTTGAGCTTTCTTGGATGGGCACTTCTAATGTAAATCTATGGCAGCACCCAAGGGGCTTGAATTTTCAAGCTCTCCCCGTAGATTTTGCGGTGACATAGTGTCCCCGTGAGTGACAGAAAACTGAGCCAATCATGGCGCAACTAGAAAAGATTACCAACCCCTACGCTCTGTGTTTTTGGCTGGCTACCCCACCACAACAGAAAGCACTGAGCTAAGCTGAAACACCTGCATTTTGGAGCTGCCTTACATAAGAAAGCAAAAAAGAGACCATGTTTGAATGCGCATTTATTGGCTCAATTATTACTTTTTTACATTGTTTGCAAACTGATATGTGACATGTGTTAATACCAAAATAACATGAAAAACAGGCAACCCCCAAAATGTTATTAATATATACCTGCCCTGAATGACGGGTTGCCACTGCAAGTCAGGTAGGTATACTCACCAAGGTATACTCTCAATGTATTTTCTTCTTAACCTCTACGGGATTGGTGTCCCTATACCGGGACAGTTGCTGCTCAATATGCGATATACGACAAGAATGCCATTGTAAACAACAGCCAACTTTCCGGGACATAGACATGTCTTATATGGGCAGAAAGCTTAAATTATTGTTAATCTAGCTGCACTGTCCAATTTACAGTAGCTATTAGAGCAGAAAAATACCATGCTATTGTTTGAGAATAGCGCATAACAACAAAACCCTTTTATCACGGCAACTGGTTTGATACATTCACCTCTGAAGGTAAGTAATGTACTTACATTCAGTAATCTTGCTATGATTTGTCATCCTAAGGGTCCCAGAGATAAAATGTAGTGTAGTTTTGTTTGAAAAATCAATTTTATATTCAAATGTAGGAACTGGGTTCTACAGTTTGACCCCACTGCTGTCTCTGGCTCCACACCCACCCCCGCCTGGCCATCTAGAGGTGTGAAGGTTAGTGTCTTTTCTGTAGGGAAGCTAATGATCCATCATGTATGACATTCCTGGGAGTGTGTAGACTTAAATGTTTTGTTATCATAGCATTTTGTGTGTTCTCTATGGTTATGTACATTAAAATGTATACATTTACCAAATCGGCACATTTGGGAAAACTCCTGGCAGACTTGATACAAAATATTGTGTAGTGATGTAATTCTTCACTGGATCAGTCAGAAAATTTGCACACACACTGCTGCCATCTTGTGGACATCATCTAAATTACACCTAGAATCCTACATCACTGTCTGGCCTTTCTCTTGCATTTCAAAGATGATACAAATAAAGTGTTTGTATTATCTTTTACCAGATCTAATGTGTTATATTCTCCTACATTAATTTCACATTTCCACAAACTTCGTGTTTCCTTTCAGATGATAAGCATATCCTTGCTTCAGGACCTGAGCTACAAGCAGATAGATTTGTGTGTCATTTTAAGGCGGACATTGAAAAAAAAAAGGTCTGATCCAATTAATATGGATTGTAGGGGTACCTATACAAACTACCAGTCAAAAGTTTGTACACAACTACTCATTCAAGGGTTTTTCTTTATTTTTACATTGTATAATAATAGTGAAGACATCAAAACTATGAAATAACACATATGGAATCATGTAGTAACCAAAAAAGTGTTAAACAAATCAAAATATATTTTATATTTGAGATTCTTCAAATAGCCACCCTTTGCCTTGATGACAGCTTTACACACTGTTGGCATTCTCTCAACCAGCTCCATGAGGTAGTCACCTGGAATCCATCTTAAAAGTTAATTTGTGGAATTTCTTTCCTTCTTAATGTGTTTGAGCCAATCAGTTGTGTTGTGACAAGGTAGGGGGGATATACAGAAGATAGCCCTATTTGGTAAAAGACCATGTCCATATTATGGCAAAAACAGCTCAAATAAGCAAAGAGAAACGACAGTCCATCATTACTTCAAGGTCAGTCAATAAGGAAAATGTAATGAACTTTGAACGTTTCTTCAAAAGCAGTCACAAAAACCATCAAGCGCTATGATGAAACTGGCTCTCATGAGGACCGCCACAGGAATGGAAGGCCCAGAGTTACCTCTTCGCAGAGGATAAGTTCATTAGAGTTACCAGCCTCAGAAATTGCAGCCCAAATAAATGCTTTACAGAGTTCAAGTAACATAAATATCTCAACAGCAACTGTTCAGAGTGGACTGTGTGAATCAGGCCTTCATGGTCGAATTGCTGCGAAGAAACCACTACTAAAGGACATCAATAAGAAGAGACCTGCTTGGCCAAGAAACACAGGCAATGGACATTAGACCGGTGGAAATTAGAAATTTGGTCTGGAGTCCAAATTTGAGATTTTTGGTTCCAACTGCTGTGTCTTTGTGAAACGGGGTGTTGGTGAACGAATGATCTCCGCATGTGTAATTCCCACCGGTAAAGCATGGAGGAGGAGGTGTTAGTGTGTGGGGGTGCTTTGCTGGTGACACGGTCTGTGATTTATTTAGAATTCAAGGCACACTTAACCAGCATGGATACCACAGCATTCTGCAGCAATACGCCATCCCATCTGGTTTGTGCTTAGTGGGACTATCATGTGTTTTTCAACAGGACAATGACCCAACACACCTCCAGGCTGTGTAAGGGCTATTTTACCAAGAAGGAGAGTGATGGAATGCTGCATCAGATGACCTGGCCTCCACAATCCCCCGACCTCAACCCAATTTAGAAGGTTTGGGATGAGTCGGATGGCAGAGTGAAGGAAAAGCAGCCAACAAGTGCTCAGCATATGTGGGAACTCCTTCAAGACTGTTGGAAAAGCATTCCAGGTGAAGCTGTTTGAGAGAATGCCAATAGTGTGCAAAGCTGTCATCAATGCAAAGGGTTACTATTTGAAGAATCTCAAATATAAAATATATTTTGATTTGTTTAACACTTTTTTCATTACTACATGATTCCATATGTGTTATTTAATAGTTTTGATGTCTTCGCTATTATTCTACAATGTAGAAAATAGTAAAAATTAAGAAAAACCCTTGAATGAGTTGGTGTGTCCAAACTTGTGGTACTCTATGTTAAATCAACTCTTGGTGGCGCTGTTGGTACTATTTCTGTTGGTATTAAAACTTTTGTCATCTGAATTAGTCATTTTAGGGGATTTTAATTTAGATTGCATAACCCTAATGGATTAATTGAAAAAATCCAGCAAACTCCTCACTGATTGACCTAATTCTGACAAATAACCCCCACAAGTACTTGTCCAGTGGTGACTTTGCTAATGATCTCAGTGATCACTGTCCTAATGCATGTATTAGAGATACCAAACAGATTAACACTGATGTTCATATAATAATGAAGTTACTTTTTTTTTTTTATCCCCACAAGCTTTTCTTCATTATTACTCTGACTTTCCCTCTATCAGCTGCATGCTTGACCCTAAATTGGCTCTAGAACTGTTCTCATCCATTTGTATCTAACTTGCAGACAATCACGCATCCTTTAAACAATGGAAGCTAGTCATACATTAGATGATAAAAATCTTTACATCATTGGAGCAGTTACATTATACTTATTGTCTGCATAATTGTTGTGTTGTATTGTGCAGGGCACATTTGAAAAAGAGTCCTAGGTCTCAATGTATTCCCTGGTAAAATTAAGGAAATAATAAAAAAATTGAAAAATAAGATGCACATTTTACTGCAGTGGGCTAAATCAGGGTTACACCGTTCTTCTTGGTAGTCTTAACAAATCTAATTTGAAACAGAAGTACACACCTCACACAAATGGTTATGGGCTTCAATAAAAGAAGACTTGTACAATGTCAGATTTAGAGTTGAAATGTATAAGATTGAGTTTGCATCCCAATATTACACTTTGTATACATCACAGAAGACTGAAATATAACAAAACTGTTTGCCATAGAAACTCCGGATTTGTTTTTTTATTTTATATTTTTTTATTATAATATTAATTAATTATGAAATTACGAAAATATTAATACAATTCCACCCATGAGGCCACTAGAGGGCGCTTTGGTCAGTCGACTACAGGAAAGGGACTATTAAAAGCTAAATCATGTTACTTCCTAAGTTCTATCTCAGACACTGCTGGGAAACAGTTAATGCACTGACGCATGGAAATTCATCTCCATCCCTGCCTAAGCAAGTTGTGTCAGGGTCTAGCGTATTTTCTGAGAAAAATTAGATAAGTGATGCTTTTAATAAAACATTTTATCTCTGCAGGCCTTTTATTTGAACGACAATGTGGTTTAATTGAGCCTGGTCAGTAAATCAATGGCTCTTCCCTCTCCCAGCCTGTAGTTGGCATGATGGAAGATCTGTCAACTTCTGGTGAGTCTTTGTTTTCATTTCAATAACTCTCTACTTGTGATGTGCTAGACACCCTGCTAAAGAGTGATGTAAAAAAAAATCTACTGTGCTGATTTGAGTGATCCTTCTTGCTGCCGCTTTCTACTCCCCTAATTGTGGAATCATTGACACATATTTTTTACCTGAAAATTATCTTGGGCGCTATCCCTAGGGTCTGGAAGGCTGTCCAGCGTGCTCCCTCTCCACAAATGTGTGGATCCCTATGACATTAATAATTATTGCCCGATCTCTAAAGTGTCTTGCATAGCGAAAATTTTAGACTCTTTAATCAACACTCAGCTTAGATATTTTCTAGCTTCTAAACATATTCTAACTGTCCATCCGTCTGGTTTCTGCTTTCATAGCACTATATCTGCTGCATTTTTGGTGATAAATGACATTGTCAATTGCATGGACAAAAGGCAACATTGTGCTGCCCTTTTCATAGACCTGAAGAACGCTTTCGACACTTGACCATTCATTATTAATTCGTAGACTGTCTGAAATTGGTCTGGGTCAGGCAGCCTGCATTTGGTTTGAAAACCACTTGACAGACAGGACACAATGTGTTTCTTCTGATGGTGTTAAGTCAGGTTTCCTTGATATTACTAAAGGTGTCCCCCAAGTGTCGATTTTGAGCTCTGTACTCTTTTAAATCTATATAAATAATTTTGCTTTGTCTGTAAGAAATTGTAACTTCCACTTGTATGTGTACAATACTGTTGTGTATTCTGTTGCCCCTTCTGTTGACAAGGCTCTTTCAGAACTATAATCTGCCAGTTTTTGTTGAACTGAAATTGGTACTTAATGCAGGTAAAACTAAATTTGTTATTTTCCAAAAAGCTTAAAAACGTATGATGATGGTACTCACATCGATCATGTCCCCGCTTACAAATATCTGGGTATCTTTTAAAAAGCATATTGATGGGTTAGTAAAGAAGTTAACAATTAAAATGGGCTTCCTTTATAGGAATAGGGCATGTCTTTCGTTAAATAGCAGAAAACCGATCATTTAGGCGCCATTCATTCCGGCTTTAGACTATGGCGATATCGTCTATATGAATGCGGCTGCCAGTGTATTTATTGAAGCATTGGACACAGTTTATCATAACGCATTATTACGGCGATAGTTTCAGTATACATGATTGCATTCTACATCAGAAAGTAGGCTGGCCCTCTCTTAAGTCTCGTGTTTATAACGCCCTCTCATGCAAATGTCCGCAATACCTTAATTGTTAAATTACAGAAATACCCAATCACAGGAATGGCTAACTCTAGAGGCCCCGTTGATCACCACGGAATTAGGTAAATCTGCATTCAGTTTTGTTGCGCCCCGTGTATGGAATGATTTGCAGAGCTCTCTGCACCTTAATGCTTGGGTGCCTCTAGGGCAGTTCAAGTTGTTAATGGAGGACCTCATTGTTGAGGAACGTGTTTGCTTCGTGAATTGCTTGTAGCATGTAACGTTTTTATTACGTTGTATGTTTGAATGTTGTATATTTTATAAAATTGTGTTCATACAGGGTTCCCTTGAAAAAGAGGTCTTGGTCTCAATAGGACTATCTGCTAAAATAAACGTTTTGGGTGACCCGACCAAATTAACATAGAAATTTGATTTATAGGTATGTCATTCTCATCGAAAGCAAGTCTAAGAAGCGGTAGAACTGTTCTATATGCACTATTTCTATGCTTCCTGTTCTTAAGTTTCGTCTTTGCATCTTTTACTTTCGGTTTTGTACACCAGCTTCAAAACAGCTGAAAATACAATGTTTTTGGAAATGGAAAATATAGTTCACAGAGGTTTAGATGGTACAATGATTCTCTACACTATACTTGCTTGTTTGTCACATAAACTGAAATTAGGTTAACTATTAGAAGTTTAGCAACCAGGAAATGGCAGTGCGATTTCTGCATAGTACACCTTTAAAGTTTATATTAGAATATTAATTCAGAGTGGACTATGTGGCTTAGTTATGCTTTAGCACAGAGCGCTAATTGATCTTGAGAAAGCTAAGTCTTCTGTGTAATTGGTAATAAAGGACATAATTTCTCCTAAGAGACCAGCCACCCGGACAGTAATAAGACACAAAAAATGAGATGGTTCACTTCAGACAAATACTTCTGAGGGACAAGCTCAATTGTATTTCCTTGATTCGTGGGGAAAAACTCATTCTGATTGGCTGAGCCTGGCTCCCAAGTGGGTGGGCCCAGTCATGTGTAATCTATTTATTTAAATCGACTGATTTCCTTATATGAACTGTAACTAGTTTAGTAATGGAGGCAGAACATACAGTACATATCAGCTGCACCTAAACACACACGCTAACACAGTCTCCACAGCATCACATCATAACCCACCCCTCACTCTGAAATCAAGTATCCAAACACACCACTCACCCTGAAATCAATTGTGTGTGTGTCCAATTCATCCACAGGCATAACCATGTATGTGTGAGTAGTTAAAGAGGGCCTCTGAAGAGCTCTGATAGATGTGTTCAGTGACCTTTGTCTTTTAGACCCCCTCCAATGGTAGAGCAATGAGCCTGAAGTAATATAGCCTTATCCTGTCAGTGCACTGGCACTGTGTGAGTGATGTGCACTAAAACCGAGTGAAGAGACTGCTATAGCCACTAAATGTCATAACAAAAACACATGCAAAAAACATTTATGCTGTGCCTTTTAACACAAAAGAACTTAACAGAGATAATATCCAGGCACATTCACTCTACCCTCAATCCACATTGCAATAGCCCTGCTCCTCTTAAAGTGGAACTGACAGCGTTTTTAACTACTTTGCAGATATGAAAAACAGACATAATGTCAGTCCAAAACATAAAATTCCCAGTTGCTATATGACGTTTTAAAAAGAGGTTCTTTTTGACTCAAAATCCAATGACGTAGTGTAAAGGATTGTTGGCAGAATAGATGGATGCAGTTCAATGCATGACTCATATAATTCACCTGTAAATCAGGCTGTAAATCACAGCTGGCCTGGTACATTGTTTGCTTCCTCCAGCCAGTCGGGATGCACTGTTTCAGTTTCAATTACTCTATTTTTGACAAAAACTGACAAATGTAACTAAGGCTGGGAATGCCAATACAGTCAAACTAGCAAGGGCAATGGTCACAAGTCAGTCATAACGTGGCTAATAGACTAGCTTATCTATTTAGGTAGCTATTTATTTAGCAAGCTAAAAACACAGAGCCTAACATTAGCTAGCTAGCTGCTGGGAGGATGTTGTCATTGGACGACTGGGGTTGAGTGGCCGACTTCCCCCCCCATATCGTTTTTCTGTGGTTACAGCAAGAGACGCAGGTGTCATTTGGTTAGTTAACAAGAAATGTGAATTACTTTGCTAGATAGCTATGCTTAACTTGAATGACTGTTATCCACAGTTAGCATATCTCTTAGTTGTCAATCAAATGTATTTGACAATCGGTCAAATGGGTGGGCAGGCAAGTTCCCATTCAGCTGTCAAAACGTGGATTGGGACAAGCATGCAGAAGGCCGTGCAGGCTATTATTTCCCATCGTTAATTATTACAATTTTGGCGGCCAACTACAAGCTGAAAATGTTTGAGAGGGTTTATCTACTGGTTATTTCTCTGCTTTAATATTGCACTTAGTGTCACATTCGTTGAGTACAGCATTGGACAAAGGTGAAGCGTGGAATGCATACATGTTTATTTATAAAGTAAACACACGACTAAACAACAAAAGCAACGTAACGTGAAGCTCACAATGGCTGCACACACGCACGCCAAACAAGAGTCAAGATCCCACAACTAAGGTAGGCAAAATGTCTGCCTAAGTATGATCCCCAATCAGAGACAACGATCGACAGCTGCCTCTGATTGGGAACCACACCCGGCCAACATAGAAATTCACACTCATAGATATTCACACCCTGACTAAACCAACTAGCGAACTCTGTCAGGGCGTGACACTTAGATTGTGGATTCTGACAATGCAAATGTCTTCATTATTTCTAATCCTGCATATATTTGTAAAGATACATTTTCCTTCTTTATTATTTTCCCCTAACCCTACCACCCCTCCCCTAATTGGAGTACAATAATAGACAGCAATATTTAGGCTTCTACTTCCAGCTCATATATACTATATACATTTTACGGACATGGTACATTTTTACATTATTCACATCTATCTCTGAAAACCATCCAGTTTTGATTACCAATTGCCATACATTTTTTAACTGTGCTGTAATGTTTCACAAAAGTTCTGAACCTTTCTATTCTCATAGTTTCTACAGATTGTAAATTAAAGATGAACATTTTTAGCATGAGTATTATTACAGTATATTATTGATCAATTGACTATGGCTTTTCAAGTCAGCCAGCAGTAACATTTGCAGAGTTAGCTCCAGGTAAATGTTGCAATTCTTCAGCCATTCCTGAACCTGCGACCAAAAACAAGCTACAGTACCAAAACAAGTGATCTAATGATTATGTCTCTTCGCAGCAAAATCCGCAGAGCTGGGATGGTTGTATCCCTCATATGCATAACATTCTATTGGTTGCAAGAATTTTTTATAATAATTTAAATTGAAAAACTCTTGGTTTTGAATCCAGCGTCGTTTTGTGTATCAGTTCATAAACCATGTGCCACGGAATCAGTACATACTTCTCTTCCCAACTATTTTGCAACCTGTATTGCGCAGTTTTTTCTATTTTGGTGTTAAATTAAACTGGTAATCTTTATCACAATTTTATTCATTGAATTTTGGTCTTTAATGTAGGGCCGACAGACAAATTCCTTACCTTCTCCCCCTTCCACTTGCCTCCTCCATTTTTTGCGGTAATGCTGCAATCAGTTGGTTGTAATTTTGTATAGAGCAGACATTTCCATATATTTCTGTTAGCTGCATGTTTGACATAACTACACGAGTCCTATTTTTCCACAAATGTTGATTTTTTGATCAATTAGTATATTTGAGTTTAACCATAATATTTGTTGTAATATTTGTTCTGTCTTTTCTGGTGGATTAAAATACAACCAGCTTTCTATGGCTTGTTTTGGAAATAGCAATATTACGGAGATCATTTAATTTTCAAGTGAGAGGCTGTAATCTGAATAAAGGGAAAAAGGCAGTTTATGAACACTGGGTGAGTCATTCTCCTAATCTGCTGGAAAAACAGTTTGGATTTAAGTACAACTTTTGTATGACTGAAGCCTTTAGTGAGAAGGTCAATGCTTTAATATTTAATAATTTCAGCCCAACGAATTCATATTAATTATATAAATAGGCCCATTTAATTTTGTCTGGCTTGCCGTTCCAAATAAAGTGGAATATTTCTTGCTCAAATAATTGAAAAAAAAAACAAGTCGTTCAGTGTAGGCATAAGTAAATAGGTAAACTGGGATATGACTAAGACTTGATCAGGATGATTTTTCCATAAATAGGGTTTACCTTTCCATGGTAGCTGGATCTTATCTATTTTTGCTAGCTATCTATTAAAATGTATTGTAGTGAAATCGTTTATTTCTATCGGGATATGAATACCGAATATGTGCACTTCACCATCATTTTATTGGTAAACTACACAGTAATGTAGAAGTTTGAATTGTTTTACTATCTAGTACGTAATATGGTACACTTATATTTAGGCTGTAATCCCGAGAGGTTAGAGAAATTATCTAGATCCTCTGAGGCTGTGCACGGATCCGAATGGCAGATTTAAAAAGAAAATATGAGTCGTCAGCATACAATGACACCTTTGTTTAAAGCCCTGGATTTCTAGCCCCTTGATATTATAGTTGGATCTAATTTTAAAAGCTAACTTTTCGATAGCCATAACAAAGATATATGCCGATAGTGGACAACCTTGTTTCACTCCTCTTGACAGTTTTATACTTTCTAAGAAGTAGCCATTACTATTTTACACCTGGGGTTACTCTACATAACTTTAACCCATTGTATAAGAGATTCTCCAAAATTAAAATAGTCCAGGCATTTATATATAAATTGTAGTCTTACTTTTTCAAAGGCCTTTTCAAAATCAGCTATGAATACCAGGCCTTGTTTCCCAGATTTTTCATAGTGTTCTATTGTTTGCAGTACTTGTCTTACAGTATAGTATCTCCAATGCATTGTCCATGTAAAGAAAGCCTGTCTGATTAGGATAAATAATATCCGACAATTCCTTTTTAAATGTTATGTGCTATGCATATTGCATCATAACACTGAAGTATAAGGGGCCTCCAGTTTTGTAGGTGGACTGGATCTTTATATTTACCACCAGGGTCCTGTTTCAGTAAAGTAGTTTAGTGTCATCCGCATAGCAATGATTGGAGAGACCATGTGAGGATATGACGTTGTGACCATGTGAGGATATATTGTGCTGGAAGACACAATGTAAATAACCAAATTTATGTCCCTCCAACTGCCCGGAATGCCTCTGCTGATCCTACAGCTATTGTATGCAGTAATCATATGCCTATGAACCAGAGTAATGCTATTAGCACTGAGGTGGTGTGCCCTAGTAGGAAGTCTACTCTGTGCAGCTCACCCTGCACTAACAAAAATAACCTGAGTATGTCTACCTCTGCTAAGCTTCCCAGTAAAGCAAGAAAAAAAATCAAGCATCCCAGAAAAGTGTTAAAAATAGCCCACATTAACATGTAGTTAAGAAACAATGTTCATGAAATCAATAATTTGCTTGCAACCGATGACATTCATATTGTGACAATCTCTGAAACTCACTTAGATAATACCTTTGATGATACAGTTGTAGCAACACAAGGTTATAACATTTACAGAGAAGACATAAATGCCAACAGGGGCAGTGTTGCGGTCTATTCAGAACCACATTCCTTTCGAGCTTAGAGAGGATCTCATGTTAAATACTGTTGAAGTAATATGGCTACAGGTTCACCTGCCTCACCTAAAGCCCATTCTGGTGGGAAGCTGCTATAGACCACCAAGTGCTAACAGTCAGTATCTGGATAACATGTGTGAAATGCTTGTTAATATATGTGATATCAATAGAGAGGTATACTTTCTGGGTGATTTAAATATTGACTGGCTTTCATCAGGCTGCCCACTCAAGAGAGAACTTCAAACTGTAACTAGTGCCTGCAACCTGGTTCAGGTTATCAGTCAACCTACCAGGGTAGTTACAAACAGTACAGGAATGAAATCATCAACATATATTGATCATATCTTTACTAATGCTGCAGAAATTTGTTTGAAAGCAGTATCCAAATCCATCGGATGTAGTGATCACAATATAGTAGCCATATCTAGGAAAACCAAAGTTCCAAAGGCTGGGCCTAATATTGTGTATAAGAGGTCATACAAGTTTTGTAGTGTTCCGATGTTGTTTATGTTAAGAATTTGTTACTCCTTGGTGTGTAATGACGAGCAACCAGACGCTGCACTTGACACATTTATGAAATTGCTTATTAAAGTTAGTAATAAGCGTGCACTCATTTAGAAAATGACTGTAAATACTGTTAAATCCCCGTGGATTGATGAGTAATTGAAAAATGGTATGGTTGAGAGGGATGAGGCAAAAGAGATGGCAAATATGTCTGGCTGTACAACCGATTGGAAAACGTACTGCAAATTGAAAAATCATGTGACTAATCTGAATAAAAGACCTCAAATAATTTTTGTAGACCTCCACAAGTCTGCTTCATCCTTGGGAGCAATTTCCAAACGCCTGAAGGTACCACGTTCATCTGTACAAACAATAGTACGCAAGTATAAACACCATGGGACCACACAGCCGTCATACCGCACAGTAAGGAGACGCGTTATGTCTCCTAGAGATGAACGTACTGTGGTGCGAAAAGTGCAAATCAATCCCAGAACAACAGCAAAGGACCTTGTGAAGATGATGGAGGAAACAGGTACAAAAGTATCTATATCCACAGTAAAACGAGTCCTATATCGACATAGCCTGAAAGGCCGCTCAGCAAGGAAGAAGCCACTGCTCCAAAACCGCCATAAAAAGCCAGACTACGGTTTGCAACTGCACATGGGGACAAAGATCGCACTTTTTAGAGAAATGTCCTCTGGTCTGATAAAACAAAAATATAACTGTTTTGCCATAATGACCATCGTTATGTTTGGAGGAAAAAGGGGGTCGATGGCAAGACGAAGTACACCATCCCAACCGTGAAGCACGGGGGTGGCAGCATCATGCTGTGGGGGTGCTTTGCTGCAGGAAGGACTGGTGCACTTCACAAAATAGATGGCATCATGGGGAAGGAAAATTTTGTGGATATATTGAAGCAAAATCTCAAGACATCAGTCAGGAAGTTAAAGCTTGGTCGCAAATGGGTCTTCCAAATGGACAATGACCCCAAGCATACTTCCAAAGTTGTGGCAAAATGGCTTAAGGACAACAAAGTCAAGGTATTGGAGTGGCCATCACAAAGCCCTGACCTCAATCCTATAGAAATTGTGTGGGCAGAACTGATAAAGTGTGTGCGAGCAAGGAGGCTTACAAACCTGACTCAGTTACACCTGCTCTTTCAGGAGGAATGGGCCAAAACTCACCCAACTTATTGTGGGAAGCTTGTGGAAGGCTACCCAAAATGTTTGACCCAGGTTAAACAATTTAAAGGCAATGCTACCAAATACTAATTGAGTGTATGTAAACTTCTGACCAACTGGGAATGTGATGAAATTATTGTGTCTCCCGAGTGGCGCAGTGGTCTAAGGCGTTGCATCGCAGTGCTAGCTGTGCCACTAGAGATCCTGGTTTGAATCCAGGCTCTGTCGTAGCCGGCCGTGACCGGGAGACCCATGGTGCGGCGCACAATTGGCCCAGCGTCGTCCAGGGTAGGGGAGGGAATGGCTGGCAGGGATGTTGGTAGAGCATGGTGTTTGCAACGCCAGGGTTGTGGGTTCGATTCCCGCGGGGGGCCAGTATGAAAAATAAATACAAATATGTATGTACTCACTAACTGTAAGTCTCTCTTGATAAGAGCGTGTAAAAAAAGTAATGAAATAAATAAATAATTCTCTCTACTATTATTCTGACATTTCACATTCCTAAAATAAAGCGGTGATCCTAACTGACCTAAAACAGATAATTTTTACTAGGATTAAATGTCAGGAATAGTGAAGAACTGAGTTGAAATGTATTTGACTAAGGTGTATGTAAACTTCCGACTTCAACTGTACATGCCTTAATGATGCTGGAACCAAGGAAGAGTAGCGGCTTCCTTGGTAGCAGCTAATGGGAATCCTTAATAAATACAAATACAAATCGCAAAAAGGTAGAGACAACAACATATCACATGAAGCAGCTACAAGTGTCAGTAAGAGTGTCCATGATTTAGTATTTGACTGTAGAGATGGAGATAAGTGTTTTTTGCAGCTTGTTCCAGTCGCTAGCTGCAGTGAACTGAAAAGAGGAGCGACACAGGGATGTGTGTGCTTTGGGGATCTTTATCAGAATGTGACTGGCAGAATAGGTGTTGTATGTGGAGGATGAGGGTTGCAGTAGTTATCTCAGATAGGGGGGAGTGAGGCCTAAGAGGTTTTTATAAATAAGCATCAACCAGTGGGTCTTGCAATGGGTAAACAGAGATGGCCAGTTTACAGAGGAGTATAGATTGTAGTGAACTGTCCTATAAGGATCTAAAGTCACGCTGTTGCTACTGCCCGTAAACACACAGTCCAGTTCAAAGTGAATGATGGCAGGCTCATGTGGCAAATGGCTTATTTGCATATAGGCCTACTGTAGCTCTGATTGGCTATGGCACACCGATCTGTGCAAGATGTATGTTTTTATTAGGTTTTATTTAGTGCAGTGTTTATTAATTGTCCAAATGCACGGCCGCTTTCCCTCTCTATATTGCAATAGAATTTTCACAAATGCCTGCCCAAACATTCCCAAACATTCTATGAATGTATGAAAACGTCAAAATGACCATATCTAAATGTACGCTTATCAGAAAATATAAAAAAGGTGTCATTCTTCCTGGGGATGTATATGAACATATTTTAATACGATTTCATGTTGCTAAAGCGCTGTCAGTTCCACTTTAATAGAAGAGAAAGCTACCGAAAACAAACACATTCATGTTGATTTATAGGAGATATCAGACAAAATACCTCTTTCTGTAATATTCACACGCAGCTCGTTAAACAGAGAGCATAATGATTCCACCATTTCATGGGATATTAGACCATAATGACCACAGTACTCCCCTTTCCACCCCAGCTAGCCTCAGCCACACACACACACACACACTCAAACGCACACACACACACACAAGCAAGCCCCAGTCCATGCAGACCAGCGTCTGGGCTAATTTATGGGGAAATGAGAAGACTGCCTGGGTAATGTGATGGCTACTTACAACTCTGAAATATTCACAGCAGACAGAGAGGAGGGAGGGGGCTCTCTCAGAGAGAGAGAGACAGAGCAAGAGAGAGAGGGGAATATTCATATGAATTTATGTTGGATGCAGAGAGAGGGTCATAACACACTGTTTTCACAGCAAAGAAACAACATACATAAATGTGCTCCTATGTATTCAATCTTCAACTGCCAGCCCCAACAAATATATAAACACACACACACAAAACACAGCAGCTGGAACACCGGGGTATTTTACTTTGAGAGTTAATGGGAATAAAATACCTCAGTGGATGAGTGCAGATGTGTTTGATACAAATAGTCATTTTCCTATTTGCTGCCTCATTGGGCATGATGAATGATGGGAGTCAGGGAGGCGGCGTGATAGATGGCAGCACCTTGGCTCTATTGCATGGCCTATTGATTCTCCTTCTTTATTACTCCTACAACCCAGCTGGCTGCTCTGCCCCCTCACACACACACGTAGTCACACACATGCAAGCACACACACAGTAGCCTGTACACGCACAGGCATACACACGCACGATAATGGGAAGGGAAAGAAAGGGAGAGAGAGAGTTTCTCATTAACTCCAGCAGTGTCTACTGTTTATTCTACCTCAGTCCTTCAACTGTTGAACTCTGGAATAAAACACTAAGATATTCTGAATAAACATTCCAGAATTGATTCTAGAATTACAGAAAACACTGAACATTCTTTAAAACAACACTGAGAATGCCTGAATAGAATACAGAAAATCCACCGTAAAACATGAGAATTCTGGAATGGAACACCTACAATAATTCCAGAGTGGAAAACTAAGAAGTCCGTAAATAGAACACTGAGAATTCCCTTGTAGAGCACTAAGAATTCCTAAATGAAACTGTACTCTGTGCTACAGTCCGTGGTACAGTATAGGTTAGATACATCATTCGCCCCTCATTCAAAAAAAACGATTACTAACAAAGTGCATATTTTTCTAATCCGTCATTATTTGTGCTTTAACAGACCGATTTGTTTTCATTGAAATAACTCTAATTGTCCATAACAAAGTGCCAAGGATTAGATGAGATGCTATGAAGATTAGATGGTGACGTCCGACCCCAGATTGGCCTCTGTGGCCGCAGAGAAATTCCATTGGTCAAATTGCATTTTGCAGGACATTAGGTCTGCACGCTCTATGAGGGACACATACAGTACGTAAGAGACGGTGAGACTTGCCTTTTCTGAGGACCCCAGTCAAACAAACAATCATGGGGGATATTACGGGGCTAACACAAAAGTTTTACCTACACTCTTAGAAAATAAGTCCCTATCTAGAACCTTAATGGGTTCTTTGGCTGTCCCCATAGGATAACCCTTTGAAGAACCCTTTTGGTTCCATGTAGAACTCTTCACACAGAGTGTTCTACATGGAACCCAAAATAGTTCTACTGGGAACCAAAAAGGGTTCTACCTGGAACCAAAAATAGTTATCCTATGGGGACAGCCGAATAACCATTTTGGAACCCTTTTTTCTAAGAGTATAGGACTATGCTGTCAACAGGAGACTGACAGCAAACAATATGCTAAGAAAATAAGTTTGGCCAGCCAAAAGGGAGTTGGATGAAGGATGTGGAAAGACCAGGGTGATCGATCGGAGTGGATAGCTACTTCGAGAACTGATGGACCGTAGTGCACTCAAAGCTGGTAAGCTTAAAGGAGAACTGCACCTCCTGATTTGGCCTCATTTTTTGGCTTGGACATTAAGAAATGCAGCGACCATGACTGAAGCCAAACAAGATTTGCATTGGGGGTGTGGTTTGATGTGGGTGTTTCTTGGGTGTGTCTTTGCCATTCAATCACAACAAACAAGTTTCAGTAGTGAGTACAGCGAGGTAAGCTAAGCTAGCTTTGCTATGGAGGAAAATAGTTTTGAAGTTGAGGACTTCTCCCCTCCTGACTGACTCGCCATCTCAAGATGGTCAGCTAATTCAGTTCTAATTCAGTTCTAAAGCCTGCACTGACCTTGTGTTTAGCCAAGCTTACAGCAGCTAGCTAGCATAGCTTGGTAATAGCTTCAGCTGCTATCTGATCTAGCTGATATTTCTCTGTCAAATCAGTTATGGCAAGATAGCAAGATCCAGTGTTTGGAATGTGTTTCATAAGACGTTCTACAACACCTTCCGAAAGTAGCTTGCAACTTAGATTCAACGTTTCATCACGTTATGTAAATACATGTTACTGTGGAAATTATAAACTATTGCGAGTTAAATGCCTGCGGTCTTCAGTCAGCTCAGCTGTCCTACAACACAGTATTCTGTAACTTGGTAGTTTTGTCTCCTCTCTCCTTATGTCCGCCGTTAGATCTTTCCCAGGAGACAAATCCCAGAATGAATATCCCTACAGGTGTAGCCTACATGTGGACATTGCACAAACATCACCCAGCTTGAGTGTAGATACATCAACAGAAAATCTATGGGTGTTACAAATACAAAACATTTTCTGCTGTAAATATCATATTGATGTGCTTATGAAGACAGTATGCCTACACTTTGCCTAACAAATCAAAATCAGTTGGTGTAGAGTCCAACTTCAGCTGTCTAACCAGAACTAGACTGGCATTTCTATGGTCTATTTGCCCACATCTAAGGATTTGGCTGTCTAACACACTCACATGCACAGCTCTTCAAGTCTCCAGTGGGTGATGAAGTCCCTTCCATCTATGTAATGTATTACGGGTTATGGACAGACACTCAATCCTGGAGATGACAGAGTTTGTCTCATGGGTCCAGCAGACAGAGTACAATAACTACAGGCAGATGTGAGATGCAGGAGGATCGCACTCTTCTCATACTGAGTAGCCTACAGAGTAATATGAGAAGAATGCAATTGCTGAACTTATGTAGATGTTCTAAACAAAGTGTTTTGATAACTTTCAAGCGTAACAGTTCCATGTAGGGCCTCTCGAGTGGCGCAGCAGTCTAAGGCATTGCATCGCAGTGCTTGAAGCCTCACTACTGACCCGGGTTCGATCCCAGGCTATGTCACAACCAGCCGTGACCGGGAGTCACATAGGGCGGTGCACAAATGGCCCAGCGTTGTCCGGTTTAGGGGAGGGTTTGGCCGGTGGGGCTTTACTTGGCTCATTCCGCTCTTGCGACTCCTTGTGGCGGGCCGGGCGCCTGCAAGCTGTCGTCAGTTGTACGGTGATTCCTCTGACACATTGGTGCAGCTGGCTTCCGGGTTAAGTGGGTGGGTGTTAAGGAGCGTGGTTTAGGCGGGTCATGTTTCGGAGGATGTATGACTTGACCTTCACCTCTCCTGAGCCCGTTGGGGAGTTGCAGCGATGAGACAAGATCGTAATTTGATCGCAGCTGGATATCACGAAAAAGGGGGTAAGAAAATAAATAAATACAGTTCCATGTAGAATAACATCCTTCACATAATACTGTAGAAGCAGTGTTCTGCTAATACAACAATGTGCAAATATTACACTTGTCTTTCATCTCTTATTGTCATTCACAGCCAGTACAGATACTATACCTATCAACATTTTGTCTGGGCTACCTTGCCAAACATGTTAGTCGTCATACCATTTGATTCGATAATAACAAAATACTATAAAAAGTTCTAGATTTGTCTTGTATAATTGTGTTGCTGAATGCAAGGTCTCTCTCCATTCAGAGACATCTGCATCAAGCCTGTCTGTCAGTCTGGACTCCATCACATCATCTTGCAAATCTCCGAAGTGCTGGCTGTATCTGTGAACACATACACACATAGTCACTGTTCTATTAACAATGGCAGTTAGAATAGGTGATATCTGACACAAAAATAAACACTATGTTGAAGTTAGAAGAGGTCAGACTAATGTCAGCTATGCTAGTGATGATGGTGATAATGATTATCAAAATATGGGGCTTTACTTGGCTCATTCCGCTGTGTAAGTGCTATTTTACCAAGAAGGAGAGGGTTGGAGTGCTGCATCAGATGACCTGGCCTCCACAATCCCCCAACCTCAACCCAATTGAGATGGTTTGGGATGAGTCGGACGGCAGAGTGAAGGAAAAGCAGCCAACAAGTTCTCAGCATATGTGGGAACTCCTTCAAGACTGTTAGAAAAGATTCCAGGTGAAGCTGGTTGAGAGAATGCCAAGAGTGTGCAAAGCTGTCATCAAGGCAAAGGGTGGCTATTTGAAGAATCTCAAATATAAAATATATTTTGATTAGTTTAACACTTATTTGGTTACTACATGATTCCATTTATGTTATTTAATAGTTTTGATGTATTCACTATTATTCTACAATGTAAACATTTTTACAAATAAAGAAAAGCCCTTGAATGAGTAGGTTTGTCCAAACCTCTGACTGGTAGTGTATATTCTTAAACATAGCTGATTACATTTTGGATTACTTCATCTATATCAATAGGGAAATGTGACTGACCGGCTTGATTCGGTCTTATGCAGCAAAATTCTGAAATTGTGTTTTTTACATTGGATAAAAGTAGAGACTCAGAGCTCGAAAATTGTGTATCATACACTGCAGTTGAGGAACAATGGGGAAGTAATTCTGCTTTGAAAGTTGATAAACATGTAACCCTACGGTCTTAAGAAATAGTGTTTTTTACATTGGATAAAAGTAGAGACTCAGAGCTAGAAAATTGTATTTCACACACTACAGTTGAGTAATTCTGCTTTGAAAGTTGATAAACTTGTAACCCCACTTTTGAGAAAATGGCCCTTGAATGTTTTGGTACACCTACTGGAGAGCTCTTCTTTGTCTACACCCATTCAGCATCATCACACTCTCTTAAACCCAACCCATCTCTTTAAGGATTCAAATGTCTTGCCATGTGCTATACAGAGTGAGCATGTACTAAACAACAAAATATTTAAAGACTAAAGGCTGGTTTATACTGTGTCTATTGACATGTCTGTAGACAGTTGTCACAGTGACATCATGGACATTCTATTGTCGTACAACATCAAACTTGTCGTTGTCATTATGAAAAAGTATAAACACAAAAACGACAGGCTGCATGACATCAGTAGCCTGGTTGTCCAAAATAGCAAAACTGGTGTATTTTAACACCAATAAACCCATCTGTTTAAAAATGTAAATCTAGCAAACCAGGCAACAAAAAGCAACTTCTAGCTTATTAGCTAGCTAGCTAACTCAGATACGTCCTGCGGCTTGACCAGTTGTTTCGGTCTGTTGTTTTCAGAAGTTTAGTTTTGTTTAAATTTTATTTAGTTCATAAGTGTTTGTGTTAAAACTTGCTACCAATTAGCCAGCTAGCTAGGTTGCAATGGAGCCCGCTTCGCCTGGAATAGCTAAAGAACGTTTCCAGTGCTTTCCTCCAGGACAATATTGACAATCCGGAGTTCCAATGTGGAAATGGTTTGCTTCCGGACGATTACAGGAATGAGGTGGCTCTCCGCTAAGCGGACTGGAGTGTCTGCGAGAGGTCCGGTGTAGATTGACATGAGGAATAGCTTCGCCGCCCTGGTGCATGATCTACCTGCACCTTCATCGCTGGGACTGCCTGTGTCTGCGATGGCTAAGCTGCTCCCAAACAATCACAGTTAATGTGGGATTCAATGACATTATGAAGGGCAGCTCAGAACAGCTGAAGATGGAATTTAAAGAACTGATTGGGTCTCTGCTTGACACCAGCAAACACCCCATAATATCTGGCCCTGTGCCCTCCCTAAATCGTGGCATTCAACATTTCAGTATACTTTTAGCCCTCCATAACTGGATCTGTGAATATTGCACCTCTGTGGGACTAACATTTATTGACAATTTTGATACCTTCTGGAAATAAAGCTTGTTTTATAAAGAGGATGGGATCCACCCAAGTCATTTGGGTTCCTGGATCCTTTCACAGCATTATAAGGCTGCATTGAGACAATGACTTATCAATGACCCAAGCCCAGCTCAGTTAATCCCTACCATTGTGTTGCTGAGTTGTCATAATGCTTCAGCAAATGTACATTATCCATTTTACATTTTAATCATTTAGCAGATGCTCTTATCCAGAGCAACTTACAGTTAGTGAATGCATACATTTTTCATACTGACCCCCCGTGGGAAACGAACCCACAACCCTGGCGTTGCAAGCGCCATGCTCCACCAACTGAGCTACAGGGGCATTGGAAGACACAAAGCAAGTAATTTAATTTATGTACCTCAAACTGCCCTGAATGCCACTGCTGATCCTACAGCTATTGTATGCAGTAATCATGTGCCTATGAACCAGAGTTATACTGTTAGCACTGAGGCAGTGTGCCCTCGTAGGAAGTCCTCTGTGTACAGCTCACCCTGCACTAACACACAGTAAATAACATGAGCGTGTCTACTTCTGCTAAGCTTCCCAGTAAAGCAATGAAAACAATCAAGCTAAAAATAGTCAACGTTAACATAAGAAACAGGGTTCATGAAATCAATAATTTGCTAGTAACAGATGACATTCATATTCTGACAATCTCTGAAAATAACTTTGATGATACAGTGGTAGCAACACGTGGTTATAACATCTACAGAAAAGACAGTAATGCCAATGGTGGAGGTGTTGCCATTTATATTCAGAACCACATTCCCGTTAAGCTTATAGAGAATATAATGTCAAATACTGTTGGATTATTATGGCTACAGGTCCATCTGCCTCACCTATATTCCATTATTGTGGTAAGCTGCTATAGACCACCAAGTGCTAACAGTCAGTATCTGGATAACATGTGTGAAATGATTGATAATGTATGTGATATCAAGAGGAGGTATATTTACTTTCATCAAAATGGCCACTCAAGAAAAAGCTTCAAACTTTAACTAGTGCCTGCAACCTGGTTCAGGTTATTAGTCAACCTACCAGAGTAGTTATGGGCCCCGTGTAGCTCAGTTGGTAGAGCATGGCGCTTGCAACGCCAGGGTTGTGGGTTTAATTCCCATGGGGGGCCAGTATGAAAACAAAAAAGTTATGCACTCACTAACTGTAAGTCGCTCTGGATAAGAGCGTCTGCTAAATGACTAAAATGTAAATGTAGTTACAAACAGCACAGGAATGAAATTTGCTTCAAAGCAGTATCCAAATCCATTGGATGTAGTGATCACAATATAGTAGCCATATCTAGGAAAACCAAAGTTCCAAAGGCTGAGCATAATATAGTGTATAAGAGGTCATACAATTCGTTTTGTGGTGATTCCTATGTTGTTAATGTAAAGAATATGTATTGGTCTGTGGTGTGTAATGAGAAGCAACCAGATGCGGCATTTGACAGATTTATGAAATTGCTTATTCCAGATACAAATAAGCATGCACACATTAAGAGAATGACTGTAAAAATGGTTTAATCCCTGTGGATTGATGAGGAATTGAAAAATGTTATGTTTGAGAGGGAGGAGGCAAAAGGAATTGCAAATAAGTCTGGCTGCACAACCAATTGGAAAACATACTGCACATTGAGAAATCATGTGACTAAAAAGAAGAAGAACTATTCAATTAAACAATGACATAAAGAATGATAGTAAAAAGCTTTGGAGCACATTAAATGAAATCTTGGGCACAAAGGCAAATTCAGCTCCATCATTCATTGAATCAAAGATGGCTTATTCATTACAACACCCACTGGCAATTATTTTTTCATTGGCAAGATTAGCAAACTTAAGCCATGACATGCAAGCAACAAACGCTGAGACTACACATCCAAGTATAGCTGATAAAATTATGAAATACAAGCAATTGTACTTTGGAATTCCGTAAAGTGAGTGTGAAAGAGGTGAAACAAGTATTGTTGTCTATCAACAATGACAAGCCACAGGGGTCTGACAACATGGATGGAAAATTACTGAGGATAATAGCGGACGATATTGCCACTCCTATTTGCCATGTTTTCAATCCAAGCCTACTAGAAAGTGTGTGCCCTCAAGCCTGGAGGGAAGCAAAAGTCATTCCACTACCCAAGAATAGTAAAGCCCCCTTTACTGGCTCAAATAGCCGACAAATCAGCCTGTTACCAACCCTTAGTAAACTTTGGGAGAAAATTGTTTGACCAGATACAATGCTATTTTACAGTAACCAAATTGACAACAGACTTTCAGCACGCTTATAGGGAAGGACATTCAATTAGCACAGCACTTACACAAATGACTGATAATTGGCTGAGAGAAATTGATGATAAAAACATTGTGTGAGCTTTTTTGTTAGACTTCAGGCGGCTTTTGACATTATCGATCATAGTCTGCTGATGGGAACACGTATGTGTTTTGGCTTTACACCCCCTGCTATATTGTGGATAAAGAGGTACCCGTTTAACAGAACACAGAGGGTGTTCTTTAATGGAAGCCTCTCCATCATAATCCAGGTAGAATCAGGAATTCCCCAGGGCAGCTGTCAAGTTCCTTAACTTTTTTCAATCTTTACTAGTGACATGCCACTGGCTTTAAGTAAAGCCAGTGTGTCTATGTATGCGGATGACTCAACACTATACACGTCAGCTACCACAGTGAGTGAAATCATTGCAACACTTAACAAAGAGCTGCAGTTAGTTTGGGTGGCAAGGAATAAGTTAGTCCTAAATATTTCAAAAACTAAAATCATTGTATTTGGAACAAATTATTCACTAAACCCTAAACCTCAACTAAATCTTGTAATAAATAAATAATGTGTAGCTCAGTTGGTAGAGCATGGCGTTTGCAACGCCAGGGTTGTGGGTTCGATTCCCATGGGGGGCCAGTATCAAAAATTTATGCACTCCCTAACTGTAAGTCGCTCTGGATAAGAGCGTCTGCTAAATGTCTATTTATTAAATTGAGCATGTTGAGGTGACTAAACTGCTTGGAGTAACCCTGGATTGTAAACTGTCATGGTCAAAACATGTTGATACAACAGTATCTACGATGGGAAGGTCTGTCCATAATAAACGCTGCTCTGCCTTTTTAACAACACTATCAAAAAGGCAGATCCTACAGGCCCTAGTTTTGTCGCACCTGGACTACTGTTCAGTCGTGTGGTCAGGTGCCACAAAGAAGGACCTCGGAAAAATACAATTGGCTCAGAGCAGAGCATCACGGCTGGCCCTTAAATGTACACAGAGAGCTAACATGTAAATCTCTCATGGCTCAAAGTGGAGGAGAGATTGACTCCATCACTACTTGCTTTTGTAAGTGTTGACATGCTGAATGCACCGAGGTCTCTGTTTAAACTACTAGCAAACAGCTCGGACATCATGCATACCCCACAAGACATGCGACCAAAGGTCTCTTCACAATCCACAAGTCAAGAACAGACTATGGGAGGTGCACAGTACTACATAGAGCCATGGCTACATGGAACTCTATTCCACATCAGGTAACTGATGCAAGCAGTAAAATCAGATTTAAAAAACAGATCAAAATACACCTCATGGAACAAAGGGACTGTGAAGAGACACAGGCACAGACACATGATAAGACTCTACACATGGATATTGTATTGTAAATATGTGATCGTAGAGTAGGGGCCTGAGGGAACACACTTGGTGTGTTGGGAAAAGTGTTATGAAATGTAATGTAATAATTTACATTGTATATAACTGCCTTGGCAGCAGCTAATGGGGATCCTTAATAAATACAAAAGTTAGCTGACTAGCCAGTTCAAATAATGGCCATATCATATACAGTGAGGTAAAAAAGTATTTGATCCCCTGCTGATTTTGTACGTTTGCCCACTGAAAAAGACATGATCAGTCTATAAGTTTAATGGTAGGTTTATTTGAACAGTGAGAGACAGAATAACAACAAAAAGATCCAGAAAAACGCATGTCAAAAATGTTATAAATTGATTTGCATTTTAATGAGGGAAAAAAGTATTTGACCCCACTGCAAAACATGACTTAGTACTTGGTGGAAAAACCCTTGTTGGCAATCACAGAGGTCAGACGTTTCTTGTAGTTGGCCACCAGGTTTGTACACATCTCATGAGGGATTTTTTTCCACTCCTCTTTGCAGATCTTCTCCAAGTCATTAAGGTTTCGAGGCTGACGTTTGGCAACTCGAACCTTCAGCTCCCTCCACAGATTTTCTATGGGATTAAAGTCTGGAGACTGGCTAGGCCACTCCAGGACCTTAATGTGCTTCTTCTTCTTGAGCCACTCTTTTGTTGCCTTGGCCGTGTGTTTTGGGTCATTGTCATGCTGGAATACCCATCCACAACCCATTTTCAATGCCCTGGCTGAGGGAAGGAGGTTCTCACCCAAGATATGACGGTACATGGCTCCGTCCATCATCCCTTTGATGTGGTGAAGTTGTCCTGTCCCCTTAGCAGAAACCCCCCCCCCCAAAGCATAATGTTTCCACCTCCATGTTTGACGGTGGGGATGGTGTTCTTGGGGTCATAGGCAGCATTCCTCCTCCTCCAAACACGGCGAGTTGAGTTAATGCCAAAGAGCTCCATTTTGGTCTCATCTGACCACAACACTTTCACCCAGTTCTCCTCTGAATCATTCAGATGTTAATTGGCAAACTTCAGACGGCCCTGTATATGTGCTTTCTTGAGCAGGGGGACCTTGCGGGCGCTGCAGGATTTCAGTCCTTCACGGCGTAGTGTGTTACCAATTGATTTCTTAGTGACTATGGTCCCAGCTGCCTTGAGATCATTGACAATATCCTCCCGTGTAGTTCTGGGTAGTTCTGGGCTGATTCCTCACCGTTCTCATGATCATTGCAACTCCACGAGGTGAGATCTTGCATGGAGCCCCAGGCCGAGGGAGATTGACAGTTCTTTTGTGTTTCTTCCATTTGCGAATAATCGCATCAACTGTTGTCACCTTCTCACCAAGCTGCTTGTTGATGGTCTTGTAGCCCATTCCAGCCTTGTGTAGGTCTACAATTTTGTCCCTGACATCCTTGGAGAGCTCTTTGGTCTTGGCCATGGTGGAGAGTTTGGGACCTGATTGATTGATTGCTTCTGTGGACAGGTGTCTTTTATACAGGTTACAAGCTGAGATTAGGAGCACTTCCTTTAAGAGTGTGCTCCTAATCTCAGCTCGTTACCTGTATTAAAGACACCTGGGAGCCAGAAATCTTTCTGATTGAGAGGGGGTCAAATACTTATTTCCCTCATTAAAATGCAAATCAAATTATAACATTTTTGACATGCGTTATTCTGTCTCTCTCTGTTCAAATAAACCTACCATTAAAATTATAGACTGATCATTTCTTTGTCAGTGGGCAAACGTACAAAATCAGCTGGGGATCGAATACTTTTTTCCCTCACTGTAGCTGACAACGTCTTAACTTTAGCTAATTTGTATTCGTTATTACAGGAAAATCAATTCACAACAATATCATTATTTACAAGTTAGTCACGAGCTAATTACAAAAAATAGCTTACGTGAGTGTGACGAAATAAAAGCAGGGCATTATACCGGAGAATTTTAGATCTTGGACACTCTCGTTGGCCTAACGTTATATCCGAATTTGACTTTGGTGCAGGTCATGTTGTTCTTCACATTACCGTCTCTGGTAAACACACACTATAACAAACACAATCCAAGTTTATTTGTCAAATGCACAGGATACAGAAGGTGTAAATGGTACAGTGAAATGGTTACTTGCATAGTGGAGTCTTTTCTTTAGTCATGTTGCTAGCTAGCTAGCTAAACAATGTACCATAATCCCAACTCATAACATTACTACCCTGCATGAATCTACAGGTAGCTAAACGCTAACCAACTACCTAGGTTCAATGTTAGCTGGCTAACATCAGGCTATAACTAATGCAAATGGCTCTGAGATTTGAATAATATTACTACACAGATCGTACACGTAACATTAGCTAGCAAGCCAGCCAGCTAACGTTCTAGCTAACAGTACGCTTTAACTTGCAATGAAAAAACTTTCTGACAAAATTTGAAACATATATTAGCTGAAAATGTAGCTAGCTAGACTGTCTTACCCGTATACATGGATGAACGCTTCTCCATCTCTGTCATTGATGCCATGGTTGCCCTTAGTTTGAAGATATAATCCAGAGACAGATGTTTTATACAACAGCCTTCTGTGTGTTCTCTTTTCCACTCCCTCCGCATGTTTGCAATCAAACGCCAGAACCTTCTCCATCTCCTTAGCTATCACACTCTACTTCCACCGGGCATTCCACTGATTTCAAAACTCAGTCCTCCAGAAAGTGGAGAGCATTAGTAACACTTATGCAGTTTTTTGTGATATCTTTCAAAATAGCCAGGTTATAAAGGATTACCTACACATACTGAGCAGCTCATATTATATACAGAGGAACTCATCTCTCGGCACGTCCAGCCCATCCATTATCTCAGCCAATCATGGCTAGCGGGAAGGTTCCTGTCTTTTTCTGTGGCTATACCAACTAGGCTCGTAATTTAACTATTTTATTTGTATTTACAGATGGCATGCAAGTTTGTTATTAAGGCACATAAAAGTTCACATGTTTCAGAAGGCATTTCTGCCCCAAAACGGAAATGTATAGAAAAAAATGTTTACATTCAAATGCCTCTCCTGTTAAATAGTGATGCACGATATACGCCTAGTTTCCTGTAATGAGTCACAAATGTGATACATTTTTGTCATCGATAGACTCAGCAAGACTATATTGTCCTGCTGATCGCCCATTAAAAGGGTGGATGGGCTTCTTATTATATTCAAACTAGTTGAATGCAAGGGAGTCAAGGGATTCTCACCTAGTTGCCTATCTGACTGGCACTCCATCGCTGGGGTGAGCAGAGGTGACTATTTACCGTGACATCATCTCCTCACACGTCAGAGGAGAGGTGAGCTGGAGGCGTAGTCATCCGCCGCTGACTCTCTGTAGGCAAGGAGGAAGTGACACAGGTCAGGGAGAGGAGAGTTCGACCCTGGTTAGACAACTGTGTAAGACCTGTCAGAAGGAGATCCTATTATCACACACACACTCACACGCACGCACACACACACAGACACACACCCTACATCTAATATACACTGAGTATACCAAACATCAGGAACACCTTCCTAATATTGAGTTGCACCCCCCCCGAGGGTTTAGAGCTTGAGGTTGTCAAGTACTTGGGAGTATGGCTAGATGGTACACTGTCCTTCTCTCAGCACATATCAAAGCTGCAGGCTAAGGTTAAATCTAGACTCTTTCCTCGATCGTAATCGCTCCTCTTTCACCCCAGCTGCCAAACTAACCCTGATTCAGATGACCATCCTACCCATGCTAGATTAGGGAGACTTAATTTATAGATTGGCAGGAAAGGGTGCTCTCGAGCGGCTAGATGTTCTTTACCATTCGGCCATCAGATTTGCCACCAATGCTCTTTATAGGACACATCACTGCACTCTAAACTCCTCTGTAAACTGGTCATCTCTGTTTACCCATTGCAAGACCCACTGGTTGATGCTTTTTTATAAACCCTCTTAGGCCTCACTCCCCCCTATCTGAGATACCTACTACAGCCCTCATCCTCCACATTCAACACCAGTTCTGCCAGTCACATTCTGTTAAAGGTCCCCAAAGCACACACATCCCTGGGTGGCTCCTCTTTTCAGTTCACTGCAGCTAGCGACTGGAACGAGCTGCAAAAAACATTAAAACTGGACAGTTTTATCTCCATCTCTACATTCAAAGACTCAATCATGGACACTCTTACTGACAGTTGTGGCTGCTTCGCGTGATGTATTGTTGTCTCTACCTTCTTGCCTTTGTGCTGTTGTCTGTGCCCAATAACGTTTGTACCATGTTTTGTGCTGCTACCATGTTGTGCTGCTGCCATATTGTGTTGCTACCATGTTGTTGTCATGTGGTGTTGCTAACATGCTGTGTTGTCATGTGTTGCTGCCATGTGTTGTTGTCTTAGGTCTCTCTTTATGTAGTGTTGTGGTGTCTCTCTTGTCGTGATGTGTGTTTTGTCCTATATTTTATTTTTAATCCCAGCCCCCGTCCCCACAGGAGGCCTTTTGCCTTTTGGTAGGCTGTCATTGTAAATAAGAATTTGTTCTTAACTGACTTGCCTAGTTAAATAAAGGTAAAAATAAATAAAAATAAATAAGTCTGAATTGTCTCAAGGCTTAAAAATCCTTCTTTAACCTGTCTCCTTCCCTTAATCTACACTGTTTGAAGTGGTCATCAAAAAGAAAGGAGGACCAAGGCACTCTTCATAAAATTAATTAAAATGCATTTATTAGTATGCCATGTTCAATAAAAACAAGATTTTTTTTTTTTTTATCAGACGCGTTTCGGCTGCATGGCCTTCGTCAGGGAGTACCGTTTGAAGTGGATTTAACAATTTACATCAATAATGGATCATAGCTTTCACCTGGATTTACCTGGTCAGAATGTCATGGAAAGAGCAGGTGTTCTTAATGTTTTGTATACTCAGTGTATCTTTCTCTGTGTCTCTCTCTAAGTCCCTCTTTCCCTGTGCACCCCCCCCCCCTTCTCTCCCTTCTTCTTTGTATCTTGCTCAGGGAACATAGAGAGTAAAAAGCGCTGACCGTTCATATTTTAATGTACCTTCTGTATCCCCTTGACCTTCTGCAAAGATTTACAGCTAATCATTTTGGGTGTTTGGTGGGTGATGAATAGTGTGTGTGTGTTCACAAGTAGAGGTAAGTGTGTTTTAAAGCTGTGATAAGTTAACTTTATCACAAGGTCCCTCCCTGTGAAGATAGGAGGGAGAGAGGAGAGATTTACCATGCATTCCTTCATTGTACATAATGCCCTGAATATTTTCTACAACGCCCGGAAATCTGCCCCCTTTATTCTCTGTACCCAACGCACTAGAAGACCAGTTCTTAAAGCCTTTAGCCGTATCCTTATTCTATTCCTCCTCTGTTCCTCTGGTGATATAGAGGTTAACCCAGGCCCTGTAGCCCCCAGTATCACTCCTACTCCCCAGGCGCTATCATTTGTTGACTTCTGTAACCGTAAAAGCCTTGGTTTCTTGCATGTTAATATCAGAAGTCTCCTTCCTAAGTTTGAGTTATTCACTGCGTTAGCACACTTCGCCAACCCTGATGTTCTAGCAGTGTCTGAATCCTGGCTTAGGAAGGCCACCAAAATTTCTGAAATTTCCATCCCCAACTATAACATTTTCCGTCTAGATAGAACTGCCAAAGGGGGTGGAGTTGCAATCTACTGTAGAGATAGCCTGCAGAGCTCTATCATACTATCCAGGTCTGTGCCCAAACAGTTTGAGCTTCTACTTCTAAAAATCCACCTTTCCAGAAATAAGTCTCTCACTGTTGCCGCTTGCTACAGACCCCCCTCAGCCCCCAGCTGTGCCCTGGTCACCATATGTGAATTGATTGCCCCCCATTTATCCTCAGAGATCGTACTGCTTGGTGACCTAAATTGGGATGTGCTTAACACCCCGGCCATCCTACAATCCAAACTAGATGCCCTCAATCTCACACAAATTATCAACGAACCTACCAGGTACAACCCTAAATCCGTAAACATGGGTACCCTGATAGATATCATCCTGACTAACTTACCCTCTAAATACACCTCCGCTGTCTTCAACCAGGATCTCAGCGATCACTGCCTTATTGCCTGCGTCCGTAATGGGTCCGCGGTCAAACGACCACCCCTCATTACAGTCAAACGCTCCCTAAAACACTTTAGCGAGCAGGCCTTTCTAATTGACCTGGCCCAGGTATCCTGGATGGATATAGATCTCATTCCGTCAGTAGAGGATGCCTGGTTGTTCTTTAAAAGTAATTTCCTCTCAATCTTAAATAAACATGCCCCATTCAAAAAATACAGAACTAAGAACAGATATAGCCCCTTGGTTCTCCTCAGACTTGACTGCCCTTGACCAGCACAAAAACATCCTGTGGCGTACTGCATTAGCATCAAATAGCCCCCGCGATATGCAACTTTTCAGGGAAGTTAGGAACCAATATACACAAGCAGTTAGGAAAGCTTTGGGACACTGTAAAGTCCATGGAGAATAAGAGCACTTCCTCCCAGCTGCCCACTGCACTGAGGCTAGGAAACACTATCACCACCGATAAATCTACAATAATCGAGATTTTCATCAAGCATTTTGCTACGGCTGGCCATGCTTTCCACCTGGCTACCACTACCCTGGCCACCAGCTCTGCACCCTCCGCTGCAACTTGCCCATGCCCCCCGCTTCTCCTTCACACAAATTCAGACAGCTGATGTTATGAAAGAGCTGCAAAATCTGGACCCCTAAAAATCATCTGGGCTAGACAATCTGGACCCTTTCTTTCTAAAACTAGCCGCCGAAATTGTCGCAACCCCTATTACTAGCCTGTTCAACCTCTCTTTCATAACATCTGAGATCCCCAGAGATTGGAAAGCTGCTGCGGTCATCCCCCTCTTCAAAGGGGGTGACACTCTAGATCCAAACTGTTACAGACCTATATCCATCCTGCCCTGCCTTTCGAAAGTTTTTGAAAGCCAAGTTAACAAACAGATCACCGACCATTTCGAATTCCACCGTACCTTCACCGCTATGCAATCTGGTTTCTGAGCTGGTCTTGGGTGCACTTCAGCCACGCTCAAGGTCCTAAACGATATTATAACCGCGATCGATAATAGACAGTACTGTGCAGCCGTCGTCTTCATCGATCTGGCCAAGGCTTTCGATTTTGTCAACCACCGCATTCTTATTGGCAGACTAAATAGCCTTGATTTCTCAAATGACTGCCTCGCCTGGTTCACCACCTACTTCTCAGATAGAGTTCAATGTGTCAAATCGGAGGGCCTGTTGTCTGGACCTATGCCAGTCTCTATGGGGGTGCCACAGGGTTCAATTCTTGGGCCGACTCTTTTCTCTGTGTATATCAATGATGTCGCTCTTGCTGCTGGTGACTCTCAGATCCACCTCTACGCAGACGACACCATTTTGTATACATCTGGCCCTACATTGGATACGGTGTTAACAAACCTCCAAACGAGCTTCAATGCCATACAACACTCCTTCAGTAGCATCCAACTGCTCTTAAACACTAGTAAAACTAAATGCATGCTCTTCAATCGAACGCTGCTGGCACCCGCCCACCCGACTAGAATCACTACTCTCGACGGGTCTGACCTAGAGTATGTGGACAACTACAAATACCTAGGTGTCTTGTTAGACTGTAAACTCTCCTTCCAGACTCACATTAAGAATCTCCAATCCAAAGTTAAATCTAGAATCGGCTTCCTATTTCGCAACAAAGCCTCCTTCACTCATGCTGCCAAACACACCCTCGTAAAACTGACTGTCCTACCGATCCTTGACTTTGGCGATGTAATTTACAAAATAGCCTCCAACACTCTACTCAGCAAATTGGATGTAATAATAATAATAATAATAATAACATGCCATTTAGCAGACGCTTTTATCCAAAGCGACTTACAGTCATGCGTGCATACATATTTTTTTTGTGTATGGCTGGTCCCGGAGATCGAACCCACTACCTTGGCGTTATAAGCGCCGTGCTCTACCAGCTGAGCTACAGAGGATGTAGTCTATCACAGTGCCATCCGTTTTGTCTCCAAAGCCCCATACACTACCCACCACTATGACCTGTACGCTCTTGTTGGCTGGTCCTCACTACATGTTAGTCGCCAAACCCACTGGCTCCAGGCCATCTATAAATCACTGCTAGGCAAATCCCCGCCTTATCTTAGCTCATTGGTCACCATAGCAACACCCACCCGTAGTATGCGCTCCAGCAGGTATATCTCACTGGTCATCCCCAAAGCCAACACCTCCTTTGGCCGCCATTCCTTCCAGTTCTCTGCTGCCAATGACTGGAACGAATTGCAAAAATATCTGAAGCTGGAGACTCTTATCTCCCTCACTAACTTTAAGCATCAGTTGTCAGAGCACCTTACCGATCACTGCACCTGTACACAGCCCATCTGAAATTAGCCCACCCAACTACCTCATCCCTATATTGTTATTCGTTTTGCTCATTTACACCCCAGTATCTCTATTTGCACATCATCTCTTGCACATCTATCATTCCAGTGTTAATACTAATTGTAATTATTTTGCACTATAGCCTATTTATTGCCTTACCTCCATAACTTGCTACATTTGCACACACTGTATATATATTTTCTGTTGTATTTTTTGACTTACCATGTTTTGTTTTTACCCCATATGTAACTCTGTGTTGTTGTTTTTATCGCACTGCTTTGCTTTATCTTGGCCAGGTCGCAGTTGTAAATGAGAACTTGTTCTCAACTGGCTTACCTGGTTAAATAAAGGTGAAATTTAAAAAATAAAAAAATAAATAATTGTAAGTGCATGGGTGTGTGCGTGTGTGCATGCGTCCGTCTGTCTGTCTACTGCATACAAAAGAAGACAGGATAGAGAGCTTTAAAAAATTGGCAAGTCGAGTGAATGAGAATGTTGGGTAATGCAGGGCCTCTGCTAACTGCTTTGTATTTCAAATCTCCCATTAGGCTTTAGATTAATGGACCGTTTTTTCCCAGCTTCAGCCGTAAAGATGGTGCAATATTTAGATTGTTATTATGCCTTTATTATCACTTATATTGATGATATCTGTCATTTCAGCACTCTGTGAGTAATCTATGTTCCCTGCTACAGTGCCTAGTGTGTTCAATGTTAATTTAGCTCATTTGCATCGGTAGATAGTTAAAGATTGAGTATGGGATGGAGTGATGAGGGAGGAAAATAACATTTATTTCAAAGGGAATACAAGTTATTTTTGAAAATCAATACACTTCATTGGTTTCTCCAGAAGGTGTATTTGGCAATGACTAAGATACACTAATTAAAAGCACATTTTTACATGTGAAATTGCACATTGAGCTGACATTTTCACATGTGAAAACAAGATCAGTTGTGAGGTCAGTTGTTCACATGTTAACACCATCTTTTCACACCTTTTCACCTGAAATTTGTGATTTCACATGTGAAAAACTTTGGAAATGCAGCTTCACATGTGAAATATTTTTACCTTTATTTTGACAGAGAGTCAATGCTGAGACCAAGGTCTCTTTTCAAGATGAGCCCTGTAGTGCCACAATACACATCAAAATACAATGAAGACATTAAACTACACATTCATGTACAGTACCAGTCAAAAGTTTGCACACACTTACTCATTCATGGGTTTTTTCTTTATTTTTTACTATTTTCTACATTGTAGAATAATAGTGAAGACATCAGAACTATGAAATAGCACATATGGAATCATGTAGTAACCAAAAAAGTGTTAAACAAATCAAAATATATTTTATATTTGAGATTCTTCAAATAACCACCCTTTGCCTTGATGACAGCTTTGCACACTCTTGATATTCTCTCAACCAGCTTCATGTGTTAGTCACCTGGAATGCATTTAAATTAACAGGTGTGCCTTCTTAAAAGTTATTTTGTGGAAATGGGTTTCCATGGTCGAGCAGCCGCACACAAGCCTAAGATCACTTTGCAAAATCTTGTCACAGGCAGGTCAGCAGTCAGGGCAATTGCGTACATAATAGTGTCATCCGGAAATGCACTGTATATACAAAAGTATGTGGACACCCCTTCAAATGAGTGGATTTGGCTATTTCAACCACACCCGTTGCTGACAGGTGTATAAAATCGAGCACACAGCCAGAACGGGACGCTGAGTAATGAAGCGCGTAGCGCATAAAAATCATCTGTCCTCGGTTGCAACACTCACTATCGAGTTCCAAACTGGCTCTGGAAGCAACGTCAGGACAAGAACTGTTCTTCGAGAGCTTAATGAAATGGGTTTCCATGGCCGAGCAGCCGCACACAAGCCTAAGATCACCTTTCAGTTTGGGGAATGCCCTTTCCTGTTTCAGCATGACAATGGCCCAGTGCAGAAAGCGAGCTCTATACAGAAATGGTTTGTCGAGATCGGTGTGGAAGAACTTGACTGGCCTGCACAGAGCCCTGACCTCAACCCCATCGAACACCTTTGGGATGAATTTGAACGCCGACTGCGAGCCAGGCCTAATTGCCCAACATCAGTGTCCTACTTCACTAATGCTCTTGTGGCTGAATGGAAGCAAGTCCCCACAGCAATGTTCCAACATCTAGTGGAAAGCCTTCCCAGAAGAGTGGAGGCTGTTATAGCATCAAAGGGGGGACCAACTCCATACTAATGACAATGATTTTTGAATGAGATGTTTGCTGAGCAGGTGTCCACATACTTTTGGTAATGTAGTGTAGATGAAATATACTTTTTTTAACAGATAGCATTTATATAAATATATTTTAAAAACAGGTCCTAGTATTGACCCCTGCAGAACACCTTTATGTACTTAATTTGGACTTAACCCCATCAATCACGATGGCCTGAGTTCTGTCACTAAAATAATCATGAAACCATGCACAGGCATCAGAGCTCAGGCCTATCGAGGACAACTTATTCAATAAAATAGCTTTTGACATGTCCACAAAAAAAGCAACACATTTCATTTTAGTGTAAAAAAAATAAAAAATGTTATTGGTCACATACACGTGTTTATCAGATGTTATTGCGAAATGCTTGTGCTTCTCGCTCCAACAGTGCAGTAATATTTACAAGTAATATCTAGTCATTTCACAACATTCTTTATTTTTTATTTTTAGCAGACGCTCTTATCCAGAGCAACTTACAGGAGCAATTAGGATTAAGTGCCTTGCTCAAGGGCACATGGACATATTTTTCACCTAGTCGGCCAAGGGATTAGAACCAGCGACCTTTCGGTTACTGGCACAACGCTCTTAACCACTAAGCTACCTGCCGCCCCATGTACCCAATACACACAAATCTAAGTAAGGAATTAAGAATATATACATATATGGACGAGCGATGTCAGAAGAGTACAAGAGCGGCATGGACTAAGATACAATAGAATAGTATAGAATATAGTAAACTCAGCAAAAAAAGAAACGTTCTCTCACTGTCAACTGCGTTTATTTTATGTGTAAATATTTGTATGAACATAACAAGATTCAACAACTGAGACATAAACTGAACAAGTTCCACAGATATGTGACTAACAGAAATTGAATAATGTGTCCCTGAACAAAGGGAGGGGGGGTCAAAATTAAACATGTTAAGCCTTGCAAGGGTTAACATGTTTAAAAGTTTTACTCACCTCAGCCACGGAGAAGGAGAGCCCACAGTCCTTGGTAGTGGGCCGTGTCGGTGGCACTGTGTTATCCTCAAAGCGGGCAAAGAAGGTTTTTAGCTTGTCTGGAAGCAAGACGTCGGTCTCAGCGACATGGCTAGTTTTCTTTTTGTAGTCTGTGATTGTCTGTAGACCCTGCCACATACGTCTCGTGTCTGAGCCATAGAATTGCGACTTTGTCTCTGTACTAATGTTTTGCTTGTTTGATTGCCTTACGGAGTAAATAACTACACAGTTTGTATTCTGCCATATTCCCAGTCACCTTGACATGGTTAAATGCGATGGTTCGCGCTTTCAGTTTCACACGAATGCTGCAATCTATCCACGGTTTCTGGTTAGGGTAGGTTTTAATTGTAACAGTGGGTACGACATCTCCTATACACTTCCTGATATACTCAGTTACGGTATCGGTGTATTTATCTAAATTATGTGGTTTCCAGTTTGCATAATGTCCAGTGAAGTTATTTGAGGCTCGTCGTGGTATCTACTTGAGGGGGGATATAAACGGCCGTTTATCATCTTGGGAGATAATACGGTCGGCATTTGATTGTGAGGTATTCTAGGTCGGTTGAACAAAAGGACTTGAGTTCCTGTATGTTACTACAATTACACCGTAAGTCGTTAATCATGAAACACACACCTCCGACCTTCTGCTTCCCGGAGAGATATTTATTCCTATCTGCGCGATGAACTGAGAATCCCTCTGGCTGGACCGATTCCGACAGAGTATCCCGAGAGAGCCATGTTTCCGTGAAACAATGTATGTTACAGGCCCTGATGTCTCTCTGGAAAGAAATCCTTGCCCTGAGCTCATCAACATTGTTATCCAAAGACTGAACATTAGCAAGTAATATACTCGGAAGTGGTGGATGGTGTGCGTGCCTCCTAAATCGAACCAGCAGGCTGCTTCGAGTGCCTCTCCTCCGCCGGCAATATTTTGGGTCGGCCTCTGGAATCAGTTCAATTGCTCTGGGGAGAGCGAACAAAGGATCTGCGTAATGCTGGCAGTTCTGGTGAGTTACCATCGCTCTGATATCCAATAGTTCTTCCCAGCTGTATTTAATGAAACAAAATATTTCCTGAGCTAATAATATAAAAAAGAATACATACAAAATAAAGCATTGACAAGATCATTAACAACTAATGTGGTTGCTGTAATAGTGCGATGCCCAGGCCTAATACCTGATTGGTTTACATTAAAAATAAATTTCTCAGATAAAAAAAGAGCAAAGTTGTACATTTACCAACGATTCAAGAATCTTAGCTAGACAAGGAAGCTTTGAAATGGGGCTATAATTATTAAGGTCACTACTATCCCCACCCTTATGAAATAGCAGCACAAGAGCTGATTTCCATAATTTTGGAAGATTTCCTGATAACAATGTTAAATAACAAATGTGGGTTATTGAGCCAACAATGATGAGTTCTGCACACTTAAGCAGACCAGGATCCAATTCGTCGGCCCCTGTGAATTTCTTGTTGTTTATTGGTAGCAAATCAATCAAATTACAATCACATTTATTTATAAAGCCCTTTTTACATCAGCAGATTTTTACAAAGTGCTATACAGAAACCCAGCCTAAAACCCCAAACAGCAAGCAATGCAGATGTAGAAGCACGGTGGCTAGGAAAAACTCCCTAGAAAGGCAGGAACCTTTGATTGGGTAGACAACATGTCAGTTCATGCTGCAAGAGCTCTGATAGGTTGGAGGACGTCCTCCGGAAGTTGTCATAATTACTGTGCAAGTCTATGGAAGTCTATGGAAGAACCATGAGCCTCCAAGGTTTTGTTTTGAATTCAATGTACCCAGAGGAGGACGGAAGCTAGCTGTCCTCAGGCTACACCATGGTGCTACCCTACAGAGTGCTGCTGAGGCTACTGTAGACCTTCATTGCAAAACAGCGTGTTTGAATCAATTATTTGGTGAAGTGAATATATTTTGTATAGTTTTATCTTAAAAATAAAAAAAATTTAACGTTTCACTATTTTAATTTTTATGAAATTCACTGAGGAGGATGGTCCTCCCCTTCCTCCTCTGAGGAGCCTCCACTTGTGCACGTGTGTGATGGCCTGGTGGCTTTCACCTCACGCTCGCTGCTTTAAAAGTCAATTTGGACCCCTGCCTACAATCACTGTTTCTGCGTAACTGTGGAAACAGAGCCAGAGCTAATTAGTATGCATTATCAATTAACAAACTTAATAGCCGGCAGATTGATTAGATCCTTAGTTGTAGGGGTAGAACTGCGGCAAAACGCAAAATGAAAATCATCATACACACATGCTCACTCCCAAACACGCATGCACACACACATACACATGCACTTTTGCGCAGACACACACACATGAACACACACACAGAGCAGCTCACCTCCTCCTCCTCACTTCACTAATTACTGTATACATATGGCAGAGAGTAGATTGGGAATGAGGTGCTGTGTTGTTTTAAATAAACCATAATGAGCCAGGCCTCCGTGCCTAGTTTACCGCTGATTGTGCTTTACTCTAATGAACGATGGCCCTACTCTCTCTCTATCTCGCTCCCTCTCACACGCACACATGCAGTATGCATATCCTATCCTCAGTCAGATTGGGGTTAATGAATGATTAGGTCTAATAATGTTACAGTGGAACTTTTTTATGTTGACAACACCATGCATCACACAAAATGGCAACAACAGGCTGATGATGATTAGCATGTTTTAATGGGGAGAAAATAGTCGACACACACAACAGTTGACACATTGTTGCCTTCTCACTGTTATGTTTACCTGGCTTCTTGACACATTGTAACTGATTATTTGATTATTTGTACTGATGTGGTCATGTATTTGACTATGCACAAGATGGTGGAAAGAATTTCCTCCTTGGCTGACAATCTATTTGTATTATGTTCTGTCAAATTCTCTCTTTTCTCACAGTTGCACACATTGCAGAGAATGGCGCCGGAGGAGATGGCTGACGTTTTACAGGCTCCTAACCAATTATGCTATTGTGTGTGTTTTTTCGCGTTATTTGTAACTTATTTTGTACATAATGTTTCTGCCACTATCTCTTATGACTGAAAAGAGCTTCTGGATATCAGGACAGCGTGTCAAGCGTCAGTATGTAGCGGTAGGACGGAGTCAGGCGCAGGACACAGAACTGTCTAAACAACGTACTTTACTTAACAAAAGTAACAGAGCATATCTTCCACGCAGGGAAGAAAAATACCAGCTCACAAGAAAGACAGCAAAACAACGAACAATCACGCACAACACCATGAGGAAACCAGAGGGTAAAATAGGGAAACAAATTAACGTGATGGGAATCAGGTATGTGCAATCAAGACAAAACAAGTGGAACACAGAAACATAGATCGGTGGCAGCTAGTACTCCGGTGACGACGAACGCCGAAGCCTGCCCGAGCAAGGAGGAGGGGCAGCCTCAGCTGAATTCGTGACACAGCGATTACTCACCTCATATTGGACAAAGATTTTTTCTTTAATGAGTCGGACGCAAAGGATTTACTTCAGACACCTGACAAGGCCCAAATCCCCGTCATTCGCATGAAGAAGAGACTGAGATATTGGGGACGTAGGTCGGGGTGCCTTGTAAGGATCCGACGGCAAGTGGGTAAACTGCCTCTACCATCAGTCATATTAGCCAACGTACAATCATTTGATAATAAAACACAAGAATATCATACCAATGGGACATTAAAAATGAGTTGCGGTGAACAACAACATGGATAACACACAGCTGGCTGGGTTTTCGGTGCATTGGCAAGATAAAACAGCTGCCTCCAGTAAGACAAGGGGTGGCGGTCTGTGTATATTTGTATATAACTGGTGCACAAAATCTAATATTAAGGAAGTCTATAGGTTTTGCTCGCCTGAGGTAGAGTATCTCATGATAAGCTGTAGACCACACTATTTACCAAGAGAGTTAACATCTATATTTTTCGTAACTGTGTATTTACCACCACAAACCGATGCTGGCACTAAGACCGCACGCAACAAGCTGTATAAGGCTGTAAGAAAACAATAAAATACTTATCCAGAGGCGGCCCCCTGGTGGTGGGGGACATTAATGCAGGGGAACTTAAATCCGTTTTACCTCATTTCTACCAGCATGTTAAATGTGCAACCAGAGGAAAAAAATATCTAGACCACCTTTACTCCACACACAGAGACGCATACAAAGCTCTCCCTCGCCCTCCATTTGGCAATTCTGACCATAATTATATCCTCCTGATTCATGCTTACAAGCAAAAACTAGCACAGACTGGGATTCTTCCAATGGCATTGAGGAGTACACCACATCAGTCACTGGCTTCATCAGTAAGTGCATCGATGACGTCGTCCCCACAGTGACCACCGTACGTACATAATGTCAAAAATTTTATAAATTGATTTGCATTTTAATGAGGGAAATAAGTATTTGACCCCCTCTCAATCAGAAAGATTTCTGGCTCCCAGGTGTCTTTTATACAGGTAACGAGCTGAGATAAGGAGCATACTCTTAAAGGGAGTGCTCCTAATCTCAGTTTACCTGTACAAAAGACATATGTCCTCAGAAGCAATCAATCAATCAGATTCCAAACTCTCCACCATGGCCAAGACCAAAGACCATCGCCAAGCAGCTTGGTGAGAAGGTGACAACAGTTGGTGCGATTATCTGTAAATTCAAGAAACACAAAAGAACTGTCAATCTCCCTCGGCCTGAGGCTCCATACAAGATCTCACCTCGTGGAGTTGCAATGATCATGAGAACGGTGAGGAATCAGCCCAGAACTACACGGGAGGATCTTGTCAATGATCTCAAGGCAGCTGGGACCATTGTCACCAAGAAAACAATTGGTAACACACTACGCTGTGAAGGACTGAAATCCTGCAGCTCCCGCAAGGTCCCCCTGCTCAAGAAAGCACATATACAGGCCCGTCTAAAGTTTGCCAATGAACATCTGAATGATTCAGAGGAGATGGGTGAAAGTGTTGTGGTTAGATGAGACCAAAATGGAGGAGGAGGAATGCTGCCTATGACTCCAAGAACACCATCCCCACCGTCAAACATGGAGGTGGAAACATTATGCTTTTGGGGTGTTTTTCTGCTAAGGGGACCGGACAACTTCACCGCATCAAAGGGACGATGGACGGGGCCATGTACCGTCAAATCCTGGGTGAGAACCTCCTTCCCTCAGCCAGGGCATTGAAAATGGGTCGTGGATGGGTATTCCAGCATGACAATGACCCAAAACACACGGCCAAGGCAACAAAGGAGTGGCTCAAGAAGAAGCACATTAAGGTCCTGGAGTGGCCTAGCCAGTCTCCAGACCTTAATCTCATAGAAAATCTGTGGAGGGAGCTGAAGGTTCGAGTTGCCAAACGTCAGCCTCGAAACCTCAATGACTTGGAGAAGATCTGCAAGGAGGAGTTGGACAAAATCCCTCCTGAGATGTGTGCAAACCTGGTGACCAACTACAAGAAACATCTGACCTCTGTGATTGCCAACAAGGGTTTTTCCACCAAGTACTAAGTCATGTTTTGCAGAGGGGTCAAATACTTATTTCCCTCATTAAAATGCATATCAATTTATAACATTTTTGACATGCGTTTTTCTGGATTTTTTTGTTGTTATTCTGTCTCTCACTGTTCAAATAAACATACCATTAAAATTATAGACTAATCATTTCTTTGTCAGTGGGCAAACGTACAAAATATGCAGGGGATTAAATACTTTTTTCCCTCACTGTAGGACTCGTTTTACTGTGGATATAGATACTTTTGTACCTGTTTCCTCCAGCATCTTCACAAGATCGTTTGCTGTTTTTCTGGAATTGATTTGCACTTTTCGCACCAAAGTACGTTCATCTCTGAGCGGTATGATGGCTGGGTTGTCACATAGTGTTTATACTTGCATACTGTTGTTTGTACAGATGAACGTGGTACCTTCAGGCATTTGGAAATTACTCTCAAGGATGAACCAGACTTGTGGAGGTCTACAATTTTATTTTCTGAGGTCTTGGCTGATTTCTTTTGATTTTCCCATGATGTCAAGCAGAGAGGCGGTGAGTTTGAAGGCAGGCCTTGAAATACATCCACAGGTACACCTCCAATTGACTCAAATGATGTCAATTAGCCTATCAGAAGCTTCTAAAGCCGTGACATCATTTTTCTGGAATTTTCCAAGCTGTTTAAAGGCACAGTCAACTTATTGTGTGTAAACTTCTGACCCACTGGAATTTGGATACAGTGAATTATAAGTTAAATAATCTGTCTGTAAACAATTGTTGGAAAAATTACTGGTGTCATGCACAAAGTAGATGTCCTAAACGACTTGCCAAAACTATACTTTGTTAACAAGAAATGTGTGGTGTGTTTGAAAAACGAGTTGTAATGACTCCAACCTAAGTGTATGTAAACTTCCGACTTCAACTGTATGTATTACTTACAAGTTTCAGGTAGAACATTTATTACAATCTTGTTAGATTCTTATATATACAGTGGGGGAAAAAAGTATTTAGTCAGCCACCAATTGTGCAAGTTCTCCCACTTAAAAAGATGAGAGAGGCCTGTAATTTTCATCATAGGTACACGTCAACTATGACAGACAAAATGAGAAAAAAAATTCCAGAAAAACACATTGTAGGATTTTTAATGAATTTATTTGCAAATTATGGTGGAAAATAAGTATTTGGTCAATAACAAAAGTTTCTCAATACTTTGTTATATACCCTTTGTTGGCAATGACACAGGTCAAACGTTTTCTGTAAGTCTTCACAAGGTTTTCACACACTGTTGCTGGTATTTTGGCCCATTCCTCCATGCAGATCTCCTCTAGAGCAGTGATGTTTTGGGGCTGTCGCTAGGCAACACGGACTTTCAACTCCCCTCCAAAGATTTTCTATGGGGTTGAGATCTGGAGACTGGCTAGGCCACTCCAGGACCTTGAAATGCTTCTTACGAAGCCACTCCTTCGTTGCCCGGGCGGTGTGTTTGGGATCATTGTCATGCTGAAAGACCCAGCCACGTTTCATCTTCAATGCCCTTGCTGATGGAAGGAGGTTTTCACTCAAAATCTCACGATACATGGCCTCATTCATTCTTTCCTTTACACGGATCAGTCGTCCTGGTCCCTTTGCAGAAGAACAGCCCCAAAGCATGATGTTTCCACCCCCATGCTTCACAGTAGGTATGGTGTTCTTTGGATGCAACTCAGCATTCTTTGTCCTCCAAACACGACGAGTTGAGTTTTTACCAAAAAGTTCTATTTTGGTTTCATCTGACCATATGACATTCTCCCAATCCTCTTCTGGATCATCCAAATGCACTCTAGCAAACTTCAGACGGGCCTGGACATGTACTGTCTTAAGCAGGGGGACACGTCTGGCACTGCAGGATTTGAGTCCCTGGCGGTGTAGTTTGTTACTGATGGTAGGCTTTGTTACTCTGGTCCCAGCTCTCTGCAGGTTATTCACTAGGTCCCCCCGTGTGGTTCTGGGATTTTTGCTCACCGTTCTTGTGATCATTTTGACCCCACGGGGTGAGATCTTGCGTGGAGCCCCAGATCGAGGGAGAATATCAGTGGTCTTGTATGTCTTCCATTTCCTAATAATTGCTCCCACAGTTGATTTCTTCAAACCAAGCTGCTTACCTATTGCAGATTCGGTCTTCCCAGCCTGGTGCACGTCTACAATTTTGTTTCTGGTGTCCTTTAACAGCTCTTTGGTCTTGGCCATAGTTGGGTTTGGAGTGTGACTGTTTGAGGTTGTGGACAGGTGCCTTTTATACTGATAAAAAGTTCAAACAGGTGCCATTAATACAGGTAATGAGTGGAGCACAGAGGAGCCTCTTAAAGAAGAAGTTACAGGTCTGTGAGAGCCAGAAATCTTGCTTGTTTGTAGGTGACCAAATACTTATTTTCCACCATAATTTGCAAATAAATTCATAAAAAATCCTTCAATGTGATTTTCTGGATTTTTTTCCTCAATTTGTCTGTCATAGTTGACGTGTACCTATGATGAAAATTACAGGCCTCTCTCATCTTTTTAAGTGGGAGAACTTGCACAATTGGTGGCTGACTAAATACTTTTTTTCCCCACTGTACTTTCCACATGGGGTTGTTTTGATTTTAGGATGAGCATAGTGAGGAATATTGCTACTGCTCCTGGTCCTGTCCCTGCTCCAGGTCCTATCCCTGCTCCTGGTTTGGCTCCAATCTGGCTACCGGTTGATATGAGGATCAAAGGCGGGTTGCTTCCTCACTGTGAGAATGTTCTGGCTGATCCTGACATGGAAGTGAGTTTTAATGTACACACATTTAATTTATAATGTTCTCATCAAATCATGTGTGTATTATGATGATGAAACACTTGTAATAAATCTACTGACTGTGTCTTTGAAACATGGAATAAACAAAACAAATAAATGTTTGTGTACATACGTGTTATATGTACGTTGCGTGAAAGTACCCTGGGGAACCACCCTACCCGGCTGGTCAAGCAGCTGAAAGAGAACTACGGGGAAGAGCGTTTGGACCGCCTCTCCGACTACCTTGGGGAGTGCGCTGACTTTGTCGACTGTCCCAGCCTCTTCCCAGTGGTCTGCCAGGAGCCTCCGGAGCCTATCGAGTTCCCTACCCTCACCTGGCTGCTGTCCTTGTTTGGCCGGGACATCTTGACAGGGATGGACCACATAAATGCCAGCATAACCTCTACTTTTGGGTACATTTTGAAACTCCACCAATAAGGTAAAAAGAAGCTGAAGAAAATAAATGATTGTTGTGGCATTTCTAGATGCTTACAAACATGAATCACCACTGATGTGAATTCTCATGAGGTCATTTGTGTCATTTCAGATCACGATGAAGCTGACCAGCACAGCTAAGGGGACTGGTCTGTAGATATGCTTGGTCAGTAATGTGATCGGTCAGGTCCTCATCATTGTCCTTACTGCCCAGGAGGGACCGGGTCTGGACCTGATGGTGGCCTATCTCATGACGAGGTACAGCCAGGCAGCTGTGGCTCCTCCGGTGCTGCTTTATGTGGACTGTGGCTGCTGTGAGGCGGAAAAGCAAGCTGGAGTCAAGGATCGGTGCGTGGAGTGACTTAAACATCAGGCTGGACATCAGGCACTTCATGCGGCGGCTGGCAGCAGGGTGCACCAACAACGCCGATCCCCTGTACCCTATCTTCATGGGGCGTCTGTCTATATGCATCTTTGAGTAGGGCGCAGCTCAGAATGGAGGGTGTGCCACTAATCACGGATGACCTGGTAGACAGGCGCATCACCAAGAATGCTGTCCCTCTACTGCCGATGGAGGAATCGTAGAGAGGAAGCCACCATCCATTGCATCGAGCACCTGTTGCAGGAGCTGATGGGGAAAAGGGGAGAAACCTGCAGGGTGTTCCTCTGCTGGACAGAGTCAGGATGGAGCACATTTGGTGCATTCAAGGCATTCCAGGTGTGCCACTCTACACAGAAGTACAGGTGTGCCAGAGTCTCGACCTCCCTGGAGTCCTTCCACCTCCAACTGAACAGGTTTATTCCAGGTCATGTCAATTGCACATATCATTTTAATATATCTCTTTTTAATTCAAGAATATTCAAGTACCCGTATTAGTCATGTTAGAGAGACTATTCTGATTTATTGTCTAAATACATTCACATTTCTTTTCAGGGACCAGTGCCAACAGCCTGAATTTTCAGCTGTACCTCCTGGAAGGCCTGAACAGGTGGAACCAGGACCGGGCTACTGCTTCCCACGCCAACAAACCCTCCTCCCTGCTCAGGGGATGTGGTGACGACTGTAAACACCAACAGTAAACCCCTAAGGTCAATATCCGCGGCCCCACTGAAATTGAATTATAATAATGAAGAAATCCCCATAAAAATCCATCAGTTTAAGCTAGAGATATCAATTTCTTTACATCTCGATTCACTGCATCTGCCTGTCACACTTCCGCATGAGACATCCCGAAATGTGTCTTCTCACAAAATTGTCTGTAGCGTTAGAACGGTTTGGCTTATAAACTATTATGACCCCTCTATGGAAAGATGAGATGCTCACAAACATGTAAATTTTGGCCACAGGCCTCACAAGACTTGTCTGAAGGTCCCCCAGTAACAGTTGAAAAAATGAATGGAAGTACACTACAAGTCAAAAGTTTGGACACACCTACTCATTTATTTTTAACTATTTTCTACATTGTAGAATAATAGTGAAGACAACAAAACTATGCAATAACACATATGGAATCATGTAGTAACCAAAAAAGTTTTAAATATTTCAGATTCTTCAAAGTAGCCACCCATTGCCTTGATGACAGCTTTGCACACTCTTGGCATTCTCTCAACCAGCTTCATGAGGTAGTCACCTGGAATGCATTTCAATGAACAGCTGTGCCTTGTTAAAAGTTAATTTGTGGCATTTCCTTCTTAATGTGTTTGAGCAAATCAGTTATGTTGTGACAAGGTAGGGTTGGTATACAAAAGATAGCCCTATTTGGTAAAAGACCAAGTCCATATTATGGCAAGAACGGCTCAAATAAGCAAAGAGAACAACAGTCCATCATTACTTTAAGAGATGGTCAGTCAATCCGGAATATTTCAAGAACTTTGAAAGTTTCTTCAAGTGCAGTCGCAAAAAACATCAAGCGTTATGATGAAACTGGCTCTCATGAGGACCGACACAGGAATGGAAGACCCAGAGTTACCTCTGCTGCAGAGGATAAATTCATTAGAGTTAACTGCACCTCAGATTGCAGCCCAAATAAATGCTTCACAGAGTTCAAGTAACAGACACATCTCAACATCAACTGTGTCTTCAGAGGAGACTGCGTGAATCAGGCCTTCATGGTTGAATTGCTGCAAATGAACCACTACTAAAGGACACCCATAAGAAGAAGAGACTTGCTTGGGCCAAGAAACATGAGCAATGGACATTCATCCGGTGGAAATCTGTCCTTTGGGCTGATGAGTCCAAACTTGAGATTTTTGGTTCCAACCGCCGTGTCTTTGTGAGATGCAGAGTAAGTGAACGGATGATCTCCGCATGTGTGGTTCCCACTGTGAAGCATGGAGGAGGAGGTGTGATGGTGTGGGGGTGCTTTGCTGGTGACACTGTCTGTGATTTATTTAGAATTCAAGGCACACTTAACTAGCATGGCCACCACAGCATTCTGCAGCGATACGCCATCCCATCTGGTTTGCGCTTAGTGGGACTATCATTTGTTTTTCACAGGACAATGACACAAAACACACCTCGAGACCGTGTTAGGGCTATTTGACCAAGAAGGAGCGTGATGGAGTGCTGCATCAGAAGACCTGGCCTCCACAATCACCAGACCACACGGCCAAGGCAACAAAGGAGTGGCTCAAGAAGAAGCACATTAAGGTCCTGGAGTGGCCTAGCCAGTCTCCAGACCTTAATCCCATAGAAAATCTGTGGAGGGAGCTGAAGGTTCGAGTTGCCAAACGTCAGCCTCGAAACCTTAATGACTTGGAGAAGATCTGCAAAGAAGAGTGGAACAAAATCCCTCCTGAGATGTGTGCAAACCTGGTGGCCAACTACAAGAAACGTCTGACCTCAGTGATTGCCAACAAGGGTTTTGCCACCAATTATTAAGTCATGTTTTGCAGAGGGGTCAAATACTTATTTCCCTCATTAAAATGCAAATCAATTTATAACATTTTTGACATTTTTTGTTGTTATTCTGTCTCTCACTATTCAAATAAACGTACCATTAAAATTATAGACTGATAATTTCTTTGTCAGTGGGCAAACGTACAAAATCAGCAGGGGATCAAATACTTTTTTCTCTCACTGTATATAGGACAGACACTTCAGAACAAACTTCCTTTAGATTTTTTTGGGGGGAATATCTGTTGTTCCATGTAGTGAGTCTGTTATTCAATGTGTTTGTATGGGCTAATAGCAGTAAGGCCAAACATAATGTTTTAATCGTTTTTTTGGGATACTTCAAGGGGTCTTAAAATTCAAAATCAAATAGCTAAATTATCCTTGGTATGACCTTATTAAAACAGTTCCATATAGCTTAGTTGAACTCACCCCACCCCCGGAAGTACGTGCCCTCCTTCCATCCTCCTGTAAGGTACACTGGTAAGTCACATTGTTATAATGGCAAATAATTATTTTGTTGTTTGTGTACCATATGTATTCCATATCTGTGTTTGTACTAATTTGCATTCTGTTGTATTCTTCATTTTCAGGATAGCTGATTGGTGTAGACTACCTGCTCAGGTAGATGGGGAAGCCCATGCAGAGGGACCCAGAATTGGAAATTGACCAGCTGCTGGAGGACCTGGCAGTGCAGGCCATGGACAATGGTGAAGACCGCTAATGGTGGCTAATAGCAAGTAGCTAGTTAGCTGGCTAGTTTCAGCCGGAGGTTCTAGATAAAAAGTTGTTGTAAAAAGAAATAATAGAATCCGTTCCACATTGGGTGAGGCGGGTTGCAGGAAAGTATATTTAGTTAAAGGATGGAAAGTGAGATTGAGAAATATATACGAAAAAGACAAAAAAACAAAAAACAGGCTATTTACATGAAGACGCTACAGAAAACACGACCGCACTGCTACGCCATCTTGGTCTATTGTCCTTGAACTATGATGAAATCATTGTGCTCTATGGGTGATTTTAATATTCATGTTGACAAAGAGACTGACTCCAAGGATATTGAATTTATTAACCTTTTGAGCTCTATGGACTTTATCCAACATGTTGCTTGGCCCATCCATAACCGTGGCCATACTCTGGACCTGGTTATTACAAAAGGGCTTTTTATTGACATATCCTCTGTTGTTGATGTTGCTTTATCTGATCACCACTGTGGAGTTTTTACTACCTTGTTGCTCATAGCACAGGGTAATACTGAACGCATTATTAAGAAACTCTATCTTACCTCTGAAGTTGCTACAGATTTTATTGAGTGTATGAACAATACTCCACCACCTATTCTGTTGTCCTCTTTTGATGATTTAGTTCATAACTTGAATAGCAAATTAAGGGCAACCATTGATGGCATAGCTCCAGTAAAGTTGAAAAAGGCCATCTCCAAACGGAGAGCCCCTTGGATGAGTGAGGAAACTAATCAATTAAAGAGAAATTGCAGAAAGGCAGAGCGGAAATGGAGAAAGTCAAAGTTGCAGGTCCATTATGATATTCTGAGAGAGCAACTTGGCACACAGTATATAACAAGGCAATTAGAAATGCCAGACGGGCTAAGTTTCCTAACTTGATCCCTATTAATCCGAATCATTCGAGAGTTCTCTTCTCAACCATTGATGGCCTGATAAATCCTACCCCCGCAAATCTATGTGAACTTTCCTCCACATCTAAATGTGATAAGTTTGCGGCATATTTCAGAGATAAGATAACCAACATTAGGCTGGGTATCAGTCAAGCAAGACCTGATGAGAAGTTTGATGATATGTGCCCTTGCCTACCACGCAAAGGCACTATGGATTTATTTTCCCTGGTTGACACAGACATGCTCAGGAAAGTGATATCACAACTTAAGCCTTCTACCTGCCTTCTCGATCCTATCCCTACCACCTTCTTTAAAACAGTTTTTAATTGTATATCTGAAGAAGCTATTGTTAATCACTCGGTTTTCACAGGCACTTTCCCCACTGCACTAAATATGCTATGGTGAAACCCCTTCTGAAGAAAAGTAATCTAGATTCTTCAGCTATTAGCAATTTTGGCCAATCTCCAACCTTCCAATTTTATGGAAAATTCTGGAGAAATTGATGTTCAAACAACTAAAAGTTTTTTAAGTGCCAACTGTATTTATGAAAAATTCCAATCAGTTTTTTGTGCCCACCACAGCACAGAGCCTTAGATAAAGTGGTAAATTATCTTAGAACCAACACAGATGCCAAACAGCTCTCTGACCTTGTACTCCTAGATTTAAGTGCTGCATTCGAGACTGTTGACCATGATGTCCTTCTGGACAGACTGGAGAGGTGGGTTGGCCTCTCTGGTCCAGTTCTAAATTGGGTTAGGACCTATTTAACCGGTCGAGAGATTTTTGTCACCCTTGGTGAACATAACTCAGAGAAAATACATATCACAAATGACATTCCACAAGGTTCGATTATTGGTCCGGTACTGTTCAGTTTATATATTTTACCCCTTGGCAGCGATATCAGAAAGCAAATAATTGATTTTCACTGCTGTGCAGACGATACACAACTTTACATTTCTGTGTCACAAGAGGATTTTAGCTCCACAAATAAATTATTAGACTATAGTAGTGATTTAAATACTTGAATGGCTCACAACTTCCTCCAGCTAAATCAAGACAAGACCGAGGTACTTATTGTTGGAGCCAAAGCACAGAGAGAGAATCTAGCCGCACATTTTAATTCACGGGCAATAAAGATACAACACCAGAAAAAAACCTAGGTGTTATTTTAGATTCTGAACTCAATTTTGAATCACAAATTAGGAATGTAACCAAAATAGCTTTTTACCACCTGAGGAACATTGCCAAGGTGCGTCCGTTTCTCTCACAGGCTGATACAGAGAGACTCATCCATGCTTTTATTATAGGCAGGCTTGACTACTGTAATGCTCTCCTGTCTGGTCTACCCAAGAAAGCCATTGGTCAACTGCAAAACATACAGAATGCTGCAGCACGGGTACTGACCAAGACCAGATGAAGAGCACACAGTACACAGGTTTTATTGGTTTTTAAATCAATCAACGATTGTGCACCCCAGTAGGTCCCTCAGGTCCTGTGGCACTGGCCTTTTACCTATCCCAAAGCCTAGGACCAAGAGGCATTGAGAGGCAGCCTTTAGTTAATATGCCCCAGCCTCTGGAATAGCCTGCAAGAGAACCTGAGGGGGCTGAAACTATGGACATGTTTAAAAGAGATCTTTAAACATATTTTTAGCTTTGCTTTTCCTTTGGGTGCTTTTTAGTTGTTCAGTTTGTGTCATTGTTTTATTTTTATCTTATGTTTGTGTCACAGTTGAGTGTAGAAGTGGTGTGGAATCAAGCGCAGGACACACAGAGGCTTCGTACTGACGTCTTTAGTGAAGACAAAAAGAACAAGCCAAACACGGCTACATACAACCTGGCAGGCAAGCGAACTTTACGCACACCGGTAAAGTACATACAAAGGCACAAAAGTGCGGAGCTCTCTACTACACCGAACAGAGAGACAAAAACGAACTAGCATCCCAAGTGACAACGAACAAAATAACAAAAACGATACGTGCCCTCCAAAGGTGCAAACCACAAACCTAACAGGAACAAGATCCCACCAATACTGTGGAAAAACAGACTGTTTAAATATGGTTCCCAATCAGAGACAACCAGCAACAGCTGACACTCGTTGCCTCTGATTGAGAACCACTCTGGCCAACATAGAAACACAATAACTAGAACACCCTAGAAACACAAAACTAGAACACCACAAAGAACACTCACACCCTGGCTCAACATACAAGCGTCCCCAGAGCCAGGGCGTGACAGTTTGTTGTGTAGTAAATATTTAAGCTTTTATTTTCATTGTTTTTATTTGTTTTTCCTGTAAAGAACTTGTGTTGCATTCCAGGTCTGAAATGTGCTGTATTAATAAAGCTGATTTGATTTGATCCAGTGCCCAGCCTGCCCAACCCCCAGTCCAGCCTGCCCTGCCTGCTGTGTCCAGTGCCCAGCCTGCCCCACCCCGAGACCAGCCTTCAACCACCGGTGCCCAGGCTGCTGCCAGCCCACCTGGTGTCCCAGGTGCACCCCCTCAGGTGGCTGACGAGTAGTTGGTATGTAAATATGTTTCACTAGTAACTCACAGTAACACACCATGGAAACAATCAGCTCAGATTAGTTGATTGGACTTTTCCAGAGAAGTGTCTTACATTGAAGAGCACTGAGTTAAAGACAATATTACATCATTAACATTTACAGACATTACATAAATTAGAACAAACACATAAAAAATATAGATAATATAAACACACAAGCTGCAGCAAAATGTCATTTTACATCGTCTTGACCATCTCCCACTAATGTCAAATTGCACAATGTTTCAGACTGTGCATGAGCACAACATACTAGGTATGGATCGGGAGGACAGCCTGTCAGTGTATGGTGGAGCTGAGGAAACAGACCAGCCTGACCCAAAACAACCAGCAGGTCAGCAACCTTTTTTATTATGGTCTAGCCCAGAAAATATTGGCTTTTTAATATTTGAAACCCACATGAGTGCCTGGATCTGGATTTATATCTATGCCACATATCACTATTTTTGGGTTATACTTTTTCATTTCCCTCTTAGGTCAGCAACATTGTTGGGCTGTGGCAGAACCTTCTGGATTACGATAAGCCAGGCACCAGGACAGGTTGATCACAGGGAGGTTCAGGTATCCAAAAAAGAAAGCAGTCTTCACTCCAGGCTTGGCGAGCGTGAAGCGGTGTGTCTGGGGTGCCACTGCTTCGGCTGCCCAGTGTCCAGATTGCTGCCGTCTTGTGGAGTCCATCTTCGTCAGGCTCTGTCGTGTCATCAAGAGTCCCAAGAAGCATAGGAAGGGGACTCTAACAAGATGGACTCTAATCTTGCATGACTACCGCAAGATCAGGCAGCTGATTCTGGCCAACGGGGCCATAATACAAGCCACTACCCTGCAGCTGGTAGAGGTGAACCAAACAACCCTCTTCCAGTGGCACAACTGCAGGGTGAAGAGGCAAGATCTGCCTGTGCTTCTGCAGGTGATTAACCTGCCTGATCATCTGCCTGTGGCTGCTGAGCCTCTCCCATCTGCGAATGTTCGTCCTGAGGCTGCTCCTCCTCAACACCAAAGTGTAGAGCACATCTACCTCTTGCCGCAGAGCACAGCAGGGCAGGCGAAGACAAAGTTCATAACATATTGCTGCGAAAACATAGGTGTTATGGATTAACATCCTCTGCCTTATCATGGATAGACATTTACCTATCCAATAGAACACAGAGGGTTTTCTTTAATGGAAGCCTCTCTAATGCAAATTTGGTTGAGTGTGGTGTGCCGCAGGGCAGCCGGCTTGGACCATTATTGTTTTCTGTGTTTACTGATGAACTTCCACAGACCTTGAATAAAGCCTGTGTGTCCATCTACGCTGACGACTCAACAGTATACACGTCGGCTGCAACAGTAAAATAAATCAATGACACCCTTAACATAGAGCTCCAGTCAGTTTTAGAATGGGTAACTAGCAATAGGCTGGTGCTAAATATCTCAAAAACTAAAAGCATAATTTTGGGGACAGATCACTTGCTCAACCCTAAACCTCATCTGGATATATTATTGAATAATGTGGCTATGGCATAAGTTGAAGAGACTAAACTGCTGGGTGTCACCCTAGATAGACATGATACAGTAATTTAACAATTGTATTCGTATTTATAGATGGAATACACGTTTGTTATTAAGGCACATGAAAGTGCACTTATGGAACAATCTTCATAATACTCTCCTTCATTTGGATGCATTGGTGCCTTTCGGACAATTCTGAATGCACTATATGTATATTTATGTACCGTATATTATTTATTTAATTTGCTATGTTGTTTCCTGTTTGGACCCCAGGATGAGTAGTTGCTGCCTTGGCAGCAGATAATTGGGGATCCTAATAAATACTAATACTAATACTGATCCTAATAAATACTAAATACTAAAGAGGAAGGCAACTGCTACAACCACTTTTGCACCACCTGCTGTTCGACCCAGGCTGGCAGCCCAGCTGTTCCCGTGCCCTTTGTACCTGCAGCCTCTGTCCTCACTGGAGCTCCCACCCCTCCTGTCACTCTCGCCCCCCGCCCCCACTGTGTTTGTTTTCACCCAAGCCCCTGGTAAGATACCATTCCTGAGGATGGCTCACCCCTCACAGTTCTGGGGGACTTCAACCTCCCTACGTCTACCTTTGACTCATTTCTCTCTGCCTCCTTCTTTCCACTCCTCTCCTCTTTTGACCTCACCCTCTCACCGTCCCCTCCTACTCACAAGGCAGGCAATACGCTTGACCTCATCTTTACTAGATGCTGTTCTTCTACTAATCTCACTGCAACTCCCCTCCATGTCTCCGACCACTACTTTGTATGCTTTTCTCTCTCGCTCTCCTCCAACACTACTCACTCTGCCCCTACTCAGATGGTAATGTGCCGTCGCAACCTTCGCTCTCTCTCTCCCGCTACTCTCTCCTCTTCCATCCTATCATCTCTTCCCTCTGCTCAATCCTTCTCCCTCCAATCTCCTGATTCTGCCTCCTCAGCCCTCCTCTCCTCCCTTTCTGCATCCTTTGACTCTCTATGTCCCCTATCCTCCCGGCCGGCTTGGTCCTCCCCTCCAGCTCCGTGGCTTGATGACTCATTGCAAGCTCACAGAACAGGGCTCCGGGCAGCTGAGCGGAAATGGAGGAAAAGTAGACTCCCTGCGGACCTGGCATATTTTCACTCCCTCCTCTCTACATTTTCTTCATCTGTTTCTGCTGCTAAGGCCACTTTCTACCACTCTAAATTCCAAGCATCTGCCTCTAACCCTAGGAAGCTCTTTGCCACCTTCTCCTCCCTGCTGAATCCTCCTCCCCCTCCCTCCTCCCCTCCCTCTCTGTGGATGACTTCGTCAACCATTTTGAAAAGAAGGTTGACGACATCCGATCCTCATTTGTTAAGTCAAATGACACTGCTGGTCCTGCTCACACTGCCCTACCCTATGCTTTGACTTCTTTCTCCCCTCTCTCACACTGCCCTACCCTATGCTTTGACTTCTTTCTCCCCTCTTTCTCCCCTCGCAGGCAGGCAGGAAGGCAGGCTGGGAGGTATGTCTGAACTGAAGACAAAACAAACGACAGGTTAAGGAGAGTAAAGAGCCAGGCTGAAGACAAAGACAATTTAACTCTACTGGTGAGCCAAGTTACCGCTCTAGTAAGAACAACGATCTGGCGCCGGTGGAGAGCCATGCCCAGGAATTAGTAGTGCAGGTTGATGAGAGAATAGGATGCAGCTGCGTAGGCAGGAATCACTGGAAACAACCCGCAGCTGCACAGGAGAGGCAGATCCTGAGCACGCCCCACGATCCACGCCAGACACACACTGGCAGACGCACCAACATAATGGGGACAAACACACATACAGATACAACAGACAAAGAGGGGACAAAACAAGGAGGAAGGGAAACAGAAAAGGGAGAGACAAGCTGCCCACATAACACTGCACCCTCTGCACCCTCTGTGTTCACTGTCCCCAAAGCCCTTCATGTCCTCCCACCCTCTGTCCTTCCTGCTCCAACTGCCCCATAGAAAAGTGGAGGCAAATACTTGTAGAAAGTGCGGGCAGCACAGAAATGTGCAGACTGGCCACAGCCAGTGGATAGGGACAATATATTGCCCTTTTACACAGAGTCTGTCAAAGGAGCAGTGGCTGAAGGAGATGAAGAAGATCTAAGGGAGATCATCTTTTTCTCCTCATCTTTGTAAAATATTTAGAATAATAGTTCTGTTAACCTATTTATTGTTTTAGAGGTTTGTTTCTTAAAGCGTAAGTGTGTGTGTCTTCAGAGTGCAGCATGCAATGGTAATGGGTCTATTTTACCTTGGGGCTCCTAGTGTGTGTATGGTGTGTGTTTGTCCACAGGAAGAGGGAGGGAGATTCTGGCTCTCAAGCAGATAGCAGGTAGGTGACGTGACTTGCATTAATGTGATGACTGTTATTTATCGAATCAACTAACTATCTTTATTTGTCACTTGATTCAAAGAATCATGTAACAATTAACTCATTAGGAATTTGGGGCACCATGGAATAAGTTGATTAAAGAGTTACCATCTCCCGAATTAAACTCTTAGAAGATATATACAGTGGGGAGAACAAGTATTTGATACACTGCAGATTTTGCAGGTCTTCCTACTTACAAAGCATGTAGAGGTCTGTAATTTTTATCATAGGTACACTTCAACTGTGAGAGACGGAATCTAAAACAAAAATCCAGAAAATCACATTGTATGATTTTTAAGTAATTAATTTGCATTTTATTGCATGACATAAGTATTTGATCACCTACCAACCAGTAAGAATTCCGGCTCTCACAGACCTGTTAGTTTTTCTTTAAGAAACCCTCCTGTTCTCCACTCATTACCTGTATTAACTGCACCTGTTTGAACTCGTTACCTGTATAAAAGACACCTGTCCCCACACTCAATCAAACAGACTCCAACCTCTCCACAATGGCCAACACCAGAGAGCTGTGTAAGGACATCAGGGATAAAATTGTAGACCTGCACAAGGCTGGGATGGGCTACAAGACAATAGGCAAGCAGCTTGGTGAGAAGGCAACAACAGTGCGGCAGGTACTTAGTGGGTAAGAGCGTTGTGCCAGTAACCGAAAGGTTACTGGTTCTAATCCCCGAGCCGACTAGGTGAAAAATCTGTCGATGTGCCCTTGAACAAGGCACTTAACCCTAATTGCTCCTGTAAGTCGCTCTGGATAAGAGCGTCTGCTAAATGACCCCAAAAAAAAAAAGTTGGCGCAATTATTAGAAAATGGAAGAAGATCAAGATGACGGTCAATCACACTTTGTCTGGGGCTCCATGCAAGATCTCACCTCATGGGGCATCAATGATCATGAGGAAGGTGAGGGATCAGCCCAGAACTACACGGCAGGACCTGGTCAATGACCTGAAGAGAGCTGGGACCACAGTCTCAAAGAAACCCATGAGTAACACACTACGCCGTCATGGATTAAAATCCTGCAGTGCACGCAAGGTCCCCCTGCCCAAGCCAGCGCATGTCCCGTCTGAAGTTTGCCAATGACCATCTGGATGATCCAGAGGAGGAATGGGAGAGGGTCATGTGGTCTGATGAGACAGAAATAGAGCTTTTTGGTCTAAACTCCACTCGCCGTGTTTGGAGGAAGAAGAAGGATGAGTACAACCCCAAGAACACCATCCCAACATGAAGCATGGAGGTGGAAACATCATTCTTTGGGGATGCTTTTCTGCAAAGGGGACAGGACGACTGCACCGTATTGAGGGGAGGTTGGATGGGGCCATGTATCATGAGATCTTGGCCAACAACCTCCTTCCCTCAGTAAGAGCATTGATAATGGGTCGTGGCTGGGTCTTCCAGCATGACAACGACCCGAAAACACACAGCCAGGGCAACTAAGGAGTGGCTCTGTAAGAAGCATCTCAAGGTCCTGGAGTGGCCTAGCCAGTCTCCAGACCTGAACCCAACAGAAAATCTTTGGAGGGAGCTGAAAGTCTGTATTGTCCAGCGACAGCCCCGAAACCTGAAGGATCTGGAGAAGGTCTGTATGGTGGAGTGGGCCAAAATCCCTGCTGCAGTGTGTGCAAACCTGGTCAAGACCTACAGGAAACGTATGATCTCTTTAATTGCAAACAAAGGTTTCTGTACCAAATATTAAGTTCTGCTTTTCTGATGTATCAAATACTTATGTCATGCAATAAAATGCATATTAATTACTTAAAAATCATACAATGTGATTTTCTGGATATTTGTTTTAGATTCCGTCTCTCACAGATGAAGTGTACCTATGATAAAAATTACAGAGCTCTACATGCTTTGTAAGTAGGAAAACCTGCAAAATCGGCAGTGTATCAAATACTTGTTCTCTCCACTGTATATATATATATATATATATATATATATATATATATATATATATATATATATTGATAACATTATCGATAACAGTCATCCATTAAATCATTACCTCATCAGTCTCATTCTGAACGTCGCATAATCCTTGAATATGCAAGAACCTTATTGATGAATCAGCAATACTCAAATTGGCTTAAATATTTATTTACTAACTAACTAAATAAAAACACAGAATACAAACACACACACGGAATAGGTTACTGATTACTGATTACTAACGTAATACAATGAAAACAGGTCCCTAATGGACTGGACTAACAATAGCATGACTGCTTGGTTAGAGGAAGGGGGGGGTCAGCAGAAAGAGAGTGAAAGTGAGAGACAGAGATTCAAACTATCGTTGTTACATTTGGAAACTACGCTCACAGTAATAATACTTAGCACCCTAACCACCGCTCATTTGGATAAGAAATGCAATGTATATGTTTAAGCGTAGCTGTCCTTGATCGTCGTCTCTGTTGAACCACTTTCTCAAAAAGGGTTTGAGTGTCCTATCCCACTTCTGTGAGACTCGGCTTGTCTTCAAATGGAGTGTTCGTTAGAATAGTAACTTCAGATGTACCAACAGTTTTCTGAGAGGGATTGTCTTGCCCAACTCGTATCTTTAGTGAACGGTCTCTAGACGACTATACATGCTAGCTGCAGACTGATATGATAAGGTCTAGTGCGTTTATCTGCTTCTTCACCTCATGTAGAGGTTGAGCATTTCAGAGTTTCACCATTTCAAACGCAACCATCTCACGTTTTCTGGTCTGTAGAGTGTCAACCATTTTATGCCGTGGGGCTTCCTGGTCTTTCTGGTCTAGCCATTTTAAGCCGTGTAGCCACCGCTCCACGCTTCCTGGTCTAAAGGTTGATTTGTCTTTCAAGCCTTTATTGTCGGGTAAAAAGGGGACTTCCATCATCACGCCGACTCTTCGTCTGTGCTTACTTGGGCTTGGTTACTGACTGGCAAAAGTTTCGATGAAAAACAATATACATTTACATTTTAGTCATTTAGCAGACGCTCTTATCCAGAGCGACTTACAGTTAGTGAATACATCTTTTTTTTTATACTGGCCCCCCATGGGAATCGAACCCACAACCCTGGCATTGCAAACGCCATGCTGTATCAACTGAGCTACATCCCTGCCGGCCATTCCCTCCCCTACCCTGGACGACGCTGGGCCAATTGTGCGCCGCCCATGAGTCTCCCGGTCGCGGCCGGCTGCGACAGAGCCTGGATTCGAACCAGGATCTAGTGGCACAGTTAGCACTGCGATGCAGTGCCTTAGACCACTGCGCCACTCAGGAGTTATTTAATTTTTTTTAATTAATATCTAATTTAGAAGGCTAAAATCACATTGCTATCTTATTACAAACATATTATCATACTTAATCATATATTTTATACAACATTTAGATGCAAACCTGATAGCTGAATTGTGTACACTTTCAGAGATAGTTATTTAGTAATACCATCCTTACTGACATCACAAAACAATAAACAATATGACATGATTATTCTGTAGATCCCCACCGACCATTCCAAACATTTGGATCTCAACCACAATGTTCCAATGTCCAATCTGTTGATGTTCTTAAGAGACAATTTGTCCTTTTAACACAGAGACATTCCGATCACCAATACTAGGGACCAACAGGGAGTCGTTTGCTGCAAAACATTTAGGATTGGCGCTAGGGGTCATAAAACCCCCCACATCAATCCTTCCTGTGTTAAAAAAAAAATACTATGGGAGAGAGGGAGAGAGATCTGTAGACTGTTACTTCTCTGTATTCTGATCTTGGGCTTTTCACGTGGGACCATCACATGAGAGTCATGACAACACACAGGACAACATTTGATTTTACTCTACAAAACAATTGTTTTACTATGGGTAAGTTTCCTCCCCACTTCGAAACAGCCTGAGCGGTGTCTCTGACAAGTTAAATAGTGCCACAGAGACTATGAATCCATATTGAATGAATTCTTCTTAAAAATCTACATCGTCTGAGGTTGGGTGAATTTGTCAGGTCTTTATTAAGGAGCAGTGGTAGGGGTTGATTTGATTTAGAGGTTTGTTTCTAAAATGTGTTTTTCATAAGAGTGTGTGTGAAATACACACACACACAAGTACAGTTGAAGTCGGAAGTTTACATACACCTTAGCCAAATACATTTAAACTCAGTTTTTCACAATTGCTGACATCTAATCCTAGTAAAAATTCCCTGTCTTAAGTCAGTTAGGATAACCACTTTATTTTAAGAATGTGAAATGTCAGAGTAATAGTACAGAGAATAATTTATTTCAGCTTATATTTCTTTCATCAAATTCCCAGTGGGTCAGAAGTTTGCATACACTCAATTAGTATTTGGTAGCATTGCCTTTAAATTGTTTAACTTGGGTCAAACGTTTCGGTTAGCCTTCCACAAGCATCCCACAATAAGTTGGGTGAATTTTGGCCCATTCCTCTTGACAGAGGTGGTGTAACTGAGTCAGATTTGTAGGCCTCCTTGCTCGCACACACTTTTTCAGTTCTGCCCACACATTTTCTATAGGATTGAGGTCAGGGCTTTGTGATGGCCACTCCAATTCCTTGACTTTGTTGTCCTTAAGCCATTTTGCCACAACTTTGGAAGTATGCTTGGGGTCATTGTCCATTTGGAAGACCCATTTGCAACCAAGCTTTAACTTCCCGACTGATGTCTTGAGATGTTGCTTCAATATATCCACATAATTTTCCTTCCTCATGATGCCATCTATTTTGTGAAGTGCACCAGTCCCTCCTGCAGCAAAGCACCCCCACAGCATGATGCTACCACCCCCGTGCTTCACGGTTGGGATGGTGTTCTTCTGCTTGCAAGCCTACCCCCTTTAACTCCAAACATAAGGATGGTCATTATGGACAAACAGTTCTATTTATGTTTCATCAGACCAGAGGACATTTCTCCAAAAAGTACGATCTTTGTCCCCATGTGCAGTTGCAAACTTTAGTCTGGCTTTTTTATGGCGGTTTTGGAGCAGTGGCTTCTTCCTTGCTGAGCGGCCTTTCAGGTTATGTCGATATAGGACTTGTTTTACTGTGGATATAGATACTTTTGTACCTGTTTCCTCCAGCATCTTTACAAGGTCCTTTGCTGTTGTTCTGGGATTGATTTGCACTTTTCGCACCAAAGTACGTTAATCTCTAGGAGACAGAACGCGTCTCCTTCCTGAGCGGTATGACGGCTGCGTGGTCCCATGGTATTTATACTTGCGTACTATTGTTTGTACGGATGAACGTGGTACCTTCAGGCGTTTGGAAATTGCTTCCAAGGATGAACCAGACTTGTGGAGGTCTACAATTATTTTTCTGAGGTCTTGGCTGATTTCTTTTGATTTTCCCATGATGTCAAGCAAAGAGGCACTGAGTTTGAAGGTAGGCCTTGAAATACATTACACCTCCAATTGACTCAAAATGATGTCAATTAGCCTATCAGAAGCTTCTAAAGCCATGACATCATTTTCTGGTGTTGCTGTTTAAAGGCACAGTCAACTTAGTATATGTAAACTTCTGACCCACTTGAATTGTGCTACAGTGAATTATAAGTGAAATAATCTGTCTGTAAACAATTGTTGGAAAAATTAGTTGTGTCATGCACAAAGTAGATGTCCTAAGCGACTTGCCAAAACACTAGTTTGTTAAGAAGAAATTTGTGGAGTGGTTGAAAAACAAGTTTGAATGACTCGTACCTAAGTGTATGTAAACTTCCGACTTCAACTGTACATACACAGAACTGAGAGGAAGGGAGAGTGACTGCAGTACAGACTGAGACACAAGACCTCCCTCCTAATCAGTCAGGGAGTGACAATACTAGGGCAAAATAATGTAGTGCAGTATATTCTGAGGAGGAGGAGGAGGAGGAGGAGGAGGAGGAGGAGGAGGAGGAGGAGGAGGAGGAGGAGGCCATGGAGGTGTGGCTGGGAGTGGAGCTGAGTGACCATAGGTGGCCGTCATGGAGGGGCAGTGTCCTTCCTGCAGTCCACAGAGATTGGCCGGGGCTCAGTTTGTGAGGCATGTGTGGCGGGCGGGGGGCTGGTTCAGAGGCTGAAGATGCAGGGGTGCCTGGAGAGACAAACCAGCTGTATGTCTTGATAAACCAAATGTTTCACAAATTGTCAATAATAAACATGTTTCTACATTTCATACAATTCTTTGATTAGATGTTTATTTGTTGGTGAATCATTCTTCATTTGTAGATTAATCATTCTTAACTTTTACTTCGGTCCACAAGAAACAGCAACAGATGACTAATATTTTAAGATACAAATTGCATAAACAGAATAACAGAAGTATACTGCATTAACAAAACAACACTTCTATATGTTATGATTATGCTACCATGTGATGATTATATTAACTCAGCTGATTTTTTATTCACCCATTTCAATTAAAGCAACAGACCATAGGGGTTAGTCAGAATTGTTATCCCTCCTTTTTCTTCTCCCCCCTTCTTCCCCTTGTTTCTCCCTTCTTCCTCCCCTTCACATGCTATTGACGCCCTGACTCTAGAGACTTGTATTTGTTGAGTCAGGGTGTGTATTTTCTGTGTTGGGTTTGTCTATGTTAGTTTCTAGATCGTTTAGATCTATGTTGGCCAGGGTGGTTCCCAATCAGAGGCAGCTGTAGCTCGTTGTCTCTGATTGGGACCATACTTAGGTAGCCTGTTGGCACTAGTGGGTTGTGGGATCTTGTTCCGTAAAGGTATGTTGTTTGTATGCTACCTTGGACTTCACGTTTCGTTTGTTGTTTTGTCGTGTGTTTAGTCATTAATAAATATGAATGCATATCACGCTGCGCCTTGGTCCTTCGCGTGACGAGGAGAGAGGATGGACTTGGGAGGAGATGAGCGAGAGTCTGGCAAGAGGGATGGAGGCCATGATCACGGGGGAGAGACAAGCACCAACAAATTTTAGGGGGGGGCTCACGCCGTGGACGACGAGGCAGCAGGAGGCTGCGATAGAGCGGTTCAGCCGTTTAGCAGAGGAGGCCGCCAGATTAAGGGGGTCATTGGTTCAGAGGGAGCAGAAGGAAAGTGTAGAGGCACGGCGAGAGGAGCTGGTTAGGCAGCAGAAGGAGCGGGGGTTAATGAAGGAACCCAGTCCCGCTCCTCGCACCAATCGAGTGGTGCGTGTCGCCAGTCCGGTCCGGCCCGTTCCTGATTCCCGCACTAAGCCAGTGGTGGGTGTTCCCAGTATGGTTCGGCCCGTTCCTGCTCCTCGCATCAAGCCAGTGGTGCGCATCGCCAGCCCGGTCCCCGGCCTGTTCCTGCTCCCCGCACCAGGCCAGTGGTGCGCGTCGCAAGTCCGGTACGGCCCGTTCCTGCTCCCCGCACCAAGCCAGTGGTGCGCGTCGTCAGCCCAGTCCGGCCCGTTCCTGCTCTCCGCAACAAGCCAGGGGTGCGCGTCGTCAGCCCAGTCCGGCCCGTTCCTGCTCCCCGCACCAAGCCAGTGGTGCGTGTGTCCAGTCCGGCACGGCCCGTGCCTGTTCCACCGGTGCCTGGTCCGGCACCGGTCAGCTGCTCCACTCCGGAGCCAGAGCAGTTCGATCCATCGTCGTCCGGTCCAGCTCCAGTCAGCGGTTCCAGTCCAGACCCAGACATCAGCCCCTCTCCAGGTTCGGGGTCTCCCACACCAGGGTCCAGACAGGGCGTGGTAATTCGTGGGAGGAAGGAGAGAGGAAGCAGCGCGCCAAGGTCCAGACCAGACCAGGGGCGCAACGGTGAGGTGGAGAGTAAGTGGTGGTCACACCCGGAGCCGGATCCGCCTCCGAGGCGGAATGCCCACCCGGCCCCTACCCTGTTAGGTTTATGTGGCGCGGTCGGAGTCCGCACTTTTGGGGTGGGGGGGGTACTGTCACGCCCTGACTCTAGGGACTTGTATTTGTTGAGTCAGGGTGTGTATTTTCTGTGTTGGGTTTGTCTATGTTAGATTATAGATCGTTTAGATCTATGTTGGCCAGGGTGGTTCCCAATCAGAGGCAGCTGTAGCTCGTTGTCTCTGATTGGGAACCATACTTAGGTAGCCTGTTGGCACTAGTGGGTTGTGGGATCTTGTTCCGTAAAGGTATGTTGTTTGTATGCTACCTTGGACTTTTGTTGTTTTGTCGTGTGTTTAGTCGTTAATAAATATGAATGCATATCACGCTGCGCCTTGGTCCTTCTCGTTCATGAAAGATCGTGACACTAGCATTCATTACAGACAAGAAAATGTTCTGAAATGTTCTCCTGATTGGTGTCTGCTAACAGGAAAAACATTGCCTACCACAAAATACATCCTACTGTATTTCGATGCAAAAACATAATTTTATCTCCATCCGTTACATGGTTTTCAGTAATTAATCATTTGAAGTGATGGTAAGGTAGATGATAGTCTGACCGTGTGATTGATAGAGACATTGAGCTTAGGGTTGCAGCACGAGAGAGGAAATTATCTTGGTAGTTGCTATAACAATGTGAGGTTGCCCATGACAACCTTTCCTCCAGGTTGTTCATGGCAACTAATACATCAGCAGGATTCTGTGGGTGAAAATGGGGAATCAGAAAGATTGAAAAGTCACAAATAATAACCGTCACAGGGAGAGGCCTTTTGGCCAAATCTCAATGGCTGTAGGCCTATGGTCACCTTTGGCATGCTTGCACGCACACTGGCAGTCGCCGTTGATGGTGTAGTAGACTGGGTGCAGGAAAATGATGGATGCTTGCATGTTTAGTTTAAGGCCCTCACAGACTGTATAATTTTAGCCGTCTTATGCTAAGATTTTTCCACCTCTGGCAAATTCTTAGGTTGTATACGATTGTCGGACGTCTTGGCTCATTCAGTGTGACAGGGTTTAGGTCTGCCGATTAAGTGCCGATTAAGTATCGCTACATGCTCCGACAAAGTTCTGTCACTGTCAGAAATGTTTTGCCTTTATCGTGTAGTGTGGCTGGTGTTACGAGCCGATCCTGTTGACTGACCAATAGAAACACGGCCGGCACTGAGTATGCACGTCAGATTAATATAACAATATAACACAATTGGTTACGAGGCCGTAAAACGGCAGCCATCTCCTTCGTCGTCATTATATTAGATTTGTGTGTATTGTTGTGAATTGTTAGATGATACTGCACTGTTGGAGCTAGGAACATAAGCATTTCGCTGCACCCACAATAACACCAATTACATTTGATTTGATTTTATCTTACACATGTCAATATGGACCCGGGGTTCACCTGAAACGCAGCTAAACACATGTGAAATTACATTATTTATTAGGGTTGTCACAATGCCAAAATTTTATCCAGAAAACAATGCCAAGCCAAAGTATCACGATACCGAGTAGAGTCTAAAGCTTTTTGTCACTGATATTCACATCTTGATTCAATATAACACTGAATTTTACCTTGCACTATTCAAACTGCATGCGCCTGTGGTAGCTGCTGTGTCTGCCGTGTTCTCTGAGCCCATGCTGTCCCGTCTGTAAACCCTCTCCCCGCTCTCTCTCACTCTGAGTGGTGCGAGTGGTGGGAATACTTGGAGGAGGAGTTGGCCTCCTGGTAAAATTACATTTTAGAGACAATCCCACCTTAGTCCCTGTCCTGCTCTCTCTGCCCCTCTCTCTGTCCCTGTCTGCCTGGGGTGCAGGGGAGGCATTGCAGGGTGGTGTATCGTATGCTGTCCAGCGCCTCCAGGATTAGGATGTGTGGGGTAGAGCGGGGAATCACAATAAAAGATGAAAGACAAGTGTAATATTTGCTTCCTGAGTCCCTGCGTTGTTGTTACACTTTGCTATAAGACTCGAAATTGAGCTCAGGTTCATCCTGTTTCCATGAATCATCCTTAAAATCTTTCTCCTGTTGTAAATGCAATTGATTGGACATGATTTGGAAAGGCACACACCTGTCTATATAAGGTCCCACAGTTGACAGTGCATACCAGAGAAAAAAACAAGCCATGAGGTCGAAGGAATTGTCCGTAGAGCTCCGAGACAGGATTGTGTCGAGGCACAGATCTGGGGAAGGATACCAAAAAATGTCTGCAGCATTGAAGGTCCCCAAAAACACAGTGGCCTCCATCATTCTTATATGAAAGATGTTTGGAACCACAAAGACTCTTCCTAGAGATGGCCTCCCGGCCAAATTTAGCAATCAGGGGAGAAGGGCCTTGGTCAGGGAGTTGACCAAGAACCTGATGGTCACTCTGACAGAGCTCCAGAGTTCATCTGTGGAGATGGGAGAACCTTCCAGAAGGACAACCATCTCTTTAGCACTCCACCAATCAGGCCTTTATAGTAGAGTGGCCAGACAGAAGACACTCCTCAGTAAATGGCACATGACAGCCCGCTTGGAGTTTGCCAAAAGGCACCTAAAGGACTCTCAGACCATGAGAAACAAGATTCTCTGGTCTGATGAAACCCAGATTGAACTCTTTGGCCTGAATGCCAAGCGTCACATCTGAGGAAACCTGGCACCATCCCTACGGTGAAGCATGGTGGTGGCAGCATCATCCTGTGGGGATGTTTTTCAGCAGCAGGGACTGGGAGACTAGACCAGTCAGGATCGAGGGAAAGATGAAAGGAGCAAAGTACAGAGAGATCCTTGAGGAAAACCTGCTCCAAAGCGCTCAGGACCTCAGACTGGGGTGAAGGTTCGCCTTCCAACAGAACAATGACCCTAAGCATACAGCCAAGACAATGCAGGAGTGCCTTCGGGACAAGTCTCTGAATGTCCTTGAGTGACTTGAACCTGATCTAACATCTCTGGAGAGACCTGAAAATAGCTGTGCAGTGACGCTCCCATCCAACCTGACAGAACTTGAGAGGATCTGCAGAGTAGAATGGGAGAAACTCCCCAAATACAGGTGTGCCAAGCTTGCAGCAAAGACTCAAGGCTGTAATCGCTGCCAAAGGTGCTTCAACAAAGTACTGAATAAAGGGTCTGAATACTTTTGTAAATGTAATATTTCAGTGAAAAATTGTAATACATTTGCAAAAATGCCTAAAAACCTGTTTTTTCTTCGTCATTATGGGGTAATGTGTGTCGATTGATGAGGGGAAAAAACACAATTTAATCCATTTTAGAATAAGGCTTTAACGTAACAAAATGTGGAAAAAGTCAAAGGGTCTGAATATTGCACTGTATTGGCACTGGCAACTAAACACTAAATAGACACTTGTTAGTTATATATTTCACAATTCCAGAGGTAACAATGGACAGTCTATTTTCTGACAAAGTATCCTGTTATTTTACCAGCATTGCTCCACGTATCACAATTACAGTGGGTCAGAAGTTTACATACAATAAATTGACTGTGCCTTTTAAAAGCTTAGAACATTCCAGAAAATGATGTCATGGCTTTAGAAGCTTCTGATTGGGTAATTTACATAATTTGAGTCAATTGGAGGTGTACCTGTGGATGTATTTCAAGACCTACCTTCAAACTCGGTGCCTCTTTGCTTGACATCATGGGAAAATCTAAATAAATCAGCCAAGACCTCAGAAAAAAAATTGTAGACCTCCACAAGTCTGGTTCATCCTTGGGAGCAATTTCCAAATGCCTGAAGGTACCACGTTCATCTGTACAAACAATAGTACACAAGTATAAACACCATGGGACCACGCAGCTGTCATACCGCTCAGGAAGGAGACGCATTCTGTCTCCTAGAGATGAAAGTACTTTGGCGCGAAAAGTGCAAATCAATCCCAGAACAAAAGCAAAGGACCTTGTGAAGATGCTGGAGGAAACAGGTACAAAAGTATCTATATCCACAGTAAAACGAGTCCTATATCGACATATCCTGAAAGGCCGCTCAGCACGGAAGAAGCCACTGCTCCAAAACCGCCATAAAAAAGCCAGACTACGGTTTGCAACTGCACATGGGGACAAAGATTGTACTTTTTGGAGAAATGTCCTCTGGTCTGATGAAACAAAAATAGAACTGTTTGGCCATAATGACCATCGTTATATTTGGAGGAAAAAGGGGGTGGCTTGCAAGCCAAAGAACACCATCCCAACCGTGAAGCACGGGGGCGGCAGCATCATGTTGTGGGGGTGCTTTGCTGCAGGAGGGACTAGTGCACTTCACAAAATAGATGGCATCATGAGGAAGGAAAATTATGTGGATATATTGAAGCAACATCTCAAGATATCAGTCAGGAAGTTAAAGCTTGGTCGCAAATGGGTCTTCCAAATGGACAATGACGCCAAGCATACTTCCAAAGTTGTGGAAAAATGGCTTAAGGACAACAAGTCAAGGTATTGGAGTGGCCATCACAAAGCCCTGACCTCAATCCTATAGAAAATGTGTGGGCAGAACTGAAAAAAATGTGTGCGAGCAAGGAGGCCTACAAACCTGATTCAGTTATACCAACTCTGTCAGGAGGAATGGGCCAAAATTCACCCAACTTATTGTGGGAAGCTTGTAGAAGGCTACCCAAAATGTTTGACCCAAGTTAAACTATTTAAAGGCAATGCTACCAAATACTAATTGAGTGTATTTAAACTTCTGACCCACTGGGAATGTGTTGAAAGAAATAAAAGCTGGAATAAATCACTCTACTATTATTCTGACATTTCACATTCTTAAAATAAAGTGGTGATCCTAACTGACCTAAGACAGGGAATGTTTACTAGGATTACATTTCAGAAATTGTGAAAAACTGAGTTTAAATGTATTTGGCTAAGGTGTATGTAAACTTCCGACTTCAACTGTAGCTAGTAATGTAGCTAGCTAGTTAACAAAATGTAATGTTAGGTCGATTCTTCGGCTTATCTTGACTAGCTATATCTAAACTATGTTATCTTCTAGATTGAATAGCTAGCTAGGTACTCAGTTTGATTTAGCAAGTTAGCTTGCTAGCTAAGTTAGCTAGCTAGTTAGCAAAAAACCTAGCTATTCAAACACATCTCGCCGGGCGGCTAGCTAGCTAACGTTAGCCTGATAAAATATGATTATTCACCTCTGGTAGCAGCTAGGTAATTAGATAATTAAGTATGGCAACCAAAATTCAGCAGATATTAACTAGCTAGCTAGCTAATAAATAATAACATTTTACAGCAAACATTTGATGTTTAGACACCAACGTTAGACCTATTGTGTAAATTGTTGCCTTAACGTAGTTATTTTCAAGTCATTCGTAGTCTACCTTGAAGTCTTCTCATTGAAATCACAGCTATTACAGAGAGGCAGAGACTTGATCTCTTAACTAACACTGAAATTCAAATATTCACGCCCGAATGTGATGTGGTACTGGTTGGTCGGAGCTGGTTGCACCATTTGGGCCTAAAAATGTATGGTAACAAAAAAATGCAGCAGTGAGACCATTATGTGAAAACTGAGAGATGTTTTAGAAGGAGCATCCAAATCCTGGGAGTCATAATACTCTCATATCAAGTTTAATTTGAGATCTTGCTCTAATCCCATTGTCTAATGCATGGAGACACATACAGTACCAGTCAAAAGTTTGGACACACCTATTCATTCAAGGGTTTTTCTTTATTTTTACTATTTTCTACATTGTAGAATAATAGTGAAGACATCAAAACTATGAAATAACACATATGGAATCATGTAGTAACCAGAAAAGTGTTAAACAAATCTAAATATATTTTGCCTTGATGACAGCGTTGCACATTCTTGGCATTCTCTCAACCAGCTTCTCTTGGAATGCTTTTACAGCAGTTTTGAAGGAGTTCCCACATATGCTGAGCACTTGTTGGCTGCTTTTCCTTCACTCTGCCATCCGACTCATCCCAAACCATCTCAATTTGGTTGAGGTCGGGGATTGTGGAGGCCAGATCATCTGATGCAGCACTCCATCACTCTCCTTCTTGGTAAAATAGCCCTTACACAGCCTGGAGGTGTGTTGGGTCATTGTCCTGTAAAAAAACAAATGATAGTCCCACTAAACCCACCCCAGATGGGATGGCGTATCGCTGCAGAATGCTGTGGTAGCCATGCTGGTTAAGTGTGCCTTGAATTCTAAATAAATCACAGACAGTGTCACCAGCAAAGCACCCCCACACCATCACACCTCCTCCTCCATGCTTTACCGGTGGGAATTACACATGCGGAGATCATCCGTTCACCTACACCGTGTCTCACAAAGACACGGCGGTTGGATCCAAAAATCTCAAATTTCGACTCCAGACCAAATGACTAATTTCCACCGGTCTAATGTCCATTGCTCGTGTTTCTTGGCCCAAGCAGGTCTCTTCTTCTTAATGGTAGCCTTTATAAGTGGTTTCTATGAATCAATTCGACCATGAAGTCTCTTCTGAACAGTTGATGTTGAGATGTGTCTCTGACTTGAACTCTGTGAATGTCACAACTTCCGCAAAGGCTGCCCCCCTTCCTGGTTCGGGCAGGCTTCGGCGTTCGTCATCACCGGAATACTAGCTACTGCTGATGCCATTCTCATCACTCCACTTGTCATGTCTTGTCAATCACACACACCTGGTGCTCATTCCCCTAATTAGTATGTGTATAAGTGTTCCCTCTGTTCCCCTTGTCTTTGTGAGTGATTGTTTGTTGTGAGAGCGTGTAGCTCGGTTGAGCTACTATTCACTGTGTTTATGCCAAGGTGGATGTTTTCCCTTGTAATAGTTTCGTTTGACGCTTGGGGCGTTTGATTTATGTAAACGGAATAAACTCTGGACTTCGGTATTTTACCTCCTGCGCCTGACTCCTTCATTCACACCTCGTCAAAGTGAAGCATTTATTTTGGCTGCGATTTCTGAGGCTGGTAACTCTAATAAACTTATCCTCCGCAGCAGAGGTAACTCTGGGTCTTCCATTCCTGTGGTGATCCTCATGAGAGCCAATTTCATCATAGTGTTTGATGGTTTTTGCGATTGCGCTCAAATAATCTTTTTCCGTATTGACTGACCTTAATGTCTTAAAGTAATGATGGACTGTCGTTTCTCTTTGTTATTTGAGCCGTTTTTGCCATAATATGGACTTGGTATTTTACCAAATAGGGCTATCTTCTGTATACCACCCCTACCTTGTCACAACAAAGCTGATTGGCTCAAAATATTAAGAAGGAAAGAAATTCCACAAATTAACTTTAAGAAGGCACACCTGTTAATTGAAATGCATTCCAGGCGACTACCTCATGAAGCTGGTTGAGAGAATGTCAAGAGTGTGCAAAGCTGTCATCAAGGCAAAGGGTGGCTATTTGAAGAATCTCAAATATATTTTGATTTAACACATTTTTGGTTACTACATGATTCCATATGTGTTATTTCATAGTTTTGATGTCTTCACTTTTATTCTACAATGTAGAAAACAGCAAAAATAAAGATAAACCCTGAAATTAGTAGGTGTGTCCAAACGTTTGACTGGTACTGTACATGAGAGTTAAATTATAATAATAATAATAATAATAATATGCCATTTAGCAGATGCTTTTATCCAAAGCGACTTACAGTCATGCGTGCATACATTTTTTTTGTGTATGGGTGGTCCCGGGGATCGAACCCACTACCTTGGCGTTACAAGCGCCGTGCTCTACCAGCTGAGAAATTAGACTTATGTAAGATCATTTAGAGATTTCTTATTTTTATCTGAGTTAGAGAAATATGAGCTAGCTCAAAGGTTTTGAGAATGAAACAAATACTAATTTTTGCAAAGTCTGCTGCCTCAGTTTTGATGATTGCAATTTGCATATACTCCAGAATGTCATGAAGAGTGATCAGATGAATTGCAATTAATTGCAAAGTCCCTCTTTGCCATGAACATGAACTTAATCCCCAAAAAACATTTCCACTGCATTTCAGCCCTGCCACAAAAGGACCAGCTGCCATCATGTCAGTGATTCTCTTGTTAACACAGGTGAGAGTGTTGACGAGGACAGGGCTGGAGATCACTCTGTCATGCTGATTGAGTTAGAATAACAGACTGGAAGCTTTAAAAGGAGGGTGGTGCTTGAAATCATTATTAAACCATGGTTACCTGCAAGGAAACACATGCCGTCATCACTGCTTTGCACAAAAAGGTATTCACAGGCAAGAATATTGCTTCTAGTAAGATTGTACCTAAATCAACCATTTATCGGATCATCAAGAACTTCAAGGAGAGAGGTTCAATTGTTGTGAAGAAGGCGTCAGGGCGCCCAAGAAAGTCCAGCAAGCACCAGGACCGTCTCCCAAAGTTCATTTCAGCTGAGGGATCGGGGCACCACCAGTGCAGAGCTTGCTCAGGAATGGCAGCAGGCAGGTGTGAGTGAATCTGCACGCACAGTGAGGCGAATACTTTTGTAGTATGGCCTGGTGTCAAGAAGGGCAGCAAAGAAGCCACTTCTCTCCAGGAAAAACATCAGGGACAGACTGATATTCTGCAAAAGGTACAGGGATTGGACTGCTGAGGACTGGGTAAAGTAATTTTATCTGATGAATCCCCTTTCTGATTGTTTGGGGCATCCGGAATACACCTTGTCCGGAGAAGACAAGGTGAGCGCTACCATCAGTCCTGTGTCATGCCAACAGTAAAGCATCCTGAGACCATTCATGTGTGGGGTTGCTTCTCAGCCAAGGGAGTTGGCTCACTCACAATTTTGCCTAAGAACACAGCCATGAATAAAGAATGGTACCAACACATCCTCCGAGAGCAACTTCTCCCAACCATCCAAGAACAGTTTGCTGACGACCAATGTCTTTTCCAGCATAATGGAGCACCTTGCCATAAGGCAAAAGTGATAACTAAGTGGCTCGGGGAACAAAACATCAAAATTTTGGGTCCATGGCCAGGAAACTCCCCAGACCTTAATCTGATTTAGAACTTTTGGTCGATCCTCAAGAGGCGGGTGGACAAACAAAAACCCACAAACTCCAAGCATTGATTATGCAAGAATGGGCTGCCATCAGTCAGGATGTGGCCCAGAAGTTAATTGATAGCATGCCAGGGTGGATTGCAGAGGTCTTGAAAAAGAAGGGTCAACACTGCAAATATTGACTCTTTGCATTAACTTAATGTAATTGTCAATAAAAGCCTTTGACACTTGGAATGCTTGTAATTATACTTCAGTATACCTGTCACGTACGTTAAGGAGCGGACCAAGGTGCAGCGTGAACGGCGAACATGTTTTTTCACTAATAAACGCACGAAACAGTAACCAAAACAACAAACTTAACCGTGACGGCCCAAAGGCTAACACACAAGCCTAAAGATGAACATAACAAAATCCCACAACGCAGGCAGGAAAACTGGTTGCCTAAGTATGATCCCCAATCAGAGACAACGAGCGACAGCTGCCTCTGATTGGGAACCACACCCGGCCAAACATAGAAATACAAACCTAGAATATATTCACACCCTGACCAAACTAGCTAGAGTTCTATAGGCCAGGGCGTGACAATACCATATTAACATCTGACAAAAATATCTCATAACACTGAAGCAGCGAACTTTGTGAAGACCAATACTTGTGTCATTCTCAAAACTTTTGACCACGACTGTAGACCACACTATTTACCAAGAGAGTTTTCATTTATATTTTTCATTGCTGTCTATTTACCTCCACATGCCGATGCTGGCACTAAGATTGCACTCAATGAGCTGTATAAGTCCATAAGACTTTACTGTCATTCTCAAAACTTTTGACCAGGACTGTATGCTCTTAGTCTCATTTTGGTGTTAAACCAACTTTACCATGGTCGCATACTAATTGGCAAAATAATTTGGCTAACTCTTCCCTCCTGCGCACACACACATCAAACCACATCCCGAAACCAACTCACGTTTGAATTCAGTCATAGCCGCTAGCATTTCTTAATGGACCAAATCTAAAACGAGGTCAAATCAGGAAGTGCCCTTTAAGCACTGTATTTCAGACTTATGATCACTGGGGCTGGTGCATCGATACGTCTCTCTGTTGTAGGGATACAGCTTGCTGGTATAGGTGACCTACCACATCAGAGAAAGGCCAATTCATGGGTATTAAAATGCAAACGTGCACATCCACAGCATTAAACTTTATGAAGCATTGAAAGCACCGTCCCTCAGTAGTAAATCCTAAAGCGCTTATTCGATATTCATAATATTCATACCCACCACCTCTACGCTATGACATTATCTCCCACATTACAGTCACAAACCAACTTAAAGTGTTGATATAAACCAAGTTTCAAGTTTTATTAGTCGTATGTACAGGATATACATTTGTATTTGTGTTTATTATATATCCCCATTAGCTGCTGTACTCTTCCTGGGGTCCAGCAACATAAGACAGTTACATACAGTTTCAAATACTACATGACATTACATTTTATAACACCTTACCCAACACATTCAGTGTGTTCCCTCAGGCCACCACTCCACCACCACATATTTACAATGCAACATCCATGTGCATGTGTGTGTAGAGTGTCTTATCATGTGTATGTGTGTCTGTGCCTGTGTGTATCTCTTCACAGTCCCCGCTGTTCCATAAGGTGTCTTTTTATCTGTTTTTTAAATCCGATTCTACTGCTTGCATCAGTTACCTGATGTGGAATAGAGTTCCATGTAGCCATGGCTCTATGTAGTACTGTGCGCCTCCCATAGTCTGTTCTGGACTTGGTGATTGTGAAGAGACCTTTGGTGGCATGTCTTGTGGGGTATGCATGGGTGTCCAAGCTGTGTGCTAGTAGTTTAAACAGATACCTTGGTGCAGTCAGCATGTCAACACTTCTTACAAAAACAAGTAATGATGAAGTCAATCTCTCCTCTACTTTGAGCCATGAGAGATTTACATGCATATTTTTAATGTTAGCTCTCCGTGTACATTTAAGGGCCAGCCATGCTGCCCTGTTCGAATTTTCAGAGGTCCCTCTTTGTGGCACCTGAACACACGACTGAACAGTAGTCCATGCGCGACAAAACTAGAGCCTGTAGGACCTGCCTTGTTGATAGTGCTGTTAAGAAGGTAGAGCAGCACTTCATTATGGACATGGTATACACCCTCCAAGGAAATGCTTATTTGCAGGTTCCATCTCGACACTGCAACAACAATAAAGAAATAATAAAAGACAAGAATACGAACACAAAATAAATGGCTCAATAGAATAAATATTTTAGCATAAGTGGTACAATATTTGCACATGTTTCAGGGAAGGAGGATGGGGGTGGGGGGGCAAGTGTTTAAATTGGGCAGTATTAGCAATAGTAAATAAGAGTCTGTTGGCAGCAGCTGTGATGTGTGTGTGTGTGTGTGTGTGTGTGTGTGTGTGTGTGTATGGCTGTTGCGGTCACAACATTTCGTCAGCCGGTCATTGTCAAGCAAGTATGTGCTGGTCTCGCGGTAATTTACCGTTAATTAACATAATTACATTTAGCATCTACTGGCTTCCACACTTTTGGAACAACTACATAAAAAAAAGTATAAATCCATGTAATATAGCCTACACCTTCACAATAAATCCATCATTTATTTTAGACAGGTCTAAAGAAACACGATATGAATAAAATGTAGTCTATTTCAGAAGAACAGAATAGCATACTCACAGTTGTCCATATGTTAGTCCTGAAATTGCTATGCCATATGGCTGTGTGCTACACTAGTTCATTAAGCAGTCAAGACTTGCTTAGAATTCAGTAGCATTATTTTATAATATGAAGAATACAATTGAATAAAATAGAAAGGATATTTCTCCAAACGATTTGTGGCTATTCTGTGTTGAGCGGTTAACAAAGAAACAGGTACTCCTATATGCTTAATTTAGAGTTATTTATGTCACTTTAGTTGTGATACAAACGTTGGGCTATATGTTTAGATTTTTAATACATTCTAAGGCTGCATGAATCCACTCTAATGATGATTTGAAAAAAGTAGCATGAAAGGCAAACGTTTTTTTGTGCAGGCTGTACACACTTCATCAGTCTCTCATTCACAATTTGACAAGCACTTGATAATGCCTCGAATTTTCCAGCGGCATCCCCTTTGTGTGGCCGTAATTCCCCCAGTGGCCGTTGTGCACATGGGCTGAATATTATAATTGAATTCCCTTCTCCCTGCGTGCTGCTTGCTCCGAAGCACCCCTCACTCACATGGCTCTCCGTCACGTGATCGGATCTTTCTCACAGGCTACAAGTGAAAAACAGACATCGGGGACGCAACTGTGCGCGTCCTTATCCAATTCCGAGGGACATATTTAAGATATTGGATGAACTGTCCACATTTACGTTTCATCAGCCAACAAGATGATTAGGCCTAACAAACAGCAAAAGCATTAGCCTATGTCAATCTACTATCCCCCATAGTGCAAAAATTGACCTATTCTGTGTGAGAAATAAATATTCAGAAAATATTCTGGGACAGTTCTGGGATGCGATAGATCCCAAATTAATACAACAACTAGCATAATAAAAATAAACATTTTTACGCAATGAGGCTGACGCAATGGGTCAGAACGTTTAGCTTAAAATGTTGATACAGTAAGGGAAAAAAGTATTTGATCCCCTGCTGATTTTGTACGTTTGCCCACTGACAAAGAAATGATCAGTCTATAATTTTAATGGTAGGTTTATTTGAACAGTGAGAGACAGAATAACAAAAACAAAAAATCCAGAAAAACGCATGTCAAAAATGTTATAAATTGATTTGCATTTTAATGAGAGAAATAAGTATTTGACCCCTCTGCAAAACATGACTTAGTACTTGGTGGCAAAACCCTTGTTGGCAATCATAGAGGTCAGATGTTTCTTGTAGTTGGCCACCAGGTTTACACGCATCTTAGGAGGGATTTTGTCCCACTCCTCTTTGCAGATCTTCTCCAAGTCATTAAGTTTTCGATGCTGACATTTGGCAACTCGAACCTTCAGCTCCCTCCACAGATTTTCTATGGGATTAAGGTCTGGAGACTGGCTAGGCCACTCCAGGACCTTAATGTGCTTCTTCTTGAGCCACTCCTTTGTTGCCTTGGCCGAGTGTTTTGGGTCATTGTCATGCTAGAATACCCATCTAGGACCCATTTTCAATGCCCTGGCTGAGGGAAGGAGGTACTCACCCAATATTTGACGATACATGGCCCCGTCCATCGTCCCTTTGATGCGGTGAAGTTGTCCTGTCCCCTTAGCAGAAAAACAACCCCAAAGCATAATGTTTCCACCTCCATGTTTGACGGTGGGGATGGTGATCTTGGGGTCATAGGCAGCATTCCTCCTCCTCCAAACACGGCGAGTTGAGTTGATGCCAATGAGCTACATTTTGGTCTCATCTGACCACAACACTTTCACCCAGTTCTCCTCTGAATCATTCAGATGTTCATTGGCAAACTTCAGACCGGCCTGTATATGTGCTTTCTTGAGCAGGGGGACCTTGCGGGTGCTGCAGGATTTCGTTCCTTCACGGCGTAGTGTGTTAGCAATTGTTTTCTTGGTGACTATGGTCCCAGCTGCCTTGAAATCATTGACAAGATCCCCCCGTGTAGTTCTGGGCTGATTCCTCACCGTTCTCATGATCATTGCAACTCCACGAGGTGAGATCTTGCATGGAGTCCCAGGCCGAGGGAGATTGACAGTTCTTCCATTTGCAAATAATCGCACCAACTGTTGTCACCTTCACACCAAGCTGCTTGGCGATGGTCTTGTAGCCCATTCCCGCCTTGTGTAGGTCTACAACCATGTCCCTGACATCCTTTGAGAGCTCTTGGTCTTGGCCATGGTGGAGAGTTTGGAATCTGATTGATTGCTTCTGTGGACAGGTGTCTTTTATACAGGTAACAAGCTGAGATTAGGAGCACTCCCTTTAAGAGTGTGCTCCTAATCTCAGCTCGTTACCTGTATAAAACACACCTGGGAGCCAGAAATCTTTCTGATTGAGAGGGGGTCAAATACTTATTTCCCTCATTAAAATGCAAATCAATTTATAACATTTTTTACATGCGTTTTTCTGGATTTTTTTGTTGTTATTCTGTCTCTCACTGTTCAAATAAACCTACCATTAAAATTATAGACTGATAAATTCTTTGTTAGTGAGCAAATGTACAAAATCAGCAGGGGATCAAATACTTTTTTCCCTCACTGTATGAGGTAGTGGTGGAGTAGGGACCTGAGGGCACAGTGTGTTGTGAAATCTGTGAATGTATTGTATTGCCTACAAACCAAAAATAAACTAAATTCCAATTCTGGTCACCCTCACAGATTCCACAGTACCCAACAATAGGCGTGGCTCGCAGTCGGCGTTCCAATTCATTCCAAAGGTGTTCGACGGGGTTGAGGTCAGGGCTCTGTGCAGGTCAGTGAAGTTCTTCCACACAGATATTGACAAACTATTTCTGTATGGACCTCTCTTTGTGCACAGGGTCCTTGTCATGCTGAAACAGGAGAGGGCCTTCCCCAAACTGTTGACACAAAGTTGGAAACACAGAATCGTCTAGAACGTCATTGATTGAAACGTCAAGATTTCCCTTCACTGGAACTAAGGGGCCGAACCATGAAAAACAGCCCCAGACAATCAAACTTTACAGTTGGCACTATGCATTTGGGCAAGTTGCGTTCTCCTGGCATCCGCCAAACCCAGATTAATCTGTCGGTAATCTGTTGGACTTCCAGATGATGAAGCGTGATTCATCACTCCAGAGAATGCATTTCCACTGCTCCAGAGTCCAATGTGCATGGTGATTTTTAGGCTTGTGTGTGGCTGCTCAGCTATGGAAACAAATTTCATGAAGCTCCCGACGAACAGTTCTTGTGTTGAGGTTGCATCCAAAGGCAGTTTGGCACCCGGTACTGAGTGTTGCAACCGAGGACAGACGATTTTTACACGCTACGTGCTTCAGCACTCTGTGGTCTTGTTCAGTGAGCTTGTAAGGCATACCCCTTCGCGGCTGAGCCGTTGTTGCTTCTAGATGTTTCCACTTTACTTAAACAGCACTTACAGTTGACCGGGGCAGCTTTAGCAGGGTAAAAATTTGACTAACTGACTTGATGGAAAGGTGGCAAGCTATGACGGTGCCACGTTGAAAGTCACTGAGTTCTTCAGTAAGACCATTCTACTGCCAATGTTTGTCTATGGAGATTGAATTTCTGTGTGATCAATTTTATTCACCTGTCAGCAACGGGTGTGGCTGAAATAGTCACTAATTTGAAGGGGTGTTCACATACTTTTGTATGTGTATATATAGCTCAGTTGGTAGAGCATGGCGCTTGCAACGCCAAGGTTGTGGGTTCGATTCCCATGGGCGGCCAGTATGAAAAAAGTATGCACTTTTTTGGGGATAAGAGTGTCTGCTAAATGACTAAAATGTAATATATATATATATATATATTAGTTGAAGTCAGAAGTTTACATACACCTTAGCCAAATACATTTAAACTCAGTTTTTCACTATTCCTGAAATTAAATCCTAGGAAATATTCCCTGTCTTAGGTCAGTTAGGATCACCACATTATTTTAAGAATGTGAAATGTCAGAATAATAGTAGAGAGATTTATTTCAGCTTTTATTTATTTCATCACATTCCCAGTGGGTTAGAAGTTTACATGCACTCAATTAGTATTTGGTAGCATTAGCTTTAAATTGTTGAACTTGGGTCAAACGTTTCGGGTAGCCTTCCACAAGCTTCCCACAATAAGTTGGGTGAATTTTGGCCCATTCTTCCTGACAGAGCTGGTGTAACTGACTCAGGTTTGTAGGCCTCTTGCTCGCACACACTTTTTAGTTCTGCCCACAAATTTTCTATAGGATTTAGGTCAGGGCTTTGTGATGGTCACTCCAATACCTTAACTTTGTTGTCCTTAAGCTATTTTGCCACAACTTTGGAAGTATGCTTGGGGTCATTGTCCATTTGGAAGAGCCATTTGCGACCATGCTTTAACTTCCTGACTGATGTCTTGCTTCAATATAATTCAATATAATATAATAATTCCACATAATTTCCCTTCCTCATGATGCCATCTATTTTGTGAAGTTTACCAGTCCCTCCTGCAACAAAGCACCCCCACAGCATGATGCTGCCACCCCTGTGCTTCACGGTTGGGATGGTGTTCTTCAGCTTGCAAGCCAGCCCTTTTTCCACCAAACATAACGATGGTCATTATGGCCGAACAGTTTTTTTTTTTTTCATCAGACCAGAGGACATTTCTCCAAAAAGTACGATATTTTTACCCATGTGCAGTTTGCAACATAGTCTGGCTTTTTATGCGGTTTTGGAGCAGTGGCTTCTTCCTTGCTGAGCGGCCTTTCAGGTTATGTCAATCTAGGAGTCATTTTACTGTGGATATACATACTTTTGTCCCTCTTTCCTCCAGCATCTTCACAAGGTCCTTTTCTGTTGTTCTGGGATTGATTTGCACTTTTCGCACCAAAGTACTTTCATCTCTAGGAGACAGAACTCGTCTCCTTCCTGAACGGTATGATGGCTGTGTCGTCCCATGGTGTTTATACTTGCGTACTATTGTTTGTACAGATGAACGTGGTACCTTCAGGTGTTTGGAAATTGCTCCCAAAGATGAACCAGACTTGTGGACGTCAGTTTTTTTTCTGAGGTCTTGACTGATTTCTTTTGATTTTCCCATGATGTCAAGCAAAGAGGCACTGAGTTTGAAGGTAGGCCTTGTAATACATCCACAGTACACCTCCAATTGACTCAAATTATGCCAATTAGCCTATTAGAAGCTTCTAAAGCCATGGCATCATTTTCTGGAATTTTCCAAGCTGTTTAAAGGCACAGTCAACTTAGTGTATGTAAACTTCTGACCCACTGGAATTGTGGTACAGTGAATTATAAGTGAAATAATCTGTCTGTAAACAATTGTTGGAAAAATTGCTTGTGTCATGTACAAAGTAGATGTCCTAACCGACTTGCCAAAACTAAAGTAATATACAGTTGAAGTCGGAAGTTTACATACACTTAGGTTGGAGTCATTAAAACTCATTTTTCAACCACTAACCCTAACCCTAACCCTAAGACGGTTAGCACGTCTACTTTGTGCACAAGCAATTTTTCCAACAATTGTTTACAGACAGATTATTTCACTTATAATTCACTGTATCACAATTCCAGTGGTTCACTGGAAATGTGATGAAAGAAATAAAAGCTGAAATAAATCATTCTCTCTACTATTATTCTGACATTTCACATTCTTAAAATAAAGTGGTGATCCTAACTGACCTAAAACAGGGCATTTTTCCTAGGATTAAATATCAGGAATTCTGAAAAACTAAGTTTAAATGTATTTGGCTAAGGTGTATGTACACTTCTGACTTCAACTGTATGTTCAGGAAGGAATGACGACTGACATGTTTGTCAAGGTAGCCCCAGCACCACCATACAATATGTTGATAGGTACCGTATCTGTATCGGCTGTGAAGACAATAAAATATAAAAGCCAAGTGTAATATTTGCACATTGTTATATTATTAGAACACAACTTCTACAGTATTATGTGAAGGATGCTTTAATCTACATTGAACTGTTACACTTCAAAGTTATTAAAACCCTTTGTTTACAATATCTACGTAAGTTTAGCAATTGCATTCTTCTCATATTACTCTGTAGGCTACCCAGTATGAGAAGAGTGCCATCCTCCTGCATCTCACATCTGCCTGTAGTTATTGAACTCTGCCTGCTGGACCCATGAGGCAAACTCTGTCATATCCAGGACGGAGTGTCATTCACTCCACTCCTCCTGCCACCTGACTCCACCTGTCTATAACATGTAATACATTACATAGATTGAAGGGACTTCATCACCACTGCAGACTTAAAGAACGGTCTTTATAAGTAAATCAATATGGTGCGGCAGGTAGTTTAGTGGTTAAGAGTGTTGTGCCAGTAACCGAAAGGTCGCTGGTTCTAATCCCCGAGCCAACTAGGTGAAAAATCTGTCGACGTGCCTTTGAGCAAGTCACTTAACCCTAATTGCTCTGGATAAGAGCATCTGCTAAATAATGTAAATATGATATTGACAGCATAAAATGTTTTGTCTTTGTGACATGAACACACTCATCGGTTTTGAGATGGCACATGTATCTACACTCAAGCTGGGCAATGTTTGTGTAATGTCCTCATGTAGCCTACACCTGTTGTAGAAATATTAGTAGTTCTGGGATCTGTCCCCATGGAAAGATTTAACAGTGGACATAAGGAGAAACAAGAAAAAACTAGCCAGTTAAAGAATATTGTGTTGTAGGACAGCTGAGCTGACTCACGACCAGGCATTCAATCGCAGTTGAAACCATTTCCACATGACGTGATGAAACGTTAAACCTAAGTTGCAAGTTACTTTCGTAGGAACAGTGTTGTAGAACGAGAGTCTTATGAAACACATTCCAAACACTGGCTCTTGCTCTCGTCATAACTGATTTGACAGAAAAATATCAGCTTGATAGGATATCCAGCTGCAACATTCACCAAGCTATGCTAGCTAGCTGCTGTCAGCTTGGCTAAACACAAGGTCAGCGCAGGCTTTAGCCTACATATTGAACTGAATTAGCTTTCCTAAGATAACATTTGGAATTGTTTTAAGATGGTCATACGATGGATCAATTAGCTGTTCGATCTGGAATTTTAGTACCCCTTTAATTATTTGATCAAATATTGAATTTGCCCATAGAAACACATTGAATAACACATTCATAAATGGGATAAAATACAGTCCCAAAATAAATCATAAGGAATAAGGTTTTTAAGTGTTTGTCCTATATCTAGAAGCTATAAGAAAGCTCAGCAGTTTTTTGGGACACATATTTAACCCCTTATTTTTGTTGGCACAAAACTACCTCCACGAGTCCCGTGACACTTGTTTAGGATGGCAAACACCTCCAAGGTCAGTCAGCCGACCGGAACCAGCCTCCACAAGATTTATGATGAAAATGGAAACAACATCTCCACTTCGCTGATCGTCAACACTGGGGACCCACAAGGGTGCGTGCTCAGCCCCCTCCTGTACTCCCTGTTCACCCATGACTGCGTGGTCAAGCACGCCTCCAACTCAATCATCAAGTTTGCAGACGACACAACAGTAGTAGGCTTGATTACCAACAATGACGAGACCGCCTACAGGGAGGAGGTGAGGGCTCTGGGAGTGTGGTGCCAGGAAAATTACCTCTCACTCAACATCAACAAAACAAAGGAGATGATCGTGGACTTCAGGAAACAGCAGAGGGTGCACCACCCTATCCACATCGACAGGACCGCAGTGGAGAAGGTGGAAAGCTTCAAGTTCCTTGGCGTACACATCACCGACAAACTGAAATGGTCCACCCACGCAGACAGTGTGGTGAAGAAGGCGCAACAGAGCCTCTTCAACCTCAGGAGGCTGAAGAAATTTAGCTTGGCACCTAAAACCCTCACAAACTTTTACAGATGCACAATTGAGAGCATCCTTTTGGCTGTATCACCGCCTGGTACGGCAACTGCAATGCCCGCAACCGCAGGGCTCTCCAGAGAGTGGTGCGGTCTGCCGAACGCATTATCGGGGGCAAATTACCCGCCCTCCAAGACACCTTGTTAAGGACACACCTCAAAAATGTTCACCCCACCATCTGAGCGCATGTGAGCTGATATAAGACAGTGTCAGTGTGCCAGTTTTTACATGACGGAATGGCAAACTAATTTGTGTTTGACACTAGCGCCATCTTAACGCCAGCCGAAAATAGAGGCCATTAGCTGGCAACATTGATATTGTGGCGATTGTAACTAATGCCAGCCATAATTAGCCATATAGGCTATAAAGCATTGGCTACAGGTTACACAATTTACAGCTCTCATTTTCTCCCCATGATAACCGTCAAGGGGGGTAAATAACAGTGGTTTCCTTTAAAAAGGGAGAGTTTGAGCTTTACAAAAATGACAGAAGTGTTACTGTACTCGTAATATTCAACAAGTATAATTAGTTTTTCCCATAGGAAAAAAGCAACTGCAATTCGCATTTATGGACCGCGGCGCGAGAGCGGCAACACAGATGAATGAATAACAGCGCACATGGGAAAATTAAATGCCCATTAGTCCCATTGTCACATTTTCATAGACTAAAATGAAAAGTAATTAGTAATAGTTATCGTTTTTTCCAGGGCGTCTCGTTATTGTCATAGTTTTAGTCAGGAAAATTAAGTTGTTGACGAGTATTTTTCGTCATAGTTATTGTTGACGAAATTAACACTGCTGCACTCTTAGCTTCTTATTCTTTAATTTTTTGTTGTTGCAAATTACCAAAGCACGTGGGGTGTTTGGTAAAGGAATGGAGCGCGAGTGGCCTGATTTTGTCTCTGTGCTCCCTGCCATGCGGCAAACAAATTAAGTAATAAGGTGCACTGTCCTGGGGCTTCACGGGGCTTGCCGGGAAATCTGGCACGGTTTAATTACTTACATTCATTATCCCGTACAATTTTGTTGAAATTATGCAACCACCGAGAACAAAATACAACATTAACATTTGTGACTCCCCATAACAAATAGCCGGCAATAAATAAGCAAGAGTTGAAGTAAATGCCTTGGTACAAGAGGCCTGGAATTAATTTAGGCTAATATCGATGTCAAGTCAAGGGGAATGGAACCTCAGAGCAGAATTGGCAGTGAACACTGCTGGGCTGTTTGAGAGGAGATGTCACTTTGGGAAAAACAACCCAGAGGACTTATCTAAGACAGTGTGCTCCCTTATTAATAATGAATACTGGCAGCACCCTGGTAATGCAATTTCATCTTTGAGGACTGTAACCACCACAGAACTGTCAAATCAATAGCAGTGGCGTGTATTTAAGGATAGCCAGGCTTGAACAAAATGTTTATCTTTTTTTTTGGTTTAATAATAATAATAATAATAATAATAATAATCATGTATATTTTGTCTCTCTGTGGTTCATAAGTTTCCTTCAATTTGCAAGTGGCTGAATCTAACTCACCGGAGAAAGCATCCAAGCGAGCGAAACAACACCTCAGTATGTGTAGCCTATATATCTCATGCTGTCTGACCAAAAATAATATGACATTGTTGCTGCTCGTAGCATTGAATTCAATAGCAAGGGCATTTGGCATCAATGATAAAACAATTATAAAATAATAATCAATTAGTGTTGACCTAAAGTGAGTGAGCTCTACCGACAGAGCTTATAGCTCAACCATGAATGGTCCTGCACCGAATAAAAAGAGTCAAGGAAAGCCAGTTTGGATTTGGCTTCACACCAACAACATCACATCAAAGCAAAAAGTAATTGACAGAAAAAAAGTTGCGTCATTGTCCTGAGAAGGATGGAAGGTCAATATGTACAGTGGGGAAAAAAAGTATTTAGTCAGCCACCAATTGTACAAGTTCTCAAACTTAAAAAGATGAGAGGCCTGTAATTTTCATCATAGGTACACGTCAACTATGACAGACAAATTGAGAAAAAATAAAATCACATTGTAGGATTTTTTATGAATTTATTTGCAAATTATGGTGGAAAATAAGTATTTGGTCACCTACAAACAAGCAAGATTTCTGGCTCTCACAGACCTGTAACTTCTTCTTTAAGAGGCTCCTCTGTCCTCCACTCGTTACCTGTATTAATGGCACCTGTTTGAACTTGTTATCAGTATAAAAGACACCTGTCCACAACCTCAAACAGTCACACTCCAAACTCCACTATGGCCAAGACCAAAGAGCTGTCAAAGGACACCAGAAACAAAATTGTAGACCTGCACCAGGCTGGGAAGACTGAATCCGCAATAGGTAAGCAGCTTGGTTTGAAGAAATCAACTGTGGGAGCAATTATTAGGAAATGGAAGACATACAAGACCACTCATAATCTCCCTCGATCTGGGGCTCCACGCAAGATCTCACCCCGTGGGGTCAAAATGATCACAAGAACGGTGAGCAAAAATCCCAGAACCACATGGGGGGACCTAGTGAATGACCTGCAGAGAGCTGGGACCAGAGTAACAAAGCCTACCATCAGTAACACACTACACCGCCAGGGACTCAAATCCTGCAGTGCCAGACGTGTCCCCCTGCTTAAGACAGTACATGTCCAGGCCCGTCTGAAGTTTGCTAGAGTGCATTTGGATGATCCAGAAGAGGATTGGGAGAATGTCATATGGTCAGATGAAACCAAAATTGAACTTTTTGGTAAAAACTCAACTCGTCGTGTTTGGAGAACAAAGAATGCTGAGTTGCAACTAAAGAACACCATACCTACTGTGAAGCATGGGGGTGGAAACATCATGCTTTGGGGCTGTTTTTCTGCAAAGGGACCAGGACGACTGATCCGTGTAAAGGAAAGAATGAATGGGGCCATGTATCGTGAGATTTTTAGTGAAAACCTCCTTCCATCAGCAAGGGCATTGAAGCTGAAACGTGGCTGGGTCTTTCATCATGACAATGATCCCAAACACACCGCCTGGGCAACGAAGGAGTGGCTTCGTAAGAAGCATTTCAAGGTCCTGGAGTGGCCTAGCCAGTCTCCAGATCTCAAACCCATAGAAAATCTTTGGAGGGAGTTGAAAGTCCGTGTTGCCCAGCGACAGCCCCAAAACATCACTGCTCTAGAGGAGATCTGCATGGAGGAATGGGCCAAAATATAATAATAATATGCCATTTAGCAGACACTTTTATCCAAAGCGACTTACAGTCATACATTTATTTATTTTAATTTTTTTTGTGTATGGGTGGTCACGGGGATCGAACCCACTACCTTGGCGTTACAAGCGCCGTGCTCTACCATCTGAGCTACATAGGACCACAACAGTGTGTGAAAACCTTGTGAAGACTTACAGAAAAAGTTTGACCTGTGTCATTGCCAACAAAGGGTATATAACAAAGTATTGAGAAACTTTTGTTATTGACCAAATACTTATTTTCCACCATAATTTGCAAATAAATTCATAAAAAATCCTACAATGTGATTTTCTAGATTTTTTTTCTCATTTTGTCTGTCATAGTTGACGTATACCTATGATGAAAATTACAGGCCTCTCTCATCTTTTTAAGTGGGAGAACTTGCACAATTGGTGGCTGACTGAATACTTTTTCCCCCACTGTATGTTTAGCTAGTAGGCTAACATTAACTAGCTGGCTGGCTCATTGTTGCCCATGTGAGGGAGACTTGTGGCCTAGTCTAGGACAACAAAAACTAAAAGTGTGTACTGTATGATAGAGTCAGACTATTTTGACAAAATGAAAGAGATGATGGTGGCATTGGTTCCTGGTCAAGTAGGGTGAGTCAACATGTTTTTTCTACTTGCACACACACAACACACACACACACACACACACACACATCAGTACCATGGACAGCCACATGATATTAGCTTACGTTGATTGGACTAAATTGTTTTTGTTATTTTTAAGTTGTCACTTTATTAGACTAAACATTAGGCTATAGTGGATTTGATGATGTTGAAAGTTCAACTTCAAATGGTGCTGGAATAGCGGAGGCGCAGCTCCTGTTTTCTTTGCGACTTACGGTAACTCTCTGTGGTTCGAAATGAATTGTTGTTTAGTAGTCCAAAAATGTCAGAAACATTAACTTGCTTGACCATGCATGCTGTAGATTATGTAACTTTTTGTTACATGCAATTTGCTTTGTGGACAGATGTTGCTCTCCGGTTTTGTGATGAAGCAAACATATGGCTGAATTTATTCAGCTACTGTGTGAATGTATCACAGTGGCATATGAACTAACAGGTTATAGAGCAAACAACGCAATTATCACAACACATAGGTTGCAATATGGCTTTTTTCCTGGATTGGCTTCCCCAGTGATTTTACTCACACACTGCTACTGCTCATTAGCCCACCCTGCAAAGGACAAATTCATGCTGCTAATAAGCTATTCTCAACATCCCGTCTTTGAAATGTTATGGTTAATTTTCTCACTGTTACCTGATAATTACTCACGCAGAATGTCACCATATGAAGGTATTCATTTTGAAATTTGCACAGAAAAATAATTTGGGTGCAAATGCAACTCATGGCTTGTATATATTTATTAGGTTACTCATTTTTAATCCACAGGTGGTCACCTTATTTGACAAAAATAGACTGGCCTGCCCTACACCACAGAAGGTCCTTCACCATAGAAATGTAATTACTGTGTGATGCATATTTAAATACATAATTTAGAATGTTCAATCAATGAGCATTATAGTCTGAGTTCCTATTCACATCATGAAGAAATAGTCCCCTAAACCATGCCCACCTTGGGGGAAGTCAACTGCCAATCACCATCTGGGCCATTCAACAGCCTAGATTTACGTAGTTATTACTTCTAAACAAAAAAACTGTTTTGGGTTCTCCTAGGCTTACAATGTAGGCTTACAATGTTGTTTTGATTATTGCTAGAACAGTTGCTACAATTATATTTGGTTTTGATCGTTGCAAAATACCTATTTTGGATGCAGCAGTTGTTAGCGAGAATGCTAATGCTCATTGACATAGACTGGTAGCAAAGCTAGCCAAAGATAATTTTACTGGTTGAAGTGACTTCAAATCAAATCAAATGTTATTGGTCACATACACGTGTTTAGCAGATGTTATTGCGGCTGTAGCGAAATGCTTCTGCTTCTAGCTCTGACAGTACAGTAATATCTAACAAGTAAAATCTAACAATTTCACAAGATATACCCAATACATACAAATCTAAGTATTTGTGAACAGGAAATACTTAGACACAGAAACGCATACAAAGCTCTCCCTCGCCCTCCATTTGGCAAATCTGACCATAACTCTATCCTCCTGATTCCTGCTTATAAGCAAAAACTAAAGCAGGATGCACCAGTGACTCGGTTAAAAAGGTAGTGGTGAGATGACACAGATGCTAAGCTACAGGACTGTTTTGCTAGCACAGACTGGAATATGTTCTGGGATTCTTCCGATACCATTGAGGAGTGCACCACATCAGTCACTGGCTCCATCAATAAGTGCATCGATGATGTCGTCCCCACAGTGACCGTACGTACATACCCCAACCAGAAGCCATGGATTACAGGCAACATCCGCACTGAGCTAAAGGGTAGAGCTGCCACTTTCAAGGAGCGGGACTCTAACCCGGATGCTTATAAGAAATCCTGCTATGCCCTCCGACGAACCATCAAACAGGCAAGGAGTCAATACAGCGGCTCTGACGCTCGTCGGATGTGGCAGGGCTTGAAAACTATTACAGACTTCAAAGGAAAGCACAGCTGCGAGCTGCCCAGTGACACAAGACTTCCAGACAAGCTAAACCACTTCTATGCTCGCTTCGAGGCAAGCAACACTGAAGCATGCATGAGAGCACCAGCTGTTCCGGATGACAATGTGATAACGCTCTCCGTAGCCGAAGTGAGTAAGACTTTTAAGCAGGTCAACATTCACAAGGCCGCAGGGCCAGACGGATTACCAGGACGTGTACTCCGAGCATGTGCTGACCAACTGGCAAGTGTCTTCACTGACATTTTCAACATGTCCCTGACTGAGTCTGTAATACCAACATGTTTCAAGCAGACCACCATAGTCCCCATGCCCAAGGACACTAAGATAACCTGTCTAAATGACTACCGACCCGTAGCACTGACGTCTGTAGCCCTGAAGTGCTTCGAAAGGCTGGTCATGGCTCACATCAACACCATTATGCCAGAAACCCTAGACACACTCCAATTTGCATACCGCCCCAACAGATCTACAGATGATGCAATCTCTATTGCACTCCACACTGCCCTTTCCCACCTGGACAAGAGGAACACCTACGTGAGAATGCTATTCATTGACTACAGCTCAGCATTCAACACCATACTGCCCTCAATGCTCATCACTAAGCTAAGGATCCTGGGACTAAACACCTCCCTCTGCAACTGGATCCTGGACTTCCTGACGGGCCGACCCCAGGTGGTAAGGGTAGGTAACAACACATCTGCCACACTGATCCTCAAAACTGGGGCTCCTCAGGGGTGCGTGCTCAGTCCCCTCCTGTACTCCCTGTTCACCCATGACTGCATGGCCAGGCACGACTCCAAAACCACCATTAAGTTTGCCAAAGACACAACAGTGGTAGGCCTGATCACCGACAACAATGAGACAGCCTATAGGGAGGAGGTCAGAGACCTGGCCGTGTGGTGCCAGGATAACAACCTCTCCATCAACGTGACCAAGACAAAGGAGATGATTGTGGAATACAGGAACAAAATGAGGACTGAGCACGCCCCCATTCTCATCGACGGTGCTGTAGTGAAACAGGTTGAGAGCTTAAAGTTCCTTGGTGTCCATATCACCAACGAACTATCATGGTCAAAACACACCAAGACAGTCGTGAAGAGAGCACGACAAAGCCTATTCCCCCTCAGGAGACTGAAAAGATTTGGCATGGGTCCTCAGATCCTCAAAAAATTATACAGCTGCACCATCGAGAGCATCCTGACTGGTTACATCACCGCCTGGTATGGCAACTGCTCGGCCTCCGACCGCAAGGCACTACAAAGGGTAGTGCATACGGCCCAGTACATCACTGGGGCCAAGCTTCCTGCCATCCAGGACCTCTATACCAGGCGGTGTCAGAGGAAGGCCCTCAAAATTGTCAAAGACTCCAGCCACCCTAGTCATAGACTGTTCTCTCTGCTACCGCATGGCAAGCGGTACCGGAGTGCCAAGTCTAGGTCCAAAAGACTTCTCAACAGCTTCTACCCCCAAGCCATAAGACTCCTGAACAGCTAATCATGGCTACCCAGACTATTTGCACTGCCCCCCCCACCCCATCGTTTTATGCTGCTGCTACTCTGTTAATTATTTATGCATAGTCACTTTAACTCTACCCACATGTACATATTACTTCAACTACCTCAACTAGCCGGTGCCCCCGCACATTGACTCTGCACCCGTAACCCCCTGTATATATAGCCTTCCTACTGTTATTTTAATTTACTTCTGCTCTTTTTTTCTCAACACTTTTTTGTTGTTGTTTTGTTTTACTTTTTTATTAAAAAATAAATGCACTGTTGGTTAAGGGTTTTAAGTAAGCTTTTCACTGTAATGTCTGCACCTGTTGTATTCGGCGCATGTGGCCAATAAAATTTGATTTGATTTGAAGTAAGGAATGAATTAAGAATATATACATATACAGCTACACAAATAAATAACTCTAAAACTAAAAACGAATAATGGCAGCAAATTGGTCAGTTGGATATGTCCAAGTGCTTTTGAGCATCTGAATTCTTCCACCAGCAATGAAAAGGTCTTCAAATAAATATCAGATACATTAGCCGAGATGGGAATCCATTAAAACAGTGCAAGGAAGAAATTACGTCCACAACAAAAAAAGTGGATCAGACCGCAAAACACACCGTTGGTACGACACCATCGACGCTGTGCTTGGCATCAGACCAGTGATGGCTGGTCGGGGGATGCTTAATTCGACATTACCGAAAGTGATAATTGAAGCCATGATGACGCTGAGCACCGATAAAAAGTACTGTTTTTATTCTACCAATGTAGCTAGCTAAGCTGCTAACGTTAGCCATCAAGCTAACGAAGTTACTCCCAGATGAGATTTCCAATGGAGCTCTCTTTGTCTGGAGAGGTAAATGAACGGTTCCAGCACTGTAGAAGCAGTATCTACTACGTTTTGTTTCTGGACAAACTGGATCACTCAGAGTTCCAATGCGGCAATTGTTTGCTTGCGGAGGATTATAGGCTTGAGGTGGCTTCCTTGATCACGCAGGTAGCCAGCTTACGTAAGAAACTGGGGAAAACGCAGAGTGGAATGTTTACCTTTTCTACTCTGGTGGCTGGACGGCGTTCGCGCATGTTGGATTCATCTCCGTCTTGTCGTTTGTCGTTATACGTCTGGCCGGTGTTGCCCAGAGTTTGTTCACCAGAGGAGTCATCTCCTGCCTCTCCTCCCCATCTGATAGCGGAGTCGAAGGAGCATAGCAAGAGGAGCATGGCAATCGATGATGGTCAAATTTCACGAGCCGTGGAAGCTGAAGACAGTGGCCTCCCGCAAAGCAGCCTGCACTCCCAACGAGAGGTTTCAGAATGGGTGGCAAGGAATAAGTTGGTCCTAAATATTTCAAAAACTAAAATCATTTGGGACAAATCATTCTCTAAACCCTTAGACTCAACTCAATCTTGTAATAAATAATGTGGAAATTGAGCAAGTTGAGGTGACTAAACTGCTTGGAGTAACCCTGGATTGTAAACTGTCATGGTCAAAACAAATTGATACAACAGTAGCTAAGATGGGGAGAAGTCTGTCCATAATAAAGCTCTGCTCTACCTTCTTAACAGCACTATCAACAAGGCAGGTCCTACAGGCTCTAGTTTTGTCTCACCTGGACTACTGTTCAGTCGTGTGGTCAGGTGCCACAAAGAGGGATTTAGGAAAATTTCAATTTGTCAATGCGTCAGTGTAATGCGGTAGGACGAAGTCAGGCGCAGGACACAGAGCTGATCGAAAAACGTACTTTACTCGTAGGTATCTCAATGAACATACCTCCACGCAGGGAGGAACAAACCCGCTCACATACGACAACCAAAACATGGACAAACACGCACAACACACAGTGTGAGCCAGAGGCTTAAATAGGGAAGACATAATTACATGATGGGAAACAGGTGAGACCAATAGAGACAAAACAAGTAGAACATAGAAACATGGATCGGTAGCAGCTAGTACTCCGGTGACGACGAACGCCGAAGCCTGCCCGAGCAAGGAGGAGGGGCAGCCTCGGATGAATTCGTGACATTAGGGCGAATCGGATGACTACGCTGGAAATCCCTCAACATGGAGGGATCGAGGATGTCCCTCCTAGGGACCCAGCACCATTCCTCCGGACCGTACCTCTCCCACTCCACGAGATACTGCAGGCCCCCCACCCGACGCCTAGAATCCAAGATGGAACGGACCGAGCACGCCGGTGCCCCCTCAATGTCCAGTGGGGGAACCACTCATCCGAGTGCCGAAACCACTCATCCACCACAGGAGCCTCGATCTGGTACGTAACGCCTGCTCGATGTCCGCGTCAACCTCCCACACCACCGATGCCACCAGACACGATGCCAGAAGTATGGGAGTGGGCTCAATGGACCTCTCCTCTGTGTCATACTGTTGGGACAGGGCGTCTGCCTTAGCGTTCTGGGAACCTGGTCTGTAAGTAAGAGTAAACAAAAAACGAGTGAAGAACATGACACACCTTGCCTGGCGAGGGTTCAATCTCCTCGCAGCCCGGATGTACTCCATATTGCGATGGTCAGTCAAAATGAGAAAAGGGTGTTTAGCCCCCTCAAGCCAATGCCTCCACACTTTCAGAGCTTGAACCACAGCTAACAGCTCCCGGTCCCCCACATCATAGTTGCGCTCCGCCGGACTGAGCTTCTTAGAAAAGAAAGCACAGGGGCGGAGTTTTGGTGGTGTGCCCGAGTGCTGAAATAGTACAGCTCCTATCCCAGCCTCGGACGCGTCCACCTCTACCTGGAATGCTAAGGAGGGATCCGGATGAGCCAGCACTGGAGCCGAGGTAAACAGGTCCTTCAGATGACAAAAAGCCCTGTTTGCCTCAGCTGACCACTGCAGTCGCACCGGTCCCCCCTTCAGCAAGGAGGTAATGGGGGCCGCTACCTGACCAAAGCCCCGGATCAACCTCAGGTTGTAGTTGGCAAAACCCAAGAATCGCTGCAACCTCCTTCACCGTGGTTGGAGTCGGCCAATTACGCACGGCCAAAATGCGGTCAATCTCCATCTCCACACCTGTTGCGAACAGGCGGTGCCCTAGGAAGGAGATGGACTCTTGGAAGAACAGACATTTCTCCGCCTTCACATACAGGTCACGCTCCAACAGTCGACCAAGCACCTGACGCACCAGAGACTCATGCGCGGCCCGTGTAGTGGATTATGAGGATGACATCAATATACACCACTACACCCTGTCCGTGCAGGTCCCTGAAAATCTCATCAACAAATGATTGGAAGACTGATGGAGCATTCATCAACCCGTATGGCATGATGAGGTACACATAGTGCCCAGTGGTGGTACTGAATGCTGTCTTCCACTCATCTCCCTCCCGGATACGCACCAGGTTGTATGCGCTCCTTAGATCCAATTAAGTGAAGAAGCGCGCCCCGTGCAATGACTCCGTCATACTAGCAATCAGAGGTAGTGGATAGCTGTACTTCACAGTGATCTGATTAAGACCACGGTAGTCAATGCACGGGCGTAAGCCACCATCCTTCTTCTTCACAAAAAAGAAACTTGAGGAGACAGGGGAAGTGGAAGGCCGAATGTATCCCTGCCTCAGAGATTCGGTGACATATGTTTCCATAGCCAACCGTCTCCTCCTTAGAGGATAAACGTGACTCCGGGAAAGTGCAGCGCCTACCTGGAGGTTTATCGCACAATCTCCCTGTTGATGGGGTGCTAATTGAGTCGCCTTCTTTTTACAGAAGGCAAGAGCCAAATCGGCATATTCAGGCGGAATGTGCATGGTGGAAACATGGTTTGGACTTTCCACCGTAGTTGCCCCTACGGAAACACCTACACAACTCCCCGAGCACTGACTTGACCATCCCTTGAGAGCCCTCTGTTTCCATGAAATAGTGGGGTCATGAGAGGTTAACCAGGGAAGCCCCAACACCACTGGGAATACAGGAGAATCAATCAGATAGAGACTTCATCCAGAGTGGAGCTGTGACCTCCCTAATCAGACCCTAAAGGGCGAATATCTAGGGCATGTATAGGGAAGGGCAAATCAACTGGCACAATAGGAATCCCTAAACTAAGGGTAAACCGACGATCAATAAAGTTCCCAGCTGCGCCTGAATCTACTAGCGCCTTATACTGGGAATGAGGAGAAAACTCTGGAAATACAACATCTATACACATATGCGCAACAGGGAGCTCTGGGTGAGTCGGGTGCCTACTCACCTGAAACGGTCCACCAGTGCTCTGCCTACTGCCTCGACTCCTTAAAGACCCTCCCCAGCACCGACCAGCAGTGTGTCCTCTGCGGCCACAGTTGGTGCAGGGGACGGCCCCTCTACCGGTCTCCCTAAGAGCAGCACCTCCGAGCTCCATTGGGGTAGGGTCGGAGGTACTGGGGGATGGAATGGACGGCCCCTGATCCGGACGTCCACTGGTGGCCAACAGGTTATCCAGCCTGATTGACATATCCACCAGTTGGTCCAGGTTAAGGTTGGTGTCCCTGCAGGCCAGTTCCCGACGAACGTCCTCCCTTAGGCTGCATCGGTAGTGGTCGATAAGGGCCCTCTCATTCCATTCTGCACTGGCAGCCAGAGTCATAAAGTCCAGTGCAAAATCCTGTGCGCTCCTCTTCCCCTGTCTGAGGTGGAATAGACGCTCACCCGCCGCTCTCCCCTCCGGTAGATGATCGAATACCGCCCGAAAGCGGCGGGTAAACTCCTCATAACGTACAGATGCTGCATTTATTCCTCCCCACTCGGCGTTGGCCCACTCAAGCGCTTTTCCGGACAGACAGGAGATGAGGGCGGACACGCTCTCGTATCCCGAGGGAGCCGGTGGATAGTTGCCAGGTATAGCTCTACCTGGAGCGGGAAACCCTGACACCCGGCAGCTGTACCGTCGTATGCCCTCGGGAGCGAGAGCCAAATCCCACTGGACCCAGGTGGTGAAACAGTGGACAGCGTTGTAGGTGGTGGTGTAGTTGGAGGAGGTATAGGAAAACCTCCTCTCTCCCATCGCTCCATAGTATTCACCACGCGTTCCATTGCGGTGCCGAGAGCCTGGATCATGGTCGCTTGTTGTTGTCCTCCATCGATCCGGCTGGCATGGCTGTACCTGCTGACTCCATATTTGGTGTGTGTTTCTGTCAAGGCGTCAGTGTAATTCGGTAGGACGAAGTCAGGCGCAGGACACAGAGCTGATCGAAAAACTTACTTTACTCGTAGGTATCTCAATGAACATACCTCCACGCAGGGAGGAACAAACATGCTCTCATACGACAACCAAAACATGGACAAACACGCACAACACACAGTGTGAGCCAGAGGGTTAAATAGGGAAGACATAATTACATGATGGGAAACAGGTGAGACCAATACAGACAAAACAAATAGAACATAGAAACATGGATCGGTAGCAGCTAGAACGCCGAAGCCTGCCCGAGCAAGGAGGAGGGGCAGCCTCGGCTGAATTTGTGACACAATTGGCTCAGAACAGGGCAGCATGGCTGGCCCTTGGATGTACACAGAGAGCAAACATTATTAATATGCATGTCAATCTCTCCTGGATCAAAGTAGAGGATAGATTGACTTCATCACTACTTGTATTTTGTATTTGTGAGAGGTATTGACATGTTGAAAGCACCGAGCATTCTGTTTAAACGACTAGCACACAGCTCAGACACCCATGCATACCCCACAAGACATGCCACCAGAGGTCTCTTCACAGTCCCCAAGTCCAGAACCGACTATGGGAGGCGCACAGTACTACATGGAACTCTATTCCACATCAGATAACTGATGCAAGCAGTAGAATAAAAAATACACCCTATGGAACAGCAGGAACTGTGAAGCAACACAAACATAGGCACAGACACATGCATACACACATGATAACATACGGACTATACACACATGTACACATGGATTTTGTGTTGTAGATATGTGGTAGTGGAGTAGGGGCCTGAGGGCACACACTTAGTGTTTTGTGAATTCTGTAATCAAATCAAATCAAATGTTATTGGTCACATACACATGTTTAGCAGATGTTATTGCGGGTGTAGCGAAATGCTTGTGTTTCTAGCTCCAAAAGTGCAGTAATATCTAACAATTCAACAATACACATAATACATACAATCTAAAAGTAAAATAATGGAATTAAGAAATATATAAATAAATGAATGTATTGTAATGTTTTAAAAATTGTATAAATGCCTTAATTTTGCCGAATCCCAGGAAAAGTAGCTGCTGCCTTGGCTAATGGGGATCCATAGTAAATACAATTACAAATATCTTCAGCATAGCTGTAGCGTGTGAGTGAGCACTACGTGGGACGTGAACCAGGTCGATAGCTTCTCATATAAACATCCATGGAAGGCCGACGCCGTAGACTTAGCTGCATTTTTGAAAATAGCTAGAGTGTCCGACTTTACATTATACAAACAAACTCACTAATAATGTCCAGAGGACATTCCTGAACCTACAGACTCAGAGGAAGCTGCATGCTCGAATGGTGAAGCCACAACCAGAGCCCTGCACCCCCAGACACCAAGGGTCTATCGACACAGTCAATGCTCCTGCAACCGCTGAGCCCTGCACCCTGAGATGCCAAGGGTCCATTCTCGGTTGGTAAACAGTTCAATGTCAATTGATTGTCATGTTCACTTGTTTAGCCCTAATCACACAATTTAGCTGTCTCCAACAGGGGTGGGCAATCTCATCCACAGAGGGCTTTTGTCATGGCAGGGTTATGTTCCTAAACATTATTCAAGGAGACCGTATGGATCTAGGAATTTAACTGTCACGCTGATTAAATTAATCATATTTGCTGTATCTGGTTAGTCCCACACTGGCCTTTGCTGGATAAGATGAAATACATTTTATGAGACAATGCATGGTTGTAGAACAAAACTGCACTCACACTGGCTGCCCTCAAGTTTGCTATGGAGTCTGTATATCATTCCTGTACTGTACATCTCATTACTTCTGCCTATATATTTTCCCAGGGAAGAGAAACCCCACTGTGAGCACAACCAGTGAATACCTGAACTTCATAAGGGAGACTGAGGCCTCATACCTGGAGACACTTGAGGCCGAGCATCAGCAGCAGGATCAGCACTTCAATCAGCTGCGTGAAGATGAGGCAGCAGACAGAGCAGCTGATAATGGCCCAGACCGCCTTGTTTAATAACAGCTTCATAGCTGTATTTGCAGCTTGCTTGATCATACGTTGTGTATTTCTCCATCTCTTTTAATGTCTCCTCTATTCTGTTTAGTCTCCGTTGCGTCCCAAGAACAAAAATGAAAAGGACGGCACAAAATAGCCACCTGGTGGTAACTCCACCAGCACGTCTCCCTCCTCCATACTTAAAAATGCCAGTCACTGAGGATCACAAAAATATCGCTGTTGAATTGCGTCTTAAAACCGTTGCTGTCTTAAAACCGTCACTAGCAGATTTTCCCGCAAATTAAGCATAGTTCTGTTTCCAGTTCCACTGAAAATGGAAAACAACCTATAACCAACAAGGCTAGTTTGTGCTAGTTCTGGCACAGCACGGCGTGGTTCCTCTAGTGGAATTGCGGTATTAGATAGGTATTTACAAGGACACAAGAGCCATAGCGCTGCAAACATATTAGTCATGTATGGACAATGCTGTTTCATTATTGAAGAAAAAACACAGTTTCCTAAATAATCATCATAATCTAACAATATTGATATTTAACTATCATTGCATTAGCCTATCATCATAGCTATTTCTATAGCCTAATATTTTCTCTGTAAGGGCCTACTGATAACCAATTCCCCTGTGGTGGTTCTACTGTGCAGACTCAGGCCTTGCATGTGCGTGCTGTCTATCCTCCTGAATACTCCTCATGCATAACTCAGCTCGGTGACATCAAGCAAATCACCGTTAATGAATTAGCTTAATGGACACAGCAATCGGTTAGCGCGTGCACTGTTTCCTCCCATTAATCATTAATATTTTGTTGGGTGCATGCGTTCGTTAATCAGGGAAAAGCGCCAGTAAAGGAAACATTTTTTAAAGCAGGAAGCTTAGGGCTACAAAGTTTATTCAGAGATATGTCATGTGCTCTGGCAAATATTTAAACAACAGTTAATCGTTTGTGGGACAAAGTATGCCTACTATTGTCCAGGCCCTATTGTTGACTACATGTTGGAGATCACTGATGTCACCATTATGAAACTGTTGTTTTAGATTTATGTAGCATATCTATATTTGGATGACAGTGTATAAACCATCTTAGTGATGTTGACTTGAGTTGAATTGAATTTATTTTGGGTAACAGACATATACAACAAAATGTACAACAAGGACCCAGAGGATATCACTTGAAAGTATTAACTAAAACGCTTGTTTCCAAAGTGGTCCTCGATGGTAAAAACAATAACACATATAATGGCAAGACAAAATGACAAACAACCATAAATAAATTCCTTTATATTGACATCCTAAAAAGTGGCAGTATTCACTGCACTTTTCCGTAACCTTAAAAATTGACCATATTAATTTCACATTAAAACAATCTATTCATTGCACAGCATACCTATCATTCAAATAAATACACCTGACCAGCAGTAGGGTGCACAAGGGGCAGTGGAGTGGTTTCTCTTACTTAGACAACCTTGTTTAAATGAAAACCTTTGCCTGCTTTTTAAAGCTATTTCTACTTTTTCTTTGCTTGATCTCTAAGGGAAGGCTATTCCATAGACAAATGCCTGTATAGAAAAACGTGCTCCTCGCAATACTGTTTACTCTTGGGATTTTACAAGACATAACACTAGCTCTGGTATTGTAACTGTGTTGGTTATAGACCATATAAATGTGTTTTTTCATATAACCTGGAGCACAATCATTTAAGTCAAACATATGATTACGTTTAAGTTGGTCCCCTTTGGACTGCAAAGGCAACAAGTGCACCTCCCGGAACTCCTGTACCCCTATGTGGGTCCTAGGGGGGACATTCAGCATATACCTGATAACGTTCTTTTGCATGACCTGCATTCTCTTTTTCAGCTTTTTTGATAGCCCACTATAACAAGCAGAGCAGGCAAAATCAAAATGACACTGAATCAAGTTTGAGACAAGAAGTTTCTTAACTTTGATGTTAAAATATCAAGTTATGATATAAAAATGTTTTAGAAAGAATTTTCGCAGCAATCAGGTCTCCAGAAAGGGATTGATCTAGGGACACACCAAGATAAGTTACACTTGTTTTAGATTCAATCTACTTGCCTGCACAGTTGACCTTTATCTTGTCAGCCCTAAGCAATCTACTTTTTTGTTCCAAACAAAGTCGATTCAGTTATTCCCAAATGTAGCGACAATTTGTTGTCAGTCAACCAATCTCTAACAAAATGCAATTCCTTACACTATGTAAACTATATCCTTCCCTGATACCAGTGTGGCTGAGTCATCAGCATAAAGCACAAGTTTGCACTTTACTGTATCTGGCATATCATTAACGTATATAAGAAATAAGAGAGGCCCTAAAATGTATCCCTGCTGTACTCCACAGGATATTTCTTTGGCCTCTGACAGAACATCACCAACATTACATACTTGTGTTCTGTTGGTCAGATAAGACCTAAACCAATTTTGTGTTACATCATTTAGACACATGCATTTCAGTTTCATCAGGAGAATATCATGGTGCACAGTGTCAAAAGCGTTCTGCAAGTCTAACCGGAATAGTTCCCCTTCTCACTTTCTTGCTTGATGTGGTCAAAAAGGTGGATCAGGCAAGTATCAGTGGTTGAGCTGTTCTAAAGCCAGATTGGTGTTCATAAAGAAGTTTGTGCTCAAGAAGGTATCCCTCAAGTTGACTAAAAACAAATCTCTCAACTACTTTGGATAAGGTGCTGAGAATCGACACAGGCCTGTAGTTTCCTACATTTGTTTTACTACTCTTCTTGTGGAGCGGAACCACCCGGGCTGTTTTGAGATCATTGGGAACTGTACCACTACTAATAAAAAGGTTTACAATATGCTTTATCATTTTAGCAGTGACACAAACACTATCCTTTATGACACTTGCCGGAAGGTTATCCAGCCCAGTTGCTTTGTTTGTGCTCATTAAGCATAGTAGATTGGAAACTTTGTCCTCTGTTACCATGCACAGCTCAAACAAATCATTTGTGATACCTTTGCTATGGTTGTCACACCCTGGCCTATAGAACTCTAGCTAGTTTGGTCAGGGTGTGAATTTCTAGGTTTGTATTTCTATGTTTGGCCGGGTGTGGTTCCCAATCAGAGGCAGCGGTCGCTCGTTGTCTCTAATTGGGGATCATATTTAGGCAGCCAGTTTTCCTGCCTGTGTTGTGGTTTTGGTTGTGTTCCTGTTTTAGGCTTGTGTGTTAGCCTTTGGACCGTCACGGTTAAGTTTTGTTATTTTGGTTACTGCTCCTCGCACCAAGTCAGTGGTGCGCGTCGCCAGTCCGGCCCGGCCAGTTCCTGCTCCTCGCACCAAGCCAGTGGTGCGCGTCGCCAGTCCGGCCCGGCCTGTTCCTGCTCCTCGCACCAAGCCAGCGGTGCGCGTCGCCAGTCCGGCCCGGCCTGTTCCTGCTCATCGCACCAAGCCAGTGGGGCGCGTCGCCTGTCCGGCATGGCCCATGCCCGTTCCACCGGTGCCTGGTCCGGCACCGATCAGCGGCTCCACTCCGGAGCCAGAGCAATCCGCTCCACCGGTGCCTGATCCAGCTCCGGTCAGCGGCTCCACGCTGGAGCCAGAGCAGTCCACTCCACCGGTGCCCAGTCCAGCTCCGGTCAGTGGCTCCACTACGGAGCCGGAGCCGCCACCGGGGCTGGAAGCCCACCCGGACCCTCCCCTATTCAGTCAGGTTTGTGTGGTCAGAGTCCACACCTTTGGGGGGGGGGGGTACTGTCACGCCCTGGCCTATAGAACTCTAGCTAGTTTGGTCAGGGTGAATTTCTAGGTTTGTATTTCTATGTTTGGCCGGGTGTGGTTCCCAATCAGAGGCAGCGGTCGCTCGTTGTCTCTGATTGGGGATCATACTTAGGCAGCCAATTTTCCTGCCTGTGTTGTGGGTTTTTGTTGTGGTCCTGTTGTAGGCTTGTGTGTTAGCCTTTGGACCGTCACAGTTACATTTTGTTATTTTGGTTACTGTGTCGTGTGTTTATTCTTTAATAAACATGTACGCCTTTCACGCTGCACCTTGGTCCGTCCCGTTCCTTAACATATGCATAAAACATCATCAATATCCAGGCCAATACTACAGGATTTTACTTTACGGGGAGTTTTTGAGCCAATGTCCTTTAATATTTTCCACAGTTTACGAGGCTGATGTAAATTGTCATTAACAGCGTCTATGTAATATTGGGATTTGGCCTTATCCATTTTGTATCTTGCCTGGTTTCTACAGTTAATATAAACATCATAATCGCGTTGTAATTTGTCCTTCTGAATTTGGCCAGGTAGCGATCCCTTTTCCTTATGAGGTCTAAGATCTCAGAAGTGATCCATTTCCCTGACCTCTGTTTGATTCAAATTTGTTTCATCATTTGTTATTGATGTTTTATAGACTTTCCATTGATCTGACTATCCGCCATGGCCAATAGACACTAGAAAGGTCACAATGCACCCTGAGTGTGGACTGAGTGTGAAAATTTCACTTTCACATGTGGAATTGCATTTTCACGTGAAAACATTCATGTGTGAAAAACAAAATGTCTGTTTCACATGTAAGAAATCCACGTGAAAATCTAATTGATTCTTAAAGAAAATGATGTATAAATACATCATGAGCTTAGGTCAACTGTCGTACCCCATCAGAACACAGGTTGGAGTCATTCAAACTCGTTTTTCAACCACTCCACAAATTTCTTGTTAACAAACTACAGTTTTGGCAAGTCGGTTAGGACATCTACTTTGTGCATGACACAAGTAATTTTTCCAACAATTGTTTACAGACAGATTCTTTCACTTATAATTCACTGGATCACAATTCCAGTGGGTCAGAAGTTTACATACACTAAGTTCACTATGACTTTAAACAGCTTGGAAAATTCCAGAAAATGATGTAATGGCTTTAGAAGCTTCTGATAGGCTAATTGACATCATTTCAGTCAATTGGAGGTGTACCTGTGGATGTATTTCAAGGCCTAACTTCAAACTCAGTGCCTCTTTGCTTGACATCATGGGAAAATCAAAAGAAATCAGCCAAGACCTCAGAAAAACAATTGTAGACCTCCACAAGTCTGGTTCATCCTTGGGAGCAATTTCCAAACGCCTGAAGGTACCACGTTCATTTGTACAAACAATAGTATGCAAGTGTAAACCCCATCGGACCACGCAGCCGTTACACCACTCAGGAAGGAGACGCCTTCTGTCTCCTAGAGATGAACGTACTTTGGTGCGAAAAGTGCGAATCAATTACAGAACAACAGCAAAGGACCTTGTGAAGATGCTGGAGGAAACAGGTACAAAAGTATCTATATCTACAGTAAAATGAGTCCTATATCGACAAAACCTGAAAGGCCGCTCAGCAAGGAAGAAGCCACTGCTCCAAAACCGCCATAAAAAACCAGACTACGGTTTGCAACTGCACATGGGGACAAAAAACGTACTTTTTGGAGAAATGTCCTCTGGTTTGATGAAACAAAAATAGAACTATTTGGCCATAATGACCATTGTTATGTTTGGAGGAAAAAGGGGAGAGCTTGCAAGCCGAAGAACACCATCCCAACCATGAAGCACGGGGGTGGCAGCATCATGTTGTGGGGGGTGCTTTGCTGCAGGAAGGACTGGTGCACTTCACAAAATAGATGGCATCATGACGAAGGAAGTTTATTTGGATATATTGAAGCAACATCTCAAGACATCAGTCAGGAAGTTAAAGCTTGGTCGCAAATGGGTCTTCCAAATGGCAATGACCCCAAGCATACTTCCAAAGTTGTGGCAAAATGACTTAAGGACAACAAAGTCAAGGTGTTGGAGTTGCCATCACAAAGCCCTGACCTCAATCCTATAGAACATTTGTGGGCAGAACTGAAAAAGCGTGTGCGAGCAAGGAGTCCTACAAACCTGACTCAGTTACACCATCTCTGTCAGGAGGATTGGGCCAAAATTCACCCAACGTATTGTGGGAAGCTTGTGGAAGGCTACCTGAAACGTTTGACCGAAGTAAAAAAATTGAAAGGCAATGCTACCAAATACTAATTGAGTGTATGTAAACTTCTGACCCACTGGGAATGTGATTAAATAAATAAAATAAATAATATTATTCTGACATTTCACATTCTTAAAATAAATTGGTGATCCTAGCTGACCTAAAGCAGGGACTTTTTACTAGGATTAAATGTCAGGAATTGTGAAAAACTGAATTTAAATGTATTTGGCTAAGGTGTATGTAAATTCTGACTTCAACTGTATGTAACAAAACTTCTAAACTTCCTAATATTGAAAGAACATGTAATATGCTATTTATCAACTTGGTCAAGGTATTATCATGTTAGGAAAGGTTTTGTGTTGTTTTTGTGTCGAACTGAGTGAGAGAAGAATGTGATTTACAATGAGTGAGAGTATATGTTAGCTTGATGCTAGCTGAGGTAAAAACGATGTAAAAGTCACAGAGACTATGTTTACTGAGTAGCTTAATTGTACTGGATTTTGTCTAGGAGATTTTATAAAGAATCCATTAGTTAGGGATTTCTGAGTTCATTTTACGTTTTACATGTTTTGTGTAAAATTGTCCTCACGAGCTGGTAAACTGGCCGCGCATGCTCAGTCTGGAGCGTGGACTTTTAGTGCAGACAGTGCGGGTGCATGGGAGAGAGACAATTTTACGGAGGCGCTACTATCTTAAAGCTGAATGTATTGTTGTCCATTTTCAATATTGGTAGCGGTATATAGAAAAACAATCAGTTATTTTAGTCTTCATATACACTACCGGTGAAAAGTTTTAGAACACCTACTCATTCAGGGGTTTTTCTTTATTTTTACTATTTTCTACATTGTAGAATAATAGTGAAGACATCAAAACTATGAAAAAACACATATGGAATCATGTATTAACCAAAAAAGAATTAAACAAATAAAAAACATGTTATATTTGTTTAACACTTTATTTGGTTACTACATTATTCCATATGTGTTATTTCATACTTTTGATGTCTTCACTATTATTGTACAATTTGGAAAATAGTAAAAATAAAGAAGAAACTTTTGTCCGGTAGTGTATACGTTTTTCTATTGTATAAATGTGAAATACATTTTTGTTTTCATGTGAAATCATACAGTAAGACAGGGTATTTATGGAACATTTTTGAATTCTGCTTTAGGTAAAGTGCATTTATGTTGTGTAATTTAAAGTGTCTTTGATGTGAATGTTTTAGAAGTATGAACAAGAAAATAGACAATTGAACAAGAGACAAAAAATATTCTTCAGAATAAAGAAAGCGCCAGAACTTAGCAGACGTAAATTTCTGTCCGTTCTTTATACTATTACAGGCCACCTCAGCTACAGACTGAGGCCAGTAACATTTTGGGGGCTCGTCCGGGATAGCGTCACCATCTGGTGAATTGCTGATCCTACAACTGGGTGATACGGACGTCAGAGCTGCGGAGAAGGCTGCGAGAGATATCAGAGAGCTGAGGCTACAGGGACGACTTCGAGAGTCACCAGAGAACAGATTGAGACATCCAGTATCCAGTAACGATGGCGACACGTCGCAAGATTATTTGGGATCTTCAGAAACAGTTATCATCTATGATTGGAAGCCAGCTGCACATACTAGCAGTGGCACTAGACAATGCGAGTGTAAAAGACATTCCAGAGGCATCTGAGTCCAACGAACCAGAACTTTTTGACTACATCGTTGACTACATCAAGGGTGAGGAGATACTGAAGCTGGAGGACGAGGGCTTGTCCTGCCTACTTCACCTGCTTGATCAACTTGATTAACTATGATCAGTCACAGACAATGACACTACACCGACTGAGACCAACAACACGTCAACAACCAAAGACAATGTGAGCAATGGGTCAGCACATGCAGCATCCCTGGTTGCAAAACAGGTATCTGGGTTGATGAGGGTTACTGATGTAGCAGCATTGTTTCCGCGTAGAGAATTTAAGATACATGGTGGCCAAATTCTGTTTCTGATTTTACTTACAGTAGTACATGTAAACAAATTGATGAGGTTTCACTGAGATAAATATCCTGAGTCAGTGCTAGTCAGAAATGTTCTAAGAGAAATCAAGCCAGGTACTTTCAGGGACATGTTGACAAACAAAGAGGGTCTTACTGTAGCGTAGCTGAAATGCTTCTTTAGGTGTCATCTCAGAGATAAAAGTAGAACAGAGCTCTTTCAGGAGCTGAGTAACGGTTTACAGCAGGACAGGGAAACGCCTCAGCAGTTTGCAGACAGGTTAATGGGGCTCAAACACTGTGTACTGTTCACAGGGGTGTTGATGAGTTTGACTATGACAAGAAGCTGGTACAGGGAGGGTTCCTGCACACACTTTACCAAGGGCTCAGTGAAAAATACACTAAAAATCAAAGATGACCTCAACAAATACACCTCTGATCTTAATGTGACTGACGATCTAATCCTCGAGCAGATACAGTGAAGGAAAAAAGTATTTGATCCCCTGCTGATTTTGTACGTTTGCCCACTGACAAAGAAACGATCAGTCTATAATTTTTATGGTAGGTTTATTTGAACAGTGAGAGACAGAATAAAAACAACAAAATCCAGAAAAACGCAAGTCAAAAATGTTAGAAATGGATTTGCATTTTAATGAGGGAAATAAGCATTTGACCCCCTCTCAATCAGAAAGATTTCTGGCTCCCAGGTGTCTTTTATATAGGTAACGAGCTGAGATTAGGAGCACACTCTTAAAGGGACTGCTCCTAATCTCAGCTTGTTACCTGTAAAAAAATACACCTGTCCACAGAAGCAATCAATCAATCAGATTCCAAACTCTCCACCATGGCCAAGACCAAAGAGCTCTCCAAGGATGTCAGGGACAAGACTGTAGACCTACACAAAGCTGGAATGGGCTACAAGACCATCGCCAAGCAGCTTGGTGAGAAGATGACAACAGTTGGTGCGATTATTCACAAATGGAAGAAACACAAATGAACTGTCAATCTCCCTCGGCCTGGGACTCCATGCAAGATCTCACCTCGTGGAGTTGCAATGATCCTGAGAACGGTGAGGAATCAGCCCAGAACTACATGGGAGGATCTTGTCAATGATCTCAAGGCAGCTGGGACCATAGTCACCAAGAAAACAATTGCTAACACACTACGCCGTGATGACTGAAATCCTGCAGCGCCCGCAAGGTCCCCCTGCTCAAGAAAGCACAAATACAGGGCCATCTGAAGTTTGCCAATGAACATCTGAATGATTCAGAGGAGAACTGGGTGGAAGTGTTGTGGTCAGATGAGACCAAAATCAAGCTCTTTGGCATCAACTCAACTCGCCGTGTATGGAGGAGGAGGAATGCTGCCTATGACCACAAGAACACCATCCCCACCGTCAAACATGGAGGTGGAAACATTATGCTTTGGGGGTGTTTTTCTGCTAAGGGGACAGGACAACTTCACCGTATCAAAGGGACGATGGACGGGTCCATGTACTATCAAATCTTGGGTGAGAACCTCCTTCCCTCAGCCAGGGCATTGAAAATGGGTCGTGGATGGGTATTCCAGCATGAGAATGACCCAAAATACACGGCCAAGGAAACAAAGGAGTGGCTCAAGAAGAAGCACATTAAGTTCCTGGAGTGGCCTAGCCAGTCTCCAGACCTTAATCACATAGAAAATCTGTGGAGTGAGCTAAAGGTTAGAGTTGCCAAACGTGATCCTCGAAACCTTAATGACTTGGAGAAGATCTGAAAAGAGGAGTGGAACAAAATCCCTCCTGAGATGTGTGCAAACCTAGTGGCTAACTACAAGAAACGTCTGACCTCTGTGATTGCCAACAAGGGTTTTGCCACCAAGTACTAAGTCATGTTTTGGAGAGGGGTCAAATACTTATTTCCCTCATTAAAATGCAAATCAATAAATACAAATTTTGACATGCGTTTTTTTAAAATATTTTTTGTTGTTATTCTGTCTCTCACTGTTCAAATAAACCTACCATTAAAATTATAGACTGATCATGTCTTTGTCAGTGGGCAAACGTACAAAATCAGCAGGGGATCAAATACTTTTTTCCCGCACTGTAATACAATCAGCCAGTGAGGAAGCAGATAGACAGAAACGTCTAGGTCACAGTGCTAGACCCAGACCAGTGAATGTCAACTCAGCACAGCAACAAGGGGACAGTGAAGTTTGTGAACAGTCTTCCCCCACTCAGGTTGATGGTGAAGTGAAGACCAATCGCACAGCCATCCAGGAGTTGACCGCAGCATAGGAAGATGGAGATATCGGCTGCATTCCGAAACTTAAGCTGAAACTCAACTTGAAGGATCACACGTCTATCCAGAAAAGTTACAACTCCATTCCGAAATCTCTATACAAAGAGGTGAAAGAGTATGTGCAAAACCTACTGGAGAGAGGCTGGATCAAGAAATCCACATCTCCATATTCATCCCCGGTGGTCTGCGTGCGCAAGATGGACAGCAGCCTGTGGGTATGTGTCGACTTCAGGGAGCTGAATCGCAAGACCATCCCTAACCATCATCCGTTGCCACGGATACAAGACCTGCTGGATAACCTAGTTGTCCCACTGGCTATCCTAAGTTGAATGCACCAATTTGTAAGTCGCTCTGGATAAGAGCGTCTGCTAAATGACTTAAATGTAATGTAAATGGATACACATGGTTCTCGATACTTGACCAAGGGAGCGCTTACCATCAAGGCTTCGTGGATGAAAGCTCAAGATAAGCCACCACGTTCAGCACCCCCTGGGGGCTGTATGAGTGGGTCCGCAACCCTTTGGTTTGACCAATGCCCCATCTGCTTTCCAGAGGTGTATGGAAGGAGTGGGGCATGAGAGACGACTGCTGTTCTCCATATCTGGACGATGTTCTTTGCTATTCCAAGACATTCAGTGAACATGTGGAAGACCTGAGCAGAGTGCTTAGTCGGATGAGGAAGCACGGTATCAAACTACGGCCGAAAAAATTTGAAGTCTTCAGACGCCAAGTGAGGTCGGTTCATATCCATCGAGGGAGTACAAACCGACCCAAAAGACTTGGAGACTGTGTTGCGGCTAATGGAGAGGGAGCCACAGACAGTTGGAGAGGTCAGAACACTGCTGGGATTCTTCGGCTACTACATGCATCATTCATCCCAGATTTCTTCAGGATGGCCAAACCCCTATTTGAGCTAGAACAAAGTCCATCGGAAGAAAAGGGGAATACTGCCAAGCCCAAATCAACCAGAGGAAAAACCCAGGCCAAAAAGGTTAGCAAAGGACAACGGCATCCCATGACACCAGTCCAGTGGACGGCTGTACACAGAGCCATCGTAGCCAAGTTGGTTGACATGCTAACCAATCCACCCATACTAGCATACCCAGACTGTGACTTACCATTTGTGCTACACACTGATGCTTCCAATGAGGGTCTAGGAGCTGTCTTTTGCTGACATCAGAATGGGAGACTACGTGTAATTGGGTTTGGGTCCAGAACTCTAACTCCAGCAGAGAAAAACGACCACCTCCACTCTGGCAAACTTGATTTTTTTGCACTTAAATGGGAAATCAGTGTCAAATTTAGAGACTATCTATACTATGCACCCACCTTTACCGTATACACAGACAACAACCCTTTGACATATGTTCTGAGCACAGCTAGACTCAACGCAGCAGGTCTACGCTGGGTCGGGGAGTTGGTCGACTTCCACTTCGACCTGAAATACAGGCCTGGGAAAATGAATGCAGACGCTGACATACTGTCTCGTTGTCCTGTTGTTCTCCACAACCACGTGGGTGAATACACAGAATCTATGACACCAGAAGTCATATCAGCGGTATGGCAAGGAAGCAGAGCAGTGAAAAATGAGGATGTTCCATGGGTGGCAGCGCTGCAAGTCATCTCTAAAGAGGGTGGTGTGTCACCTGAAGGTGTGCCTGCCATCACACCAGAGGATATCAAGGCTGCACAGCACGAGGATGCTGCAATCAGAGAAACCATCTCACTGAAAAACAAAACTTGGAATCCAAATGAGAAAGAGAAAAAGCTCATGGGACCAGAAATAAGGAGACTAGTCCATGAGTGGAACAAGCTGGTCATGGAAAACAGAATCTTGTACAGACAGGCTGGACAAGGAAAGCAACTTGTACTACCCAGCAAGCTGAAATCAGTGGTGCTGAAGAACTTACATGACGACATGTGCCACGTCGGAGCAGACAAAGTGATCCATCTAGTCAGGGAAATATTTTACTGGCCATTCATGCAGCCTGAAGTAGAAGACTATGTGATCAGACAGTGTGCATGTATCAAGCAGAAATGTCCCTGTGTTCCAGAGAAAGCACCTATGGGTTCTATCACCACCAGTGCACCCTTTGAGCTTCTCTCCGTCGACTACATGCACCTTGAGCCAAGCAAAGGAGGCTATGAATATATTATTGTACTGGTTGATCATTTCACACGCTTTGCACAGGCCTACCCAACGAAGAACAAGTCAAGAAAAACTGCAGCCGAGAAGATATTCCAAGACTTCATTCCTCGGTTTGGCTATCCTAGTAAGCTTCACCACGACCAAGGGCGAGAGTTCGAGAACAACCTGTTCCAGAGACTCCAGCAGCTTGCAGGGATCTCACACTCTCGAACTACCCCATACAATCCACAAGGGAACCCTGTGGAAAGGATGAATAGAACACTCCTGCAGATGCTCCGTACTCTGCAAGAAGAGAAGAAGACAGAGTAACAAGACCATCTACCTAACATCGTCCATGCCTATAACTGTACAAGGCATGAGGCAACGGGATACTGACCATTTTACCTCCTGCATGGCAGAGCCGCACGCCTTCCAATCGACCTACTGTTCAACCTCAAACCAGAAACAGTGACAAGAACCCAACAAACATTCGCAGAGAAGTGGGCAACAAAGATGCAAGACGCATACAAAATCGCTTCTGAGAACAGTCAAAGGGAAGAAATACTACGACTAAGGTGTCAAAGGTGCAACTCTACAGCCAGGTGATCGAGTCCTTGTGAGGAACCTATCAGAAAGAGGTGGCCCAGGGAAACTCTGTGCTTAATGGGAGAAGACAATAAACAGAGTTGTGGAGAGAATTAGAGAGGGTCCAGTGTATAAGATCCAGTCAGAGTCTGGAGACAAAGCTCTTTGTGTGCTGCACCGGAAACCTCCTGTTACCTGTAAATGACTTGCCAGTGCATCAAGACACTCCAACCAAACCTGTGAAAAGAACAACACCAAGACAAAAACAGACAACAAGCAGTAACATGATTGACCAAGAATCTGACAGTTCAGATGAAGAGGAAAGCTACTATACTTACCAGCACAGTCCTCGGGTCCATCAAAGCGATGTCCGACCACAACCCAGTCAACCAGAGTGGCGTACCAGACTGCTAGCTACTGCTCAGGAGTTCAGACCTACAGTGGCACAGGAAATAGAACAGATCCAGCAACAGTCTGAAGGACATGAACAGCATGGAGTGGAGGATGAAGTGCAGGAGGAACTCCAAGATGTTGTGCTAGTACAGCGGCAAGAGGTCAATGGAAAGGACGACCTACCTGTGAGAAGGTTCACACGCACTGGAAGGAGCAGAGAAATGTTTAGATATGAGAGTCTGGGACAACCATCATACCAGTCATGGAGTCAAGGAGCAAACGCAGTTGTGCTCAATTCTTACATGGTGCCTGGACTCTTGATGACTTATCCAGTTTTACAAGGAGGTTACTGGTATGAAGGAACACCCCTTGTCTGGACATGCTAGACACTGACTAGAAATTGACTTGACTATAGGCAGAAAAACAAATAGATGCCAGGAGTCTTAAAAAAGAGGAGGAGAGTGTATAATGGGTAGAAAACAGTCACTAAAAACAGACACCTCTTTATTATTGTTATTTTTTAAACCAATTTGTTTATGTATTTGTCATAATTAATATACGTTTGTTAATTCTACATTCTTTAGCATTAGTAGTCCATCAGGCCAATAGATGGCACTGTTGCACTGTGGTAGTAGGAGAAACAGCAAGCACGCGCACCATTCTTCAGAGTAAAGAAAGCGCCAGAACTTTGCAGACGTAAACTTGTGTCCGTTCTTTTTACTATTACAGGTATGTAACAGAACTTCCAAACTTCCTAATATCGAAATAATATGTAATATGCTATTTAACAACTTTGTCAATGTATTATCACTGAGTGAGAGAAGAACATGATTTAGAATGAGTGAGAGTATATGTTAGCTTGATGCTAGCTGAGGTAAAAACGATTTAAAAGTCACAGAGACTATGTTTGCTGAGTAGGTTACATGTACTGGATTTTGTCTAGGAGATTTTAAAAAGAATCCATATGTTAGGGATTTCTGAGTTTGTTTTACATGTTTTACATGTTTTGTGTAAAATCAGTCTGGAGCGTGGACTTTTAGTGCAGACAGTGCGGGTGCATGAGAGAGACAATTTTACGGAGGTGCTGCTATCTTATAGCTGAATGTACTGTTGTCAGTTTTCTATATTGGTAGCGGTATATAGAAAAACAATCAGTTATTTTTGTCTTCTTATATAAGTGTTTCTATTGTATGAATGTGAAATACATTTCGGTTTTCATGTGAAATCATACAGTAAGACGGTATATGTGGAACATTTTTGAATTCAGTCCTTACATCCATAACGTAGTCTATGGATTTGAGAGTGTTTGCATTTCTCCAGCCCCAAAAATGTTGTTGGGAGAACAGTTTCTTAATGTTTCAATTAAGGATTGCCACTTTAAACACCTTTAATAGAGTAATAGTGTTATTATATGTTGCAATCCTCTAGTGATTTAGTTAATTTTGTGCCATTAATATCAAGCAAAACTTATGAAGTTGAGAAAATAATTATTAGTATTGCAAACAAAAATAATGATATTGAAAGCTAAAAAACATAAACCCAAAAGTATTGATATCAAAACAAAATATTGCAAGGAAATAATTTCCAAATGCAAGAAGAAATTAATTGTGATTTGAATGCAAATAATTATTTTCACTGAAAATATTTTTATGATAATGAGATTAATTAAAACACCTCCCTCTTTCCTGAAATGTTCCCTATCTTTGGTTATGTTACCCATGCCTTTGCTTTCGCTGTCTTTTTTCCAGATGCAAGTTTTGGCACGTCCATTCCAGCAACATAGCACCATGCATCCCACTGCTGGTTTGCCTCTGAAGCTAAGCAGGGTCGGTCCCTGAATGGGAGACCAAATTTAGCTGGAAGTCTTTAAAAATGTATGTGTTAAAAATAAACCTGTGGAAACAATTGTTCACATGTGGGGAATTTATTTTTTCACAAGGGAAAAACAATAATACAATTTACATGTGATTTGTTCACACGTATCTGAAAAACAAGGTTTTTTTCACATGAATTTGTTCATGTTTTTTTTGTAAGGGAGGACATGGCCAGTGGAAGAAGCATGGAGTGCATCTTAAAAGTGTAAAGTGCATTCCTGTCCTCATCTAATTTCCTTAATCAGCTGACATATTGGCTTGTGGTTGAACATTCATTGTAATATCAATAATTAAACACACTGAATTCAACTGGACAATAAGGCAGTCAAGTGTGCCGAATGTTTGTACATAATCTATTACCACAGTTTTAAAAATCTTGTTAATATGTTGAACCAATTAGAGTTCCTGTCACAACAGTTTATATTTAAACTACTTTCACTCATTAGCTGCCTCAGAATGCCTTTCACATCTACACTTAAAACATAAATTAGCCTAGCCCATCGCCACTGCAGTAGTAGTGTTAAACCTGACATATTCAATCAGGATGTGGGGTTCGACACCTGCACGGTGAAAGTTAACTGGGAGAACAAAGTTCACAAATGCATAAAAGAAAGAATAGTAACCAATTTGGCTAAGAAGTGTGGAAAAATAAAGAAGTAGTAGGCCTAAGTTGCATCAGGAGAAAATGCACACAACCCAAAGTCAGACATCCCAGTAGAAAGACAAATATTGGCTGAGTGAGCGAGACAGTGTGAGTGGACACAGGCCCGTCATAGCGCAGGTCCCCAGGCGTGTGGTATTGGATTGCGCGCCTGTCCCTGTTCATACATTTGTCCCACACCACAATGAGGTGTCAGTGTGCGCTGCTCTGTTTAATGATAGCCTCAGGCTCCGGGAGTAAACTGCAGTGGTAATCAGGAGGGTAAACTCAGCTATATTTCAATTTGTAGAGAAACTGTTCTGCTCAGAGAGGCCGCTCACTGACGATAAATAACAGTCTATTTACTCTCCATCAGTGCCCCTTTAGACACTTCACTACCCCCCCCTCCATAAATCAGCCATTAGCAATGCCATTTAGCCCTAAAAACCAAAGAATGACGACTGTTTATCTTCCCTGTTAGCGGGAAGATGGAGAGATGCGCAGATGGTAAATAAGGTGGAAGGAAATGAGGTGTAGCAGATAAACCACGATTCAATATGGAGTATTGACTTAATCATTATTTCACTGAACGCATGCTGTGGAGTGGATTTGTGGTCACTGAGATTATTTTCCACCACAAGGATAATACCTAGCCCATATAAAAATTACAGACTCATGCTGTCGCCATGCCGTGTCTGCTGTTTTCAAGTTATACAGCATATAATGTCGAAAGCACTTCACATGAAATAAATAGATTTCACATCAACATGCAAATCATTTTTTCTCCTACAATGTCTCATCACTCAGTGATAATCTGAGGTCTGGTGCTTCTACCACACTGGTCTCAATGGAGCAGACGTCGTTGGTTCCCCGCACATAATCTTTACTTAAAGAACCCACAATTACTAACCTGCCACTCTTCATTAGCGCTCCTCAACGGAGGGTCGCAGGGGAGCCCCATGTAAACAAAGGGACATTTTAAAACGCCAATTCTAAAAGCCACCATCAACCCTCCACCCTCCCCTCAGCCCCCTCATGTCCCAGAGCACCTCTGCTCTCAGGAGGGGTTTGCGGAATTAGCAGTTTGGATGACAGGCAGAGGCCAAAAGGATAGTGGGTGTGAATATCCCCTTTTACGAACAAAAGCGCTGTGGGCCAACTTGGGAATTTTAAATAACATGTCACCCATCGCCGCCTGAGGCCATCCCTCATCCACCCCCCCCCCCCCCATCCTGGCTGATCTCCACTGCTTTGCCTGTGCAAGCCAAAGGAAAGACTTTAAAATACTCCTTTTGTTCAAAGCCCTAAATGGCACTGGACCTTTGTACCGGAGCGATCTACTCTCCGCCTATGCGACCCACCGCACGCCCTGCATTTAACCTGCTCCATGCCCCCAAGACCCAGCTCTGCACTATGGGGGACCGTGCTTTTTCCTACCTCACTCCACACTTATAGAACTCCGTTCTCAACCATCTAAGGGAGCACTGTTGGGGCATTTAAAGCAGGTCTTAAGTCTCACCTCTTCCGGCTGGCATATACCATTCCCATTAGATTTGATTGTTGTGTATTTTATATAGATAAAATAAAAACATTTCTTTACTGTTTTTATGCATTTTTTATATTCGTTTTGTAACAAAAAGCGCTTTACAAATGTAGTACGTTATTATTATTAGTATCCTCCCTATCACACCAGCGTACCTGCTCAGATAATAAAAAATTAGTCGATTAGTGTCCATCTTTTGTTCCATGAAAAGTCTTTGACTGCTGTAAGATAACATGATGTACATATCTTCATTATAATAATTACCTCTGATCACCTATGTTATGTTAAAGGTATTTTTATGTATTTTGATCATGTTTAGTCTATTTGTCTGTACTGATTTGTCTATACGCTTGGAAAGTTGTGATGTCATAGAACATCAAAAAGTAAAAAACATTACTGGAGATGTTTGCTTGCGAAGATATTTGCAGTGGCTAATAGACAGTAAATAAGTGAATTGTTTCACCCCAAAGTTAGCCAAGATGATTAGCTAGCCAGTTTACAGTTAATTAGCAATGGCGTCTACACTATTTTGCTAGCTACAGAAGTGCTGCCGTGTCAATAACCTTAAACGATTACGAGGTGTCTCCAGTTTTGTTTATATTTCACCTTTGTGATGCACATTCATGCATCTTCACATTCTATGTGTATTGTTACAATAAAAAATTCACCTTTTGTTGAAGATTCTAAATCACAAAGGGCTGCAGATTCTAATCCTTCCAGAACTGGACAAATCCACAATAGAACACTGTGTAGCTGACAAAACATCACTCCTCAAAGGGTTAATTGATTGAGGCCCTGTGTGCTACCGGGGAGAATGAGTATGTTTGATAGCTAGATACTCTTCAGCATCTGTGGTTTGGGACCCCCTCATTGTCCAATTCCCGGTGGACAAACTGCATACATAATGAGCTAGAGAAAAAGTGTGATCACCTTGACTGATACAGGCAGGATATAGGCTTACTAACTAGGGCACTGTTACTGAACATAATGCCTTGGAAGCAGCTAAAGTACTATACAGTTTTAACCATAAAATAGTGTAGGTTGTGGCATCAACTAAGCCTATTACTGCTTACAGTGAGAACACTAAAATATTTCTTAAATCCAAATACTGTTACAGGAGGGGGTCGCAGTTCCAGAGCAACCCACTAGGTGTCATCCTCCGACAACCTTAGGCACCTTCTCACTCATAGTCTGGACAAATCAATATCCTATTGATGTCACCTATGTCTACCTGTTCACCTGTGTATTTATACCCTCACTTCCCTGTGTTCCCTTGCTCAGTTTTCTCTGTTAGTTTCTCTATGTCCATCAGTACTACTCAGTGTCTGATCGGAGACCTATGTACAGGTAATTGAGAAGTGTTCTCCCTGTTTCGTTATTCGTTTCAGTCGTAGGTAGTATTTCGTATTTTGGCTGTCAGACGGTTTTTGGAGACTTATTTGCTCTGCTTTTCTTTTATCGCGATAAGTCCGTTATTTTGTATTCTGGCTTCGGGACCACCAGTAAAGATCCTTGTTTCACCATGTCTGCCTACTGTCTACTGTATATCCTGTACCGCACCTGGGTCACACATCACACCAACCCTTACAGAAAACTGAGCCAATATGTACCCAGCGGAGGCAGCACAGTATCGGAGCGCATTGGCAACACAGGGAGCTATGCTGAACCAACACAACCGCAGCCTGCAGCAGATCATTGAGAATCTCCGCCAGCTGACGATCACCGTGCAGAGCCGGGTGGACACCCGACCAGCCCCGGCAACCGCAGAGCGGAAGCCGCGGCAGCGGCATCTCCAGTCTCGCCTGCGACATCGCAGGAACCCCGCCTACCACCTCTGGAGAGGTATGACGGACGTCCAGAGGGCTGCAGGGAATTCCTCACCCAGTGTTCTCTGGTATTCAGCCTACAACCGTCCTCCTTCCCGACGGAGCAGGGCCGGGTGGCCTACATCATCACTCTGTTGACGGGTTGGGCCCTTTCCTGGGCTACCACGGAGTGGGAGAACCAAACTCCGGCGTGCTCCGACTCCTACCAATTCGCAAGGTGTTCGACACCTCTCGGGTGGTGTCGGGGATGAGGCCGGGAGGCGGCTCATGGCCTGTCGGCAAGGTGACTGTTCGGTGGCGGACTACTCTGTGGAGTTCCGGACCCGGGCTCGAGAGGCAGGATGGGAGGAGGCCGCCTTGGTCGTCCTTTACGCTCAGGGGCTATCGGAGGGGATGAATGACGAACTCTCCTTCAGGGAGCTGCCTGAGCGTCTGGATGGCCTCGTCGAACTCTCGATGCGGGTAGTCAATCGTCATCGTGAGAGGGTGCATGAGAGAGGGATGACGCAAGGCGCACCTCCTCGTCCCCCTATTAACCCGGAGGTTTTCCGCCGATTCAGGGAGGACATGCCTCAGGAGGAGGCAATGCAGCTGGGGGTGGTGCGCTTGTCCAAGATGGAGAGGCAGAGGGACGTTGCCTCTACTGCGGCCAGGCAGGTCACCACTGCGACTCATGCCCTGAGATGCCGGGAAACGGGAGGGCTCGCTAGTATCGGGAGGGGTGCTAGCGAGCTGGAACCGAAACCCCAAATCCAGAGACTCCCAGACTTTTCTCCCTGTCAGGGTTCAGTGAGCCCGCGCTGGGCGTCGGGCGCATGCACTGGTGGATTCTGGGTCCGCGGGAAACCTGATGGATGCGGGGCTGGCCCAAGGATGGAGCGTTCCGTTACTCTCCGAGCCGGTTCCGGTCATGGGCCTGGACGGCCGGCCGTTGGGTTCGAGCGCACTGTCCCCGTGCGTGTCTTGGTGGCAGGGGGGCTATGGGAGGATTTCCCGTTTTTCATTGTGTCCCCTCGTCCTCGGGAATCCCTGACTGGTCGCCGACAAACCCCGGATAGACTGGTCCATGGGGCGCTCATCCTGGAGGGAGGCTCCACCCCCATCCTGTTCCGGTCTCCACCGACCACTCATCAGCCAAAACCACTGTACCAGACCACCTACCAGTCCTCTGAGGGCCTACAACCTTAGGCACCTCCTCACTCACAGTCTGGACTAATCAGTATCCTATTGGTGTCACCTGTGTCTACCTGTTCACCTGTTTATTCATGCCCTCACTTCCCTGTGTATCCTTACTCAGGTTTCTCTGTTAGTTTCTCCATGTCCAGCAGTACTAAGTGTCTGATCGAAGACCTATGTACAGGTGCTTGAGAAGTGTTCTCCTTGTTTCGTTATTCGTTTCAGTCGTAAGTAGTGTTTCATATTCTGTCCGATATTTTGTATTCTGGCTTCGGGACCACCAGTAAATATCCTTGTTTCACCATCTCCACCTACTGCCTACTCTATATCCTGCACCACACCTGGGTCACACCTCACACCAACCCTTACACAATACTATGAAGTTAAGGTTGATAATAAACATGTAAAGTAATATGATATATACTTGTAACTACCAAAATAAAGGAAACATGAACAGAAAGTGTCTTAATAGGGCGTTTGGCCACCACGAGCCAGAACAGCTTAAATGCACCTTGTCATAGAAGTGTCTGGAACTCTATTGGAGGGATGCGGCACCATTCTTCCAGAAGAAATTCCATAATTTGGTATTTTGTTGAGATCTGGTGACAGATGGCCATGGCAAATGGTTTTCATGCTCATCAAACCATTCAGTGACCACTAGTGCCCTGTGGATGGGGGCATTGTCATCCTATGGGGGCATAACCATGGTAGGCCAAATAATAGACCAAATAATGGCCTACCCAGCATTTTTATACATAACCCTGAGCATTATGGGATGTTAATTGCTTAATTAACTGAGGAACAACAACTGTGTGGAAGCGCCTGCTTTCAATACACTTTAGCCTTGTTTAAAGTGACTCAAATCCAATTGTTTTGCATATCCGATTCAAATCTGTTATTTTTCCTGCAGTCTGAACAGCCAAAAGCACATGGAATCCAAGACACTTTCATAGGTGGTTTGAAATCAGATCCAAAAATCTGAATCCTGTTAATGCGACTTGTGTCTGAATAGTCAAATCTGATTTTTTGCCCTTAAGTGGTTTTTGACTGTTATTTGGCATATATTGTTGCTTGCTAGCTACTTTGTTGACAGTTTGACAAGAACATGTGGTAGCTAATTAGCTTGATAATTGTTTACAAACAAATTAGTGAATGTGCTAGAAAGCTAAACAGCTACCTAGCTAGCTAGTTGACTGCTGTGGCTATCCAAAAAGGACTTGTTTTGAAAGTTGGATAATCTTATCCGTTTGAGGCTTTAGAAGTCTTCTTACACCATGATGTTGAACATTCAAAGCAACTGGGACACGTCCATGGCAGGCATTGTTGTCACCTTAGCTTACAACCTCTGAGTGATAGGAAGCACGAGTACCAACACCAATCAGCCTACACCACTGCACGCACACCTGCCATTACTATGACAACTAGCGTAGCCATATCAGCAAATAACTGCTGTCTGAACACCTACAAATCCAATTTGGTCACTTGTACCTTGCTGTTTGGACAGTCAGTATTCCAAAGCAGATTTGAAAAACAAAATTGATTTGAGCATTAAGGCCTGCAGTGTGAACAAGGCTTTAGTAACCCCCTTTTTACTTAAGTGTTTACATTATTTTGGCTTAGTTTCCTGTAACCATTTAGCAGAGACTTTTATCCAAATCTGTTCCCCCAGCGGGAATCAAAGCCACAACTTTGTGCATTGTGCGCACCATGCTCTACCAACTGAGCCACACAGGAAAATCAGTTTTACATAAAGTCCAATACAAAATCTGTGAACATTGTAGAACAAAGTAGCCTTGGGTTGCTTCTGTTGATTCCTCATTATTTGCTGAGATGTAGACGGTATACAACTCCCTCAGAGGGAACATGCATAAAATCATCCTCTTGACTCTGGCAGTGCAGCGCAGCTTTTGTCCATTACGCTTGGTCCCCTCATTGACAGACAATAAACCAGTCATTTAAAAGTATAGCAGGGAGAGAATCAAACAGGCTTTTCATGTAGCCAGTCTGTCATGGTGGGAGTGGGTGGTGCTGAACACAGATCTAATGTAGAGGGGCTGAGGGCGGGCACACAGGCTCTTCAGAGGGAACAGCACGTATTGTTTGGAAGGACGAGAAACGCTGGCTTCTAATTAGAGGTGGGAGCTGAAAACCAGCCTAAAAGACCTGCTTCAATTTACTCTCTCTCTCTCTTTCTCTCTCTCACACACGCACACACACACACACATGGGCTTGATATGGCCCTTTTCATAACATGAGAGTTGTTTTAATGCAGCTCTTAGTAAAGGTAAAAGCTTTTACCTCTCCCCCTTCTCATGTGCCTTTTATTATGATGCTTTCACATTCTAATCAACAACACAATTAGACCAGTCAGTGACTTGTGTTTCCCCTTCCTTTGGTTGGTTTAAGTACTTATTTTGACAGAGCAACTTGCAGTGATGATGAACCTGTTACACACACACCACACACACAGATACACAGTAATACTGAGAGGGTTATGAGTGAGGCTCTGTTATGGTACATGTGGGTGCACTACAGGCCTGCCTCAAAGAGCCACTAAAGGAGTCTGATGTTCGTCCTGGGCTGCACCATCCCTGTATTGTTCATTTATTCTTAATTGCCTCAAAGCCAACTACAACACACACGCATACACGCAAACACACACACACATAATGTACATATCAATAAGATAACAGGCTCTTTTGACCAGTACAGGGCAACAGAAATCCTAAGAATATTTCCTACCAGCATGGCAGAGGTTGTCAGGTTCCCACTGGGCACAAACTGTGGTCCTCTGTAGCTCAGCTGGTAGAGCACGGCGCTTGTAACGCCAAGGTAGTGGGTTCGATCCCCGGGACCACCCATACACAAAAATGTATGCACGCATGACTGTAAGTCGCTTTGGATAAAAGCGTCTGCTAAATGGCATATTATTATTATTATAAACTGGTTGAATCAACATTGTTTTGAGATGGAAAATATGTGGAAAAGACATTGGATTTGAAAAAAAATTCATCAACTGTTGTTTTGAGGGTTGGAATTTCAACTACAAGATTATGTCATCATTGTAACGAATGTTCAACATACACTATATAAATTAAAATAAAATGTTATATATACAAAACATATGTGGACACCTCTTCAAATGAGTGGATTTGGCTATTTCAGCCACACCGTTACTGACAGGTGTATAAAATGGAGCACACAGCCATACAATCTCCATAGACACACATTTGCAGTAGAATGGCCTTACTGAAGAGCTCAGGGACTTTCAACGTGGCACCGTCATAGGATGCCACCTTTCCAACAAGTCTGTTCGTCAAAATGCCCTGCTAGAGCTGCCCCGGTCAACTGTAAGTGCTGTTATTGTGAAGTGGAAACATTTAGGAACAACAATGGCTGTTCTAGGTTGCAACACTCACTACCGAGTTCCAAATTGCCTCTGGAAGCAACGTCAGCACAAGAACTGTTCGTTGAGAGCTTCATGAAATGGGTTTCCATGGCCGAGCAGCCGCACACAAGCCTAAGATCACCATGTGCAATGCCAAGCATCGGCTGGAGTGGTGTAAAGCTCATCGCAATTAGACTCTGGAGCAGTGGAAACGCATTCTCTGAAGTGATGACTCACACTTCACCATTTGGCAGTTCAACGGACAAATCTGGGTTTGGCGGATGACAGGAGAACGCTACCTGCCCAAATGCCTAGTGCCAACTTTAAAGTTTGGTTGAGGAGGAATAATCTGGGGCTGATTTTGTAATATTTTTTATTTTTTGTTTTTTTTAATGTTTTTTTTAGGGGGGCAGATCAGCTTTAATATTGCAGATAGATTTGAACTTCCATCAATGTAATTGTCTGCATCACTTCCAATCCCCCATAAGTTTTTTTTTCTTCTCGCAAATATATATATATATATATATATATATATATATACAGTATATACATATACCTACATAGACATACATATACACATACTGGTTTTAATAGTTCGGGCTAGGCCCCTTAGTTCCAGTGAAGGGAAATATTAACGATACATTGTAGAATGACATTCTAGATGATTCTGTGATTCCAACTTTGTGGCAACAGTTTGGGGAAGGCCCGTTCCTGTTTCAGCATGACAATGCCGCCGTTCACAAAGCGAAGTCCATACAGAAATGGTTTGACTGGCCTGCACAGAGCCCTGACCTCAACCCCATCGGACACCTTTGGGATTAATTCGAAAGACAACTGTGAGCCAGGCCTAATCGCCCAACATCAGTGCCTGACCTCACTAATGCTCTTGTGGCTGAATGGAAGTAAGTCCCCACAGCAATGTTCTAGTGGAAAGCCTTCCCAAAAGAGTGGAGGCTGTTATAGCAGCAACGGGGGACCAACTCCATATCAATGCCTATGATTTTGAAATGAGATGTTCGACGAGCAGTTGCCCACATACTTTTGGTCATGTAGTGTAAACAAACCTTGTATAAAATATGTTGAATTTGTACCTTTGAAAAAACATCAGATCTTCAACGTTATATCCACTATCAGAAAAAAAGTACAAAATGTTGTGCGGCACCTCCTACTGGAGAGTTGATTTCTCTACAACTGTTAATTTGGTCTCCCATCTGAGGTTTTAACCAAGCCCTACTTAGCTTTGATATTTATCGCTGACTACTACACATGTGCAATCTTGAGTGACTTTCAATAGATCTCTTAATAACAATATATGTTCACTGTTGCCATATAATTCCAAAGGGTGGGTTTAAGAGGGAAAATGAAATGTAACCAAGCTATATAGCATCTGCAAAGTCATCAAATGCTATTGTTTAAATTCAACCCTGGGATAAAATATACTGAACAAGAATATAAACGCAACATGGACGACGAGCACACAGATGAGCTTCCCTGAGACGGTTTCTGACAGCTTGTGCAGAAATTCTTCGTTTGTGCAAACCCACAGTTTCAACAGCTGTCCAGGTGGCTGGTCTCAGACGATCCCACAGGTGAAGAAGCCGGATGTGGAGGTCCTGGGCTGGTGTGGTGACATGTTGTCTGCGGTTGTGAGGCTGTTTGGACGTAGTGGCAAATTCTCTAAAACGACGTTTTAACGTTTAACTCTAAATTAACGTTAAATTCTCTAGCAACAGCTCTCGTGGACATTCCAGCAGCCAGCCTGCCAATTGCACTCTCCCTCAAAACTTGAGACATTGTGTTGTGTGACAAAACTGTACATTTTAGAGTGGCCTTTTATTGTATGTATGAAACATTTCAGGGAACTTTTATTTCAGCTCATGAAACATGGGACCAACACTTTACATGTTACATTTATATTTTTGTTCAGTGTAAAAATAGACAATACATATAGAGCTATGGTTTCAAACTTTGGTTGACTTAAAATGTAATCTTCCAGATAATCATTAATATGTTAGATTCATGTCTCCATCTCAACCAAAAATCAATAGGACTACATTTCAAGATTGATTAGATTTAGTCCTGTTCGTTAACTTAGATTGTTGGTTGAGATGAAGATGTGAATCCAAGATATCAATTATTATCTCGAAGATAACATGTTAAATAAACCAAAGCTTGAAAACCTAGCCATATATGTATTGTCTATTTTTAGTTTAACCCTGGGTTGAATTGAAACAATAGCTGTTGATGATTTTGCAAATGCTATATAGCATGGTTACATTTCGTTTGCTCTGTTAAACCTACCCTTTGGAATGATTTCGAAATCAACAGTGAATATATACAGTACCAGTCAAAAGTTTGGACACGTACTCATTCAAGGGTTTTTCTTTATTTTTACTGTTTTCTACATTGTAGAATAATAGTGAAGACATCAAAGTATGAAATAACATGTAGTAACCAAAAAAGTTATTTTATATTTGAGTTTCTTCAAAGCAGCCACCCTTTGCCTTGATGACAGCTTTACACACTCTTGGCATTCTCTCAACCAGCTTCATGAGGTAGTCACCTGGAATGCATTTCAATTAACAGGTGTACCTTGTTAAAAGTTAATTTGTGGAATTTCTTTCCTTCTTAATGCGTCTGAGCCAATCAGTTGTGTTGTGACAAGGTAGGGGTGGTATAAGAAGATAGCCCTATTTGGTAAAAGACCAAGTCCATATTATGGCAAGAACAGCTCAAATAAGCAAAGCGAAACGACAGTCCATCATTACTTTAAGAAATGAAGGAAAGTCAAGTGCCGTTGCAAAAACCATCAAGTTCTATGATGAAACTGGCTCTCATGAGGACTGCCACAGCAAAGGAAGACCCAGAGTTACAGTGAGGGAAAAAAGTATTTGATCCCCTGCTGATTTTGTGAGTTTGCCCACTGACAAAGAAATGATCAGTCTATAATTTTAATGGTAGGTTTATTTGAACAGTGAGAGACAGAATAACAACAAACAAATCCAGAAAAACGCATGTCAAAAATGGTATTAATTGATTTGCATTTTAATGAGGGAAATAAGTATTTGACCACCTCTCAATCAGAAAGATTTTTGGCTCCCAGGTGTCGTTTATACAGGTAACGAGCTGAGATTAGGAGCACACTCTTAAAGGGAGTGCTCCTAATCTCAGCTTTTTACCTGTATAAATGACACCTGTCCACAGAAGCAATCAATCAATCAGATTCCAAACTCTCCACCATGGCCAAGACCAAAGAGCTCTCCAAGGATGTCAGGGACAAGATTGTAGACCTACACAAGGCTGGAATGGGCTACAAGACCATCGCCAAGCAGCTTGGTGAGAAGGTGACAACAGTTGGTGCGATTATTCGCAAATGGAAGAAACACAAAATAACTGTCAATCTCCCTCGGCCTGGGGCTCCATGCAATATCTCCCCTCGTGGAGTTGCAATGATCATGAGAACGGTGAGGAATCAGCCCAGAACTACATGGGAGGATCTTGTCAATGATCTCAAGGCAGCTGGGACCATAGTCACCAAGAAAACTATGGGTAACACACTACGCCGTGAAGGACTGAAATCCTGCAATGACCGCAAGGTCCCCCTGCTCAAGAAAGCACATATACAGGGCTGTCTGAAGTTTACCAAAGAACATCTGAATGATTCAGAGGAGAACTGGGTGAAAGTGTTGTGGTCAGATGAGACCAAAATCGAGCTCTTTGGCATCAACTCAACTCACCATGTTTGGAGGAGGAGGAATGATGCCTATGACCCCAAGAACACCATCCCCACCGTCAAACATGGAGGTGGAAACATTATGCTTTGGGGGGGGGGGGGGTTTCTGCTAAGGGGACAGGACAACTTCACCACATGGGATGATGGACGGAGCCATGTACCGTCAAATCTTGGATGAGAACCTCCTTTCCTCTGCCAGGGCATTGAAAATGGGTCGTGGATGGGTATTCCAGCATGACAATGACCCAAAACACACGGCCAAGGCAACAAAGGAGTGGCTCAAGAAGAAGCACATTAAGGTCCTGGAGTGGCCTAGCCAGTCTCCAGACCTTAATCCCATAGAAAATCTGTGGAGGGAGCTGAAGGTTCGAGTTGCCAAACGTCAGGCTCGAAACCTTAATGACTTGGAGAAGATCTGCAAAGAGGAGTGGGACAAAATCCCTCCTGAGATGTGTGCAAACCTGGTGGCCAATTACAAGAAACGTCTGACCTCTGTGATTGCCAACAAGGGTTTTGCCAGCAAGTACTAAGTCATGTTTTGCAGTCAAATACTTATTTCCCTCATTAAAATGCAAATCAATTTATAACATTTTTGACATGCTTTTTTCTGGATTTTGTTGTTGTTATTCTGTCTCTCACTGTTCAAATAAACCTACCATTAAAATTATAGACTGATCATGTCTTTGTCAGTGGGCAAACGTACAAAATCAGCAGGGGATCAAATACTTTTTTCCGTCACTGTACCTCTGCTGCACAGAAATTAAAGCCCAAATAAATGCTCCACCCAGTTCAAATAACAGACATATCTCAACATAAACTGTTCAGAGGAGACTGCGTGAATAAGGCCTTCATGGTCGAATTGATGCAAAGAAACCACTACTAAAGGACACCAATAAGAAGAAGAGACTTGCTTGGGCCAAGAATAATATACCATTGGAAATCTGTCCTTTGGTCTGGAGTCCAAATTGGAGATTTTTGGTTCCAACCGCCATGTCTTTGTGAGACGCAGTGTAGGTGAACTGATGATCTCCGCATGTGTAGTGCCCACTGTGAAGCATGGAGGAGGAGGTGTGATGGTGTTGGGGTGCTTTGCTGGTGACACTGTCTGTGATTTATTTAGAATTCAAGGCACACTTAAACAGCATGCCTACCACAGCATTCTGCAACGATACGGCATCCCATCTGTCTTGGGCTTAGTGGGACTATCGCTTGTTTTTCAACAGGACAATGACCCAACACACCTCCAGGCTGTGTAAGGGTAATTTTACCAAGAAGGAGAGTGATGGAGTGCTGCATCAGATGAACTGGCCTCCACAATCACCCAACCTCTAACCAATTGAGATGGTTTGGGATGAGTTTGTATTTGTATTTATTATGGATCCCCATTAGCTGCTGCTAAGGCAGCAGCTACTCTTCCTGGGGTCCAGCATAATTAAGGCAGTTCTTACAATTTTAAAACATTACAATACATTCACAGATTTCACAACACACTGTGTGCCCTCAGGCCCCTATTCCACCACTACCACATATCTACAGTACAAAAATCCATGTGTACGTATGTGTATAGTGCATATGTTTGTGTTGCTTCACAGTTCCCGCTGTTCCATAAGGTGTTTTTATCTGTTTTTTAAATCTAATTTTACTACTTCCATCAGTTACTTGATGTGGAATAGAGTTCCATGTTGTCATGGCTCTATGTAGTACTGTGCACCTCCCATAGTCTGTTCTGGACATGGGGACTGTGAAGAGACCTCTGGTGGCATGTCTTGTGGGGTATGTATGGGTGACTGAGCTGTGCGCCAGTAGCTCAAACAGACAGCTCGGTGCACCGAACATGTCAACACCTCTCATAAACACAAGTAGTGATGAAGTCAATCTCTCCTCCACTTTGAGCCAGGAGAGATCGACATGCATATTATTATTATTAGCTCTCTATGTACATCCAAGGGCCAGCCGTGCTGCCCTGTTCTTAGCCAATAACTGCAACTCTTTGTTAAGTGTTGGACCTCATAGTGAAGGAAAAGCAGCCGACAAGTGCTCAGCATATGTGGGAACTTAATCAAGACTGTTAGAAAAGCATTCCAGGTTAAGCTGGTTGAGAGAGTGCCTAGAGTGTGCAAAGCTGTCATCAATGCAAAGGGTGGCTACTTTGAAGAATCAAAAATATTTAATATGTTTTGACTTTTTTAACAATTTTGATTACTACATGATTCCATATGTATTTTTTCAAAAATGTTTATGTCTTTAGTATTATTCTACAAGGTAGAAAATAGTTTTATTTTTAAACAAAAAAACTTGATTGAATAGGTGTGTCCAAATTTTGACTGGTGCTGTAAGTATTCAGACCATTTGCTATGAGACTCGAAATTGAGCTCAGGTGCATCAAGTTTCCTTTGATCATCCTTCAGATGTTTCTACAACTTGATTGGAGTCCACCTGTGGAAAATTCAATTGATTGGACATGATTTGAAAAGTTACACACCTGTCTATATAAGGTCCCACAGTTGACAGTGCATGTCAGAGCAAAAACCAAGCCATGAGAATTGTCCGTAGAACTCTGAGAAAAGATTGTGTCGATGCACAGATCTAGGTAAGGGTACCAAAATATTTCTGCAGCATTGAAGGTCCCCAAGAACACAGTGGCCTCCATCATTCTTAAATGGAAGATGTTTGGAACCACCAAAACTCTTCCTAGAGCTGGCCAAACTGAGCATTCGGGGAAGAAGGGCCTTGGTCAGGGAGGTGACCAACAAGCCGATGGTCACTCTGACAGAGCTCCAGAGTTTGTCTGTGGAAATGGGAGAACCTTCCAGAAGGACAACCATGTCTGCAGCACTCCACCAATCAGACCTTTATGGTAGAGTGGCCAGACGGAAGCCACTCCTCAGTAAAAGGCACATGACAGCCCGCTTGGAGTTTGCCAAAAGGCACCTAAAGGACTCTAAGACCATGAGAAACAAGATTCTCTGGTCTGATCAAACCAAGATTTAAGTATTTGGCCTGAATGCCAAGCGTCACGTCTGGAGGAAAGCTGGCACCATCCCTACGGGGAAACACGGTGGTAGCAGCATCATGCTGTGGGGATGATTTTCAGTGGCAGGGACTTGGAGACTAGTCATGATCGAGGAAAAGATGAACGGAGCAATGTACAGAGAGATCCTTGATGAAAACCTGCACCAGATCACTCAGGACCTCAGACTGGGGCGACGTTCACCTTCCAACAGGACAACAACCCTAAGCACACAGCCAAGACAACGTAGGAGTGGCTTCGGGACAAGTCTCTGAATGTCCTTGAGTGGCCCAGCCAGAGCCCAGACTTGAACTCGATCAAACATCTCTGGAGAGACCTGAAAATAGCTGTGCAGAGACGCTCCCCATCCAACCTGACAGAGGTTGAGAGGATCTGCAGAGAATAATGGGAGAGACTCCCTAAAGACAGGTGTGCCAAGCTTGTAGCTGGCCGCGACCGGGAGACCCATGGGGCGGCGCACATTTGGCTAAGCGTCGTCCAGGGTACGGGAGGGAATGGCCGGCAGGGATGTAGCCCAGTTGGTAGAGCATGGCGTTTGCAATGCCAGGGTTGTGGGTTGGATTCCCACGGGGGGTATGAAAAATAATAATGTGTGCACTCACTAACTGTAAGTCGCTCTGGATAAGAGCGTCTGCTAAATTACTAAAATGTAAATGTGAATAGCGTCATACTCAAGAAGACTCTAGGCTTTAATCGCTGCCAAAGGTGCTTCAACAAAGTACTAAGTAAAGGGTCTGAATACTTATGTAAATGTTATATTTCCGTTTTTTATTTGTAATACATTTGCAAGAATTTCTAAAATCCTGTTTTAGCTTTGTCATAATGAAGTATTGTGTTTAGATTGATGGAAAAAACTATTTATTCAATTTTAGAATAAGGCTGTAACGTAACAAAATATGGAAAAAGTCAAGGGGTCTGAATTATTTCCAAATGCACTGTATATATACATATTCTTCAAATGTTGATATTTAGTTGCATTGACAACCAAACACAATTCAGTATCACTTTTGCAATACATTAAATATCCCATTAACTGGTCAACAAGTTAACAAATGACATGTTGGATTCATGTCTCCAACTGAACCAAAATAAAAGTTAAAGAATATGATTATGCCAGTGGTTCAGATGAAACTATCCAAGTATTAGATATCCTTTAAATGTTTATATTTGGTTGCATTGACAACCAAACACAATTCAACATTACTTTTGTAATACAGTAAATATCCTAAACCTAAGGCTATCTTAAAAAAACGAATGTAACTGTATTTTTTAAACCTTAAAATGAGTAGCACATCCATGGCCACATGTTGAGGTTAGCCTACTTTAACTATAAATGTCTTCTTATGTAATCATAGAAAGTGTGCATGTTCAAGATAGCATGCAAAGGTCACAGGTCTGTGGAGATCTTCATAATTGCTAAAATAATCTGTGTAGAATCTCAAACAGCATTAACAATTTCCACTATTTACTTTTAATGTAATCTCAACTGCAATCCAGGTCATTTGGTTGTGCTATTAGATGAAGCACAGTGATAACACATTAAGTTGTTGTAGAAATAAAAAATATCTGACATTGTATTCTCATTTGAACTTTGTTGTGCTTTTAAATGATTGAAAGCGCAGTGATAACACAGAAGACAACTAAAAACATCTAGCTGACTTTTTTGAGTGGGTGAATAAAGGTTGAGGAGTAAAGTACATGTCGGATAAAAAGTGATAGAAAATAAAATATATAATAGACAAGGTGCGATCTTTTTGTGTCAGTAAAATTATGCTAGAAACATTGGTGGAAACGCTTTTTATGCGCAAATATTGATATAATGACTATCACATCGAAGTAAACTTGGAGTCACGTGATGACATGTTGTGTGGTCCTCCCACTATGACTCGTTGGGAAAGCATGCAGTTTATTAGTCTACAGATTAAATAAGTTATGATGATCTTTACAGGGTGGTGAAAGGGCAAGGGTGATGAGCTTGATGCTCCTTCAAATAAATATTGAGGGTCTTATTCTGGTGACATGATCATCAATGCTTAGCTGCTGTTTGACAAATACAAAATAATCTTGCTATTTTGTCCATAATAATCTCATCATGTAGGCTATACGTGCGCTCTAGCCAACAACACACAATCTGTGCGCTGTTGGCTAGAGCGTTGTGTCAATACCAGAGTGGGCACACTCGGCACATAACACTAAACTCTAACAGTAGAGTTGAAAATGCAATGGAAACCCATTTAACTTGTATTTTTTATTCAGTACATGGGAATTTAACCGCAAAGGCAAGGTGCTGTGTCTTTTTGCAACATATATTCACTCAGAGGTATATTGTGCTGATATCTGAAATCTGTTGTTGGCTAATTGCCTAACTGCTTTAAGTCTTCAGATGTCCAGTGACAGTCACACTGAACTATCTCTCATGACTCAAAGACCAATATGGCTTACTGAGGAACTCACATACACATATACAAACTAAGCAAATGTATTGAGCGAGAGGGAGAGACAATAAGAGCGAGAGAGGGGAGAGCAGTGAAACAAAAATAATATTTCAAACTAAGTAGAAAATATAGTCTTGGATTTAGCTGGAGTTGAGAGAAAGTGACATTCCACACCAGCTTGTGAGGAGCAGCAGGTAAGCCTGTGTGTCAAGCTGTGTGGAGAATTCAAACATGAAAAAAGAGCATGGCAATGACACTAAACAACACAGAGACATGAGGAGCTGAAAGAGAAAGAAAGAAAAAAAGCTCTATAATTGTAGAGTCATGGTAACTGAAGCCTCTGAATTCCTCAATGGGTGACATTACAATATGCTTACTGTATTAGTATTACCACGCTTATAACATGCTTATGGCATGCTCCATGACACAGTTTAACATTGGAATATGTTCCCTCTCCATTCTGGAACCTTTCCCTTACCACTGTCACCCTGGGTCTGGGAAGAGATGGGGGTTGGACCGAGGAGAGGAGGGGGAGATGGAGGGAAGAAGGGAGGGTGACCATCTGAAAGCTGCTTAGTCACTTCAGCCAGTAAATTGGATGCTAAGTGTTTCTAATGAAGAAGACATAGTGGCTGCTATTATTAACCAGCTGACAATTACACCACTGAGAAGGGACAGTCGGACCAACAAGAGATCGGAAGTATTTCAAGAATGAGCAAGAAGTCACAACTTTTCCAGTACTTGAGAACATTTTCTGAGGTACGCTAAAACACATATCTGTCCGCTTTTATCCAATGGGAAGCAGAGATCGAGGGCACCAACTGCTTATTCACAAGATTCACAAGTCTTATTCCCTCTATCCCTCCTTGCACCCTCCAGTGACAGACATTTAAATGGTCTGTGGTATGAAAAGTGGGGTGTGGGCGACAGAGGGAGGACACAGAGGGAGAGGAGGAGAGGAATAGAAAGGGGAGATTCAGAATTGGGAGGACATGGCTGGGAGGCAGGAGTGAGAGAGGGTGAGAGGATAGAAGGAGAGCGCGAGGGAGAGGGGCGATGACAGGCTATGTGAATACTGATGTGGCACTCCATTTCTCCCATGCTCATCCTGCCCGCAGTGTGTGTGTGTGTGTGTGTGTGTTAAGGAGAAAGGCTGTTCTCTGTCAGGGCAGAACAGGTGCTTCCTAGCTGAGCCATGCTCTATTTTCCTTCTCCCAACCTCTTTCCCGCTCTCTCTGTCTCTCAATTCAATTAAAAAGGCCTTAATTGGCATAGGAAACATCCAGTATGTTTACATTGCCAAAGTAAGTTAAATATACAACCACAAATTGACAGCTTGCCAAGAGCAGCTACACTTCCTCGGTCCAAACACATTAAGGCATTTACATCACACATAAAACTAAAGATAAAACAGTACATCATATAACATTATTACACCACTACAAATCTATAGTACAAAATGTATAATACCACCATAAAAAAATATTACAATGTACGTGTGTGTACAGTGCATGTGCTAGCATGTGTGTGCGTATGCATGTGTCTGTACCTGTGTGTGTGTCTCTTCACAGTCACCACCATTCCATAAGTTTATTTTTATTTTTATCTGATGCTACTGCTTGCGTCAGTTACCTGATGTGGAATAGAGTTCCATGTAGTCATGGCTCTATGTAGTACTGTGCGCCTCCCATGGTCTGTTCTGGACTTGGGGATCGTGAAGAAACCTCTGGTGGCATGTCTTGTGGGGTTTGCATGGGTGTCCAAGCTGTGTTCTAGTAGTTTAAACAGACAGCTCTGTGCATTTAGCATGTCAACACCTGCAAGTAGTGATGAAGTCAATCTCTCCTCCACTTAGAGCCATGAGAGATTGACATGCATATTATTCATGATAGCTCTCCGTGTACATTTAAGGGCCAGCCGTGCTGCCCTGTTCTGAGCCAATTGTAATTTTCCTAAGTCCCTCTTTGTGGCTACTGACCACACGACTGAACAGTAGTCGAGGCGCGACAAAACTAGGGCCTGTAGGACCTGCCTTGTTGATTGTGTGGTTAAGAAGGCAGAGCAGCGCTTTATTATGGACAGACTTCTCCACATCTTAGCTACTGTTGTATCAACATGTTTTGACCATGACAGTTTACAATTCAGGGTTACTCCAAGCAGTTTAGTCACCTGAACTCGCTAAATTTCCATATTATTCATTACGAGATTTAATTGAGGTTAAGGGTTTAGTGAATTATTTGTCCCAAATACAATGCTTTTAGTTTTTGAAATATTTAAGACTAACTTATTCCTTGCCACCTATTCTGAAACTAACTGCAGCTCTTTGTTAAGTGTTTCTGTCATTTCACTTACTGTAGTAGCTGATGTGTATAGTGTTGAGTCATCCGCATACATAGACTGCCTGGCTTTACATTTACATTTACGTCATTTAGCAGACGCTCTTATCCAGAGCGACTTACAGTTAGTGAATACCTTTTTTTTATTTTTTTATACTGGCCCCCCGTGGGAATCGAACCCACAACCCTGGCGTTGCAAACGCCATGCTCTTTCAACTGAGCTACATCCCTGCCGGCCATTCCCTCCCCTACCCTGGACGACGCTGGGCCAATTGTGCACCGCCCATGATTCTCCCGGTCGCGGCCGGCTGCGACAGAGCCTGGATTTGAACCAGGATCTCTAGTGGCACAGTTAGCACTGCGATGCAGTGCTTTAGACCACTGCGCCACTCAGGAGTTACTCAAAGCCTGTGGCATATCATTAGTAAAGATTGAAACAAGTAAGGGGCCTAGACAGCTGCCCTGGGGAATTCCTGATTCTAACTGGATTATGTTGGAGAGGATTCCATTAAAGAACACCCTCTGTGTTCTGTTGGACGGGTATCGCTTCATCCACAATATAGCAGGGGGTGTAAAGCCATAACACATACATTTTTCAATAATGTCAAAAGCCGCACTGAAGTCTAACAAAACAGCCCCCACAATATTTTTATGGTAACTTTCTCTCAGCCAATCATCAGCCATTTGGGTATTTTATTTTATTTATCTTTGTTTCATATTATAGTTTATTCTTCCTTTTATTCAGTTAATTCACATGATTTCTCAATTTGCAGTATGTTTGCCAATCGGTTGTGCAGCCAGACTTATTTGCCATTCCTTTTTCCTCATCCCTCTCAACCATACCATTTTTGAATTCCTCATCAATACACGGGGATTTAACAATTTTTACATTAATTTTCTTAATGGGTGCATGTTTATTAGTAACTGGAATAAAACATTTCATAAATGTGTCAAATGTGTCTGGTTGCTCCTCATTACACACCACAGACCAGCAAATATTATTTACATCATCAATATATGAATCACTACTAAATTTACTGTATGACCTCTTATACACTATATTAGGCCTGCCTTTGGAGCTTTGGTTTTCCTAGATATGGCTCCTATATCACTATCAATCAATCAATCAAATGTATTTATATAGCCCTTGTTACATTAGCAGATGTCACAAAGTGCCATACAGAATCCCAGCCTAAAACCCCAAACAGCAAGCAATGCAGATGTAGAACCACGGTGGCGAGGAAAAACTCCCTAGAAAGGCAGAAACATATGAAGAAACCTAGAGAGGAACCAGGCTCTGAGGGGTGGCCAGTCCCCTTTTGGCTGTGCCGGGTGGAGATTATAAGACTATATGTCAATTAAGGCCAGATTTTTCTCCAAGATGTTCAAACGTTCATAGATGACCAGCAGGGTCAAATAATAACCACAGTGGTTGTAGAGGTTGCAACAGGTCAGTACATCAGGAGTAAATGTCACTTGGCTTTTCATAGCCGGGCATTTAGAGGTTGAAATAGCAGGTGCGGTAGAGAGAGCGAGTTGAAAACAGCAGGTCTGGGACAAGGTAACATGTGCGGTGAACAGGTCAGGGTTCCATAGCCACAGGCAGAAGAGTTTAAACTGGAGCAGCAGCATGACCAGGTGGACTGGGGACAGCAAGGAGTCATCAGGCCAGGTAGTCCTAGGGCTCAGGTCCTCCGGGAGGGGAGGGAGAGAGGGAGAGAGAGAGAAATTAGAGGGAGCATACTTAAATTCACACAGGACACCGGATAAAACAGGAGAATAACACCAGATAAAACAGACTCTGAGCCGATGTGCCCTAGGAGGAAGTCCACTGTGTGCAGCTCACCCTGCACTAACATAAAGAACAAAAGCACATCTACTGCTAATAAGCTTCACAGTAAAGCAATGAAAACAAGTAAGCATCCCGGAAGAAAAGTGCTCAAAATAGCCCACGTTAACATATGTACAGTGAGGGAAAAAAGTATTTGATCCCCTGCTGATTTTGTACGTTTGTCCACTGACAAAAACATGATCAGTCTATAATTTTAATGGTAGGTTTATTTGAACAGTGAGAGACAGAATAACAACAAAAAAATCTAGAAAAATGCATGTCAAAAATGTTATAAATTGATTTTGCATTTTAATGAGGGAAATAAGTATTTGACCCCTCTGCAAAACATGACTTAGTACTTGGTGGCAAAACCCTTGTTGGCAATCACAGAGGTCAGACGTTTCTTGTAGTTGGCAACCAGGTTTGCACACATCTCAGGAGGGATTTTGTTCCACTCCTCTTTGCAGATCTTCTCCAAGTCATGAAGGTTTCGAGGCTGAAATTTGGCAACTCGAACCTTCAGCTCCCTCCACAGATTTTCTATGGGATTAAGGTCTGGAGACTGGCTAGGCCACTCCAGGACCTTAATATGCTTCTTCTTGAGCCACTCCTTTGTTGCCTTGGCCGTGTGTTTTGGGTCATTATCATGCTGGAATACCCATCCATGACCCATTTTCAATGCCCTGGCTGAGGCAAGGAGGTTCTCACCCAAGATTTGACGGTACATGGCCCCGTCCATCATCTCTTTGATGCAGTGAAGTTGTCCTGTCCCCTTAGCAGAAAAACACCCCCAAAGCATAATGTTTCCACCTCCATGTTTGATGGTGGGGATGGTGTTCTTGGGGTCGTAGACAGCATTCCTCCGCCTCCAAACACGGCGAGTTGAGTTGATGCAAAAGAGCTCGATTTTGGTCTCATCTGACCACAACACTTTCACCCAGTTCTCCTCTGAATCATTCAGATGTTCATTGGCAAACTTCAGACGGCCCTGTATATGTGCTTTCTTGAGCAGGGGAACCTTGCGTGCGCAGCAGGATTTCAGTCCTTCACGGCGTAGTGTGTTACCAATTGTTTTCTTGGTGACTATGGTCCCAGCTGCCTTGCGATCATTGACAAGTTCCTCCCGTGTAGTTCTGGGCTGATTCCTCACCGTTCTCATGATCATTGCAACTCCACGAGGTGAGATCTTGCATGGAGTCCCAGGCCGAGGGAGATTGACAGTTCTTCCATTTGCAAATAATCGCACCAACTGTTGTCACCATCTCACCAAGCTGCTTGGCGATGGTCTTGTAGCCCATTCCAGCCTTGTGTAGGTCTACAATCTTGTCCCTGACATCCTTGGAGAGCTCTTTCGTCTTGGCCATGGTGGAGAGTTTAGAATCTGATTGATTGCTTTTGTGGACAGGTGTCTTTTATACAGGTAACAAGCTGAGATTAGGAGCACTCCCTTTAAGAGTGTGCTCCTAATCTCAGCTCGTTACCTGTATAAAAGACACCTGGACCTGGGTGCCAGAAATCTTTCTGATTGAGAGGGGGTCAAATACTTATTTCAATAAAATGGAAATCAATTTATAACATTTTTGACATGCGTTTTTCTGGATTTTTTGTTGTTGTTATTCTGTCTCTCACTGTTCAAATAAACCTACCATTACAATTATAGACTGATCATGTCTTTGTCAGTGGGCAAACGTACAAAATCAGCAGGGGATCAAATACTTTTTTCCCTCACTGTAACTTAAGATACAAGGTTCATGAAATCAATAATTTGCTAGTAACAACTCACTTAGATAATACATTTGATGATACAGTGGTAGCAATATAAGGTTATAACATCTACATAAAATATAGAAATGCCAATGGTGGATGTGTTGCTGTTTATATTCAGAACCACATTCCTGTAAAGATGAGAAAGGATATCATGTTAAATACTCTTGAAGTAATATGGCTGCAGGATCATCTGCCTCACCTAAAGCACATTATTGTCACACCCTGATCTGTTTCACCTGTCTTTGTGCTTGTCTTCACCCTCCTCAAGGTGTCGCCCATCTTCCCCATTATCCCCTGTGTATTTACACCTGTGTTCTCTGTTTGCCTGTTGCCAGTTCGTCTTGTCTCGTCAAGCCTACAAGCGGTTTTCCCGTACTCCTGTTTTGCTCTAGCCCATTTTCTCAGTTTTGACCACTCTGCCTGTCCTGGCCCTAAGACTGCCTGCCGTTCTGTATCTCGTGACACTGTTCTGGATTACTGACCTCTGCCTGCCCTTGACCTGTTGTTTGCCTGCCCCCTGTTTTTGTAAATAAACTTTTGCTATTTCGAACTGTCTGTATCTGAGTCGTGATAATTCTGGTGGGAAGCTGCTATAGACCACCAAGTGCTACCAGTCGGTATCTGGATAACATGTGTGAAATGCTTGATAATGTATGTGATGTCAATAGAGAGGTATACGTTCTGGGTGATTTAAATATTGACTGGCTTTCATCAAGAGAAAGCTTCAAACTGTAACAAGTGCCTGCAACCTGGTTCAGGTTATCAATCAACCTACCAGGGTAGTTAACAGTACATGAATAAAATCATCAACATGTATTGATCACATCTTTACTAATGCAGCAGAGATTTGTTTGAAAGCAGTATCCAACTCCATCAGATGTACTGATAACAATATAGTTGCCATATCTAGGAAAAGCAAAGTTCCAAAGGCTGGGCCTAATGTTGTGTATAAGAGGTCATACAAGAAGTGTTGTAGTGATTCCTATGTTGTTGATGTAAATAATATTTGTTGGTCCATGGTGTGTAATGAGGAGCAAACAGACACTGCACATGACACATTTATGAAATTGCTTATTCCAGTTAGTAATAAGCATGCACTTATTAAGAAAATGACTGGAAAAACTGTTAAATCCCAGTGGATTGATGAGGATTTGAAAAATTGTATGGTTGAGAGGGATGAAGCAAAATAAAAGGCAAATAACTCTGGCTGCACAACTGATTGGCAAACATATTGTAAATTGAGAAATCATGTAACTATACTGAATAAAAAGAAGAATAAACTACATTATGAAACAAACACAAATGACGTAAAGAATGATATTAAAAAGCTTTGGAGAGATTTAAATGAAATCTTGGGCAAAAAGGCAAACTCAGCTCCATCATTCATTGAATCAGATGGCTCGTTCATCACAAAACCCACTGAAATTGTCAACTACTTTCATTATTTTTTCATTGGCAAGATTCGCAAACTTAGACATGACAAGCCAGCAACAAACGCTTACACTCCACATACAAGCATATCTTAACAAATTCTGAAAGACAAGCATTGTAATTTTGAATTCCATAAAGTGAGTATGGAAGAGGTGAAAAAAATCTTATTGAAGATCAACAATGAAAAGGCAGCGGGGTCTGACAACTTCGATGGAAGATTACTGAGGATAATCGCGGACGATATTGCCACTCCTATTTGCCATATCTTCAGTTTAAGCCTACTAGAAAGTGTGAGCCCTCAAGCCTGGAGGGAAGCCACAATTATTCCCCTACCTACCATAGTAAAGCCTGTGACGAGTACTGAGGATATGAAGAGGCAGGACGCAGACGCAGGAATTAAATTGTCAAGGTTTACTCAAACAATGACGAAGATAATTAACAAAGATAGAGTACATGACACGAAGCAAAACAATCACTCACAACATCCTACAGAACAGTTCAGGGCTAAATAGGTGTCGTGATGAGATGTGGTGCAGGTGCGCTGGAGGTGATTAGGGTGCATTGGGTTTCCATTCCGGTATTGCCGAGGTGGTACGCTCAGACCAGTGGCTCAGTAGACAGGCAAATCAGAGCGCCGGAGGGGAGCAACGGGAGGAGACATGACAGTACCCCCCCCGGATGCGCGGCTCCAGCCGCTGGACGTCGCCGGCCAGGAGGATGACCCCGAGAACGAGGAGTGGGCCGGTCATGGAGGTGACGGTGGAAGTTCCGAATTAGGTTGGGGTCCAGAACGGGACACATCAGTAGCCAAGGTGGGCCACCAGTACTTTTGTGCAAGAGAATGCAGGGTGCGTGTAATACCGGAGTGCCCTGCCATAAGGGTGGTTTGTGCCCAGATCAGAAGGCGGTCCTGGATACTGGTGGGTACATACACGCGCCCCGGAGGGGCATTGGCAGGCGCCGTTTCCTCCTGAGCTGCCAGGCAGGTGTCTTCATCCACATCCCAAACAACAGGTGCAACGATGAGAGACGAGGGCAGGATAGGGCCCCCCAGATCCTTCCTTTCTCCGGTATGGTGCATCCTGGAGAGAGCGTCAGCTTTCACATTCTGGGATCCTGGGCGGTAGGACAGAATTAATTGAAATCGAGTAAGAAATTGGGCCCACCTGGCTTGATGAGAGTTCATCCGGTTCGCTGCCCGTATGTGCTCCAAATTCCGGTGGTCAGTATGAATCCGGAATGGATAGACTGCGCCCTCCAGCCAGTGTCTCCATTCCTCCAGAGCGAGGACCACCGCGAACAGCTCCCTGTCTCCAACTCCATAGTTTGTCTCTGCGGGGGTAAGCTTTTTTGAGAAAAAGGCACAGGGATTCATTTTCTCTGGCTTACCGTGCTGCTGGGAGAGGACCGCACCCACGCCCTCCTCCGATGCGTCCACCTCCAGAATGAAAGGACGAGAGGGATCTGGGTGTTTTAGGATGGGCGGTGTGGTGAACCTCTCCTTCAGCCTCTTGAAGGCATCGTCAGCCTCAGGGTTCCAGGTCAGCTTCTGAGGCCCACCCTTAAGGAGAGAGGTGAGTGGGGCGCTATGGAGATCAAGAACCTGATGAAACGCTGGTAGAAATTGGCAAAGCCCAGGAAGCTCTGTAGGCCCTTCATGGTTGTGGGAATTGGCCATGACCTGACGGCATCCATTTTCACTCCTTCCATGAACACCCCCTGAGGACTGATCCTGTATCCTATGAAGGTGTTGGCCTATTGGTGGAATTCGCATTTCTCCCCTTTCACCAACAGGCTGTGTTCCCGGAGGCGGAGCAGGACAGCTCGGATGTCCCTGACGTGCTCCTCGAACGTAGCCGATTAGATCAGGATATCGTCGATGTACACCACCACCTGTCTACTCAGCATGTCCCAGAACATGTAATTGAGGAAGGACTGGAACACAGATGGTGCGTTGGCGAGGCCATAGGGCATGACACAGTATTCATAGTGGCCTGAGGAAGTGCTGAATGCCGTCTTCCACTCGTCTCTTTCCCGGATTTGGATCAGGTTGTAGGCACTCCTCAGGTCCAACTTGGTAAAGTACCGGGCCCCTCATAGCTGCTCGATGTCCGAGGGAACCAGTGTGGGAATGGTGATGGTGATGGGGAGAGGGACGTGTATAATGGTGCCTGACTCAAGGGGTTGATTGCCCAATGAGGTGACGTGCAGCGGAGATGGCAGTGGCACAGTGGGCAACCCCCATTCAGAAAACAACTCCCTATCTATAAGGTTCCCCGCTGATCCGGAATCTATCATTGCAGTAAAAATGGAAGATAAGGAATAACCAGTCACCGTTATGGGATCTAAAAACAATGGTTTTGTTATAGGAGATGACGTCACACTCACAGAGCTGCGACGGGAGTCATACCGCCTAGATAGGGAGCCGCCAAGAGATCTGTGTGCAGTGGTGGTGTAGGGGGTGCTGCCCACCTCCATGGGTGAGGACTCGGAATCAGGGCGGCTTCCATAGCTTAGATGGGGTGATCAAACACCGCCCTGAACCGAGCGAGGAAGGTGGGGTAGGGTAATGCCACTGCCTCCTCTCCTTCCCAGACTGCCGTGGCCCAATCCAGCGACCTTCCCCTTAAGAAGCGAAATCACCAGCGCTATCCTGGCTTGGTCAGATGGATATGCCCCAGGCGGACATGGCAGATAAAGTGAAACCTGTAGCAGGAAGCCTCTACATTTAGAAGTTTTACCGTCAAAGTGCTCCGGTAGGGCGAGGGTTCCCGCAGAAGTGGGTGATAGCCCGGGGACATGTAGATTGGAGGCACTCGCCGCTCCCTGAGGTAGAACCGGAGCGCTGGGCAGATTATGCAGAGTTTGGAGCAGTTCCTGCATGGCGACGTTCAATTGGGCAAGCTGCTGCTGGTGCTGGTTGAGGCACTGGGAAACTCCTGCTGCATCCATTTTTGTTTGGTGTATGATTCTGTGACGAGTACTGAGTATACGAAGAGGCAGGACGCAGACGCAGGAATTAACAAGGTTTACTCAAACAATGACAAAGAGAATTAACAAAGATAGAGTACATGACACGAAGCAAAACAATCAAACACAACATCCTACAGAACAGTGCAGGGCTAAATAGGGGTAGTGATGAGATGATGAGGTGCAGGTGCGCTGGAGGTGATTAGGGTGCGTTGGGTTTCCATTCTGGTGTTGCCGAGGTGGTGCGCTCAGACCGGTGGTTCAGTAGACCAGTGAATCAGAGCGCCGGAGGGGAGCAACGGGAGGAGACGTGACAAAGCCCCCTTATCTGGCACAAACAGCCGACCAATCAGCCTGTTACCAAACCTTAGTAAATTTAGGAAAGAATTGTGTTTGACCAGATAAAATGCTATTTCACAGCAAACAAATTGACAACATACTTTCAGAATGCTTATAAGGAAGGACATTCAACAAGTACAGCACTTACACAAATTACTGATGATTGGCTGAGAGAAATTGATGATCAAAAGATTGTGAGGCTGTTTTGTTATATTTCAGTGTGGCTTTTGACATTATCGATAATAGTCTGTTTCTGGAAAAACGTATGTGTTATGGCTTTACAACCCCTCTTATATTGTGGATAAAGAGTTACCTGTCTAACAGATTACAGAGGGTGTTCTTTAATGGAAGCCTCTCCAACAATATCCAGATAGAATCTGAAATTCCCCAGGGCAGCTGTCTAGGCCCCTTTTTTTTCCATCTTTACTAACGACATGCTTGAGTAAAGCCAGTGTGTCTTTGTACGTGGATGACTCAACACTATACACGTCAGCTACCACAGTGACTGAAATTTACATTTACATTTACGTCATTTAGCAGACGCTCTTATCCAGAGCGACATACAAATAGGTGCATTCATTTTTTTTTTTTTATCTTATATTTTTATTTCTTTTATTTTTTGTAAATTTGTGATATTTTTTTTGTCTTTTTTTTTCTTTCTATTTTTCTATTTCTATTTTTTCTTTATTTTTTGGGGGTTTGGGTTGGGGTAAGGGGGGAGGTAGAAGGATTACTTTATCCTATCCCAGGTATTCCTTAAAGAGGTGGGGTTTCAAATGTCTCCGGAAGGTGGTGAGTGACTCCGCTGTCCTGGCATCGTGAGGGAGCTTGTTCCACCATTGGGGTGCCAGAGCAGCGAACAGTTTTGACTGGGCTGAGCGGGAACTATGCTTCTGCAGAGGTAGGGGAGCCAGCAGGCCAGAGGTGGATGAACGCAATGCCCTCGTTTGGGTGTAGGGACTGATCAGAGCCTGAAGGTACGGAGGTGCTGTTCCCCTCACAGCTCCGTAGGCAAGCACCATGGTCTTGTAGCAGATGCGAACTTCAACTGGAAGCCAGTGGAGTGTGCGGAGGAGCGGGGTGACGTGAGAGAACTTGGGAAGGTTGAACACCAGACGGGCTGCGGCATTCTGGATGAGTTATAGGGGTTTAATGGCACAGGCAGGGAGCCCAGCCAACAGCGAGTTGCAGTAATCCAGACGGGAGATGACAAGTGCCTGGATTAGGACCTGTGCCGCTTCCTGTGTAAGGCAGGGTCATACTCTCCGAATGTTGTAGAGCATGAACCTACAGGATCGGGTCACCGCCTTGATGTTAGTGGAGAACGACAGGGTGTTGTCCAGGGTCACACCAAGGCTCTTCACACTCTGGGAGGAGGACACAACGGAGTTGTCAACCGTGATGGCGAGATCATGGAACAGGCAGTCCTTCCCCGGGAGGAAGAGCAGCTCCATCTTGCCAAGGTTCAGCTTGAGGTGGTGATCCGTCATCCATACTGATATGTCTGCAGACATGCAGAGATGCGATTCGCCATCTGGTTATCAGAAGGGGGAAAGGAGAAGATTAGTTGTGTGTCGTCAGCGTAGCAATGATAGGAGAGGCCATGTGAGGATATGACAGAGCCAAGTGACTTGGTGTATAGGGAGAATAGGAGAGGGCCTAGAACTGAGCCCTGGGGGACACCAGTGGTGAGAGCACGTGGTGCGGAGACAGCTTCTCGCCACGCCACTTGGTAGGAGCGACCGGTCAGGTAGGATGCAATCCAAGAGTGAGCCGCACCGGAGATGCCCAGCTCGGAGAGGGTGGAGAGGAGGATCTGATGGTTCACAGTATCAAAGGCAGCAGACAGGTCTAGAAGGACAAGAGCAGAGGAGAGAGAGTTAGCTTTAGCAGTGTGGAGAGCCTCCGTGACACAGAGAAGAGCAGTCTCAGTTGAATGACCAGTCTTGAAACCTGACTGGTTTGGATCAAGAAGGTCATTCTGAGAGAGATAGCAAGAGAGTTGGCTAAAGATGGCACGCTCAATAGTTTTGGAGAGAAAAGAATGAAGGGATACTGGTCTGTAGTTGTTGACATCAGAGGGATCGAGTGTTGGTTTTTTTGAGAAGGGGTGCAACTCTCGCTCTCTTGAAGACGGAAGGGACATAGCCAGCGGTCAAGGATGAGTTGATCAGCGAGGTGAGGTAAGGGAGAAGGTCACCGGAGATGGTCTGGAGAAGAGAGGAGGGGATAGGGTCAAGCGGGCAGGTTGTTGGGCGGCCTGCCGTCACAAGTCGCAAGATTTTATCTGGAGAGAGAGAGAGAAAGAAGTCAAAGCATAGGGTAGGGCAGTGTGAGCAGGACCAGCAGTGTCATTTGACTTAACAAACGAGGATCGGATGTCGTCAACCTTCTTTTCAAAATGGTTGACGAAGTCATCCACAGAGAGGGAGGAGGGGGGGATTCAGCAGGGAGGAGAATGTGGCAAAGAGCTTCCTAGGGTTAGAGGCAGATGCTTGGAATTTAGAGTGGTAGAAAGTGGCCTTAGCAGCAGAAACAGATGAAGAAAATGTAGAGAGGAGGGAGTGAAAAGATGCCAGGTCCGCAGGGAGTCTAGTTTTCTTCCATTTCCGCTCAGCTGCCCGGAGCTCTGTTCTGTGAGCTCGCAATGAGTCATCAAGCCACGGAGCTGGAGGGGAGGACCGAGCCGGCCGGGAGGATAGGGGACATAGAGAGTCAAAGGATGCAGAAAGGGAGCAGAAGAGGGTTGAGGAGGCAGAATCAGGAGATTGGAGGGAGAAGGATTGAGCAGAGGGAAGAGATGATAGGATGGAAGAGGAGAGAGTAGCGGGAGAGAGAGAGCGAAGGTTGCGACAGCGCATTACCATCTGTGTAGGGGCAGAGTGAGTAATGTTGGAGGAGAGCGAGAGAGAAAATGATACAAAGTAGTGGTCGGAGACATGGAGGGGAGTTGCAGTGAGATTAGTAGAAGAACAGCATCTAGTAAAGATGAGGTCAAGCGTATTGCCTGCCTTGTGAGTAGGGGGGGACGGTGAGAGGGTGAGGTCAAAAGAGGAGAGGAGTGGAAAGAAGGAGGCAGAGAGAAATGAGTCAAATGTAGACGTAGGGAGGTTGAAATCCCCCAGAACTGTGAGGGGTGAGCCATCCTCAGGAAAGGAATTTATCAAGGCGACAAGCTCATTGATGAACTCTCCAAGGGAACCTGGAGGGCGATAGATGACAAGGATATTAAGCTTAAATGGGCTAGTGACTGTGACAGCATGGAATTCAAATGAGGAGATAGACAGATGGGTCAGAAGGAAAATTGAGAATGTCCACTTGGGAGAGATGAGGATTCCTGTGCCACCACCCCGCTGACCAGATGCTCTCGGGGTATGCGAGAACACATGGTCAGACGAGGAGAGAGCAGTAGGAGTAGCAGTGTTTTCAGTGGTAATCCATGTTTCCGTCAGTGCCAAGAAGTCGAGGGACTGGAGGGTAGCATAGGCTGAGATGAACTCTGCCTTGTTGGCAGCAGAACGGCAGTTCCAGAGGCTGCCTGAGACCTGGAACTCCACGTGGGTGGTGCGTGCAGGGACCACCAGGTTAGAGAGGCAGCAGCCACGCGGTGTGAGGCGTTTGTGTAGCCTGTGCGGAGAGGAGAGAACAGGGATAGGCAGAGGCATAGTTGACAGGCTGCAGCAGATGGCTACAATAATGCAGAGGAGATCGGAATGAAATGAACTAAACATCTGGGAAAGGAGAGAGCGGGGCCTCCCTCACCACAACTCCCAAATCTAACTCTCCCAACTTCCACCTCAGAAACTATAATTGTTGTAAACTACAGCGGTTCAATGTTTTCTAAGAATAGACTAACTTAGTTTATTCAGCTAGCTAACTAGGTGCAGTATTATTCTGTGAAAATCGTCCGGGCACTTAGTCATAAGACGCCACAGCCAGCTAGCATGCCGGACTCCAACAACACGGTTTAGCGCCAATACTTGGCCACAACAAACCACTAGTGTATCAACACGCAAGCAGATCGTTCGTGTCCGTGTCTAACGTTGTGGGTTAGTCACGACAGCTTGAGCGAGTCCGTCGTCAACTTATTCAGCCAGTTAGTTAGCTAGAATAGTTAGCAAACTAGCTAGCCATTGCTTTCAGACAAAGAAGAACCCCTCCTTTCACGGCACGAACACACAGAGAGAGCCAAACTAACGTTAACTAGTCACCCATGTCCCGAATTCCTTGAACGACTCGGGCTATCAATATGTAAAAAACAAAACACAAATGTAGGTTATGACTTACCCCTAGCAGCTACTGTTAGCTAGCCAAGTGCAAAGCTAGCCACTGAATTGACTCAGCCAGTTCGCGTCTGTTCGCTCGGTTGTTCCAGCTATTGTTTACTAGTAGCTATCCAGGTAGCAACAAGCTAGCTAAATTTCAAGCACAGTAGCCACTTGCTACCTAACGTTAACGGTTCAGACAATGAGGTTAGAAAACAGCTGAATGGTAGGCAATTATTGTATGTAATCATTGTAGGCAGCCAGCTGGCGTAATTACAGGCACTCTCAGGCGTGAAACAACTATACCGTTGCTAATAGCTACTCGCCAGCTAGTCCAGGTGGTGGGTTAGCTAGCTAGCTTCGTGCTACACCGGGCACCGCCGAATACAATATTAACCTACAATAATTATATACAACAACCCACGATAACTACCTACAATACCTAACTACAATCTAAATACATAGTTTAAGCCTTACTCGACAAAGCCCAAGCTATGTATAAAGCCAAGCTTACCCGACGCCAAGCTTACCCGACAACCTCCTCCTTGTGAAATGACAGCAATACTTAATAATAATATGCCATTTAGCAGACGCTTTTATCCAAAGCGACTTACAGTCATGTGTGCATACATTTTTACATATGGGTGGTCCCGGGGATCAAACCCACTACCCTGGCGTTACAAGCGCCATGCTCTATCAATTGAGCTACAGAGGTCCACTTAACAAAGAGCTGCAGTTAGTTTCAGAATGGTTGGCAAGGAATAAGTTAGTCCTAAATATTTCAAAAACTAAAAGCATTGTATTTGGGACAAATAATTTACTAAACCCTAAACCTCAACTAAATCTTGTAATGAATAATGTGGAAATTGAGCAAGTTGAGGAGAATAAATTGCTTGGAGTATCCTTGGATTGTAAACTGTCATGGTCAAAACATATTGATACAACAGTAGCTAGGATGGGGAGAAGTCTGTCTATAATAAAGCGCTGCTCTGCATTCTTAACAGCACTATCAACAAGGCAGGTCCAACAGGCCCTAGATTTGTCACACATGGACTACTGTTCAGTCGTGGGGTCAGGTGCCACAAAGAGGGACTTACGAAAATTGCAATTGGCTCAGAACAGGGCACCACGGCTGGCCCTTGGACGTACACAGAGAGCTAACATTAATAATATGCATGTCAATCTCTCCTGGCTCAAAGTGGAGGAGAGATTGACTTCATCACTACATTTGTGAGAGGTATTGACATGCTGAATGAACCGAGCTGTCTGTTTGAACTACTGGCACTCGGACATCCATGCATACCCCACAAGACATGCTACCAGAGGTCTCTTCACAGTCCCCAAGTCAAGAACAAACTATGGGAGGCGCACAGTACTGCATAGAGCCATGACTACATGGAACTCTATTCCACATCAAGTAACTCATTCCAGCAGTAAAATTAGATTAAAAAAAAACAGATAAAAATACACGTTATGAAACAGCGGGTACTGTGAAGCAACACAAACATAGACACATGCATACATACACACACGATAACATACGCACTATACACACATGTACACATGGTTTTTGTGTTATAGATATGTGGTAGTAGAGTAGAGGCCTTAATATGCTGTGAAATCTTTTCTGAATGAATTGTAATGCTGCCTTGGCAGCAGCTAATGGGGATCCATAATAAATGCAAATGCAAATACATGCTTATTATTTCATTCCTGTGCTGTTTGTAACTATCCTGGTAAGTTGACTGATAAACAGGCACTGGTTTCAGTTTTAATCTTTTTCTTGAGTGGGCAGCTTGATGAAAGCCAGTCAATATTTAAATCACCCATAAAATATAGCTCTGTTGATATCACAAACATTATCAAGCATTTCACACATAATCTCCATATACTGATTGTTAGCACTTGGTGGTCTATAGCAGCTTCCCACAATAATGGGCTTTAGGTGAGGCAGAAGAACCTGTAGCCATATTACTTCAACAGTATTTGACATGAGATCCTCTCTAAGTTTTACAGGAATGTTGTTCTGAACATAGGCCACAACACCACCCCCATGGTCTTTTCTGTAGATGTTATAACTATGTATTGCTACAACTGTATCAAAGGTATTATCTAATTGAGTTTCAGAGATAGTCAGAGTTAGGGTTAGCGTTATGAATGTCATCTGTTACTAGCAAGTTATTGATTTCATGAACCTTATTTCTTAGACTATATATGTTAATGTGGGCTATTTTAGGTATTTTCTGGGTTGCTTGATTTTTTATTGTTTTATTTACTGGGAAGCTTATCAAAAGTAGACATGCTCATGTTATTTATGTTTTCGCTGATAGTGCAAGGTGTGCTGCACATAGTGGACTTCCTACTGGGGCACACCGCCTCAGTGCTAACAGTATATCTCTGGTTCATAGGCACATGATTACTGCATACAATAGCTGTAGGATCAGCAGAGGCATTCAAGGCAGTTAGAAGGACATAAATTAGGTTACTTACATTGTGTCTGCCAACGCATGACAACTCAACAACACAGTGGTAGGGATTAACTGAGCTGGGCTTGGGTCATTGATAAGTCATTGTCTCAACACAGACTTGAAATGCATGGACAGAGTCCAGGAGCCAAGATGATCTGGATGGATTCCTGTAGAGCATCTTCTGTTTCCAGAATGTGTCAAAATTATCTTTAAAGTGATTCCAACAGCGCTACAGTAATCTTTTAGCCAGGTGTGTAATGCCAGCAGCCTGCTGAATCTGTCACACCCGCAGCCCAACGATGGAAATAATTGTCCGCTTTTTGGAATCTTTCGGTGCTAGAATCAGTTCTTTAAAATCCATTTTTAGAAGTTCCAAGCTAGCCCTCCTAATGTTGTTTGACTACGACAGCGTCAGCTCCTGGCAGATGTCGTAGAAAGGTTGCAAGCAGCCTTGTAATGTCCTGTACTCCAGGATAGCACAGGGTTTTTGCCCTGGGAACGAAGATGTTTCTTACCATCGAATTGCCGATGATGACAGCTGGTGCAATGGCTGAGGAGATCCGACCGTTCTTTCGCCTTGAGTGGTTTCGCAAGGACGGTGGGGCCCGATGGACCCGAGCCAGCTGTAGTATCCATCGTGGATGATGAATGGGCCGGAGTCTCAGACAGCCTCACGGTCTGATGAGGGTGGGAGCTCTGAGGATCTGAAACCGAGGTAGAAGCCACTGGAGAGGGAGACAGAACAGAGGACGAAGAAGCAGTTACCTCCGGATCCGAGCTCGAATCGGAAGCCCCCAGGGAAGAAGGTGCCGGAACCTCTGGATTTAGGGTGGCGAAGCTTTCAAGTCTGTGTCCAGTCCGGGCTTAACATCTCCAAGGAGGCCCTGTTGCCAGAGGACGCGAGTGACATATCTCCGTGGCTGGTTGGTAGGATCAAGGGGGAGACCCCTTTGGGGAGGGATCCCTGCAGAGTACCAGCCAGTTGGCTGTGGAGAGCTGACACGGCGGCGACACTTCCACCAGGCCAAAGCGGCATCCGGCTATTGGGGTAGAAGAGAAAGAAAAAGTAGGCAGGCATGGATTCCCCAGTGGCTTGTGTAGGTTCGCTACTTGTTTGCTAAGAGTAGCCACTTCAAATCTGTAGTCCCCTTCAAGCAAACAGTTTCTACATTGAATTAATTCGTTTTTTTACGATGTGAAAAATGAATGGCGGTGTAGTGTATTATAACTCAGGCTAGAAAAACAACAACACTCTCAGTTAACATTAAAGACACAAACGTTTCAAAAGAGAAACTACCTCTACCGCTCTCTCTACCTCTACCCCTCTCTCTCTCTCTACATCTCTCTCTCTCTCTCTCTCTCTCTCTCTCTCTCTCTCTCTCTCTCTCTCTCTCTCTCTCTCTCTCTCTCTCTCTCTACCTCCTTTACTCTTCTCTTCTCTGTGACTTTAGCTCTAAACCAAAGGATGGCCTCGGTGTGCCAATGGAGTGGTCACTGTGATTCACTGCTATCAAACTATACTTTATGTTGGCATTAAATTGATGGTTCCAGCCAAGCCCAGAGAAAATGCACATAAAATTGAGACTAACTGTGTGATAATGCTCCTCGTAAACTGGTCTAAGAGCTCTATAACTTATAACGTCCTCAACTTCAATGGTCACACTCTCTCAGAGCCAACATGCATACGGATCATCTAGGAAATAAAGTATACCCATTTGGATTTTAGAGCCTGTCTCTATTTTCAAATGACTAACTGTTTCTGGTACTTAAGTCTTATTGTCTAGAGTATTCCTACAGTATTGTTTTTCCCTTGCTGTAATATCATGAATGTGTGTATACAGGGGAGTATGGTGTATGCGTTTGTGCATGTGTGTGTGTGTGTACAGAAGCTGCCAATGCGTCAGCTGATTGAGAGGTGAGTTATGTGTGAGCAGCTTTACTGTGTGTCGTAACACCAAGACATTCTCCCGCTAACGCTCAACACTTTCACCCTCCCGTCAGTATCCATAAATCATCTCTTCTCCTGAGCCTCTCATCTCTTTTCTCCTTTCCTCCCTGCTCTTCTGCAGATGGCTTTACAGGTTTTATTATCTACCATTACAGCGCTAGAAGACTATGTCTATCAACCTGTACTGGTCTGGTCTGGACTTCAGTGCACCGCGGTGTATAAGCAAGATCAGAGAGACAATGGAGAGTTGAGAGAGCATGCAGAGAGACCAGAGAGAAATACAAAAAGGACAGAGATTATACCAGCTGTAGGCTTTGCAGGAGCCAGATGTACCGATCACCTCCACACACTCCAGAATCATAATCAGCCAATGATTGAGCAGGAGAGACACATATGCAGACAAACACACACATACACACAGGATGATATCCACGCAGCTCTAGCATATGTTGTAAACTGTAGGGTGAGAGAGGAGGGTAATGGATGGTTGGTGGGCACATGCTGACGTGTTATTGTTTTATAAAACATTGCCTGTGCATGCAAGAGTGCAGGGGAGAGAGTGTCACCGCCTTGATGAATGACCAGGGGATAACATCTTCACTCCTAACCCCCCACACACACATACATACGTACCGTACATAAACACACATTCAGAAGCAAAGCCATACAGTGCATTCGGAAAGTATTCAAATCCCTTGACTTTTTCCAACTTTTATAACGTTACAGCCTTGTTCTAAAATGTATTAAATAGTTAGTTTTTCCCTCATCAATTTACACTCAATACCCCATAATGACAAAACAAAAACAGGTTTTTAGAAATTTTTGGAAATGAATTACAAATAAAAAATACAAAATATCACATTTAAATAAGTATTCAGACCTTTAACTCAAAGCTTTATTGAAGCACCCTTGGCAGCGATTACAGCCTTGAGTCTTCTTGGGTATGACGCTACATGCATGGCACACCTGTCTTTGGGGAGTTTCTCCTATTCTTCTCTGAAGATCCTCTCAAGCTCTGTCAGGTTGGATGGACAGCGTCACTGCACAGCTATTTTCAGGTCTCTCTAGAGATGTTCGATCGGGTTCAAGTCTGGGCTCTGGCTGGGCCACTCAAGGACATTCAGAGACTTGTCCCGAAGCCACTGCTGGGTTGTCTTGGCTGTGTGCTTAGGGTCGTTGTCCTGTTGGAACGTGAACGTTCGCCCCAGTCTGAGGTCCTGAGCGCTCTGGAACAGGTTTTGATCAAGGATCTCTCTGTACTTTGCTCCGTTCATCTTTCCCTCAATCCTGACTAGTCTCCCAGTCCCTGCAGCTGAAAAACATCCCCACAGCATGATGCTGCCACTACAATGCTTCACTGTAGGGATGGTGCCAGGTTTCCTCCAGACGTGACGCTTGGCATTCAGGCCAAAGAGTTCCATCTTGGTTTCATCAGACCAGAGAATCTTGTTTTTCATGGTCTGAGAGTCCGTTAGGTGCCTTTTGGCAAACTCCAAGCAGGCTGTCATGTGCCTTTTACTGAGGAGTGGCTTCTGTCTGGCCACTCTACCATAAAGGCCTGATTGGTGGAGTGCTGCAGAGATGGTTGTCCTTCTGGAAGGTTCTCCCATCTCCACAGAAGAATTCTGGAGCTCTGTCAGAGTGACCATCGGGTTCTTGGTCACCTCCCTGAACCAAATGCCCTTCTTCCCCGACTGCTCAGTTTGGCCGGGCGGCCAACCCTAGGAAGAGTCTTGGTAGTTCCAAACTTCTTCCATTTAAGAATGAAGGAGGCCACTGTATTCTTGGGGACCTTCAATGCTGCAGAAATATTTTGGTACCCTTCCCCAGATCTCTGCCTCGACACAACCCTGTCACTGAGCTCTGCGGACAATTCCTTTCACCTCATGGCTTGGTTTTTAATCTGACTTGCATTGTCAACTGTGGGACCTTATATAAGACAGGTGTGTACCTTTCCAAATCATATCCAATCAATTGAATTTACCACCGGTGGAGTCCAATCAAGTTGTAGAAACATCTCAAGGATCATCAATGTAAACAGGATGCACCTGAGCTCAATTTCGAGTCTCATAGGAGAGGGTCTGAATACTTATGTAAATTAGGTATTTCTGTTTTTATTTTTAATAAATATGCAAACATTTCTAAAAAAGTGTTTTCGCTTTGTCATTATGGGGTATTGTGTGTCGATTGATGAGGGGGGAAAAAATCATCAATTTTATAATAAGGCTTTAACATAAAAATATGTGGAAAAAGTCAAGGGGTCTGAATACTTTCCGAATACACCGTAAATACTTTCTCTCCCTCGTTCCCTGTCTCTCTCTCTCACACACACACACACAGTGGCAGCAACAGCAGATGGTAGTCGTAATGTACTAAACTAGTCTAAAGGTCCAGATGTGTGTGTGTCCCCTTCTCCTGAGATATACCTTTGGTGGTTTCATCTTTCATCTTAAAAAAACAAACATATTCTAGGTATCTGTAGATCTCATAGTCTCCTATTCATTAGTTTCATTGGTCCTAAACCCAGGACAAACAGAGTCCTTCAGTCCCAGCTATGACAATGACCCTTCCCAGCCATGACCACTAACTAAACATGAAAGCTGCACATCAATCAGGAGCATACAAGCTACATGGGTTGCAACCTCCAGACAATGAGAGCGAACTGAAGAGGTCAGTAATAAGCAGTGGTCTGGCTTCAAACCCCCGGCACACAGGCCTTACGACATACACTCAAACACAACATCAAGGCCTTGGCAACACAAAATAATACCATAGCACAGTCCTGGCAACACAAAATAACAATGATCAAACAATGTCACAACACAGAAGCACACAAGAGAGATACACTCTAAGACTTCTGTAATTTCAAAAATATCCGTTTCAGGCGTCAACCTCATGCTGTCAGGTTAGACACATGAAGCTCAACTATTTTAGTAAATATCTTCTTGAAGCGGCTGTGAAGTGGAATAATATTTTCAGCAGCTGCTGGGTAGGTACCTTGCCTTGGTAGAGCATGGCGCTTGTAACGCCAGGGTAGTGGGTTCGATCCCCGGGACCACCCATACGTAAAAATGTATGCACACATGACTGTAAGTTGCTTTGGATAAAAGCGTCTGCTAAATGGCATATTATATTATTATATTATTTATTGCTAGCCAACGTTGAATTATTGCATGTTTCCTTAGCTAATGTAGATAGATAGCTGGGTAACATTTGCTAATTAGCTAGCTAGCTCAAATTGACAAAAGCCATTTCGGTCTGTTCTAAATTGCTCGTAACTATCTAGCCGTGCGATCTAGAAAAACATCACCCAGAGAATATTGTGATTTTAGGCTGTATCGCAAGCCTCTGAGTGCCATAGAGAATACACTGAGCGTAGATTTGTGACCATTATGTTTCCACCATTACTACAGATAAAATGACGACTTTTTTCTAGCAGTTCAAAAAATGACCCATATTTATTTTAATTGACAGGCCGCATTTGACACATAAATCACATTTTGCGCCGTACTCGCAAGACGCTAAATCGACCAGTGCACCATATTGTATCAACCTAAGGTGCAGTACCAATGGTCAGCTGTAGCCTAACACAGTGTCGGCGGTGGAAACTAGTAACGTGGCGTATTTTCCCCTCCCAGGATTCTACAGTATTTCAAGTAGGATAGCAGCCTACACAAGAAATAACTAATATTGGTAGCCATCTAGATGTCACTGTGATATATTCTACTCAATGGGGAGAGCATAAATTTTTAAAACACTGGGACAGAGTTCTCCTTAGCTGTCACAACCCTGTGTTATTTGGTTCACTTGGCTCTCATCTGCGCGACATAAATAATTGTTTTGTAGGCCAAGATTGTCCATATTGCCTCTCCCTCTAATCATTTGTCTGATAAAAAAAAAACATTGTTCCATAATGTTACAGTATTAGCTAAACCTGTTCACTTTACCAGTAGTTCGCAAACATTTGGTGGAACAGCTAGAAAGGAAAATGTGAGTCTGGTAAAATAATCTGTGATACTGTGTAGGCTATAGCAATGTTGTATTAGTTTGATAGGGTTTGAAGTAGGTGTATCTGGCTGTCTTATTTGTATTTGATCAATGCCTCAATTGATTTCATAAACTATATTGGATATACAGTGCCTTCGGAAATTATTCAGACCCCTGACTTTTTCCAAATGTTGTTAGGTTACAGCCTTATTCTCAAATGTATTAAATTGATATTTTTTTCTTCTTCAATCTATACACAATACCCCATAATGACAAAGCAAAAACAGATTTTTTGATTTTTTTGCAAATCTATGAAAGAAAATAAAAATAGAAATATCACATTTACATAAGTATTCAGACGTTTTACTCAGTACTTTGTTGAAGCACCTTTGGCAGCAATTATGATGCTACAAGCTTGGCACACCTGTATTTGGGGAGTTTCTCCCATTCTTCTCTGCAGATCTTCGCAAGCTCTGTCAGGTTGGATGGGGAGCGTTGCTGCACAGCTATTTTCAGGTCTCTCCAGAGATGTTCGATCAGGTTCAAGTCCGGGCTCTGGCTGGGTCACTCAAGGACATTCAGAGACTTGTCCCGAAGCCACTCCTGCGTTGTCTTGGCTGTGTGCTTAGGGTCGTTGTCCTGTTGGAAGGTGAACCTTTGCCCCAGTCTGAGGTCCTGAGCGCTCTCGAGCAGTTGTTCATCTCTGTCCTTTGCTCCGTTGATCTTTGCCTCGATCCTGACTAGTCTCCCAGTCCTTGCAACTGAAAAACACCCGCACAGCATGCTTCACCATAGGGATGGTGCCAGGTTCCTCCAGACGTGACGCTTGACATTCAGGCCAATGAGTTGAATCTTGAGAATCTTGTTTCTCATTGTCTGAGAGTCATAAGGTGCCTTTTGGCAAACTCCAAGCGGGCTGTCATGTGCCTTTTACTGAGGAGTGGCTTCTGTCTGGCCACTCTACCATAAATGCCTGATTGCTGGAGTGCTGCAGAGATGGTTGTCCTTCTGGAAGGTTCTCCCATCTCCACAGAGGAACTCTAGAGCTCTGTCAGAGTGACCATTAGGTTCTTGGTCACCTCCCTGACCAAGGCTCTTCTCCTCTGATTGCTCAGTTTGGCCGGACGGCCAGCTCTAGGAAGAGACTTCTTACATTTAAGAATGATGCAGCCCACTGTGTTCTTGGGAACCTTCAATGATGCAGAGATGTTTTGGTTCCCTTCCCCAGATCTATGCCTCGACACAATCCTGTCTCAGAGCTCTACGGCAATTTCTTCGACCTCATGATTTTGTTTTTGCTCTAACATGAACTGTCAACTGTGGGACCTTATATAGACAGGTGTGTGCCTTTCCAAATCATGTCCAATTAATTTAATTTACTAAAGGTGGACTCCAATCCAGTTGTAGAAATATCTCAAGGATGATCAATGGAAACAGGATGCACCTGAGCTCAATTTCGAGTCTCATAGCAAAGGGTCTGAATACTTATGTAAATAAGGTATTTCTGTTTTTAATTTTAAGACATTTGCTAAAATTTCTAAAAGCTTGTTTTCACTTTGGCATTACTGGGTATTGAGTGTAGATTGCTAAGGATTTGTATTTATTTAATCCATTTTAGAATAAGGCTGTAACGTAGCAACATTTGGAAATGGTCAAGGGGTCTGAATACTTTCCGAAGGCACTGTATGCTGTAGGTTCAAATCAACCCAAGATGATGAATCCTGAAGATGGAACAAAGTGCATGACAAGGTGGCCCAGAGGAAGCCAGCTGTTTGTTCTCAATCCCTACCTTGCTCCATTCTTCCAAGAGCTCACTGATTTTGAATGAAGACCTCTAATGAGGAAAGTACACATACACACGACACCAGCTTGATATGTCCCTTGTCCCCTGTCTTTTTTCCCACAGAGTAACAGCCCTGGTGCTCTCAGTCTCTCATTCTATTCTTTATTTTTATATGCTTGTCCCAGGGGTGAGAAGAGCTGACAAATCAGAATTGAGGAGATTTGTTACGTAGCCCCATGAGGAACACCTGATGCTGCGTTGACTTCTCTCTCCTGGAAGCTCTCTGGCCCAAACTGTCCTGTTGTGTGTTTCACCTCCTCTGGACCCCCTTGCCCCATATCATAGACCGGGCTGCATCACAGCCTGGTATGGCAACTCCACCGCCGCGGACCTTAAGGTGATTCAGAGGGTGATACACGCAGCCGAACGCACCATTTGGTACACACTGCCTGCCCTCCAGGACACCTACAACACCAGGTGTCGCAGGAAGGCCAAGAAGAACATCAGGGACCTCAGTCATCCGAGCAATGGCCTCTTCTCCCCATTTCCATTACTCAGATGTGTTTGGCACAGGAGCGTTATGGTGAAAACTGGAAGACTGGCCAATAATTTCTACCCCCAGACCATCACGCAGCTGAATAGCCACCACTACCTGCCCCCCCCACCCCCCCTTCTACTGACTTTTACTCTGCCCCCACCCCATAGACATTCATCACTGCTGCAGTTGTTAATAATGTACACATTATTCATTATTTTTGTATTATTATTTGCATTGTTTTATTTCACTTTGTCTCCACACCGCTCAATGGTCATTTAGTCTGACTGATGCTCCCCCTATGGTCAATGTAAATTTACAGCGAGGATGCTGTAATATGTCTTCACAGTAAGGAAAATAGTACTTTAAAACATATTCCAGCATCTCTGCTGTAAAGCAAAATTACAGCATTAAGCTGGCCACTATGGTGAAAGCACAATGCTGTAAATGTACAAGAGAGAGAGAGAGAGAGAGAGAGAGAGAGAGAGAGAGAGAGAGAGAGAGAGAGAGAGAGAGAGAGAGAGAGAGAGAGAGAGAGAGAGAGAGAGAGAGAGAGAGAGAGAGAGAGAGAGAGAGAGAGAGAGAGAGAGAGAGAGAGAGAGAGAGAGAGAGAGAGAGAGAGAGAGAGAGAGCTGACAGTCTATTATCCGAGGTATATAGAAAAGCATTTAGGGATGGATAGGACACACTAAACCTTCAAGCAGTCCCACGGGGGAGACGAGGAGTGATAGGAGAGGGGGAAGGGTGAGGAAGATGGAGTATTCTGTCCCCGCCCCTCTCAGAGTTTCAGAGTTGTGTATCCCGGCAACGGCACTGGGGGTTTGACCCAGCACCACATGGCTCCATTCAAACTCTAACCAGAGCCAAACGGACTAGTGATCTACCACAAACAGACACACACACCACACACACACATATATACACACTCACACTACACCCTCCCAACTGGTTTAACCCAATCGGAAATGTATAGTAAATGTAAAAAATTGTTGGACATAGTGTGGCATTTCCGGTAGGGTACCTTCACAGGTACCTCCTCACCTTAATCCACCAGTGTCCACCCATTGTTGTCCTTCATCCATCGTCTCCATCATCCCCTTACACCTTCACAGTGAAAGCCAGGTGTATGAGTCTGGGCCAACTGCCTGTGTTTGGGGTCCCACAGGGCACCCTGTTAGCTCTGACAAAAGAGCCATCAGCAGCCCCCGCACGCACGTATTCCCTCATGTCAATCATTCCTTAATTAGGATAATACATTGATGTTCCCCTCCCTCCCTTTTTTCTTTGGAAATTAGTATTTAATGAATGGTTTGAGGATGAATTATACAATAATGATATCTATTTGGAATGGCACCATTAGTCATTTCTGCGACTGATAAAAATATTTTTTATTAGTTTGAGGAACTGTTGGTGAACCAAAATTTGATTGAGCTCAAAATAAACTCTAAACATGTCAATACAAATAAAATGTTCTTCAAACATAGCCTAAGTCCTGGTCTTTTAAATACGAAAACAAAGCTCAAGTCAATAGAAAATATTTTACGAGTTCCAACCCAACTTTGCTCTATAGTGACTTTTATCGTGTTTATCTTTACTTTTCTTGTACTATTATCACATATGACCACCAAGCACATCTGGACATCAGATCGACAGTTACTAAGCTCGATTTCGACTTCAAATATGATTTAGACACCGACTCAACTGTTCCACTGTTCATACCCTATTATTTTGTTTCATGGGCTACCAATACGCTGCAGGTGTAGACACAGGAGACGAGGCGGAGTCCTGGTGAAGAGAAAACCGGCGAAGAGAAAACCGAATGGCGCTCCCCTCCGTTCTATTGGCAAATGTCCAGTCACTCGAGAATAAGATGGATGAGCTTTGTTTGAGAGTCTCCTACCAGAGACAAAAAGCTGCATATTATATGTCTTACTGAAACGTGGCTGGATGATGATGCTATGTATGTAGTGCTCGTGGATTCTCCATTCAGTGGATTCTCCATGCAGCGGCAGGATCGTACAGCGGCTTCGGAGAAGTTGAAAGGAAGTGGAGTGTTTTTTTTATAAATATCAACTGGTGTGCTGCTTCAAGTGTGAACGAAATCTCTAGCTTTTGTTCACCTGATATAGAATACCTCACGGTAAGCTGCAGACCCGTTTATATACCAAGAGCTCTAATCTGTAATTATCACGGTTGTCTACATCCCTCCCCAAGCCAAAACCACTCTGGCATGCAACAAACTGTATGGGGCCATAAACAAACAAGACTTTAATGTGGGGAGACTTAAAACCATCCTACCTCACTTTTACCAGCACGTCTCATTTGTCACTATGGGTGCTAAAACTCTACTGGGCAGGGACTCTGCTGTCCTAGCGTCAGGGGTAAGCTGGTTCCTCCATTGGGGTGCCAGGACAGAGAAGAGCTTTGATTGGGCTGAGCGGGAGCTGCCCTCCCGTTGGTACAATGATAACGCTATGAAAAAGTGGGAATGGGATGCGTACCTGAGAAGGGGTTGAGCTGTTTTTGAGTCAATGTTTGATAAGAACCTCCTCGTAAAACTGGGGCCTCTCCCAAAAGTGGTCAACATTTTCAGTGTACTCCAAATCCATTGAGGGGCAATAGGATTTAATCCTGTAGTGTAGCCAGAGGAGACGAGTAAATAATTCCATTCCGTGACCTATTGTTAGTAGAGGCCCGGAAATGAGAACCCACTTGCCTGTCTCCTTTAGCCTGCCTCTGAAGTAATATTTTAATTGCTCAGATTTATATTGATAGATGTCGTTTGTACCGACATGAATGACTACTGTTTGAGTATTCGGGTGCTTCTCTGTCACAGCAGGGACCTGGTGATTTATGTCCCAAACAGGGCTCCAGGGAAGCAGTGGGTCCTTGCTTCCACTACCACCACATCCCTAACTATGGAGCTCCCTATAACAACCACCACTGGAGGACGACAAGGGTTGCTGCGAGCCTGTGGGAGGTGCTATAGGGGCTGATCCAGGGGATGGCCTGCTTAGTAACCCAGGACAAGATCCAGAGGAGCTTGCTATGGGTGGAGTGCAAAGGACGGGGGTAGAGGCGGAGGGTCTCGTCAGAGGTCCCCGGGGCGTACATGGGGCTCAGAGTGTTAAAATGGTTAGAGAGGAGTTTGCGCTGGGTGCTGAGGTAGAGTGGAAAGGACGGGAGGAGCGGCAGAGGGCCTCGTCGGAGGTCCCCAAGGAGGTCAGGGGGCTCAGAGCCATAACACGGTTAGAGAGGGCAGAGGGAGGAGACGTTGGAATGTTCCTCCTCTTTTACCTCTAACCCGATTCCACTTTGCCTCCAATGGTGTGTAGAGCAAGATGTGGTAGTCGTTTGGTTCTCGTCAGTGGGATGTGTCAATACAGGAAGGTGGTCTAAATTAGTATCCTCAGTGGCTACTGCAGAGGAGTCCAATCTTGTAGAACATTTAGAATTGTCGCATCAAAAACAGCATGCAATCTTGAAGTCTCCTTAGCCAGAGCGAGACGTTCTTTTAGGATCCTGTTCACCTGTAGTAGTTCAATGATCCGGTCTTTTGAGGCAACGTGTTGTTTACACTTTTCACAAGTATAATGGCACCGGAGGAGATGGCTGCCGTTTTACGGGCTCCTAAACAAATTGTGCTATTATGTGTGTTTTTTTTGCGTTATTTGTAACTTTCTTTGTACATAATGTTTCTGCCACAGTCTCTTACGACAGAAAAGAGCTTCTGGATATCAGGACAGCGATCACTCACCTCGTATTGGATGAAGATTTTTTATTCAATGAGTCGGACGCAAAGCATTTACTTCAGACACCCAACAAGGACCAAATCCCTGTCATTCGCAGGAGGAAGAGAAGGAGATATTGAGGACGTAGGTGGGGTGCCTAGTAAGGATCCGACGGTGAGTGGGTAATCTGCCTCTTCCATCAGTCCTATTAGCCAACATACAATCATTGGATAACAAAATTGATGAGCTACGAATACGATTATCCTACCAACGGGACATTAAAAACTGTATTATCTTATGTTTCACTGAGTTGTGCCTGAACGACAATATCGATAACATACAGCTGGCGGGGTATACGCTGCATTGGCAAGATAGAACAACGGCCTCGGGTAAGACAAGGGGTGGCGGTCTGTGTATATTTGTAAACAACAGCTGGGTCATGTGATCTAATATTAAGGAAGTGTCAAGGTTTTGCTCGCCTGAGGTAGAGTATCTCTTGATAAGCTGTTTACCAAGAGATTATTCATCTATATTTTTCATAGCTGTCTATTTACCACCACAAACCGATGCTGACACTAAGACCGCACTTAATAAGCTGTATAAGGCCATAAGCAAACAAGAAAACACTTATCCAGAGGTGGTGCTCCTAGTGGGGCGGCAGGTAGCTTAGTGGTTAAGAGCGTTGTGCCAGTAACCGAGAAGTTGCTGGTTCTAATCTCTGAGCCGACTAGGTGAAAAATCTGTCGATGTGCCCTTGAGCAAGGCACTTAACCCTAATTGCTCCTATAAGTCGCTCTGGATAAGAGCATCTGCTAAATGGCTAAAATGTAAAAAAAATTAAATGTAGTGGCTGGGGATTTAATGCAGAGAAATGTAAATCTGTTTAACATCATTTCTACCAGAATGTTAAATGTGCAAGCATTTACTCAACAAACAGAGACGTGTACAAAGCTCTCCCACGCCCTCCATTTGACCATAATTATATCCTCCTGATTCCTGCTTACAAGCAAAAGCTAAAGCAGGAAGCAGCAGTGACTCGTCAATAAAGAAGTGGTCAGATGACGCAGATGCTAAGCTACAGGACTGTTTTGCTAGCACAGACTGGAATATGTTCCGGGATTCTTCCGATGGCATTGAGGAGTACAACACATCAGTCACTGGCTTCATCAATAAGTGCATCGATGACGTTGTCCCCACAGTGACCATACGTACATACCCCAACCAGAAGCCATGGATTACAGGCAACATCGACCCTGCCTAAATGACTACCGACCGTAGCACTCACGTCTGTAGCCATGAAGTGCTTCGAAAGGCTGGTCATGGCTCACATCAACACCATTATGCCAGAAACCCTAGACACACTCCAATTTGCATACCGCCCAAACAGATCCACAGATGATGCAATCTCTATTGCACTCCACACTGCCCTTTCCCACCTGGACAAAAGGAACACCTACGTGAGATTGCTACTCATTGACTACAGCTCAGCATTCAACACCATAGTGCCGTCAAAGAACTTCCCTAAGCTAAGAACCCTGGGACTAAACACCTCCCTCTGCAACTGGATCCTGTACATCCTGACGGGCCGCCCCCTGGTGGTAAAGGTAGGTAACAACATATCTGCCACGCTGATCCTCAACACGGGGGCCCCTCAGGGGTGCGTGCTCAGTCCTCTCCTGTACTCCCTGTTCACCCATGACTGCAAGGCCAGGCACGACTCCAATACCATCATTAAATTTGCCAAAGGTCTACCACTGTTGTGTCTGATCTCTGAGAACGATTTGACAGCCTATAGGGAGGAGGTCAGAGACCTGGCCGTTTGGGGCAAGGATAACAATCTCTCCCTCAACGTGATCAAGACAATGGAGATGATTGTGGACTACAGGAAAATAAGGACCGAGCACGCCCCCATTCTCATCGACGGGGCTGTAGTGGAACAGGTTGAGAGCTTCAAGTTCCTTGGTGTCACACCAAGACAGTCGTGAAGAGGGCACGACAAAGCCTATTCCCCCTCAGGAGACTGAAAAGATTTGGCATGGGTCCTCAGATCCTCAAAATGTTATACAGCTGCAACATCGAGCGGATCCTGACTTGTTGCATCACTGCCAGGTATGGCAACTGCTCGGCCTTCGACCGACCGAACGGCCCAATACATCACTGGTTCCAAGCTTCCTGCCATCCAGGATCTCTATACCAGGCGGTGTCAGAGGAAGGCCCTAGAAATTGTCAAAGACTCCAGCCACCCTAGTCATAGACTGTTCTCTCTGCTGGCGCACAGCAAGCGGTACCGGAGCGCCAAGTCTAGGTCCAAAAGGCTTCTTAACAGCTAATCAACTGGCTACCCGGACTATTTATATTGTCCCCCCCACCCCCTCTTTTACGCTGCTGCTACTCTCTGTTTATTATCTATGCATTGTCACTTGAACTATTCCTACATGTACATATTACCTCAATTACCTCGACTAACCGGTGCCCCCGCACATTGACTCTGTACCAGTACCCACTACCGGTACCGGTACCATAGCCTCGCTGCTGTTATTTTACTGGTTTTATTTTTTACTTACCTATTGTTTACTAAACTCTTATTTTTCTTAAAACTGCATTGTTTGTTAAGGGCTGGTAAGTAAGCATTTCACTGTAAGGTCTACACCTGTTGTATTTTGCGCATGTGACAAATAACATTTGATTTGATTTGAGGTGTATAAGTCAGTAAATTCTTCCTCTTTCCCATGGTGAACATATCACAGGTCTCACATTTCATGGCTACCGTCCATCTCCGGATCCAACTCCAAATCAGAGGAATCCGACATTCTTATACACCAGTTAATCAGCGGTCCCTGCTACGAAACCCAAACATGTCGTGAGATAACCTTCGCCCGGTGACAGCTAGGCAACCTTAGCTAGTTGGAGGTAGCCGGGGCTAGCGTGCTAATGTTAGCTGCAGGAAACGGTCAAATCCAGCCAACATGGTGTGTTAAGAACAGCACTAACACTGTTGTCCCAAACTAAAACACTTAATATTAATAATATAATATAATATTAACCCATAAGAGTCTAAGTCATTTCTAAGCTGGGGTTCTACTAAGCTATATGGAATTATTTTAAGATGGTAATAGCAAAGATCATTTAGCTATTTGATTTGGAATTTTAAGACCCCTTGAAGAATCCCAAGAATGTATAGCAAAGTTATTTGATGAAAAATAATTTTTGTCCTTACTACTATTAGCCAATGCAAATGCATTGAATAACCATTAAACTATATGGAACAACAGATAGTCCCCCCCCCCCAAAAAAAATAACAAAAGGACGTTTTTTTCTGAAGCTATAAGAAAGATCAGGAATTGTTTGTTTTTTAAATCTAAATGTACAGTTGAAGTCGGAAGTTTACATACACAGCCAAATACATTTAAACTCAGTTTTTCACAATTCCTGAAATTTAATCCTAGTCGAAATTCCCTGTCTTAGGTTAGTTAGGATCATCACTTTATTTTAAGAATGTGAAATGTCAGAATAATAATAGAGTGAGTGATTTATTTCAGTTTTTATTTCTTTCATTACATTCCCAGTGGGTCAGAAGTTTACATACACTCAATTAGTATTTGGTAGCATTGCCTTTAAATTGTTTAACTTGTGTCAAACATTTCGGGTAGCCTTCCACAAGCTTCCCACAATAAGTTGGGTGAATTTTGGCCCATTCCTCCTGACAGAGCTGGTTTAACTGAGTCAGGTTTGTAGGCCTCCTTGCTCGCACATGCTTTTTCAGTTCTGCCCACAACTTTTCTGTAGGCTTGAGGTCAGGGCTTTGTGATGATCACTCCAATACCTTGACTTTGTTGTCCTTAAGCCATTTTGCCTCAACTTTGTAAGTATGCTTGGGGTCATTGTCCATTTGGAAGACCCATTTGCGACCAATCTTTAACTTCCTGACTGATGTCTTGAGATGTTGCTTCAATATATCCACATAATTTTCCTTCCTCATGATGCCATCTCTTTTTGTGAAGTGCACCAGTCCCTCCTGCAGCAAAGCAGCCTCACAGCATGATGCTGCCACCCCCGTGCTTCACGGTTGGGATGGTGTTCTTCGGCTTGCAAGCCACCACCTTTTTCCTCCAAACATAACGATGGTCATTATGGCCAAACAGTTCTATTGTTGTTTCATCAAACCAGAGGACATTTCTACAAAATGTACGATCTTTGTCCCCATGTGCAGTTGCAAACCGTAGTCTGGCTTTTTTATGGAGGTTTTGGAGCAATGGCTTCTTCCTTGCTGAGCGGCCTTTCAGGTTATGTCGATATAGGACTCGTTTTACTGGGGATAAAGATACTTTTGTACCTATTTCCTCCAGCATCGTCACAAGGTCCTTTGCTGTTGTTCTGGGATTGATTTGCACATTTCGCACCAAAGTACGTTCATCTGTAGGAGACAGAACGCGTCTCCTTCCTGAGCGGTGTAACGGCTGCGTGGTCCCATGGTGTTTATACTTGCATACTATTGTTTGTACAAATGAACGTGGTACCTTCAGGCATTTTGAAATTGCTCAAGGATGAACCAGACTTGTGGAGGTCTACAATTTCTTTTCGGAGGTCTTGGCTGATTTCTTTTGATTTTCCCATGATGTCAAGCAAAGAGGCACTACATTTGAAGGTAGGCCTTGAAATACATCCACAAGTACACCTCCAATTGACTCAAATGATGTCAATTAGCCTATCGGAAGCTTCTAAAGACATTACATCATTTTCTGGAATTTTCCAAGCTGTTTAAAGGCACAGTCAACTTAGTTTATGTAAACTTCTTACCCACTGGAATTGTTCTACAGTGAATTGTGAAATAATCTGTCTGTAAACAATTGTTGGAAAAATTACTTGTGTCATGCACAAAGTAGATGTCCTAACCGACTTGCCAAGACTATAGTTTGTTAACAAGAAATTAGTGGAGTGGTTGAAAAACGAGTTTGAATGACTCCAACCTAAGTGTATGTAAACTTCCGACTTCAACTGTATATCAAGCCTTTTTGTATATGCTCAAAGCTCCGTTATTGGCTTGTTATAGCTACTCTTATAGAAATGGTAGTCTGTAAGGTATTTGTATTCATTATGGATCCCCATTAGCTGCTGCCAAGGCAGCAGCTACTCTTCCTGGGTTCCAGCAAAATTAAGAAAGTTCACACAATATTCAAAACAGTGCAATACATTCACATATTTCACAACACACTGTGTGCCCTCATGCCCCTACTCCACCACTACCACATATCTACAGAACAAAATCCTTGTGTGTGTGAGTTTATAGTGCCTATGTTATCGTGTGTGTGTGTATGCATGTGTCTTTGCCTATGTTTGTGTTGCTTCACAGTCCCCGCTTTTCCATAAGGTGTTTATATGTCTGTTTTTAAATCTAATTTTACTACTTGCATCAGTTACTTGATGTGGAATAGAGTTAATGTAGTCATGGCTCTATGTAGTACTGTGCAACTCCCATAGTCTATTCTAGACTGGTGGATAGTGAAGAGTCCTCTGGTGGCATGTCTTGTGGGTTATGCACGGGTGTCCGAGCTGTGCACCAGTACTTCAAACAGACAGCTCGGTGCATTCAACATGTCAATACCTCTCAGAAATACAAGTAGTGATGAAGTCAATCTCTCATCAACTTTGAGCCAGGAGAGATTGACATGCATATTATTAATATTAGCCCTCTGTGTACATCCAAGGGCCAGCCGTGCTGCCCTGTTCGGAGCCATTTGCAATTTTCCTAAGTCCTTTATTGTGGCACCTGACCACATGACTGAACAGTAGTCCAGGTGTGACAAAAATAGGGCCTGTAGGACCTGCATTGTTGATAGTGCTGTTAAGAAGGTAGAACAGCGCTTTATATATATATATATATATATATATATATATATATATATATATATATATGTATATATATATATGTATATATATATATATATATATATATATATATATATATATATATATATATATATATATATATATATATATATATATATTTTCTACCCATCTTAGCTACTGTTGTAACAATATGTTTTGACCATGACAGTTTACAATCCAGGGTTACTCCAAGCAGTTTAGTCACCTCAACTTACAGGTTTAGGGTTTACTGAATGATTTGTCCCAAATCCAATGCTGGTTTCTGGTAGAGAGCCAGACTCGATCACCAGGTGCGTACACCGGCCCCTCACTGCGGTGGAGATCGGTGCTCGCCTTTTGACGACGGATGGCCCGCTGCAGATGGACATGTGCAGCGTTCCACGTCTCCTCCGAGCGCCGCACCCACTCATCCACCGCAGGAGCCTCGATCTGGCTCTGCTGCCATGGTGCCAGAACCGGCTGGTAACCTAACACACATTGGAAAGGGGTTAGGTTAGTTGAGGAGTGGCGTAGGGAATTCTGGGCCATTTCTGCCCAAGGAACATACCATGCCCACTCCTCCGGCCGGCCCTGGCAGTATGATCTAAGAAACCTACCCACATCCTGGTTCACGCGTTCCACCTGCCCATTACTCTCAGGATGGTAACCCGAGGTAAGGCTCACCGAGACCCCCAAACGCTCCATAAATGCTCTCCAGACTCTGGAGGTGAACTGGGGACCTCGATCAGACACAATATCCTCGGGTACCCCGTAGTGCCGGAAAACGTGGGTGAATAGCGCTTCGGCGGTCTGTAGGGCAGTAGGAAGGCCCGGCATAGGGAGCAAACGACAGGCCTTAGAGAACCGGTCCACAACGACCAGTATAGTGGTATTCCCCTGCGAGGGGGGAAGGTCAGTGATGAAATCCACCGAGAGGTGAGACCATGGTCGTTGTGGAACGGGCAGGGGTTGTAACTTACCCCTAGGCAGATGTCTAGGCGCCTTACACTGGGCGCACACCGAGCAAGAGGAGACATAAACCCTCACATCCCTGGCTAATGTGGGCCACCAGTACTTAGCACTAAGACAGTGCACTGTCCGGCCAATACCAGGATGTCCAGAGGAGGGTGACATGTGAGCCCAATAAATGAGTGGATCCCGAACCTCGAGCGGAACGTACGTCCGACCCACAGGACACTGTGGAGGGCTAGGGTCGGTACGCAACGCCCACTCGATTTCAGCATCGACCTCCCACACAACCGGTGCCACTAGACAAGACTCCGGTAGTATGGAAGTGGGCTCAACGGACCTCTCCTCTGTATCATACCGCCGGGACAGGGCGTCTGCCTTACCGTTCTGGGACCCAGGGATGTACGTGATTTTAAATACGAACCTGGCTAGAAACATGTTCCACCGAGCCTGGCGAGGGTTCAGTCTCCTAGCTGCCCGGATGTACTCCAGGTTCCGATGGTCAGTCAAAATGAGGAAAGGGTGTTGAGCCCCCTCAAGCCAATGCCTCCACACCTTTAGGGCCTGTACCACGGCTAACAGCTCCCTGTCCCTTACGTCATAATTTCGCTCCGCCGGGCTGAGCTTTTTAGAGTAAAAAGCACAGGGGCGGAGTTTAGGTGGCGTGCCGGACCGTTGAGATAGAACAGCCCCTATACGGCCTCAGACGCGTCCACCTCTACCTGAAATGGTAAGGCGGGATCCGTATGCGCCAGCACCGGAGCCGAAGTAAACAGGCCCTTCAGTTTCCCAAAAGCCATGTCCGCCTCAGCTGACCACTGCAAGCGCACCGGACCCCCTTTCAGAAGAGACGTGATGGGAGCTGCCACCTGTCCAAAACCCCGGATAAACCTCCGGTAGTAATTCGCAAAGCCCAAGAACTGCTGCACCTCTTTAACAGTGGTTGGGGTTTGCCAATTACGCACGGCTGACACACGGTCCACCTCCATCTTCACCCCTGATGCGGACAACCGATAACCCAAAAAGGAGACCGACTCCTGGAAAAACAGACATTTCTCTGCCTTGACATACAGGTCGTGCTCCAACAGCCTCCTCAACACTCGACGCACCAGGGCTACATGCTCGGCTCGGGTAGGAGAGTACACCAGAATGTCATCAATGTACACGACCACACCTTGCCCCTGCATGTCCCGGAAGATCTCATCCACGAAGGATTGGAAGACCGAAGGAGCGTTCATCAACCCGTATGGCATGACGAGACACTCGTAATGACCCGAGGTGGTACTAAAGGCTGTTTTCCATTCATCGCCCTCCCTAATGCGCACCAAGTTATATGCGCTCCTGAGATCCAGTTTTGTGAAGAAACGCGCTCCGTGCAATGACTCCGTCATAGTCGCAATCAGAGGGAGTGGATAACTGTATTTCACAGTAATCTGATTGAGACCACGGTAATCAATGCACGGGCACAACCCTCCATCCTTTTTCTTCACAAAAAAGAAGCTTGAGGACGCAGGGGAAGTGGAGGGCCGTATGTATCCTTGTCTCAAAGATTCGGCTATGTAAGTCTCCATAGCCCTTTTCTCCTCTTGAGACAACGGATACACGTGGCTCCACGGGAGCGCCGCTCCTGCCTGGAGGTCTATCGCACAATCCCCTTGTCTGTGAGGAGGCAACTGCGTCACCCTCGATTTACTGAACACAAGTGCCAAATCCCCATATTCAGGGGGAATATGCATTGCGGGCACTTGGTTTGGACTTTCCACCGAGGTCGCCCCCACGGAAACACCCAGACATCGCCCCTCACACTGAGCAGACCACTCCTTGAGAGCCCTCTGTTGCCACGAAATGGAAGGGTTATGGGTACTTAACCAGGGAATTCCCAGCACCACCGGGTACGCAGGAGAGTCGATCAGATATAGCTGACTATTCTCCTCATGACCCCCCTGCGTACACATCTTAAGTGGTGCTGTGACCTCCCTAATCAACCCAGAACCCAACGGGCGGCTATCTAATGCATGAACGGGAAATGGAGCGTCAACCGGAAGGAGGGGAATCCCTAAATCTAAACAAAATTTCCGATCAACAAAATTCCCAGCTGCGCCTGAATCTACTAGCGCCTTATGCTAGGAATGAGGTGCAACCTGTGGAAAACTTACAGGTATACAAAAATGTACAACAGAAAGCTCTGGGTAAGTGGGGCGTCTACTCACCTGGGATGGCTCCCCAGTGCGTGGCCTGTTGTCCCCTCCCCCTGGAGACCCTCCCCAGCACCTGGCCGCAGTGTGCCCTCCACGGCCACAAGTGGTGCAGGACACAGCCTCCCTCGGGCTCCTTCTCATCCTTTCTCTAGCGCCAGCACCTCCGAGCTCCATAGGGCTCTGCTCGGAGGTGCTGGAGGATGGAATGGACGGACCCCACTCGGAACGTCCACGGGTGGCCAGCAGGGTGTCCAGACGGATGGACATGTCGACCAACTGGTCGAACGTAAGGGTGGTGTCCCTGCAAGCCAACTCACGTTGGACGTCCTCCCGTAGACTACATCGAAAGTGATCGATGAGGGCCCGTTCATTCCACCCTGCATCTGCCGCTAGAGTCCAGAACTCCAGTGCGAACTCCTGGGCGCTCCTCCTCCCCTGTCGGAGGTAGAATAGACACTCCCCCGCCGCTTTCCCCTCAGGTGGATGGTCGAACACGGCCCTGAAGCGACGGGAGAATTCCGCATAGGAGATGGTGGTGGCGTCCATCCTCCTCCATTCGGCGTTGGCCCATTCCAACGCCTTGCCGGTGAGACAGGAGATGAGGGCGGAAACGCTCTCGTGTCCCGAGGGCACCGGGTGTACAGTGGCCAGGTAGAGCTCCACCTGCAGGAGGAACCCCTGACACCCGGCAGCTGTGCCGTCATACGCCCTCGGGAGCGAGAGCCGAATCCCACTGGGTCCCGGAACTTGGGCGGCCGGACTGACCGATGGTGGTGGTGAGGTAGGTGGAGGTGTGGGTAACCCTCTGGACTCCCATCGGTGCAAGGTGTTGATGACGTCCTGCAGAGCGGTCCCCATTCGCTGGATCTGATCATCCTGGCTGCGGACGCGCTCCTCCAACGACTCAGGCGCTGCTGTCGCTCCTGCTGATTCCATAGATGGTGTGTAATTCTGTCAAGGGTTCTGATGCGAATGTGGTGTGGAATCAAGTGCAGGACACAGGAGCGCAGTCAAACTTGACTTTACTGGAAAGGCACAAAATAAACGGGTCAAACTAACCCGGAGGCGAACAATACGCAACAGTGCGTAAAATACAAAAACCGACTACGCACGAACAAAAGTGCGACGGTAATAACTAGCGTCTGTCCAAACAACAGTAGAACACCAACAGACAGGAAAAACAATTACACACAACACATGACAGAAACAACGAGAACTTATAGGACACATAATCAACACTAAACATGAACAGGTGTACTAACCAGACCAAACCAATCAAACATCGAAAACAAAGAACGGTGGCAGCTAGTACTCCGGAGACGACGACCGCCGAAGCCTGCCCGAACAAGGAGGAGGAGCAGCCTCGGCCGAAACCGTGACAATAGCAGGTGGAGTAAAGCCATAACACATACGTTTTTCCAGCAGTAGACTGATCGATAATGTCAAAAGCCGCACTGAAGTCTAACAAAACAGCCCCCACAATCTTTTTATCGTCAATTTCTCTCAGCTAATCATCAGTCATTTGTGCAAGTGCTGTGCTTGTTGAATGTCCTTCTCTATAAGCATGCTGAAAGTTGGTCAATTTGTTTACTGTAAAATAGCATTGCATCTGGTCCAATAGTTTACCAATGGTTGGTAACAGGCTAATTGATCTGCTATTTGAGCCAGTAAAGGGGACTTTACTATTCTTAGGTAGCGGAATGTGTCTCTGTGTGTGTGTGTGTCCTGATCAGAAGGGGATCAGAAGGTGTGTGTGTGTCCTGATTAGAAGGGGATCCGAAGGTGTGTGTGTGTCCTGATTAGAAGGGGATCAGAAGGTGTGTGTGTGTGTGTGTGTGTCCTGATTAGAAGGGGATCAGAAGGTGTGTGTGTGTCCTGATCTGAAGGTGTGTGTGTCCTGATTAGAAGGGGATCAGAAGGTGTGTGTCCAGATCAGAAGGTGTGTGTGTCCTGATCAAATCAAATTAAATCAAATTTTATTGGCCACATGTGCCGAATACAACAGGTGCAGACATTACAGTGAAATGCTTACTTACAGCCCTTAACCAACAGTGCATTTATTTTTAACAAAAAAGTAAAAAGAAAAACAACAACAAAAAAAGTGTTGAGAAAAAAAGAGCAGAAGTAAAATAAAATAACAGTAGGGAGGCTATATATACAGGGGGGTACCGGTGCAGAGTCAATGTGCGGGGGCACCGGCTAGTTGAGGTAGTTGAAGTAATATGTACATGTGGGCAGAGTTAAAGTGACTATGCATAAATAATTAACAGAGTAGCAGCAGCGTAAAAGGATGGGGTGGGGGGGCAGTGCAAGTAGTCCGGGTAGCCATGATTAGCTGTTCAGGAGTCTTATGGCTTGGGGGTAGAAGCTGTTGAGAAGTCTTTTGGACCTAGACTTGGCACTCCGGTACCGCTTGCCGTGCGTTAGCAGAGAGAACAGTCTATGACTAGGGTGGCTGGAGTCTTTGACAATTTTGAGGGCTTTCCTCTGACACCGCCTGGTATAGAGGTCCTGGATGGCAGGAAGGGGATCAGAAGGTGTGTGTGTGTGTCCTGATCAGAAGGGGATCAGAAGGTGTGTGTGTGTGTCCTGATCAGAAGGGAATCAGAATGTTTGTGTGTGTCCTGAACAGAAGGGGATCAGAAGGTGTGTGTGTGTCCTGATCAGAAGGAGATCAGAAGGTGTGTGTGTGTGTCCTGATCAGAAGGGGATCAGAAGGTGTGTGTGTGTGTCCTGATCAGAAGGGGATCAGAAGGTGTGTGTGTCTTTACCAGGAGGGGTATGAGAAATCCTGTTAGAGGAACAGGTCGCAGGTACCGGTGTGTTTGTGTGAGGTCTAGACATTGTATTTTAACCAGTCTTTCAGTATGGGGTCAGGCTATTATAGCTTGTTGAGACCAATCCCTGCACTTTTCCCAAATTTGGAAACCTTAGAGGAGATTCAGTGGTATGGAAAAATTGGTTACATTAAAATGTTAATGTGATAGATCGGACAATCCAAGTTTGGGCCCTTTCATAGAAGAAAATATTCCTGCAGGTTATACGAATATTGATTAAGTGTGTTGGGAAATAGTATTGTGTGAATGTGATATGAGAGTTGTGTGAATATGGGAATGAGTTTTAATGTAAGTTTGGATAATATGTTTCGATACATAACAGACTTAGGTCATAGTAGATCAGGGAGTGATATTTAGGAATGGTGTTTTACAAAGTAGTGGAAAGTCTGTCTTTTCTGGGTGGATCCCATGACAGGCAGGGCAGTATCATGGAAAATACAGTCTGTTTTTTTTGTTACGCTGGGAGTATGTTTGTAGAAGTTGATTTGTGTCGATTGAGAATCGTAAAAAAATAATGATTGTTTGATGTGAGTACCTAGGAGTTCTAACGCTCTATGTGGATTATGTGAATATATGAAAACATTATGAATGTTATGTGTGTGTAAGCGATTACTAGAGATTTGGTAGATCAGCTTAATATTGCAGATAGATTGTAACTTCCATCAATGTAACTGTCTGCATCACTTCCAATCCCCCATGTTTTTTATTTTTTTATATATATATATATATATATATATATATATACACAAATACATATACATACATACATACACATACATATATATATACACACACATACACACACATACCCACATACATACAGTGGGGAGAACAAGTATTTGATACACTGCCGATTTTACAGGTTTTCCTACTTACAAAGCATGTACAGGTCTGTAATTTTTATCATAGGTACACTTCAACTGTGAGAGACGGAATCTAAAACAAAAATCCCAGAAAATCACATTGTATGATTTGTAAGTAATTAATTTGCATTTTATTGCATGACATAAGTATTTGATACATCAGAAAAGCGGAACTTAATATTTGGTACAGGAACCTTTGTTTTTGCATTTACAGAGATCATACGTTTCCTGTAGGTCTTGACCAGGTTTGCACACACTGCAGCAGGGATTTTGGCCCACTCCTCCATACAGACCTTTTCCAGATCCCTCAGTTTTCGGGGCTGTCACTGGGCAATACGGACTTTCAGCTCCCTCCAAAGATTTTCTATTGGGTTCAGGTCTGGAGACTGGCTAGGCCACTCCAGGACCTTGAGATGCTTCTTACGGAGCCACTCCTTAGTTGCCCTGGCTGTGTGTTTCGGGTCGTTGTCATGCTGGAAGACCCAGCCACGACCCATCTTCAATGCTCTTACTGAGGGAAGGAGGTTGTTGGCCAAGATCTCGCGATACATGGCCCCATCCATCCTCCCCTCAATACGGTGCAGTCGTCCTGTCCCCTTTGCAGAAAAGCATCCCCAAAGAATGATGTTTATACCTCCATGCTTCACGGTTGGGATGGTGTTCTTGGGGTTGTACTCATCCTTCTTCTTCCTCCAAACACGGCGAGTGGAGTTTAGACCAAAAAGCTCTATTTTGTCTCATCAGACCACATGACCTTCTCCTATTCCTCCTCTGGATCATCCAGATGGTCATTGGCAAATTTCAGACAGGCCTGGAAATGCGCTGGCTTGAGCAGGGGGACCTTGCGTGCGCTGCAGGATTTTAATCCATGACGGCGTAGTGTGTTACTAATGGTTTTCTTTGAGACTGTGGTCCCAGCTCTCTTCAGGTCATTGACCAGGTCCTGCCGTGTAGTTCTGGGCTGATCCCTCACCTTCCTCATGATCATTGATGCCCCACAAGGTGAGATCTTGCATGGAGCCCTAGACCGAGGGTGATTGACCGTCATCTTGAACTTCTTCCATTTTCTAATAATTGCGCCAACAGTTGTTGCCTTCTCACCAAGCTGCTTGCCTATTGTCCTGTAGCCCATCCCAGCCTTGTGCAGGTCTACAATTTTATCCCCGATGTCCTTACACAGCTCTCTGCTCTTGGCCATTGTGGAGAGGTTGGAGTCTGTTTGATTGAGTGTGTGGACAGGTGTCTTTTATACAGGTAACGAGTTCAAACAGGTACAGTTAATACAGGTAATGAGTGGAGAACAGGAGGGCTTCTTAAAGAAAAACTAACAGGTCTGTGAGAGCTGGAATTCTTACTGGTTGGTAGGTGATCAAATACTTATGTCATGCAATAAAATGCAAATTAATTACTTACAAATCATACAATGTGATTTTCTGGGATTTTTGTTTTAGATTCCGTCTCTCACAGTTGAAGTGTACCTATGATAAAAATTACAGACCTCTACATGCTTTGTAAGTAGGAAAACCTGCAAAATCGGCAGTGTATCAAATACTTGTTCTCCCCACTGTACATACATACATACATACATACATACATACATACATACATACATACATACATACATACATACATACATACATACATACATACATACATACATAAATACATGAATACAGTGCTATGAAAAAGTATTTGCCCCCTTTCTAATTTTCTCTACTTTTGCATACTTGTGATACTGAATGTTATCAGATCTTCAACCAAAACCTAATATTAGATAAAGGGAACATAAGTGAACAAATAACACAACAATTACATATTTATTTCATTTATTTCATAAACAAAGTTGTGCAACACCCAATTTCCCTGTGTGAAAAAGTAATTGCCCCCTTACACTCAATAACTGGTTGTGCCACCTTTAGCTGCAATGACTCCAACCAAATGCTTCCTGTAGTTGTTGATCAGTCTCTCACGTCGCTGTGGAGGAATTTTGGCCCACTCTTCCATGCAGAACTGCTTTAACTCAGTGACGTGTGGGTTTTCAAGCATGAACTGCTCGTTTCAAGTCCTGCCACAACATCTCAATTGGGATTAGGTCTGGACTTTGACTAGGCCATTCCAAAACTTCCAATGTGTTGCTTTCTAGCAATTTTCATGTAGACTTGATTGCGTGTTTTGGATCATTGTCTTGCTGCATGACCCAGCTGCGCTTCTGCTTCAGCTCACAGACGGATGATCTGACATTCTCCTGTAGAATTCTCTGATACAGAGCAGAATTCATGGTTCCTTCTATTAAGGCAAGACGTCCAGGCCCTGAGGCAGCAAAGCATCCCCAAACCATCACACCACCACCACCATGCTTGACCTTTGGTATGATGTTCTTACTGTTGAATGCAGAGTTTGGTTTTCGCCAGGCATTACTGGAACCATGTCGTCCAAAAAGTTATACTTTTTAATCATCTGTCTATAGAACGTTCTTCCAAGAGTCTTGATGATCATCCAGGTGCTTTTTGGCAAACTTGAGTCAACTTTTTGGACGAGATGGGTCCCATTATGCCTGGCGAAAACTAAACTCTGCATTCCAGAGAAAATGGTAACGTGAATATTATTAGGGGAAAATAGTGGGTGGTCTAGCGACCTAAAACTGACTACTGGGAAATACCTAAGGACAGGAGAGTGAGGGGGGTATTTTATGGGTTTGAGATAAGGGAACAAAGAAAAATAAGAATATAATACTGAAGCAAAGGAAGCGAGTGTGTTATCTTACTGGGAAGTGAAGCACGGGGACAAAGATAATACAATAATATTAAAAGGAGGGGCACAAGGGATAAAAACACATTATTGGAAAGAAGCAGAGTATAAAGATATATTAGGGAGAGAGATACCATTAACTGAGGGATATAAACACTTTTAGCTGAGAAAGCTAACAGAAATAATTAACCTAACAAACACAGAACCAAACTTAAGATTAGCAACAGGAAGGCCAATAATACAAGGAGTAGGGATGGCAGGAACATCAGTAGAAATCAAGAAGAGAAGGTTCCCAGAGAATAAAGAAGAGATTGGAAAAATCTCTGATAAATGGGAAATAAGAACCAGAAAGATGGTAACAAAATGGCCAAAGGAAGGGACGTTTGATGTGGCAGTGTGTGAGGAAATGGATACCATAATAAAGAACTATAGAGCAGGACAGAAAGGGGAAAAGAGAAAGAAGAAGAGAGGGAAAGAGATACATTTTCAAAATATTCTGGGAAGAAGGAAAGGGGTGGAGAGAGATCATGGCCAAAGCTAGAATGATATTAAAAGAAAAAGAGAAAGAACGGGAAAAGGCTGGTTCAAATGCACCTCCAGCATACACACAAGGGGGACAATATCCTCAGGTCACAGGCCTAGTTTCAATAGCAGGGAATGTAGAGTTAAAAGGAGGCCACAGGCTTCCACCCCAAAGAAAGGAAGGGAACCACACTTGAACATGGATGGCTATGGGGGACTGAGGGGCATAATAGCAGACCTAGGAAATTATGAGATAAGTGAACGAAGTGATGATAGGCGAAGTGAGTGGGACGATACAAGTAATGAGGGAAGTGAAGAACTAAGACAGGGTGCTGACCCTGACCAAGAGTCACAGCAAGAGGCTATGGGAGGCAAATCAAAAAGAGAATTCAGAAACAGAAAGACAATAAAAAAGCCAGGTAAATACAAAGCTCAGTGTCCAATTTTGGTAAAGGGGACACGGGTTCACTATGTGCCCTGGGGATCTCAGGACCTGGAAGGCCTGGTGACTAATAATAATAATATGCCATTTAGCAGACACTTTTATCCAAAGCGACTGACAGTCATGCGTGCATACATTTTTGTGTATGGGTGGTCCCGGGGATCGAACCCACTACCTTGGCGTTACAAGCGCCGTGCTCTACCAGCTGAGCTACAGAGGACCACACTAGACTGCCTAACCTGCATGAAGGAGCAGGAAAATGGATTAGAACATTTGAAGAACAAACAATGGGGAAACTACTGGTGGTGGGAGACTTGAAGGCATTGCTGGCCTGGGTGGTGGGAGTGGCCAAAATGGAGGATATTTTTAACATTTTAATAATTTAGCAGATGCTCTTAACCAGAGCAACTTACAGTTAGTGACCGCATACATTTTCATACTGGCCCCCCGTGGGAATCAAACCCACAACCCTAGCATTGCAAGCGCCATGCTCTACCAACTGAGCTACACAGGGCCACATGACATGATGCTGATGAGTGGCCTTAGAAGGGCGGTGTAAAGTGTAATGCTGGATGGAGAGACATTTGATAATTACAGGCCACGACTATGGCTAACTCTGAGAACAGAGTATCCAGCCAAAATAGAACCTAAAGCACAGAGAGGGGAACCATTAGGGGATAAGGAAAACCCGGCAAGTTACCTGGACAACCAGCTGAAAAGGTGGCGGCAAGAAACAGAAAGAGATCCACTTATGACAACACTGGTCAGGACATCATTGATGGGAGCGATGCCAATGCCTGTCAGAAGCAGACTGGAAGATGTGATGGGACTAATGTCAAAGTCACACAAAGAGTTCTGTGACCATGTTATTCACGCAGTGGAAAAATACAGGAAGGACGAACAGAAACAGACAGAGCAGAGGAGAGACATTCAGAGAAAACTGACACAGATGCAGCTGGAAGAGCTGACAAGAAAGGACAAGAAGAAGACAGAGGGCACCATGGCACCTGTCGTCCAGGGAGGTCAACAACCGCCGCATCAACAGCAAGGCCAAAGAGCTCCTGCCACACCAGTAGTGAATGTATACACACACACACACACACACAAACAATCCCCTGGGCAGTGGCAAAACAAAAATAATGAAAATGGGCCCAGGATTCAATGGTACCGACCACAGCAGCAGACACACCAGAATGGTGGACCAAGAAGAACAGGTGTCTGCTGGAGGTGCAATCAATCAGGACATACAAGAAGGAATTGTCCTACCAAACTGTGGTGGCCTAGGCAACCACAACAGGGTAATTGGAAAGGAAATGGCCCCAGCTCAGATGAATGGCAGCAGTCTTAGACACGGGCTCCACAGGGCCCAGTGAACTCGTGGGAAGAACCAAATCAGGGATACTTGAGAAGCATTCATTTTTTACTATTACGCTGATGGGATAGCACCAACTTTTTTGTAGGTTCTGGAATTATTAAACAACAAATTTATATTTAGATTAAATTAATGCAATAAGTTACAATTGCAGACAATGAAGTCTAAAGGGTAATCAATCAAAAATCCACAGGTGGTTTTCATTTTGTGAGAGATTTTATGTCATCTTATTCTGGATTAGTCATGAGGAATTAGATTTAAACAAATGATTAATGATTTGAGAGAGTACAGTGGAATTATCTTCATCAGGTTTTGTTTGTAATTACATGTTTTCTTGCTAATTAAGAGTGAATGTTAACAACATTGATACCTTTTCTTCCAGGACTGATGAAAGTTCCCTACAGTATGAATGTTAAGGGAGATGTAGGAGACTACATCTCAAACAACATTTTAATAGATGTTTGGGATCAAATATCACTGATTCCTTACACTGAGAAATTGACTGTATTTGCGACAGTGAAAAGTATTACATTTAGTGGGGTTAGAGAATCCTTCCGAGAGTCAAAGATAATGGATTCTGAAAGGTGACATGTAAATTGGCAGTATGTGTGGGTGACAGCACGAATGATTGTTACAAATAGTCAAATGTTGTATCAAGCTGCATTTAAACAATTGCTGAAAGGTGTGAATTTGAGGAGTTTTGTGTTGTAGTGAATTGTTATGGGCGTGGAAGATGAGAATACTGATAGGCCAGACCATCATCACAGTAAACTATTTTGGTAGACATAATTTGTCATATAGTCAATGCTTATATGGATTTATTGGATTGGAAACAAACTCAACTAAACTGTTATGACCTGTCCTTTCGAGGTTACTACAGATGGTGTCTTGATGCATAGCATGGATAATTCGGTCAAGCACGGTGTGAACCTCAATAAAAATACAAAATAAACCCTAACCGGCTGAAGAGGAGCAACAAATGTGTTGAAGACGTTCCTGTCCAGCACCACTTCTACTAAGAGACCTGAATCAGAAGCAGCGTCCAATCGAAGCAATCAACCGCCTTTTCGCTTATGCCTTTTCTCTCAAGAGTGTGACAGGAGTCCATGTGGAGTGGGCATGAAAAGAGATCTGTTCAAAAAGAACATCTCTCATGGTGCTGGTATACTGGTTGGCAAATGGTCAAAACAGAATGGGGGTAGAGGTGGGGCGGCTCAGGTGAGACATTGAAATGGGGACATTGCCATGGGCAATCCAAGTTGAACTATGAAGCTATCTGAAGAACATAATGAAGACACGTCAGAAGATTGAGTGCCGGGGAAGGAAGGGGTTGTTATTTGGGGTATTAGGTTGATTAAGGAGGTATACACACTGCTAAATGTATAGTAATTTAGACTAAGAATGCATTGAGATACGGATCTGTAGTTTTTCTCCTTATGAGGAAGCTAATGCTAGAATTATGGATCATTTTACTGTTATGTTAATATAAATGTACATTCTGCCAGTGTCAATGGGTGCTAAGGTGAGGGTTTTAACTTTGAGTGATGGGACCAAGGTGAATCACTAAGAATTGTCATTCTAAATTTGTTTTGGATAATTAATTTGATTATGATTATGAGTTGTAAGCTGACTGATTGATTTGAATAAGTTATTAATATGTTAATAACTAAAGATGTTGACACTGCAATTAATGGATTAGATATTGATACGTTTGATTGTTATACTACTTGTGATATGGGTAAAGCAGTTATGTGAGCTAAAGATGTTGACACTATTCTCAACATGTCCTAGATAATATGGTTAAAACAACGCTACTTTAGTTTTAATGTGTTAGGATACACATATATGGTTTATTTGAGTAGAAACTTTTGAATCTTACAGTTTGAAAAATATAACCTTAAACACAAGGATTGTGCCTGATATCATATTCTCATATTAGTTACTATATTAATCATTATATACTTTTGTAAGGATGTGGGACCAATGAAGTCCCAGAGGGGGGATATGATGAGGATTTTTCAGTAAACTATGAGACAAACAAAGTTAAATTACAAACATGACGAACATGGAGCCAGGATTAAACATGGGTACTCTCTGTTGCTGGGCAATAACTTAATTGGTTCCTTTCACTGGGTTTGTGTGTGTGTGAAATGGGGATCTGACCTCGGGTCAAATTCCTCACTCTTACCTAATTCACGGCTGTCCTACCTTATCAGAGACTGAAACCAGACGGTTGCCTTTTGCCTCTCTCTTCAGACAAAGTCCTGAGAGCGGAGCCAGAGATGAACAGAGATTAGACTAAACATGAGTAATTACAGTATGACGGGACGGAAGAGAGGAGTTGGGTTTGGGTATGTTTGAAAGATTGAATGTGGACCTGCCATGTCCAACAATCAATCTCCAGGTCAAGCCACGGTGAGCTGGGGTTGAACAGAGTTTAAACTGAACATTATTATTTTTGCATGACAAGGGCTTGATTGATTGTACTACTATTGTTTCTAAACTGAATAGAAGTCAAATTTAGCCGCTATCATAGACTAAGGAAGTGGGCGGAGCGGTAGAGAGGGGGAAAAAGAGAATAGTGCTGGGGGAACCCAAGAGGGAGGGGCTTTACGCTGAGATGTATGTGAATATGACTATATAAATGGAGAGCTGAGAGGTAAGAGGGAGATGTTTTGCAAACCACCTCGGCTTTCTCTATTTGTAATAAAGTCTATCTTAATTCTACAAAAACTCTGAAATATTTTGGTTCTTTGATCAGTATAAGGATGAATTTGCCACATCAGTCTCACCACACCCGGGAGACAAACTGGGGCCCGTGGTCAGAGATGATGTCCTCCGGAATCCCATACAGATGGAACACCTGCTGTAACATACACTCAGCCAATTCCATGGCGTTAGGTAAATGAGGAAGAGGAACCAGACAACACATTTTTGAAAAAACGGTCCACTATGACAAGGATGGTGGTGTTACCAGAGGATTCAGGAAGGTCTGTGATGAAGTCAACAGCTATGTGGGACCAGGGTCTGTTCTTAACGGAAGGGAGATGATGAGGGCTTTTGGTTAGGGCACAGAATGGACAGGAGAGTACGTAATCCCTTACGTCGGATGCCAGTGAGGACCATCAGAACTTACGGGCTAGAAGGTCGGTGGATCGTGTAATGCCTGGTTGTCCTGAACCCAAGGACGTGTGACACCATTGCATTAGTTGGGGTTTAACAGCTGCTGTTACGTAACTCTTCCCAGCTGGTGTCTCAGGAGGAGCCGGGTCTGATGTTAGGGCTTCTTGTATGGCAGAGTGAACCTCCCACTGTACCGGTCCCATAATGCAAGAGGAAGGAAGAATGGGTGTAGGGTCTGAGTTACTGGTTGGAAGTTCAAACTGGCGGGAGAGAGCATCAGCTTTTACGTTTTTCTTTCCAGGAATGCAAGTAACATTAAAATGGGTGTGAAGAAGAGAGCCCAGCGGGCTTGTCTGGAGTTTAACCTCTTGGCCCCTCTGATATATTCCAGATTACGATGATCTATTAGGACGAGAAAGGGATGTTGTGCACCCTCCAACCAGTGGCGCCACTCCTCGAGGGCCAGCTTGATGGCGAGGAGTTCTCTGTTCCCCACATCATAATTCCTCTCTGCGGAGGATAACTTCCTAGAGAAGAAGGCACATGGATGTGATTTTTGAGGTGTTCCCACCCGCTGAGAGAGTATGGCTCCTCCTACTTCGGAGGCATCCACCTCCAGGGTGAAAGGAAGGGTCGGATCAGGTTGGCGAAGGACAGGAACTGAGGTAAAGAGGCGTTTCAAGGTGTTGAAAGCAGTCAGGGCGGTATCAGTCCATTGAAGGGTCCAGTTCTTTTGTCTGGTAAGGGCAGTGAGGGGAGCGACAGTAGAACTGAAGTTCTGAATGAACCGGCGATAGTAGTTGGAGAACCCAATGAAACATTGGAGTTCCTTAACGGTGGTGGGTTTGTGCCAGTGACTGACGGCACTGACTTTGTTCTCATCCATGCTGACCCCTCCAGGTGTCAGTACGAAACCGAGGAAGTTTACCGAGGTTACATGGAAGGTGCTCTTTTCAGTCTTCACATAAGGTTATGGTCAATGAGCCGTTGAATAACATTTTGTACATGCTGTAGGGGAGTGGGAGTAAATCAGGATGTCATCAATGTAGACGATGAGAAAGCCGTTGATCATATCGTGGAAAACCTTGTTCATAAAGGATTGGAAGATGGCAGGGGCGTTAGTAAGGCCGTAGGGCATGACCAGGTATTCGTAGTGCCCTCGTGCGGTGATAAAGGCCGTCTTCCATTAGTCACCTTCACGTATACGGATAAGGTTATATGCACTTCGCAGGTCGAGTTTTGTATAGATGTTGGCGCGGACCACTTGTTCAAGGTTTGCTGGGATCAGAGGAAGAGGGAAACGGTTCTTGACCGTGACGTCATTCAGGGAACGGTAATCAATACATTGACTTTTTTTTAACAAAGAAGAAGCTGGACGCAGCCGGGGAAGAAGAAAGACAAAAGAAACCTTTTGAGTGCTTCATCAATGTAGCACTCCATTGCCTCATTTTCCGGGATAGATAGGGGGTAAACACGTCCCTTCGGTGGGGACACTCCAGGGAGTAAGTCAATAGCACAGTGGAGACCTTGATTTTGCTGAAGACATTTCTGTACTGGGCGAATTCAGATGGTATTGTGGGTAGCACTGCAGAGGCAGAGTCCTCAATGGTGGTGGCTCTGCAGGGTAGGCAGAGACAACTGGTGAAGCAGGTAGAAGACCAGGACAATAGTTAACCTTGTTGCCACGAGATGGCAGGGTCGTGACGACAAAGCCAGGGGTGTCTGAGGATGAGTGACTGTTTGGGGGATGAGAGTTCCATGAGTTGAATGGTTTCGGTGTGGAAGATTCCAATCTGAAGGGTGACACTCTGTGTCATGTGCGTAAGCCCGTGCCCAATGGCTGCCCGTCCAGGGTGTTAATCCTTAAGGGAGGGGTGACAGGTGTTAGATCAATGTCAAGCTCTTGTCCTAGCTGGAGATCGATACAATTACCTGCTGCTCCCGAATCTGTCAAGCCCTTTACGTACTTAGTAACTCCCTTCACGGTTATCAATACTGGGATGGAGAATTGCTTCTGGGAGATATTTAGAAATAAGGACACGCCTACCTGCATGGCAGCGGAGGGACACTTCTCATCTCTCCGTGGGGGCCAACAGGGCAATGGCTGAGTAGATTATCTTTCCCTCCCCAGTATAGGCAGAGCCCTTCTTGGATCCACCTTTGACGTTCGATACACTGGAGAGGAGCATGGCCCAACTGCATGGGCTCTGGAAGACTCGGACGGGATGACGGAATCATGGAAAGAGAAGGTTACAGGTTCCTGGGTGGCAGAGTTCTTCGGCAGTCGGCGATGAGGTGGTCGATGGAGATGGACATACGAATGTATTGATTTAAATCCTGAAGGTCACCTCTACAGGCCAGCTCCACCTGAATTTCCCTGTTGAACCCTCTTTGGTTGACGGTAACTGAAGCAGCCTCACTCCATCCACTCCCTGCAGCCATGGTGCGGAACTTGAGGGCATACTCGGCAGCTGAATTGCGTCCTTGTTGAAGTTCTATGAGGAGGTCTCCTATAGGACGAACGGAAGGGGAGTGATCGAATACCTCTTTGAAGAGGGTGTGGAAATGGATCTCGGATCAGAATTCTGTGCTGTTGGCAGTCCATATGGCGGTGGCCCAATTCAGGGCGTTGCATGTGAGTAGAGACACACAAAAATCCACCCTGCTCTTGTCGGTGGTGAAGTTAGTGGGTTTGTGCTCAATGTATTTGCTGCATTGCATCAGAAATCCCTGACATTTCCCAGTGAACCGTCATATTTTCCAGGCATGGATATGAATGAAGGAGGGCTATGGGTTACGATACCTGGCATCGGAGGAGTAGGGATAGGCTGGCGGAGAAGATGGCAGATTTCCTCCATACGCTCCTCTTGCTGGGTTAGGCACCGCTGTAGCTCCGCTGAATCCATTCCGTTTTTTTGGTGAGGTATTCTGTAATTAATACTCAGGGAGAAAAAGGTGTAGATTAACGCGCAGCGAGCGGCAGGTGTTTATTTCGCCTTTGCAGAAGGCAGGAATCGTGGTCACAGGCAGGTAATGGTCATACACAGGTAGGCAAACAGGCAGGTGAATCAAAACTAGCACTGAAGGCTATAAGTGGCTCTCACAAACAAGCTATAAAAAGGCTCAGTAGAGTCAAAACGAACAATACCTCACAAGGCACAAACAGAATGAACTGAACTAAATAAGGAGCTGATGAGACCAGGTGAGTAACTAACACAGGTGAAATCAAAGAACAGAAATGAAAGAAAGGGCTACATTCACGAACACAAAGAAATAGGGCTACGTTCAAGAACACAAGGTGAACTAAGAAAATAAATACAGACCCTTACAAATACATGTTGATGATTTCATTCCTGTACTGTTTATAACTACCCTGGTAGGTTGACTGATAACCTGAACCAGGTTGCAGGCACTGGTTACAGTTTGAAGCTTTTTCTTGTCTTGGCAGCCTGATGAAAGCCAGTCAATATTTAAATCACCCAGAAAGTATACATCTCTATTGACATCACATATATTATCAAGCATTTCACACATGTTATCCAGATACTGACTGTTAGCACTTGGTGGTATATAGCAGCTTCCCACCAGAATGGGCTTTAGGTGAGGCAGTTGAACCTGTAGCCATATTATTCAACAGTATTTAACAATCTTCTCAGGAATCTGGTTCTGAATATAAACAGCAACACCTCCACCATTGGCATTTCTATATTTTCTGTAAATGTTATAACCTTGTATTGCTACCACTGTATCATCAAAGGTATTATCTAAGTGAGTTTCAGAGATAGTCAGTATATGAATGTCATCTGTTACTAGCAAATTATTGATTTTATGAACCTTGTTTCTTAAGCGTCATATGTTAACCTGGGCTATTTTGAGCACTTTTCTTCTGGGATGCTTACTTGTTTTTATTGCTTTACTGGGAAGCTTAGCAGCAGTAGATGTGCTCATGTTCTTTATGTTAGTGCAGGGTGAGCTGCACACAGTGAACTTCCTCCTAGGGCACACTGGCTCAGTGCTAACAGTATAAATCTGGTTCTTAGGCACATGATTACTGCATACAATAGCTGTAGGATCAGCAGAGGCATTCAGGTTAGTTAGAGGCATATACATTTGGTTACTTATATTGTGTCTACCAGCACTCCTGGTGTAATGTACATTTGCGGAAGCATTATGACAACTGCGTCACAATGGTAGGGTAAGCTGAGCTGGGTTTGGGTCATTGATAAGTCATTGTCTCAATGCAGCCTTATAATGCTGTGAAAAGATCCAGGAACCCAAATTATTTGGGTGGATCCCATCCTCCTTATAAAACGTGTTTTGTTACCAAAAGGTATCGAAATTGTCAACAAATGTTACACCCGTTGAGCTGCAATTTTCACATAGCCAGTTGTGAAGAGCAAGAATCCTGCTAAAGCGTTCAATGCCACGATTCAGAGAGGGCACAGGGCCAGATATGATGGGTTTCTTATTGGTGTCTAGTAAAGAGTCAAGCAGCTCTTTAAATTCTAGTTTCAACTGTTCAGAGCTGCCCTTCGTAATGTCATTATAACCGACATGGACTAAGATAGAATCGATTTCCATGTCCTGACATAGTACATTCGGGAGCAGCTTAGTAAAGGATACGACATTGTTTTTGCACCAGGAACAGTCACATTTCTTACCATGGAGCTGCCCAAAATCCCGGCTGGCGAGAAGGACGAGGAAATCCGGCAACTCCCATGCTTCACAGGATTCGGAGAACCCTTTATGGGCGGACGAGAGGCAGGATAACTTGAGCCAGTTGCTCCCGGTGCCTGGTGCAGGCCTCCGACAGATGAAGAAGCCCTGCTCAATCCAGAGCAGGGATGGAAGGTTGCCGACGTCGACTTCAAAATCGTTGTAGTAGGCACTGCGGTCGCAGACACAGGCACCCCCAGCGACAAAGATGCAGGAAGATCAGGCTCCAGGACGGAGAAACTATTTGTTGTTTGTATCCGCTCCTGGCCTCTCGTTGGGAGTGTAGACTGCTTTGTGGGAGGTTGCTGTCTTCGGATTCCACGGCTCGTGACATGCGACCATCATTGATTGCCTTTCTCCTCATGCTGTGCTCCTTCGACTCCGCTATCAGATGGGGGAGCTCCGGGCATCACCGGCCAGTCGTATAACGACAAATTACAAGGCGGAGATGCATTCAACAAGTGCAAACGCCATCCAGCCACCGGCGTAGAAAACGTAAACATTCCACTGTGTCTTCCCCAGTTTCTTACGTATGCTGGTGACCTGCGTGATCAAGGAAGCCACGTCAATGTCACATTTAGCCTACAACATGGCATGAAACTTTTTGAAGCACTGCCCCATCCTACCAAGTGGCACAACATGTTTAAATAGTACTTCAGTAAATGCAACAATTGTGAGATAGAGACAAATTCAGAGGAAAAATCTGCACTCACACAAAGTAGGATATTGGAATAACAAAGATTCTTACTAAAATGTTGATAATCTCTCTCCATACGATTTAGTACAGACTAGGCCTGACAAAAATTGTAGGAATAGTAACCTACTTTGACAGCAATTCAGTGAATGCAGACAGATACAGAGAGAAGATATAAAAAAAATCCCTATAAGATTTGTAGGACAAATTCATATTTCACACTGTCACTTTAGTGTTTGCATTTAGCCTACAACATGTCATGGAACTTCTGGAAGCACAGTCCCATCCTGCAAAGTGGGCTAGAACACATAGAGCACCCAAAGGAGGTTTCTACACATCTCCCATTCTTTGCCCTGCTTCCACTCCGTATGCACACCCTCTCTTGCGCCCTTCAAACTTCACCAGGGAGTGGCCTGCTTTCAAATGATGAGTAACAACTCGGTCCACACCCCCTGGTGCCACACTCTTGGCTCCCCGCTAACTGCCACTGTGGCCATTACAAAGTGAACGCATAAGCTGAATTTTGAATGCCTTCAGGGACATGCGCTTTTGGTTTCTGGGAAGGAGCCTTTGCAGGGTCCCCCACACTGGTCTACTGATGCCGCCCTCAGGGTTCCATACATAGGTAACAATATGCCATGCAACCATTTTGAGCAACTATGTAGGTGCATGCACTTTTCGGATCCAAATTCAACAACTGAGACAGACAAATTGCACAAAGTACGCTGTGTGGTATAATGGTGCGATTTTGGGCAGACGCACTCCATGGAAACATAGGCTTCCCTCTCTGGTGTGCTCTCCCTCTTCCTCTCCCTAATCCTCTTCCTCCTCCTCTCCCTCTCCACGTTCCTCTCTCCCTCCACCCTCCTCTTGCTCCACTGCTCTCTCCTCTTCCTCCTTGCTCCACATCTCTATCCCTCCAATCATCTCTAACTCCTCTTCCTCCCTGCCTTCTGCTGCTGAGCCCTGACACTCCACGTCACTTCTCTTCCTTTCACTGACCTAGAGGAACAGAGGAACAGAGGGAGAGAGAGAGGAACAGAGGAACAAATAGGATACAATTGTGGTCAGGATCATGATCTCCCTCTCTCTGTCACTCTTTCACTCACTCACTCTCTCTCTCTCTCTCCCCTTCCTCTCTTTATTTATCTCAGCCATACACACACTATCTAATAACCACCTCTTAATAATAAACTGTGTTAGTTACAACACGCCTCCCATTACACACACACACACACACACACACACACACACACACACACACACACACACACACACACACACACACACACACACACACAGTATACAGTTACCCCAGGAAAAGTAGCAGCTGCATGTGCAATAGCTAATGTGAATCCTAATAAACTAAACTATGATGCTACACAGCATCTTCCTTCAACCAATCAATAAAATCCCATTATACACAAACACACACATATACAGTATCATAAATTAAATCAAATTTTATTGCTTGCATACACATATTTAGCAGATGTTATTTCAGGTATAGCGAAATGCCAACAGTGCAGTAATATATAACAATACACACAAATCTAAAAGTAAAATAATGGAATTAAGAAATATAGAAAGATTAGGACGAGCAATGTCGGAGTATGGAGTATGTATATATATATACAGTGTTTTGATGTCTTCACTATTATTCTACAATGTAGAAAATAGTAAAAATAAAGAAAAATCCTTGAATGGTTTTCTAAAACTTTTGACCGGTAGTGTGTATATACAGTGGGGAGAACAAGTATTTGATACACTGCCGATTTTGCAGGTTTTCCTACTTACAAAGGATTTAGAGGTCTGTAATTTTTATCATAGGTACACTTCAACTGTGAGAGACGGAATCTAAAACAAAAATCCAGAAAATCACATTGTATGATTTTTAACTAATTAATTTGCATTTTATTGCATGACATAAGTATTTGATCACCTACCAACCAGTAAGAATTCCGGCTCTCACAAACCTGTTAGTTTTTCTTTAAGAAGCCCTCCTGTTCTCCACTCATTTCCTGTATTAACTGCACCTGTTTGAACTCGTTACCTGTATAAAAGACACCTGTCCACACACTCAATCAAATAGACTCCAACCTCTCCACAATGGCCAAGACCAGAGAGCTGTGTAAGGACATCAGGGATAAAATTGTAGACCTGCACAAGGCTGGGATGGGCTACAGGACAATAGGCAAGCAGCTTGGTGAGAAGGCAACAACTGTTGGCGCAACTATTAGAAAATGGAAGAAGTTCAAGATGACGGTCAATCACCCTCGGTCTGGGGCTCCATGCAAGATCTCACCTCGTGGGGCATCAAGGATCATGAGGAAGGTGAGGGATCAGCCCAGAACTACACGGCAGGACCTGGTCAATGATCTGAAGAGAGCTGGGACCACAGTCTCAAAGAAAACCATTAGTAACACACTACGCCGTCATGGATTAAAATCCTGCAGCGCACGCAAGGTCCCCCTGCTCAAGCCAGCGCATGTCCAGGCCCGTCTGAAGTTTGCCAATGACCATCTGGATGATCCAGAGGAGGAATGGGAGAAGGTCATGTGGTCTGATGAGACATAAATAGAGCTTTTTGGTCTAAACTCCACTCGCCGTGTTTGGAGGAAGAAGAAGGATGAGTACAACCCCAAGATCACCATCCCAACCATGAAGCATGGAGGTGGAAACATCATTCTTTGGGGATGCTTTTCTTCAAAGGGGACAGGACGACTGCACCGTATTGAGGGGAGGATGGATGGGGCCATGTATCGCGAGATCTTGGCCAACAACCTCCTTCCCTCAGTAAGAGCATTGAAGATGGGTCGTGGCTGGGTCTTCCAGCATGACAACGACCCGAAACACACAGCCAGGGCAACTAAGGAGTGGCTCCGTAAGAAGCATCTCAAGGTCCTGGAGTGGCCTAGCCAGTCTCCAGACCTGAACCAAATAGAAAATCTTTGGAGGGAGCTGAAAGTCCGTATTTCCCAGCGACAGCCCCGAAACCTGAAGGATCTGGAGAAGGTCTGTATGGAGGAGTGGGCCAAAATCCCTGCTGCAGTGTGTGCAAACCTGGTCAAGACCTACAGGAAACGTATGATTTCTGTAATTGCAAACAAAGGTTTCTGTACCAAATATTAAGTTCTGCTTTTCTGATGTATCAAATACTTATGTCATGCAATAAAATGCAAATTAATTACTTAAAAATCATACAATGTGATTTTCTGGATTTTTGTTTTAGATTCCGTCTCTCACAGTTGAAGTGTACCTATGATAAAAATTACAGACCTCTACATGCTTTGTAAGTAGGAAAACCTGCAAAATCGGCAGTGTATCAAATACTTGTTCTCCCCACTGTATATACACACTACCGGTCAAAAGTTTTAGAAAACCATTCAAGGATTTTTCTTTATTTTTACTATTTTCTACATTGTAGAATAATAGTGAAGACATCAAAACTATGACATAACACATATGGAACCATGTAGTAACCAAAAAAGTGTTAAACAAATCAAAATACTTTTTGCCTTGATGACAGCTTTGCAAAATATTGGCATTCTCTCAACCAGCTTCACCTGGAATGTTTTTCCAACCGTCTTGAAGGAGTTCCTGTCACACCAGCCTTCGCTTTGGCTCCCCCTGCTGTCCAGCTCAGGCATTCGGTGTCAACGACCTTCTAGCAGCTGCCGAACCTATTGCTGGCAAACGTCCTTCACTCATCAATCCTGGACTTGTCTTGTCATCATTACACACACCTGGTTCCAATTCCCACTCAATCACTGTACATATACTCCCTCTGCCATTTGCCTTTGTTGGTCATTGTAAATGTTACTTGTTTTCCTGAGAGGAATCGCTCCTACTATTTCCTGAGTACTTTGTATTTTGCACTTTGTGTTCGCCCTGTGCCTTTTTGTTTATGAATATATATTTTGAGCACAACAGCGTTTGGGTTTCATCCCTCTTTGATCTATGGTGCTTAAATAAATTCAGTAGTTCTAAACCTGCGACTGCCTCCTGCCTACTCCTCTCTACACCAGTGACAGTTCCCACATATGCTCAGCACTTGTTGGCTGCTTTTCCTTCACTCTCCGGTCCGACTCATCCCAAACAATCTCAATGTGGTTTAGGTCGTGGGATTGTGGAAGCCAGGTCATCTGATGCAGCACTCCATCACTCTCTTTCTTGGTAAAATAGCCCTTACACAGCTTGGATGTGTGTTGGGTAATTGTCCTGCTGAAAAACAAATGATAGTCCCACTAAGCCCAAACCAGATGGGATGGCGTATCGCTACAGCATGCTGTGGTAGCCATGCTGGTTAAGTGTGCCTTGAATTCTAAATAAATCACAGACAGTGTCAGCCCCACACCATAACACCTCCTCCTCCATGATTTACGGTGGGAAATACACATGCAGAGATCATCCGTTCACCCACACCGCGTCTCACAACATTTTTCGTATTGACTGACCTTCATGTCTTAAAGTAATGATGGACTGTCGTTTCTCTTTGCTTATTTGAGCTGTTCTTGCCATAATATGGACTTGGTCTTTTACCAAATAGGGCTATCTTCTGTATACCCCCCTACCTTTTCACAACACAACAGATTGGCTCAAATGCATTAAGAAGGAAAGAAAATCCACAAATTAACTTTTAAGAAGGCACACCTGTTAATTGAAATGCATTCCAGGTGACTACCTCATGAAGCTGGTTGAGAGAATGCCAAGAGTGTGCAAAGCTGTCATCAAGGCAAAGGGTGGCTATTTGAAGAATCTCAAATATAAAATGTATTTTGATTTGTTTAACACTTTTTTGGTTACTACGTGATTCCATATGTGTTATTTCATAGTTTAGATGTCTTCACTATTATTCTGCAATGTAGAAAATAATACAAATAAAGAAAAACCCTTGAATGAGTAGGTGTTCTAAAACTTTTGACCGTAGTGTATTTATATATATATATATATATATATATATATATATATATATATATATATATTGTACATTGTATATGTGATGGGATGTATAGACATTATGGACAATACGTAGGATAGAATAGTATACTGTATGTACAGCAATAGTTGAATAGGATGGCCTTGACTAGAATACAGTATATGCATATCAAATGGGTACAACAGTATGTAAACATTATTAAAGTGACCAGTGTACCATTATTAAAGTGACTAGGGTTCCATGTCTATGTACAAAGGACAGCAAGGTCTAAGGTGCAGGGTTGAGTAACCGGGTGGTAGCCGGCTAGTGACAGTGACTAAGTTCAGGGCAGGGTACTGGGTGGATACCGGCTAGTGATGGCTATTTACCAGTCTGATGGCCTTGAGATAGAAGCTGTTTTTCAGTCTCTTGGTCCTAGCTTTGATGCACCTGTACTGACCTTGCCTTCCGGATGATAACGGGGTGAACAGGCCGTGGCTCGGGTGGCTGAGGTCCTTGATGATATTTTTGGCTTTCCTGTGACACCGGGTGCTGTAGATGTCCTGAAGGGCAGGCAGTGTGCTCCCGGTGATGCGTTGGGCTGTCCGCATCACCCCCTGGAGAGCCCTGCGGTTACGGACGGTGCAGTTGCCGTACAAGGCGGTGATACAGCCCAAAAGGATGCTCTCAGATTGTCAGTGATGTGTACGCCGATGATCTTGAAACGTTTCACCTTCTCCACTGTGACCCCTTTGATGTAGATGGGGGCGTGCTCCCTCTGCTGTCTCCTGAAGTCCACGATCTGCTCCTTCATTTTGTTGACGTTGAGGGAGAAGTTATTTTCCTGGCATCATTCCGCCAGGGCCCTTACCTCTTCCCTGTAGGCTGTCTCATCGTTGTTGGTAATTAGGCCTACCACTGTTGTGTCGTCTGCAAACTTGATGACTGAGTTGGAGGCATGCATGGCCACAAAGTCATGGGTGAACAGGGAGTACAGGAGGGGGCTGAGCAAGGATCCTTGTGGAGCCCCTGTGTTGAGGATCAGCATAGTGGAGGTGCTGTTGCCTACCATACATCTATATAGCACTTGCAATCAATCAGTCATCAATCAAAATGATTGCATAAAGCCCTTAGTGGCCAGATTGTTTCTCAGTTCATTGCGTGCATATATGTTTGTCAGACTGAGGGATAATCAGACAGAAATATGTTCACAGATGACCAGCAGGGTTAGATTATAACCGTAAATGAGTGAGACGCACAAATATCATACCCCCAAGACTTTCCCCAAGACACCTCTCACCATTACAATAACATGGGAGGTTAGCATTTTATGGGGGGTATGATATTTGTGCATCTGTAACTTTCTCACTCATCATTTTTCACGATTCATTCAGGATTATCCTTAGTCATGGTAGCATCCACATGAATGTAGAAGTGTTTAGAAACATATTATATTCTTATTTACACTAAAAGTGACTCCAAAAGTACACCATACATTATTTACCATTCATTCCTATTGGGCACAAAATCTTCTGAAACATTTACATTTACGTCATTTAGCAGACGCTCTTATCCAGAGCGACTTACAAATTGGTGCATTCACCTTATAGCCAGTGGGATAACCACTTTACAATTTATTTATTTTTTATTTTATTTTTTGGGGGGTGGGGTAAGGGGGGGGGGGGGGTAGAAGGATTACTTTATCCTATCCCAGGTGTTCCTTAAAGAGGTGGGGTTTCTAATGTCTCCGGAAGGTGGTGAGTGACTCCGCTGTCCTGGCGTCGTGAGGGAGCTTGTTCCACCATTGGGGTGCCAGAGCAGCGAACAGTTTTGACTGGGCTGAGTGGGAACTGTGCTTCCGCAGAGGTAGGGGAGCCAGCAGGCCAGAGGTGGATGAACGCAATGCCCTCGTTTGGGTGTAGGGACTGATCAGAGCCTGAAGGTACGGAGGTGCCGTTCCCCTCAAAGCTCCGTAGGCAAGCACCATGGTCTTGTAGCAGATGCGAGCTTCAACTGGAAGCCAGTGGAGTGTGCGGAGGAGCGGGGTGACGTGAGTGAACTTGGGAAGGTTGAACACCAGACGGGCTGCAGCATTCTGGATGAGTTGTAGGGGTTTAATGGCACAGGCAGGGAGCCCAGCCAACAGTGAGTTGCAGTAATCCAGACGGGAGATGACAAGTGCCTGGATTAGGACCTGTGCCGCTTCCTGTGTAAGGCAGGGTCGTAGTCTCCGAATGTTGTAGAGCATGAACCTACAGGATCGGGTCACCGCCTTGATGTTAGCGGAGAACGACAGGGTGTTGTCCAGGCTCACGCCAAGGCCCTTTGCACTCTGGGAGGAGGACACAACGGAGTTGTCAACCGTGATGACGAGATCATGGAACGGGCAGTCCTTCCCCGGGAGAAAGAGCAGCTCCATCTTGCCGAGGTTCATCTTGAGGTGGTGATCCGACATCCACACTGATATGTCTGCCAGACATGCAGAGATGCGATTCGCCACCTGGTTATCAGAAGGGGGAAAGGAGAAGATTAGTTGTGTGTCGTCTGCGTAGCAATGATAGGAGAGGTCATGTGAGGATATGACAGAGCCAAGTGACTTGGTGTATAGCAAGAATAGGAGAGGGGCTAGAACTGAGCCCTGGGGGACACCAGTGGTGAGAGTATGTGGTGCGGAGACAGATTCTCGCCACGCCACTTGGTAGGAGCGACCGGTCAGGTACGACGCAATCCAAGAGTGAACCGCGCCAGAGATGCCCAACTCGGAGAGGGTGGAGAGGAGGATCTGATGGTTCACAGTATCAAAGGCAGCAGACAGGTCTAGAAGGACAAGAGCAGAGGAGAGAGAGTTAGCTTTAGCAGTGCGGAGAGCCTTCGTGACACAGAGAAGAGCAGTCTCAGTTGAATGACCAGTCTTGAAACCTGACTGGTTTGGATCAAGAAGGTCATTCTGAGAGAGATAGCAAGAGAGTTGGCTAAAGACGGCACGCTCAAGAGTTTTGGAAAGAAAAAAAAGAAGGGATACTGGTCTGTAGTTGTTGATATCAGAAGGATCGAGTGTTGGTTTTTTGAGAAGGGGTGCAACTCTCGCTCTCTTGAAAACGGAAGGGACATAGCCAGCGGTCAAGGATGAGTTGATGAGCGAGGTGAGGTAAGGTAGAAGGTCACCGGAGATGGTCTGGAGAAGAGAGGAGGGGATAGTGTCAAATGGGCAGGTTGCCAGATTTCAATTGGAGAGAGAGGGGAGAAAGAAGTCAAAGCATAGGGTAGGGCAGTGTGAGCAGGACCAGCAGTGTTATTTGACTTAACAAAGGAGGATCGGATGTCGTCAACCTTCTTTTCAAAATGGTTGACGAAGTCATCCACAGAGAGGGAGGAGGGGGGAGGGGGAGGTGGATTCAGCAGGGAGGAGAAGGTGGCAAAGAGCTTCCTAGGGTTAGAGGCAGATGCTTGGAATTTAGAGTGGTAGAAAGTGGCTTTAGCAGCAGAAACAGATGAAGAAAATGTAGAGAGGAGGGAGTGAAAAGATGCCAGGTCCGAAGGGAGTCAATTTTTCCTCCATTTCCGCTCGGCTGCCCGGAGCCCTGTTCTGTGAGCTTGCAATGAGTCGTCAAGCCACGGAGCAGGAGGGGAGGACCGAGCCGGCCGGGAGGATAGGTGACATAGAGAGTCAAAGGATGCAGAAAGGGAGGAGAGGAGGGTTGAGGAAGCAGAATCAGGAGATTGGAGGGAGAAGGATTGAGCAGAGGGAAGAGATGATAGGATGGAAGAGGAGAGAGTATCGGGAGAGAGAGAGCGAAGGTTGCGACAGCGCATTACCATCTGAGTAGGGGCAGAGTGAATAGTGTTGGAGGAGAGCGAGAGCAAAAAGGATACAAAGTAGTGGTCAGAGACTTGGAGGGGAGTTGCAGTGAGATTAGTAGAAGAACCGCATCTAGTAAAGATGAGGTCAAGCGTATTGCCTGCCTTGTGAGTAGGGGGGGACGGTGAGAGGTTGAGGTCAAAAGAGGAGAGGCAGAGAGTGGAAAGAAGGAGGCAGAGAGAAATTAGACAAAGGTAGACGTAGGGAGGTTGAAGTCACCCAGAACTGTGAGGGGTGAGCCATCCTCAGGAAAGGAACTTGTCAAGCTCATTGATGAACTCTCCAAGGGAACCTGGAGGGCGATAAATGACAAGGATATTAAGCTTGAATGGGCTAGTGACTGTGACAGCATGGAATTCAAATGAGGAGATAGACAGATGGGTCAGGGGAAAAAGAGAGAATGTCCACTTGGGAGAGATGAGGATTCCTGTGCCACCACCCCGCTGACCAGATGCTCTCGGGGTATGCGAGAACACATGGTCAGACGAGGAGAGAGCAGTAGGAGTAGCAGTGTTTTCAGTGGTAATCCATGTTTCCGTCAGTGCCAAGAAGTCGAGGGACTGGAGGGTAGCATAGGCTGAGATGAACTCTGCCTTGTTGGCCGCAGAACGGCAGTTCCAGAGGCTGCCGGAGACCTGGAACTCCACGTGGGTCGTGCGTGCAGGGACCACCAGGTTAGAGAGGCAGCAGCCACGCGGTGTGAGGCGTTTGTATAGCCTGTGCGGAGAGGAGAGAACAGGGATAGACAGAGGCATAGTTGACAGGCTACAGAAAGTTGCTACAATAATGCAAAGGAGATCGGAATGAAATTAACTAAACATCTGGGAAAGCGAGAGAGCGGGGCCTCTCTCACTTACGTTTCACTGAAATACCCAAATATAACTCTCCCAACTTCCCTTTCAGAAACTATAATTGTTGTAAACTACAGCGGTTAAATGTTTTCTAGGAATAGACTAACTTAGTTTATTCAGCTAGCTAACTTGGCACAGTATTCTTCCGTGAAATCCGTCCAGGGCACCTAGTCATATGACGCTACAGCCAACTAGCATGCCGGCCTCCAACAACAAGGTTTAGCACCAATACTCGGCCACAACAAACCACCAGTGTGTCAACACGCCAAGCAGATCATTTGTGTCCGTGTCTAACGTTGTGGGTTAGTCCCGACAGCTTGAGCGAGTCCGTCGTCAACTTATTCAGCCAAGGATCAGGCCAAGACCATCATAATACACAGTCTGCAACACAGCACCTTTCAAGAGGAAATGGAATGCATCACTTCACTGAGGGTGCTTTGAGAGAAGCTGGTCTGTGGGTCATTGGTGGAAAACGCCGCATCAGCAGCACACTCTACCAATGCGTCATTTGCCGAAGACTACGTGGGAAGATGGAATATCAGAAGATGTCTGACCTGCCTGTAGATTGCCTTAGCACTGACCCTCACTTCTCCTTCGTCGGGTTGGATGTGTTTGGGCCATGGATGGTTACAGCACGTCGCACCAGAGGTGGCCTAGCAAGCAGTAAGCGCTGAGTGAGCACCAGGGCCATACACATTGAAGTCATTGAGTCAATGGACTCCTCAAGCTTCATACATGTTCTACGGTGGTTCCTTTCTATCAGAGGACCAGTCAAATTTTGAGTTCCTTTAGGCTATTGTGTAATTCCATTGTTGACCACTTTGGGCCACTGTCCTGGGTTGATGTGTGCTGTTCATTTAATATGCTAAATCCTGTAGAAGAAGAATTGTTTACGTTCCAAAATGGTGAAAGTCACACTGTGGAGCTGCAGATGTTATTCTTTCTATATTTCTGTTTTATTCATTTCAGTCACTGTACCTATGAAGCGGTGGCAATAAATCATCGTTCAACACTACAGTAGCTGTACTGAGTTTATCTATCTGCTAAGCTTAAGAAGAGGACTATTTTGCGAGGGCAGAATACAAGGAATCAAGGAAATGCAATTGAGATTCTCCCATTGACAAAGAACAGGTTATCACAAAGCAAAGAAATATGGTCCATCCTCCTCTGAATCCCAAATCAACTTCTTGGTTGATTTCCTTGATTCATTGTGTCCTCTCTCCTCCCCTCTGACCTTCTCATCCAATGGGTTGTGAGAAAAAGACGAGAGAGGACGCGAGGAGCCAAGGAACCGCAATTGAGATTCTCCCCTATGCTCTCCACCCTATTGGGACTATAAGTATAGATGTAGGCATTCATTTATGACTAAGGCTTCACAACGACTTCATTTTCTGTTCCTACTTCAAACCAAATACTCTTGACAACTTTATAAGTTGTACTGTATTCTAGATACAGCTCAACATAACAGTTCTTACTGAATCCAACCCTTCAGAAAATTCCAGCCAAAAGCCACATTTGTAATGTTAAAACAAGGAAAAGAGTGTTTTCAGCCAGTGTTTATTTGGTCAAAGTCTACACATGCATCACCAAATCATTATTCAGACCCTTCATCCTTGGCTTCAGTTTCCCATCTTCTTAACTGAGCAGGATTTTCTGAATGAACTCGAAAGTGATCAACAGTTATTTGGAATAACTCAGATCAGACCGAACATTACCAGTTAAGCGTCAGCCAGTCTAAGGAGGTCGGTCACCACAACTTCATTCTCCAGGACAACGGAGATCTTAACTGGATTGTAGTGGAATTGATTTACTGACGATTGTAAGTAGCGCGACCGGTGCATCACCAAGCTCTGGCTTGTCAGAATCCACTTGAGATGAGAGTACTAGACAGACATGCTATATAGCAATATATCCATCCTGGCCTATGGTTGGGTAGATAAAGTTAACACCATATTCACCCATCTAATCCTCTCAGATCACTACAGGTGTATAGGGGCTAGGGGTGGGTTAATTGGGAATGGACGCAATAATCGACAGTAACCAGAATGACAAGAAACCTACAGTAACTTGCGTGTTATGAAAAATCCTAAGACTTCATCACGCAACAACACAGAAATATCACAGAGAACTGTTGTACGCCTTTTGTTGACATAATTTCCTTAAAGAATAAATCATTAGAAATTCCTTTTATGACAATGGCTTACTAATCTAACCTGGTACATAAACAGTAATTGGTACATTGGTAAAAATTTACAAAATATCAAAATGGGAAACATTTGTATATTTAGCCTAAAATCACTTGTGATAAGTGCTGGGCTTGGTATAAGGAATGTTCTCAACAAAAGGAATTGCGGTGCGGATAGCATTTGTAATTCATCACTGAAAATCATGCCATTCCATTGTGTGGGTTGTTTTCTTACAGTTGATGTAGCTTGTGTCATTGGGGCTAATCTTATTTCACTTTCCATCTCCTTTTCTTTCCACTATCATCAAGATGGAAAGATGGAACTAACATCTACTCCCAGGCAACCACCCCAGCAGGAATGCTGTGATACAAAATCATCTTTCCCAAGGCAAAGATGGGGGGATATGCTGTGAAGAAAAGGAGAAAAAGAAAATGATGTTTTTTTCAAGTATTTGGACGGGAGATGAGTGTTTCAAATTGTACAAATCAATGGAGTCATGTAGGGCGGCCAGGTGCCTGTATTAGGCTTATGGCTCAAATACATATTTCTTATATTAAATGATGTCTCACCATTATTTCTCACCTTTATTTCTCATGAGTGTTCATGTTGATCAATATTTAGGCTATGCTGGCCTGTTGTAAATGATCAAATAAATGTCTGATCAATACATTAAATTCTGAACATAGTCATTTATAATGCAGAGGCACCAATAAATTGTCCAGCACCAGCGAAGGCTGCTGACGGGAGGACGGCTCATAATAATGGCTGGAACGTCGTTAATGGAATGGCATCAAACACATGGAAACCATGTGTTTGATGTATTTGATACCATTCCACTGTTTCAGCTCCAGCCATTACCACGAGCCCGTCCTCCCCAATTAAGGTGCCACCAACCTCCTGTGTCCAGTACACATATTGTATGATGTTTTCATGTACATTCATGTACAGTACATGTGAAGAAGTGTATCAGTGAACTGTATTCTGTAATTAGTTACAAAAAAAATTGAAATTATATCTAACAGTCCATAATCAGCTCTGTTGACCATGAGAGCATTTTGCAGAGAAAATGGGGTCAGGTATGCTATTTAGGCTCGGAATGACATGTGGCCTATTGTTTACCTGGTCATAAATGACGTGGCCCATTGTTTACCTTGTTACCTGGCAACGACCACAAGGGTGTTTCAAAGAGCTGTCAGTCAAGGCCAGCTCATGAATGTAAGCTCCCTGCCCACTTAGCCTGTTCTTTCAGGCTTCCTGATAGTTAGAGATTTACATTTACTTTTAAGTAATTTAGCAGACGCTCTTATCCAGAGCGACTTATATATTGGTGCATTCAACTTAGGATAGCCAGTGGGACAACCACTTTTTTTTTTATGGGGGGGTGGGGTAGAAGGATTACTGTTATACTATTCCAGGTATTCCTTAAAGAGGTAGGGTTTCAAGTGTCTCCGGTAGGTGGTCAGTGACTCCGCTGCCCTGGCGTCGTGGGGGAGCTTGTTCCACCATTGGGGTGCCAGAGCAGCGAATAGCTTTGACTGGGCTGAGCGGGAACTGTGCTTCTGTAGAGGTAGGGGAGCTAGCAGGCCAGAGGTGGATGAACGTAGTGCCCTCATTTGGGTGTAGGGTCTGATCAGAGCCTAAAGGTAAGGAGGTGCCGTTCCCTTCACAGCTCCGTAGGCAAGGTTTTGTAGTAAATGCGAGAGATGAGTGAAAAGGTGCAATTTCTTCAATTCTGAGCATTTTAATAGCACAAAAAGTATTATGTGTAATGTTTTGGTTATTCAAAGGCTATTTTACTTGGGAAATAGGATGACTGTAGAACTAGTCTACATGTCAAAGTATTTTGGCCCCATTACAGTTCATACAGACCTCATTTGACAAAATATTATTGATAATTTTTGCTTAACGTTTTACACCCAAGCAAAATACATTTATGTCCAAAATAAGCATATTTCATTACAACATAAACATCCAATTCAGACTTTGTTTTTAAATTCATGTTTTTACTCTCAATATACAATTAAAATATATTATTGTAATGCTGGTAATATTACATTGTAGTCATGCAGCATTGCACCACATAATTCAAACCTGTCTTTGATTGCACTCAGCGCTTGGGGTCTGCCATTTTGTGGACCTCCACGCCACTTTGTACTTTGTCCATGCTGGCAGATAGCTACAGTAGCTTGTGAAAGTATTCACCCGCCTTGGCATTTGTCCTATTTTGTTGCCTGACAACATGGAATCAAAATGGTTTGTATCATTTGATTTACACAACATGCCTGGCACTTTGAAGATGCAAAATAATTTTTATCGTGAAACAAACAAGAAATAAGACAAAAAAATAGAAAACTTGAGCGTGCATAACAATTCAACCGCCCAAAGTCAATACTTTGTAGAGCCACCTTTTGCAGCAATTACAGCTGCAAGTCTCTTGGGGTATGTCTCTATAAGCTTGGCACATCTAGCCACAGATCTATAGCTCATATTTCTATCCGAATTTGGTTGGGACACCCACAAAGTTACATATTACAGCTTTAGAATTCTTTTGGGAAACCGGGCCCAGTATAGTTGCTTGGCTTTGGAACATTCTCAGCACCTTTACTGCACTTGACTAAAAAACATTATTTTCTTGGTATTTCATTACCTTAACAGAACGTTTCCTAAAATAAAAAAAAATGGTTACATTTCAATTTAATTTAGGGTAATGTTCTAGGACTAATTCCATGGATCGAGAACAGAAGATCATAGGTTCAAATCCCACTGATGCTGTGTCACAATAAAAAACAAAACTGTTTGTATTATTATTGCCTAAGGAAATGAATTTCCGTGTGTCTTATCTTTGCTTTGAGTTATCCAAAAATAAGCTAGCAGTGTTATTACTAGTCTTATTGAAACAGAAAAAAATTCAGAAGCTGATGACAGACTCGTCAACATGCATGAAATCAGACATAATCAAGGTCAAACTTGAAAGAGCTTGCATCTAACTGATTTGTTCTATGAATTACACTTAATCTGATTAAGTACAATCTACAGTGATTCATAATTGAGTAATAACTACTGAGTGAAAGTGAGTACATTTTACTTTTAGTAACCTTTGAGTAAATTGACTCTTCACTAAGCCCCGCCCCAGAATTTTGGGCAACCAATCGCAGCTCCAATGGATAGCAACTGTTGTCGAGTCCGACACCTCGGACAAGCTCACGTTTAAATCGCATAAAGACCAGTGAGGGCTGTGGCAAAAACAAAGTTTTTTTTTTAGTGGGTTTTGTTTAAACGGCTAAATAATTGAACAGTGTTGTACTTGCCACCGTGATTCCTGAAATGCAGAGCCTGTTAATGGAGTATTTTTTGAATCTGAAATTATACTTTTGTTACATTGTTTGCTAGCTCAGCTGGTTAGCTAGCTCTCAGTCTCATTGACCACCAAACATTGCTAACGCTAGCTACGTAACCTCTTAATATACAGTGTGTATTGTGGTCCTCTGTAGCTCAGCTGGTAGAGCACGGCGCTTGTAACGCCAAGGTAGTGGGTTCGATCCCCGGGGCCACCCATACACAAAAAAAAAAGGGGATTTTGCCAGTGGTTGAATTGGGCTTCCTGGGAAAATGTTTTCATAAGTTGTAACAATAAGCAAAGGGGGCAGGGCTTAGTGAAGGGTGAGATGGTGTTTGACATCAGGCCTTATTGGACCATTGGTATTCCCTGGCATCACTCTGGCTAGGCCTAAACACAGCGCTAATTGCACTGTGTTAAACTCACACATGCATACACACACACACACACACTAGAAAAGGATGTCATCATCATCAGTGTCATCTAAAGTAGCTTCAATGGAACTGGACAGAAGATTGTAAAATTATTCTGTTCTGTTTCAGCCAAGAACATAATCATGTTAAATGTATTTAATAGAATAATGTCTTTAATGTCTGTGATGTAATAATGACTCTTCATTAAAACACACTTTTATCATTCATTACAATAAAACACACTCCTCTCATAACGACATCGTTAAACATAACGCAATCTTTACCTCTTTTTCATGTGTGCTGGTGTTGCTGATTTATCTCGAGGTTGATTTCCTGTGTGAGTCCTGGGCCCTCAGAGACACACAGCCAGCCAGGAAATAAGACACAGCAGTGCTGTCACTCAGTGGTCAGACACGGTACTGCAGGCAGCTATGCACAAGGTGAAGCTAGTCGGAGGTGAAGTTTCCCCTAGGTACAGATCTAGGTTTAGCTTCCCCTCCCCCTACCCCAATCCTAACCTTAACCATTTGTAGGGAAAATGCTAAACAGACCCAAAATCAGCCTCTAAGGGTAACTTCACCAAGGTCCGCTCATAAAGCTGGGTCGTATTCATTAGCCACCAAATGGAAGAAAACAGAATGCACGAGGGAGGGACTACCTGAATTTTTCCTATGAGAAATATTTGTGTTTGTTTTCCTTTGCAAAACGTTTTCCTCTGGTGGGCCTAATAATTAAGACCCTGTGTTCAACCTCAATCTGTTTTATACATGCAACTGGTACATTCTGTTTTGTACATTATGATAGTTACATCATATAAATTATTCCCATTCATTTGGAGTTGAGGTCTTCAGATTTCTTCTGTGTTGTGAAACATGGACACACCTCCACTGGGCACAGACGTCAGTTCAACGTCTAGTTTTGATTTACATTTGGTTGAGTTGTCAACTAAAGTGAATTCAACGTGAAATCAACAAGAAATCTCACCATGTCATTGGATTTAGGTTAAAAGTTGGTTGAAAAAAAGACTAAATGGCCTTATGTTGATGACTTTTTGCAAATCTAATTAGTTTTCCACCTTTATCACATAGATTTTTGGGGGTTGAAATGAAGTGGAAATAACATTGATTCAACCAGTTTTTTGCACAGTGTGCTGGACGTTAAACCAATGCCCATTTTAAGGTGTAACATGTCCACATAGTGAAGATGCCAAAATAACATTAACATTACAATCTCTTTCCTTCAAACACACAAGTATGCAAAAATACACAAACATGCATATGCACATGCACCCACCCACACCCACACACAGGGCTACTTTGTAAATGTCATCAGGTCTAAAGAGAAAGAGAGGGAAATAGACCTGCCGCCCATCGCAGCATCAGAGCACAGATGAGATTGATGAGTAGCGTCTGTTTATGCTATCGGTTATTCAGGATGAAAGATGAGGGTTTGTAGAAGGGTTCCTCCCATCCACTGCCATTGATTTACACACACACATGCACGTGCGTGCACACACACACGCGGCTGGGTGTCTTTGCTAATATGTCCAATATTATCTAATAATATTGCCCAGAATAGTATTGAGGGAATCTGCATTCTCCTGTGAGTACACTCTTAGATAAAAGGATTCCAAAAGGGTTCTTCGGCTGTCCCCATAGGAGAACCCTTTTTGGTTTCAAGTAGAACCCTTTTGGGTTCCATATAGAACCCTCTGTGGAAAGGGTTCTACATGGAAACCAAAAGGGTTTTACCTGGAACTAAATGGTTTCTACTTGAAACCAATAAAGGTTCTTCAAAGGGTTCTCCTATGGGGACAGCCGAATAACCCCTTTAGGTTCTAGATAGCACCTTTTTTTTCTTAAAGAGTACATTTAAAGTACATTTATTATAATGAACCTAAAGTGGACTCCAACAAACAAAGCAGTAAATGCTGTATAAGGTGAGAAGAGTGAAAAGAGAAGAGAGTGGTGTCAGTCTTCACAGACCAGTGGCTGTAGTCAGAGTAGGGTGAGTGTAGGGCTGGCCAGAGAGTCTGTGAAATAAAAGCGTAAACCTTCTCCAATAGCCTGTGTAGAGAGGCAAGCGCAGGATAAGTGACTGTTGTGTTTGTGTTAAAAGCCTGTTTTCCTCTGCCAATTACAGTCAGTGTTAAACAAAGCCAGGTGCTTCTGTCATTCTCCTGCAAATGGAGAGATTGTTTTGTTGTTTTGACTGAAAGCCTCAACTCATATTTACCCAGAAAGCCCTCTGTCATTAACGCTTACGCCAATGGAGGCTTTCAAACACACACACTCACACACACATGCACACACACACACCATTCAGGCTGCATTAAAAACCAACTACACCATGCTTTTCACAACACAGTATTCATTATGAACTGCTAATGCACTGGCATAAAGCAGGAGAGCCTCCTAGTATCAAGTGCAGAGATTTGGCTTTTCTCCCTGGTACTGTTCCGGTGCTATAGGGTAATTTGTAGCACTCAGCAGGACAGGGTAAACTGAATCAAGATTAATTTACATTCGGTGGGGAACACTTAGGAGGGAGCACGGTAAGCAAATGCATTGTCTCCATGGCTGGGTTGAGGAGAGGAAAATGTGTAGTAATTAAGGAGCATCAAATGTGATTGCAGCAGGCATTTAAAAGGCCACGGAATGGCAAGTGGCTCTCCTCTTCTCTCAGGGAACATGCTTTGTGTTTAACTTACAGGTAGGAGAGCCAGTCTTAATGGCAAAAACAACAAGGCAATAAAACGGATTCAGGCGCTGAAAGGAGAGGACGTCCATACTCAATTTTGTTTTCAGCCGCAGAAAGGTCTCAAATGTTTTGTCCTCTGCTGTTTTTAACTAGAAGTATTACATAAATCTAGATTATTTTCACTGATGCCTGCTATGATAAAAACGAAACAAATGTAAGCTTTCATTTTCACTCGTTTTCACTCTACACTACAAAGTAATTCACTACTAGACAAAATCACAGCATGCTGCCGTATAGCAGACAAATTCAATGCACTGTGTACAAGGAGAGTTGAGAGGTCTGTAATGCCTGGATTTAAATGCTAACATATGGTTTTACATGTTGACATGTAAACATTTCAGAACGTCCCTGAAGACCTAAAGGTGATCTGACGAGACTAACTCAGACAAACTACCACAAGCACATCAGAAATCTCAAACTTCAGTGCGTTCAAGACAACTGGGAACTCAGAAAGAAATGATATGTTGAGCTCAGGTGCCTCGCATCAAAGATGGCGGACTGAACACAGCAGTGCAGATGACCTCAAGATAAAAAAGTAATATTCAATATCTGTAAGTTAGACTAAATATTACCACTTCACATACTGGTCTGTAATAACCTTCAATCTGGAAAACAACACAAAACAAATCATAAAGCTAGAGAAATGTATCGACAAATATTACGAAAACAAGCAACACCCAAACATGACAGAGAGTAAACAAGGAGAACCAATCTCCAAAAGAAAACACAACTCCTTGACGGACACAGACGACTTAAGCTTTTCACCACCGGAAATGGTAATGGTGGTAACCGATCTGTTAAAATCGATAAATGACAAACTGGGCATACTTGAACTAGTCAGTAAAGATATAAAGGAGTTGAAGGCGAGCCTCAAGATGAGTGACGAAAAAGCTGCGACAATAGAGAAAGAAACAAACAAGCTAAAAGGGACAGTCAATAAGATTGAAACGGACGTTAAAGAACTTAAAAAGGAGAACATCTTTCTGAGAGAAGCCTTACATGACATACAGACTAGAGAAAGAAGGAGCAGTTTCTGAGGGTGTAGTGAGGGAGTTCCTCCTTACAGCGCTTCAGATCCCTAGCGAAGCTGTCGACAAAATCCAACTCAAACGTGTACACTGTTTCGGACAGAGGGGACAGAGATACAGTGGGGAGAACAAGTATTTGATTCACTGCCGATTTTTCAGGTTTTCCTACTTACAAAGCATGTAGAGGTCTGTAATTTGTATCATAGGTACACTTCAACTGTGAGAGACGGAATCTAAAACAAAAATCCAGAAAATCACATTGTATGATTTTTAAGTAATTAATTTGCATTTTATTGCATGACATAAGTATGTGATACATCAGAAAAGCAGAACTTAATATTTGGTACAGAAACCTTTGTTTGCAATTACAATTACTTAAAAATCATACAATGTGATTTTCTGGATTTTTGTTTTAGATTCCGTCTCTCACAGTTGAAGTGTACCTATGATAAAAATTACAGACCTCTACATGCTTTGTAAGTAGGAAAACCTGCAAAATTGGCAGTGTATCAAATACTTGTTCTCCCCACTGTATGAGCGCCCAATCGTTGCCAAATTAGCTTTCTTTAAAGATAAAATAATGGTTAAAAGCCTGGCACGAGAATAGGCATGAATGATCAGTTCTGGAAGGAAATTGCAGAACGGCGCAAAGTTCTGTACCCAATCTTCAAGGAGAATAGATTAAAAGGGACGTGTAGCTCTCGTAGTCGAAAAACTGTATATTGATAACCAAATGTTCCGAGACACAAAGAGTACTCCATGGCTATTCTAAATATTGCAAAGTTCCCAAAGAGGAGACGAATAATGGAACACCCAATACTAGCCATGGTAGGGATTGTAATTAAAAAATATATAGAAAAGTAATCAAATACAACAATTGTTAAAGAAATAAACTACAACTACACTATACCATTCTAGACGGGGAATGTTGGAAAATAATTACTATTAGACTTTCCATTTATACTATTTAATGAATTGATAAGACAACATTAGAAGAAAGGATAATTAGCTAAATAATACATCTTCAAATATAAGGAACTGGAACACAAAACTACTCAATCAACATCGTAGAGGTAAAACACAGCAAATAGAGGACATGGAAGGCACAGTATGTTGGTATGTGCGGCTGTATTGTGATGGAAGGTGGGGTGTGTGTTTTTATGTTTGGAAAAGTGTGGAGTTAAATGAGTGAAAAAGGATAATGGTTGCAAATCCCAGAGCCCATGTGTGTTTGTGAGCAGGGGTTGTGAGAGAGAGCCTTCAATTTTGTGCAGATATGGGATATAAATTTTAAAATAAATTTTAAAAATCATTTCTTTATTTATTGTCCTATAACGATGGAATGGTCCCCAACCCTACACCCTACATTTTACATTTACCAGACACTCTTATCCAGAGCGACTTACAGTTAGTGAGTGAATACATTTTTCATACTGGCCCCCCGTGGGAATCGAACCCACAACCCTGGCGTTGCAAACGCCATGCTCTACCAACTGAGCTACATCCCTGCCGGCCATTCCCTCCCCTACCCTACCCTGGACGACGCTGGGCCAATTGTGCGCCGCCCCATGGGTCTCCCGGTCGCGGCCGGCTACGACAGAGCCTGGATTCGAACCAGGATCTCTAGTGGCACAGCTAGCACTGCATCGCACTCAGGAGGACCGCTAGACACCCACCTGAGTGACCCATTGTGCCCCATAAGAAGTCCTTATCTGTTTTATGGGCCTACTGTAAGTAGCCTATACGCAGCCAAATCAGAAAGATGAATGCGGTCCGAGACCTACTAAAGCAGCACCGCCCCCTCAAGATTCTGAGCCTGCCTGGTAGGGTTGGTCGTACAAAGCCAAAGCGCCCTGATGGGAGAGCATAATATACAAGGAAATTCTCAAAGCTGCTAATGACAATCTTGACGACCTTGTAGCTAGCATGGTGGGGATTCCGGTGGGGTGCCCCCATCCAGGTAGTGGCAGTGCTGGCAACACTAGCTGCAGTAACCCATGGGGAGGGGTCAAACTCGGACATTCAGTCCCTGGTGGCACAAAATAATCAAAGGTCTGACTGCACAGAGATGCTTGGGAAAATGGTCACAACGGAGGACCAGCTTGTGTGCGTTTCAGGGGAAGGGCATGTATCTGATCTCCATCACCTAGGTCTTGACAATGGTTAGTCAAATATCCCCATTTGTACCTGTTTTTGCTCAATTTTGCATGCCTTCTCAAACAGCTGCAACTGTATAGCATTTGTAAAGCAAGTCCTTTCTTGAGTTGGGCTCTGGGATGGAACAACTGTTGAGCATCTGAGATTATGGTTGTTTGTAGGGGAAAGGGGTTGAGTGTATATGAGTGTGTGTGTATGTGTATGCATCCCACAACTGTTGCTAGGAAGTAAAGATGTTAGGGACAATATAAGATTAATCACAATAATTGTTTGGTAAAATAATATTTGCTTTCCAAATATGTAATTTTTGTAATGGCAATCCTGGTTAGAGGTAACAATCTTTTGCATGAACTGCCTACATTATTAAGAATATTATTTGTTAATTAAGGAAATTAAGATAAGCAGGATAGCTATATATAATGCAAATCAAGGTGAGGGCGATGGAAATGCTTTTGGCGGTTGATCTGCTTCTGTTCTGTGAGTGGCACTGTGTGCTCTTTCCCGGTCTCTCGGGGGCCCTGGTATCCGGGGGGACGGGGGTGGTCTGCCGGTCACTGGGATTACAACCCATCTTGGGATGGGGAGGGGTATTAGCGGGTGGAATAGTGGGGAACAATTGGACGTTTACTTAGTAGCAATGCAAATGTCATGGTACATCTATATGGACACGCAATCACTATGGTCATTTTTAATGGTGAGTTTACAAACATACACTACCAGTCAAAAGTTTGGACACACCTACTCATTCAAGGGTTTTTCTTAATTTTTTAAACTATTTTCTACATTGCAGAATAATAGTGAAGACATCAAAATTATGAAATAACACATACGGAATCATGTAGTAACCAAAAAAGTGTACAACACATCAAAATATATTTTATATTTGGGATTCTTCAAATAGCCACCCTTTGCCTTGATGACAGCTTTGCACACGCTTGGCATTCTCTCAACCAGGGTGGTACACAGAAGATAGCCCTATTTGGTAAAATACCAAGTCAATATTATGGCAAAAACAGCTCAAATAAGCAAAGAGAAATGACAGTCCATCATTACTTTAAGACATGAAGGTCAGTCAATACGGAACATTTCAAGAACTTTGAAACTTTCTTAAAGTGCAGTCACAAAAACCATGAAGCGCTATGATGAAACTGGCTCTCATGAGGACCGCCACAGGAAAGGAAGACCCAGAGTTACCTCTGCTGCAGAGGATAAGTTCATTAGAGTTACCAGCCTCAGAAATTGCAGCCCAAATAAATGCCTCACAGAGTTCAAGTCACAGACACATCTCAACATTAACTGTTCAGAGGGGACTGTGTGAATCAAGCCTTCATGGTCGATTTGCTGCAAAGAAACCACTACTAATGGACACCAATAAGGCGTGGTGTGGGTGAACGGATGATCTCTGTATGTGTATTTCCCACCGTAAAGCATGGAGGTGGAGGTGTTATGGTGTGGGTGTGCTTTGCTGGTGACACTGTCTGTGATTTATTTAGAATTCAAGGCACACTTAACCAGCATGGCTACCACAGCATTCTGCACCGATACGCCATGACATCTGGTTTGGGCTTAGTGGGACTATCATTTATTTTTCAACAGGGCAATGACCCAACACACTTCCAGGCTTTGTAAGGGCTATTTTACCAAGAAGGAGAGTGATGGAGTGCTGCATCAGATGACCTGGCCTCCACAATCCCCAAACTTCAACCCAATTGAGATGGTTTGGGATGAGTTGGACGGCAGAGTGAAGGAAAAGCAGCCAACAAGTGCTAAGCATATGTGGGAACTCCTTTAAGACTGTTGGAAAAGCATTCCAGGTGAAGCTGGTTGAGAGAATGCCAAGAGTGTGCAAAGCTGTCATCAAGGCAAATGGTGGCTATTTCAAATATAAAATATATTTTGATTTGTTTAACACTTTTGGTTACTACATGATTTCATGTGTGTTATATCATAGTTTTGATGTCTTGACTATTATTTTACAATGTAAAAAAATTGTCAAAATAAAGAAATACCCTTCAATGTGTCATGAGCCCTCTCACTCCACCGGGTTACCACCTTAATTTGCTTCCACTCTGCTCACCTCCCTCTCTCTACTCAGCCTAACTAGCTCCACCTGTCCCTGCTCTGCTCGGCTCTAATTACTCTGCCAGCTGCGCTGCATTACCCACTAACCTCTCCCAGTATTTAAGGCCCTGTCTTTCAGCTCTCCGGTGTCAGATCGTCTGCAAAGCTCACACCCGGAACCTGTTTGCTCGCGCTTCTGGCTCACCCTGGTTTTGTGACCCCGGACCTGCCTGTTTTTTGGATACTCTTCTGCCTCAGGAGATCCAGACCTGCTTCTGCCATTACGACTCCTGACTACTCTTCAATCCCGGTAACTCTGACCAGCCTTCTGCCTTGCTACTACGTATTTTGGATTTCCCTTGAACTGTACTGCTGCCTGGTTTCATTCCGCCCTGTTGTGTCTGTGTCTCCCCCCAGGACTTCTGGACCACCCACCACCGGCTTCATAGGACGCATCGCTGCCACTGGGGGGCACAGACCCAGCGCATTGGACGGGATCCCTGTTACCCTGGAGCCTTCATTCACTCCCTACTTCCCTTTTCCCTTAAGTTTAATAAACTTTCTGGTGTGACGCAATTGTGGTCCTCTGGTCGTCTGTCTGAACCGTGACACAATGAGTATGTGTGTCCAAACTTTTGACTGGTACTGTATATTGTGATAAATAGATTTGAAACTTGTATTTTATTATGGTAAATGGTATAATAATTATAGCCAGTTATAATTGTAATGGCTTAGCAGATACAGTTGAAGTCGGAAGTTTACATACACCTGAGCCAAATACATTTAAACTCAGTTTTTCACAATTCCTGACACTTAATCCTAGTAAAATGTCCCTGTCTTTGGTCAGTTAGAATCACCACTTCATTTTAAAAATGTGAAATGTCAGAATAATAGTAGAGAGAATTATATATTTCAGCTTTTATTTCTTTCATCACATTCCCAGTGGGTCAGAAGTGTACATACACTCAACTAGTATTTGGTAGCATTGCCTTTAAATTGTTTAACTTGGTTCAAACGTTTCAGGTAGCCTTCCACAAGCTTCCCACAAAAAGTTGGTTTAATTTTGGCCCATTCCTCCTGACAGAGCTGGTGTAACTGAGTCAGGTTTGTAGGACTCCTTGCTCGCACATGCGTTTTCAGTTCTGCCCACACATTTTCTATAGGATTGAGGTCAGGGCTTTGTGATGGTCACTCCAAAACCTTGACTTTGTTGTCCTTAAGCCATTTTGCCAGAGGACATTCTACAAAAAGTACGATCTTTGTCCACATGTGTAGTTAAAAACCGTAGTCTGACTTTTTTATTGCGGTTTTGGAGCAGTGGCTTCTTCCTTGCTGAGCGGCCTTTCAGGTTATGTCGATATATAGGACTCGTTTTACTGTGGATATGCATTGGGGAGAACAAGTATTTGATACACTGCCGATTTTGCAAGTTTTCCTACTTACAAAGCATGTAGAGGTCTGTCATTTTTTTCATAGGTACACTTCAACTGTGAGAGACAGAATCTAAAACAAAAATCCAGAAAATCACATTATATGATTTTAAGTAATTAATTTGCATTTTATTGCATGACATAAGTATTTGATCACCTACCAACCAGTAAGAATTCCAGCTCTCACAGACCTGTTAGTTTTTCTTTAAGAAGCCCTCCTGTTCTCTACTCATTACCTGTATTAACTGCACCTGTTTGAACTCGTTACCTGTATAAAAGACACCTGTCCACACACTCAATCAAACAGACTCCAACCTCTCCACAATGGCCAAGACCAGAGAGCTGTGTAAGGACATCAGGGATAAATTGTAGACCTGCACAAGGCTGGGATGGGCTACAGGAAAATAGGCAAGCAGCTTGGTGAGAAGGCAACAACTGTTGGCACAATTATTAGAAAATGGAAGAAGTTCAAGATGACGGTCAGTCACCCTCGGTCTAGGGCTCCATGCAAGATCTCACGTATTTTGGATTTCCCTTGAACTGTACTGCTGCCTGGTTTCATTCCGCCCTGTTGTGTCTGTGTCTCCCCCCCCCCAGGACTTCTGGACCACCCACCACCGGCTTCATAGGACGCATCGCTGCCACTGGGGGGGGGCACAGACCCAGCGCATTGGACGGGATCCCTGTTACCCCTGGAGCCTTCATTCACTCCCTACTTCCCTTTTCCCTTAAGTTTAATAAACTTTCTGGTGTGACGCAATTGTGGTCCTCTGGTCGTCTGTCTGAACCGTGACAGTACGATCTGACCCTTATGGACTCAGCGCACACTTTCCCCGACATGGAAACCGATGAGCATGAGCAGCAGTTCCAGCAGCAGCAACAACAACTCGCCATGATCATTCAACTCCTCACCAACCTTACCCCAGCCAGTCTGCCCACCAGCCCAGCCCCCGAGTTACCTGCCCCGGTCATTGCAGCCGCTGCTCCGAACCCAAGATTGGAAACCCCGAGCGGTTCAACGGCGATTCAACCCAGGTCCGGCCATTCCTGACTAGCTGCCGACTTCAGTTCTCCTTGCAGCCAAGGACCTTCGCCACGGAGGGGGCTAAAGTTGGGTATGCCATCACTCACCTGACGGGCCGAGCTCGACTCTGGGGAACAGCAGAGTTCGAACGTCAAACCCCCGCATGTGCAACCTTCGACCTGTTTGCTGAGGAGATGCTGAAGGTGTTTGACCTGGATTCACCCACCGCAGAGGCGTCTCGTGAACTGTTCAGTATTCGACAAGGCAGACGTACAGTCGCAGACCATTCCATCGACTTCCGAACCCTGGCTAGACGAAGTTCTTGGAACACACCATCGTTGGTGGACGCGTTCTTCCATAGTTTGGCTGACTATATCAAGGACGAGTTGGTCTCCCATGAACTGCCTTCCACTCTTGATGAAGCCATCGCACTGACTGTCAGGATCGACAGAAGGATACAGACCCGTCGTCGTGAGAGGGGGCGCCAAGGTCCACCTACTACCGGCATTCGGAGAGATCCGACTGGGCTCCTGTCATCTACTGCCACTCACCCAGGTCAGCTTGATCAGTCTGAGCCTATGGAGATTGGGCGAGCCTCCCTCACTCCTGCAGAGCGCCAGCGCCGCTTCACCTCAAACCTCTGCCTCTATTGTGGAGGTGATGGACATCGTGTGGTAACCTGCCCTTTAAAGGGCCGAAGCTCACCGGGCGTAGGGGGAGTCCGGTTGAGTTCAATGACCATCCAGTCCTCCGACCGCAAACCCCTGCTGCAAGTTCACCTCCGCCTCTCTGACTCAACTCACACCCTGGCTGCTCTGGTGGATTCTGGCGCCGAAGCCAACATAATGGACATCAAGCTGGCACGCCAACTGGGACTGGAGAACCTCCGTTTGACACCTCCTATTCCTGCCCGGGCACTGGACGGACACTTACTCGGATCGGTCACTCATGTCACGGCCCCGGTCTCGATGGGTCTGTCCGGAAACCATCAAGAAACTATCCAGTTTCACCTGCTCCCCTCTCCAGGCCAACCCCTCATCCTGGGTTACCCATGGCTCCGCCCGGCACAACCCTCAGCTCGACTGGGTGACCGGGGTGATCAGGGAGTGGGGAGAGGACTGCCACCGAACCTGCCTGCTTGCTGCCGCACTACCCCCTCGGCCAGTACCTACTAACTCCGCTCCTGACCTCTCCAATGTCCCAGAATGCTACCATGGTCTCAGAGAGGTGTTTAACAAAGCAAGAGCCACATCTCTGCCCCCTCACCGACCGTACGACTGTGCCATCGACCTCCTCCCTGGAACAGCTCCTCCAAGGGGTCGTCTTTATTCGTTGTCTGCTCCTGAAAGAAAGTCCATGGAGGACTACATCAATGGCTCTCTGTCCGCAGGATTAATCCGTTCATCTTCATCTCCTGCTGGTGCTGGCTTCTTCTTTGTGGGGAAGAAGGACGGATCTCTTCGCCCCTGCATCGACTACAGGGGACTCAACGACATCACAGTGAAAAACCGTTACCCTCTGCCTCTGCTCACCTCTGCTTTTGAGTTGCTCCAGGGAGCCACTGTTTTTACCAAGTTGGATCTCAGAAACGCTTACCACCTAGTGCGGATCCGGGAGGGAGATGAATGGAAAACCGCATTCAATACACCAACAGGCCACTACGAGTATCTGGTTATGCCTTTTGGCCTCACCAATGCTCCTGCTGTGTTCCAGGCTCTAGTGAATGATGGACTGCGGGACATGTTAAACAAGTTTGTCTTCGTTTACCTGGATGACATCTTAATTTACTCCAGAAACCTGTCTGAACACACCCGCCATGTCCAGCAAGTCCTTCATCGTCTTCTGGAGAATTCCCTCTACGCCAAGGCAGAGAAATGTGAGTTTCACGTCAAGACAGTGGCCTTCCTGGGGTACATAGTGGCAGAAGGAAGTATCCAAATGGATCCTGCCAAAGTATCAGCAGTCACTTCATGGCCAGTTCCGGAGAACAGAAAGAAGCTGCAACAGTTTCTGGGGTTTGCTAACTTCTATAGGAAGTTTATCCGGAACTACAGTACCGTTGCTGCCCCTCTCACTGCTCTAACCAGCACCAAGCAACCCTTCACCTGGACCCCAGCAGCCGACAAAGCCTTCAGTACCCTCAAGGTGAGGTTCACCTCCGCTCCCATCCTCCAGATGCCTGATGTGGACCGGCAATTCATTGTGGAGGTGGACGCCTCGGATGTGGGAGTTGGTGCTGTGATTTCTCAGTGGGCTGCGGAGGATAGGAAGCTCCATCCCTGTGCCTTTTTCTCACGTCGGTTGTCCCCCTCTGAGTGCAATTACGACATAGGGAACCGTGAGCTGCTGGCTGTGAAACTTGCCTTGGAGGAGTGGCGTCACTGGCTGGAGGGGTCCACCATTCCATTTCTCGTTTGGACCGATCATAAGAACTTGGAGTACATCCGCACGGCCAAACGGTTGAACTCCAGGCAGTCCCGCTGGGCCCTGTTCTTCACCAGGTTTAATTTCACTCTGTCATACCGGCCTGGATCACGCAACACCAAGCCAGACGCCCTCTCCCGTCAATTCCAGAAGGATGACACCCCCTCCAAGGACCCTGTGTCGATTCTGCCAAGTCCCTGCATCGTTGCAGCTCTGACCTGGGCTGTTGAGGAACAGGTGCTGGAGGCTCTCCGTAACCAGCCAGGTCCCAGCACTTGCCCAGCTGACCGCCTTTTTGTCCCCGAAGACCTGAGGTCCCAGGTCATTCAGTGGGGACATGACTCCCGCCTAGCTTGTCACCCTGGCTCCACCCGCACTTACAACCTGCTCGCCCAGAGGTTCTGGTGGCCCTCTCTGAGGAAGGATGTACGGGAATTCGTCCAAGCCTGCCCCATCTGCAACCAACACAAGTCGTCCTGCCAGCCCCCAGCCGGATTGCTGCAGCCCCTGCCTGTGCCCAGACGTCCCTGGTCTCACATCGCCCTTGACTTTGTCACGGGGCTGCCCCCCTTCAAGTGGCATGACCGTCATTCTCACCATCGTTGACCGTTTCAGCAAGATGGCACACTTCATTCCCCTCCCCAAGCTCCCAACCGCCAAGGAGACCGCCCAGGTGGTCCTGGAACACGTCTTCCGGATCCACGGACTGCCAAGGGATGTTGTTTCTGACCGTGGTCCACAATTCTCCTCCGCTTTTTGGAAGGAGTTCTGTCACCTGCTGGGAGCCACAGTCAGTCTGACTTCCGGATTCCATCCCCAATCCAATGGGCAGTCAGAGCGGGCTAATCAGGAGCTCGAGAAGGCACTGCGATGCATGACTTCACGCAACCCCCACTCCTGGTCGCAGCAATTGACATGGGTGGAGTACGCACACAATTCTCTGACCTGCTCTGCCATCGGTATGTCCCCTTTCCAATGTGTTTATGGATACCAGCCTCCTCTATTTGCCAGCCAGGAGGAGGAGGTTACTTGCCCATCTGCACTTGCTTTTGCCCGTCGATGTCGCCGCACCTGGTCACAAGCCCGAGCCACACTCCTCAGGTCCGTTGCCAGCTACACTACCGGGGCCAACCGTCGGAGAATTCCTGCTCCCACCTACCATGTTGGTCAAAGGGTGTGGTTGTCATCGAAGAACCTGCCACTCAGGGTGGAGTCGCAGAAGCTGGCACCTCGGTTCATTGGCCCATTCCCTATCATAAGAGTGATTAGCCCAACTGCTGTCCGGCTCCAACTGCCTAATTCCCTGAGGGTGCACCCCACTTTCCATGTGTCTAAGATTAAGCCCATCCATGAGAGTCCGCTGGTCCCTGCTGCGCCTGGTCCTCCTCCTCCACGGCTCGTCGATGGTGGTCTGGTTTACACCGTCCGCCGCCTGCTTCGGTCCAGACGGAGGGGTAGGGGTCTCCAGTACCTCATTGACTGGGAGGGCTATGGACCTGAGGAAAGGACCTGGGTGCCAGCTAGTCGGATTGTGGATAGGACTCTCATCACCGCTTTCCACCAACGGCATCCTGATCAACCTGCAATCCGTAGGGGCCGCCCCAGAGGGGTCCCCTAACCGTCCGGCCCGCTCGGCTTCCTGTCCTGTGCCTGATCCTGTCTCGGGACCTGTCCCATCTCCCGACCACGGCCCTCCGGCTTCCTCCGAGGATGAGGACGTTCACTCGGACCGTTCGGAGGAGTTCTAGCCCTCCTCCGGCTCCCCTCCTCCCGCCCGGCGTGGTGTTGCTCTTGGGACTTCTGGGGCCGTCCCTTGGGGGGGTTCTGTCATGAGCCCTCTCACTCCACCGGGTTACCACCTTAATTTGCTTCCACTCTGCTCACCTCCCTCTCTCTACTCAGCCTAACTAGCTCCACCTGTCCCTGCTCTGCTCGGCTCTAATTACTCTGCCAGCTGCGCTGCATTACCCACTAACCTCTCCCAGTATTTAAGGCCCTGTCTTTCAGCTCTCCGGTGTCAGATCGTCTGCAAAGCTCACACCCGGAACCTGTTTGCTCGCGCTTCTGGCTCACCCTGGTTTTGTGACCCCGGACCTGCCTGTTTTTTGGATACTCTTCTGCCTCAGGAGATCCAGACCTGCTTCTGCCATTACGACTCCTGACTACTCTTCAATCCCGGTAACTCTGACCAGCCTTCTGCCTTGCTACTACGTATTTTGGATTTCCCTTGAACTGTACTGCTGCCTGGTTTCATTCCGCCCTGTTGTGTCTGTGTCTCCCCCCCCCCAGGACTTCTGGACCACCCACCACCGGCTTCATAGGACGCATCGCTGCCACTGGGGGGGGCACAGACCCAGCGCATTGGACGGGATCCCTGTTACCCCTGGAGCCTTCATTCACTCCCTACTTCCCTTTTCCCTTAAGTTTAATAAACTTTCTGGTGTGACGCAATTGTGGTCCTCTGGTCGTCTGTCTGAACCGTGACACAATGAGTATGTGTGTCCAAACTTTTGACTGGTACTGTATATTGTGATAAATAGATTTGAAACTTGTATTTTATTATGGTAAATGGTATAATAATTATAGCCAGTTATAATTGTAATGGCTTAGCAGATACAGTTGAAGTCGGAAGTTTACATACACCTGAGCCAAATACATTTAAACTCAGTTTTTCACAATTCCTGACACTTAATCCTAGTAAAATGTCCCTGTCTTTGGTCAGTTAGAATCACCACTTCATTTTAAAAATGTGAAATGTCAGAATAATAGTAGAGAGAATTATATATTTCAGCTTTTATTTCTTTCATCACATTCCCAGTGGGTCAGAAGTGTACATACACTCAACTAGTATTTGGTAGCATTGCCTTTAAATTGTTTAACTTGGTTCAAACGTTTCAGGTAGCCTTCCACAAGCTTCCCACAAAAAGTTGGTTTAATTTTGGCCCATTCCTCCTGACAGAGCTGGTGTAACTGAGTCAGGTTTGTAGGACTCCTTGCTCGCACATGCGTTTTCAGTTCTGCCCACACATTTTCTATAGGATTGAGGTCAGGGCTTTGTGATGGTCACTCCAAAACCTTGACTTTGTTGTCCTTAAGCCATTTTGCCAGAGGACATTCTACAAAAAGTACGATCTTTGTCCACATGTGTAGTTAAAAACCGTAGTCTGACTTTTTTATTGCGGTTTTGGAGCAGTGGCTTCTTCCTTGCTGAGCGGCCTTTCAGGTTATGTCGATATATAGGACTCGTTTTACTGTGGATATGCATTGGGGAGAACAAGTATTTGATACACTGCCGATTTTGCAAGTTTTCCTACTTACAAAGCATGTAGAGGTCTGTCATTTTTTTCATAGGTACACTTCAACTGTGAGAGACAGAATCTAAAACAAAAATCCAGAAAATCACATTATATGATTTTTAAGTAATTAATTTGCATTTTATTGCATGACATAAGTATTTGATCACCTACCAACCAGTAAGAATTCCAGCTCTCACAGACCTGTTAGTTTTTCTTTAAGAAGCCCTCCTGTTCTCTACTCATTACCTGTATTAACTGCACCTGTTTGAACTCGTTACCTGTATAAAAGACACCTGTCCACACACTCAATCAAACAGACTCCAACCTCTCCACAATGGCCAAGACCAGAGAGCTGTGTAAGGACATCAGGGATAAATTGTAGACCTGCACAAGGCTGGGATGGGCTACAGGAAAATAGGCAAGCAGCTTGGTGAGAAGGCAACAACTGTTGGCACAATTATTAGAAAATGGAAGAAGTTCAAGATGACGGTCAGTCACCCTCGGTCTAGGGCTCCATGCAAGATCTCACCTCGTGGGGCATCAATGATCATGAGGAAGGTGAGGGATCAGCCCAGAACTACACGGCAGGACCTGGTCAATGACCTGAAGAGAGCTGGGACCACAGTCTCAAAGAAAACCATTAGTAACACACTACGCCGTCATGGATTAAAATCCTGCAGCGCACGCACGGTCCCCCTGCTCAAGCCAGCGCATGTCCAGGCCCATCTGAAGTTTGCCAATGACCATCTGGATGATCCAGAGGAGGAATGGGAGAAGGTCATGTGGTCTGATGAGACAAAAATTGAGCTTTTTGGTCTAAACTCCACTCGCCGTGTTTGGAGAAAGAAGAAGGATGAGTAAAACCCCAAGAACACCATCTCAACCGTGAAGCATGGAGGTGGAAATATCATTCTTTGGGGATGCTTTTCTGCAAAGGGGACAGGACGACTGCACCGTATTGAGGGGAGGATGGATGGGGCCATGTATCGCGAGATCTTGGCCAACAACCTCCTTCCCTCAGTAAGAGCATTGAAGATGGGTCGTGGCTGGATCTTCCAGCATGACAATGACCCGAAACACACAGCCAGGGCAACTAAGGAGTGGCTCCGTAAGAAGCATCTCAAGGTCCTGGAGTGGCCTAGCCAGTCTCCAGACCTGAACCCAATAGAAAATCTTTGGAGGGAGCTGAAAGTTCGTATTGCCCAGCGACAGCCCCGAAACCTGAAGGATCTGGAGAAGGTCTGTATGGAGGAGTGGGCCAAAATCCCTGCTGCAGTGTGTGCAAACCTGGTCAAGACCTACAGGAAACGTATGATCTCTGTAATTGCAAACAAAGGTTTCTGTACCAAATATTAAGTTCTGCTTTTCTGATGTATCAAATACTTATGTCATGCAATAAAATGCAAGTTAATTACTTAAAAATCATACAATGTGATTTTCTGGATTTTTGTTTTAGATTCCGTCTCTCACAGTTGAAGTGTACCTATGATAAAAATTACAGACCTCTACATGCTTTGTAAGTAGGAAAATCTGCAAAATCGGCAGTGTATCAAATACTTGTTCTCCCCACTGTAGATACCTTTGTACCTGTTTCCTCCTATTATTTCTGTTCTTAGAGCATTACTAAAACCTCACAGGAAAACTTCACAGAACCTCCCTGCAACTTAAAAATAAATGTTCACAGAACAGGTGACATTTTACTTCTGATCTCAGAACCAGCATCTTCACAAGGTCCTTAGCTGTTGTTCTGGGATTGATTTGCACTTTTCGCACCAAAGTACGTTCATCTCTAGGAGCCAGAACGCGTCTCCTTCCTGAACGGTATAACGGCTGCGTGGTCCCATGGTGTTTATACTTGCGTACTATTGTTTGTATAGATGAACGTGGTACCTTCAGACGTTTGGAAATTGCTCCCAAGGATGAACAACACTTGTGGAGGTCTACATTTTTTTTCTGAGTTCTTGGTTGATTTCTTTTGATTTTTCCATGTTGTCAAGCAATGAGGCACTGAGTTTGAAGGTAGGCCTTGAAATACATCCACAGGTACACCTCCAGTTGACTCAAATATTTAAATTAGCCTATCAGAAGCTTCTAAAGCCATGATTTTCTGGAATTTTCAAAGCTGTTTAAAGGCACAGTCAACTTAGTGTATGTAAACTTCTGACCCATTGGATTTGTGATACAGTGAATTATAAGTGAAATAATCTGTCTGTAAACAATTGTTGGAAAAATTACTTGTGTCATGCACAAAGTATATGTCCTAACCGACTTGCCAAAACTATAGTTTGTTAACAAGAAATTTGTGGAGTGGTTGAAAAACGAGTTTTAATGACTCCAACCTAGGTGTATGTAAACTTCCGACTTCAACTGTAATAAGAAAAGACAATCAGTATTTACCTGGCTAAAAGAGAAGGAATATAATATCTATTGTTTACAAGAAACTAATTCAAAAATTTTAGATGAAGGACTGTGGGGGCCAAATATATTTCTCTCATGGGCAAAGAAATTCAAAAGAGGTGATGATATTAATTTATAGTATTTTTGATCCGAATGTTCAAATTGTCCAAACAGTTCCTCAAGGTAGATGGATGATTTTAAATATGTTATTGAACCATAAACAGATATGGCTCATTATCCTATACGGTCCAAATAATGATGATCCACGCTTCTTTGATAATATATATATATATGCACTGCTCAAAAAATAAAGGGAACACTAAAATAACACATCCTAGATCTGAATGAATGAAATAATCTTATTAAATACTTTTTTCTTTACATAGTTGAATGTGCTGACAACAAAATCACACAAAAATTATCAATGGAAATCAAATGTATCAACCCATGGAGGTCTGGATTTGGAGTCACCCTCAATATTAAAGTGGAAAACCACACTACAGGCTGGTCCAACTTTGATGTAATGTCCTTAAAACAAGTCAAAATTAGGCTCAGTAGTGTGTGTGGCCTCCACGTGCCTGTATGACCTCCCTACAACGCCTGGGCATACTCCTGATGAGGTGGCGGATGATCTCCTCCCAGACCTGGACTAAAGCATCCGCCAACTCCTGGACAGTCTGTGGTGCAACGTGGCGTTGGTGGATGGAGCGAGACATGATGTCCCAGATGTGCTCAATTGGATTCAGGTCTGGGGAACGGGCGGGCCAGTCCCATAGCATCAATGCCTTCCTCTTGCAGGAACTGCTGACACACTCCAGCCACATGAGGTCTAGCATTGTCTTGCATTAGGAGGAACCCAGGGCCAACCGCACCAGCATATGGTCTCACAAGGGGTCTGAGGATCTCATCTCGGTACCTAATAGCAGTCAGGCTACCTCTGGCGAGCACATGTAGGGCTGTGCGGCCCCCCAAAGAAATGCCACCCCACACCATGACTGACCCACCACCTGTCATGCTGGAGGATGTTGCAGGCAGCAGAACGTTCTCCACAGCGTCTCCAGACTTTGTCACGTCTGTCACATGTGCTCAGTGTGAACCTGCTTTCATCTGTGAAGAGCACAGGGCGCCAGTGGCGAATTTGCCAATCTTGGTGTTCTCTGGCAAATGCCAAACGTCCTGCACGGTGTTGGGCTGTAAGCACAACCCCCACCTGTGGAAGTCGGGCCCTCATACCACCCTCATGGAGTCTGTTTCTGACCGTTTGAGCAGACACATGCACATTTGTGGCCTGCTGGAGGTCATTTTGCAGAGCTCTGGCAGTGCTCCTCCTGCTCCTCCTTGCCCTGCTGCTGGGTTGTTGCCCTCCTACGGCCTCCTCCACGTCTCCTGATGTACTGGCCTGTCTCCTGGTAGCGCCTCCATGCTCTGGACACTACGCTGACAGACACAGCAAACCATCTTGCTACAGCTCGCATTGATGTGCCATCCTGGATGAGCTGCACTACCTGAGCCACTTGTGTGGGTTGTAGACTCCGTCTCATGCTACCACTAGAGTGAAAGCACCGCCAGCATTCAAAAGTGACCAAAACATCAGCCAGGAAACATAGGAACTGAGAAGTGGTCTGTGGTCACCACCTGCAAAACCAGTCCTTTTTTGGGGGGTGTCTTGCTAATTGCCTATAATTTCCACCTGTTGTCTATTCCATTTGCACAACAGCATGTGAAATTTATTGTCAATCAGTGTTGCTTCCTAAGTGGACAGTTTGATTTCACAGAAGTGTGATTGACTTGGAGTTACACTGTGTTGTTTAAGTGTTCCCTTTATTTTTTTTGAGCAGTGTATATATCAAAAAAAAAATATCAACACTACAAGCAATACAAAACTTTATTATTATGGTGGGAGATTATAATACGGTTTTAAATACCTCTATGGACCCTAAAGGAAATCACACTACAAACTATCACCCTTACGCACTTAAGGAAATAACGAATGTCATGGATATATTGGAACTAGTGGATATATGGAGGCTTAAATATCCTGACCTAGTGAGATATACATGGCAGAGGCTCAATCAAGCTAGTCGTCTTGAATACTTTCTTATGTCATTCTCTCTGGCACCAAAAGTTTAAAAAGTGTTGATAGGGGACAGAATGCAGTCGGACCATCACATAATTGGCATATATATATATATTACTCTTACAGAATTTCCACGTGGGAGAAGATATTGGAAATGTAATCAAAGCCTATTGGATGATAACTTGTTTTTAACTAGTACATAATTCTTTACTGACTTTTCCGACATAACATAGGTACAGCAGGTTCCCTTATTGTATGGGACACTTTTAAATGTGCCTTTAGAGGCCATGCAATTCAGTACTCATCTCCAAAACAAAAACTATTTATGTCAAAAGAGTCCATATTAACAAAGGAAATGGAAGGACTAACAGTACAGATAGCTAGCAATAAAAACTGTGCCATAGAGGAAAAACAAAAAGAAATGTAGGAACTTATTCAAGAAAGATCAAGTGTAATATATTTAAAAAATTAAGCGAACTGGATGGAATATTGGGAAAAATGCACCAAATTATTTTTTTACCTTCAACATAGAAATGCTACCAAAAATAATTTACTAAAACTTGTTACAAATGACGGAGTCACCCATGATTTACCAAACTATATTTATTTATATTTATAATGTAAAATTAACAGCTTTACAGAAAGACTCATGTGAAGGCCAAATTACAGAGGAGGAACTTATTGATGCAATTAAAGCCTTTAAGTCCGGGAAAACTCCAGGGCTGGATGGCATACCATTGGAGGTATCCCAATTTTTTTCTAGATATACTCAGAGGACCGTTATTAGCATGTTTTAACTACTCCTATATAAATGGTAGATTATCAGATACTCAACAAGGTCTGATTTCATTATTACTGAAACAGGATCCAAGTAGTAAATATAAAGATCCAGTGTAAGGCCTCTTACACTTCAGTGTTGTGATGCAAAAATTCTAGCAAAATGCTTAGTGGATAAAATTTAAAAGGTATTGTCGGATATTATTCATCCTAGTCAGACAGGTTTTTTACATGGACGATACATTGGAGATAATATAAGACAAGTACTGGAAACAATAGAACAATATGAAAAATCTGAGAAACCAGGCCATAGCTGACTTTGAAAAGGCCTTTGATAAAGTGTGACTGGAGTTTATATATAAATGCCTGGAATATTCCAATTTTGGAGAATCTCTTATAAAATGGGTTAAAGTTATGTATAGTAACCCTATGTGTAAAATAGTAAATAATGGCTACTTATCCGAAAGTTTTAAACTGTCAAGAGGAGTAAAACAAGGTTGTCCAATATCGGCATATCTATTTATTATACAATCGAAATGTTAGCTGTTAAAATCAGATCCAACAATAATATTAAGGGGTTAGAAATCCAGGGCTTAAAAACAAAGATGTCATTGTATGCTGATGATTCATGTTTTCTTTTAAATCCACAATTTGGATCCCTCCAGAGCCTCATAGAGGATCTAGATACTTTTTCTAACCTCTCTATATTAAAAGCTAATTATGATAAGTAAGTACTATATTACGTATTGGATCACAAAAAAATACAACTTTTACATTACTGTGTAGTTTACCAATAAAATGGTCTGACGGGGATGTGGACACACTCATTATATATATCCCGAAAGAAAGAAAAGATCTCACTCCAACAAATGTTTATAGAAAGTTAGAAAAAATAGATAAAATCTTGCTACCATGGAAAGGAAAATACCTGTCTATTTGTGGAAAAATCACCCTGATTAACTCTTTAGTCATATCCTAGTTTACCTATTTGCTTATGGTCTTGCCTACAACTAGTGAACAGTTTTTTTTTTAATTATATGAGAAAAAAATATTCCATTTGATTTGTAATGGCAAGCAAGACAAAATTAAAAGTGCCTATTTAAATAATGAATATGAATGTGGAGGGCATAAATGATTAAATATTGAAACATTAGACCTATCACTAAAAGTTCACTTAAGGCTTCAGTCATACAAAAGTCATAATTATATCCAAACTGGTTCTCTAGCAAATTAGTAAGAATGTCTCACCCCACGTTTAAGAATGGCCTTTTCCCTTTATTCAGATTACAACTCCTCACTTTTGGTTATTTGAAAACAAAATAATCTCCATAATAACGTTATTTTTAAAACATGCCATAGAATGTTGGTTGCAATTTCAGTTTTATCCACCAGGAAAGACAGAACAAATAATACAACAAATAGTGGTTAAACTCAAATATACTAATTGATAAAAAAACAAACATTATTTTTCACAAAAAAATAAAGGTTTAATCTTTGTAAATTATATCATAAATAGGACTGGTGAAATTATGTCACACATGCAGCTAACAAAAATATATGGAAATGTTTGCTCCACCCAAAATTACAACCAACTAATTTCAGCAAGTGGAAGGGGGGAAAAGTAAGAAACTTGTCTGTCGGCCCTGCATTAAAGACCAAAATTGGTTCAAGAAAATAGTGATAAATAAAAAGATATACAAGTTTAATTTAAGGACCAAAAAAGTGATAGCTGTGCCATATAGATTGCAAAATAGTTGGGAAGAGATTTTCGATGTACCAATTCCATGGCACATGGTTTGTGAACTGATACGCAAAACAATACATTATTATACAAAATTCTTGCAACCAATAGAATAATATATATATATGGGAGACATAACCTTCCCAGCTCTGCAGATTTAGCTGCGAAGAGACAGAGTCTTTAGATCATTTATTTTGGTACTGTCCAAATGTAGCTTGTTATTGGTCACAGGTCCAGGAATGGCTGAAAAATTGCAACATTTACCTGGAGCAAACGCTGCAGATGGCAATACTGGGTGATTTAAAAAGTCACAGTCAATCGATCAATAATATAATAATACTTTTAGCAAAAAAAAGTATCTTTAATTTACAATCTGTAGAAACTATGAAGCATCACAGCACAGTTGAAAAATATGTGGCAAATAGAAATCCAATATGGATGGTGTTAAGAGATAGACAGGAGGAGTTGAACGGAGCTGAAGGGTGGGACTAATAGCAACAAGATAACAAATGTAAAATATACTGTGTCTGTAAAATGTATATAAGTTCAGAACTTTTGTGAAACAGCACAGTTAATAATATATGGCAAATAGAAATCAAACTGGATGGACATCAGAAAGTGATGGGAGAGTTTGAGGCTAGAGAAGGACTAAAAACAAACAAAATGCAACTATTGTAAAATAGATTGTGTCCATAAAAGGCATAAAGTGTTTATGAGCTGGAAGTAAAAGCCTACGTGTTGTTGTTAATTAGTTTACTCCAATTAAGGGAGGGGTGGTGGGGTTAGCGGAAAATAATAAAGGAAATATATATATTTTTAAATATATATACAGTGGCTTGCGAAAGTATTCACCCCCTTGTCATTTTTCCTATTGTGTTGCCTTACAACCTGGAATTAAAATGGATTTTTGGGGGGTTTGTATCAATTTGATTTACACAACATGCCTACCACTTTGAAGATGCAAAATATTTTTCCTTGTGAAACAAACAAGAAATAAGACAAAAAAACTGAACACTTGAGCGTGCATAACTATTCACCCCCCCAAAGTCAATACTTTGTAGAGCCACCTTTTGCAGCAATTACAGATGCAGTCTATTGGGATATGTCTCTATAAGCTTAGCACATCTAGCCACTGGGATTTTTGCCCATTCTTCAAGGCAAAACTGCTCCAGCTCCTTCAAGTTGGATGGGTTCCGCTGGTGTACAGCAATCTTTAAGTCATACCACAGATTCTCAATTGGATTGAGGTCTGGGCTTTGACTAGGCCATTCCAACTGTTTCCCCTTAAACCACTTGAGTGTTGCTTTAGCAGTATGCTTAGGGTATTGTCCTGCTGAAGGTGAACCTCCGTCCAAGTCTCAAATCTCTGGAAGACTGAAACAGGTTTCCCGCAAGAATTTCCCTGTATTTAGCGCCATCCATCATTCCTTCAATTCTGACCAGTTTCCCAGTCTCTGACGATGAAAAACATCCCCACAGCATGATGCTGCCACCACCATGCTTCACTGTGGGGATGGAGTTCTCGGGGTGATGAGAGGTGTTGGGTTTGCGCCAGACATAGCATTGTCCTTGATGGCCAAAAAGCTCAATTTTTATCTCATCTGACCAGAGTACCTTCTTCCATATAATTGGGTAGTCTCCCACATGGCTTTTGGCGAACACCAAACGTGTTTGCTTATTTATTTCTTTAAGCAATGGCTTTTTTCTGCCCACTCTTCCATAAAGCCCAGCTCTGTGGAGTGCACGGCTTAAAGTGGTCCTACGGACAGATACTCCAATCTCCGCTGTGGAGCTTTGCAGCTCCTTCAGGGTTATCTTTGGTCTCTTTGTTGCCTCTCTGATTAATGCCCTCCTTGCCTGGTCCGTGAGTTTTGGTGGGCGGCCCACTCTTGGCAGGTTTGTTGTGGTGCCATATTCTTTCAATTTTTTAAATAATGGATTTAATGATGCTCCGTGGGATGTTCAAAGTTTCTGATATTTTTTTTATAACCCAACCCTGATCTGTACTTCTCCACAACTTTGTCCCTGACCTGTTTGGAGAGCTCCTTGGTCTTCATGGTGCCGCATGCTTGGTGGTGCCCCTTGCTTTGTGGTGTTGCAGACTCTGAGGCCTTTCAGAACAGGTGTATATATACTGAGATCATGTGACAGATCATGTGACACTCAGATTGCACACAGGTGGACTTTATTTAACTAATTATGTGACTTCTGAAGGTAATCGGTTGCACCAGATCTTATTTAGGGGCTTCATAGCAAAGTGGGTGAATAAAATGCAAATTGTTTACTTAAAAATCATACAATGTGATTTTTGTTTTAGATTCCGTCTCTCACAGTTGAAGTGTACCTATGATAAAAATTACATTTACATTTACATTTACGTCATTTAGCAGACGCTCTTATCCAGAGCGACTTACAGTTAGTGCATACATTATTATTTTCATACTGGCCCCCCATGGGAAACGAACCCACAACCCTGGCGTTGGAAACACCATGCTCTATCAACTGATCTACCTCCCTGCCTGCCATTCCCTCCCCTACCCTGGACGACGCTGGGCCAATTGCGCGCCGCCCCATTGGTCTCCCGGTTGCGGCCGGTTACAGCAGAGCCTGGATTACAGACCTCTACATGCTTTGTAAGTAGGAAAACCTGCAAAATCGGCGGTGTATCAAATACTTGTTCTCCCCACTGTATATATAAATATATACATTTACAAAAAAATATATGGGGGATTGGAAATGATGCAGACAATTACATTGATGGAAGCTACAATCTATCTCCAATATTAAAGCCGTTTCGCTCCTTTTCAGTATTAATGGACCCTGGACCGGGTTGATACCAGGGTGGGTTCTGATCACACACGGAGAGGACATTCCATCACTCTATACCTCCTGTCATCTTCTAAACACATATACACACGCGCACACAAACACACTAACGGACGTATGCACACACAAACTCTCAATGTATTTTTATTTCGTTCACTTTCTGTCTGCCATTTCTAAATAAACGTAAACACACATCAGACGTTGAGGTGTTTAGGGATTTGGGAAGAGCGTGTGATGTATTTTCCTGCCTCAGCTCCCCTGTCAGGTGATGAATGCAAGGTAAATGCAGGGTGACAGCCAGACAGGAACCACAGTGCCTAGAGGCCTGCCTATATCTCTCCCATAAACAAATCCTCCCAGGGCTGTATTCAGACCAGCCTCTCTGCTCTATTATCCACAACACACTACTGCCACAAGCACTCAGAACCCCAATCAACAACCATACAGGGGGAGGAAGGGAGAGAGGGATGGATGGATAGAGGAGGAGGAGGCTGGCAGGAGCAGTGTCGAGGGAAAACGTTGAGACGAGGGCTGAGCTCCGGAACTGTGTTCAGTGTTCTGTTTGGACAGGCAGGGTAGAGACAGTTTGGGAGAGAGGGACAGTTGAGAAAGAAAGGGATTGAGGAGAAAGTAATGAGAGGAGAGAGGGGTTATTCAAAAGAAAACAAAACTAAAAAAGCGACAAAACAAAAAAGCTTTCTTCTATTTCTCTATTCGTCTTTCCTCTCTTCCTTCTCCTCCTTTATGCTTCTGTCTGTCTCTGTTCACTCTTTTTGCGTGAGTACGTGACTGCGTGCCTGTAAGCCTCCGTGCGTGCATGTGTCCTGGCAGGTCAAGGAAATGAGGCAGAGATGGGCAGATAGAAGGCATTAGCTGACGAAAGCGATAGACAGAGAACAACACAGCCAGTGACTGGTGTGTGACTCTGATTGATCCCACATTAGAACTTCCCTCCTCCCCCCTCTGATCAGGCTATTGATCCATGGCCAGCCGATCGGTTCCTCTCCAACATCTCATCCAGGCCAATTACAACTGAGAGAATTAGTGATTAGACTGAGACTGGATCAATCCATTCTGTTACAGGGACACACACACATACCAGACACACACAAGTATGCACAAACACGCAGGCATGCCCACGCACTCACTCACTCACCCACACACGCACGCACACACACACACACACCTACACACACACTTATTTGTGTTACTTCTAATAGAAAAATGCTGCAGTTTAAGGACTGACTGTGCTGGAGTCGAAGCTATCGACTCTGGACCACATATGCCCCCTGGGGATGGGGGTTCAAGCCCCGTCTCGGCCACCCTCTGTCTATGCCCCTACTATCTGTCTCCCTCTCTACATTTACCGCTGTACAAATAACACTTTAAATCAAAGGGGAAAAAAGATTAAGAACTGATTCAATTCCACAGCTGCTTGAATTTAGGCCTAATTGTCACATTCGTTCATAGACGGGACGGACCAAGGCGCAGCGTGATATGCCTACATGTTTATTAAATATTAAACACAACGACAAAATAACAAACAAAACGAAACGTGAAGTCCAAGGCAGCACAACACAACATACCTAAACTGGAACAAGATCCCACAACCCACTAGTGCCAATAGGCTGCCTAAGTATGGTCCCCAATCAGAGACAACGAGCGACAGCTGCCTCTGATTGGGAACCACACAGGCCAACATAGATCTATACATACTAGACTGTACAACATGGACAAACACAGCAAGGAAAATACACACCCTGACTCAACATACAAGCGTCCTCTGAGTCAGGGCGTGACAGTACCCCCCCCAAAGGTGCGGACTCCGACCGCACAACATAAACATAACAGGGTAGGGGCTGGGTGGGCATTACGCCTCGGAGGCGGATCCGGCTCAGGGCGTGACGACCACTTACTCTCCGCCTCCCTGTTGCACCCCTGGTCTGGACTGGACCTCGGCGCGCTGCTTCCCCTCTCCTTCCTCCCACGAAGTACCAAGCCCTGTCTGGACCCTGGTGTGGGAGACCCCGAACCTGGAGAGGGGCTGACGTCTGAGTCTGGACTGGAGCCGCTGACCGGAGCTGGACCGGGCGCCGGTGGAGCGGACTGCACAGGCTCCGGAGTGGAGCCGCTGACCGGATCTGGACTGGACCCCGGTGGAGTGGACTACTCTGGCTCCGGAGTGGAGCAGCTGACCGGAGCTGGATCAGGCACCGGTGGAGCGGACTGCTCTGGCTCCGGAGTGGAGCCGCTGACCGGAGCTGGATTGGACCCCGGTAAAGCGGATTGCTCTGGCTCCGGAGTGGAGCCGCTGACCGGATCTGGACTGGACCCCGGTGGAGCGGACTGCTCTGGCTCCGGAGTGGAGCCGCTGACCGGAGCTGGACTGGACCCCGGTGAAGCGGATTGCTCTGGCTCCGGAGTGGAGCAGCTGACCGGAGCTGAACTGGACACCGGTAGAGCGCACTGCTCTGGCTCGGAGTGGAGCCGCTGACCGGAGCTGGACTGGACCCCGGTGAAGCGGATTGCTCTGGCTCCGGAGTGGAGCCGCTGACTGGATCTGGACTGGACCCCGGTGCCGGACCAGGCACCGGTGGAACAGGAACAGGCCGGGCCGAGCTGGCGACGCGCACCACTGGCTTGGTGCGGGGAGCAGGAACGGGCCGGGCTGGTGACGCGCACCACTGGCTTGGTGCAGGGAGCAGGAACGGGCCGTACCGGACTGGCGACGCGCACCGGACTGGCTACGCGCACCACTGGCTTGGTGCGGGGAGCAGGAACGGGCCGTACCGCACTGGCGACGCGCACCACTGACTTGGTGCGAGGGGCAGGAACAGGCCGGACCGGGCTGGCGACGCGCACCACTGGCTTGGTGTTAGGGGCAGGAACAGGCCGGACCGGGCTGGCGACGCGCACCACTGGCTTGGTGCGAGGGGCAGGTACAGGCCGGGCCGGGCTGGCGATGCGCACCACTGGCTTGGTGCGAGGAACAGGCCGGACCGGGCTGGTGACGCGCACCACTGGCTTGGTGCGAGGAGCAGGAACAGGACGGGCCGGACTGGTGAAGCACACCACTGGCTTGGTGCGAGGGTCAGGAACGGGTGGGGCCGTACTGGGAACACTCACCACTGGCTTAGTTCGGGAAGCAGGAACGGGCCGGACCGGACTGGCGACACGCACCACTTCCTTGATGCGAGGAGCGGGACTGGGTTCCTTTATTAACCCCCGCTCCTTCTGCTGCCTAACCAGCTCCTCTCGCCGTGCCTCTACACTTTCCTTCTCCCTAATAGCCTCCTGTAGCGCCTCCCTCTGACCGAATAACTCCTGCTCCCTCTGAACCAATAGCCCCCGTAACATGGTGGCCTCCTCTCCTAACCTGCAGATCCGCCCTGTCGCGGCCTCCTGCTGCCTCGTCGTCCACACCGTGTGCCCCCCCCCAAAAAATGTTCTTGGGGTTGGCTCTCGGGTCTCCGTCGTCGGCACTCCTCGAGTTAGCCCCCACGAGTTAGGGAACAGAAACTTGTCATCGTCGTCATCCTCCGACTCCTCAGTAAAATACTGTTCCCACTCCTCTTCCCAAGAGGAAGGCCCTCAAAATTGTCAAAGACTCCAGCCACCCTAGTCATAGACTGTTCTCTCTGCTACCGCACAGCAAGCGGTACCGGAGTGCCAAGTCTAGGTCCAAAAGACTTCTCAACAGCTTCTACCCACAAGCCATAAGACTCCTGAACAGCTAATCATGGCTACCCGGACTATTTGCACTGCCCCCCCACCCCATCCTTTTTACGCTGCTGCTACTCTGTTAAGTATTTATGCATAGTCACTTTAACTCTACCCACATGTACATATTACCTCAACTACCTCAACTAGCCGGTGCCCCCGCACATTGACTCTGCACCGTTACCCCCCTGTATATATAGCCTCCCTACTGTCACTTTATTTTACTTCTGCTCTTTGTTTTTCTCAACACTTTTTTTTTTTGTTGTTGTTTTATTCTTACTTTTTTTGTTTAAAATAAACGCACTGTTGGTTAAGGGCTGTAAGTAAGCATTTCACTGTAATGTCTGCACTTGTTGTATTCGGCGCATGTGACCAATAAAATTTGATTTGATTTGATTTGAAGGTCGTAGGGACCCAAACTGAAAACCAACCGGGTGCAGTGGTCGGGGCTCTTCTCTCACGCTCCCCGACCACCCCTTTAGCCCCCCACCAAAAAAATATTTGGGCTGCTTCTCGGGCCTCCTCCTCGGCCGGCTTCCGTGTTGCCGTTGCTCCTCTCCTACCTGGGCATCTACCTTCGCCCATGGCCCTTGCCCCGCGAATATCTCTTCCCATGACCACAATTTGCCCACCTGTGCCATGGCTATTCGCTCCTCCTGGGCACGCTGCTTGGTCCTCGTTTGGTGGGATCTTATGTCACGATCGTTGACGGACGGGACGGACCAAGGCACAGCGTGATATGCGTACATGTTTATTAAATATTAAACACAACGACAAAATAACAAACTAAACTAAACGTGAAGTCCAAGGCAGCACAAAACAACATACCTAAACTGGAACAAGATCCCACAACCCACTAGTGCCAATAGGCTGCCTAAGTATTGTCCCCAATCAGAGACAACGAGCGACAGCTGCCTCTGATTGGGAACCACACAGGCCAACATAGATCTATACATACTAGACTGTACAACATGGACAAACACAGCAAGGAAAATACACACCCTGACTCAACATACAAGCGTCCTCTGAGTCAGGGCGTGACACAAATCTCAATCAGATCAAGTGTTAACCGGTGATAGCCGACCCCCGCATAGCTGATGTTATGGCGGTGTCGGAGGTCTAACTGTCAAATCGGTGAGCAGCTGCTCTTGATCATTGTCATGAAGCTACACTGTCCCATTCATGTTAGAAGTTCAGAAAGAGAAAGTGTAGGCTATATACAAATAATTACGCTCAAATTGAAAATCATTAAACTAAATAATGATGATTTCTATCAGCCTAATCGAAGCATAGATTACATCTCACATTCCAGTGTTCGAGCTTGTAAACAAGGCTGCATGGGATTTATCTTAATGCGACTCCAATCAGCCAATGGCAATGCCCGCTTTAGGTATAAAAATATGTGTACCAAAACGTTTCCTGGCATGTGTATATTTGTGTATGGTTGTGCATGCATGCATGCATGCGAGTGTAAGTGTGCCTTTGTGTACTGTAGCAAACAGACAGGGACCAGGCATCTCATATAAAGGTAATGTGAGGGAGGAGAAGAACATAGTAGGAGGAGATGGACAGAATGAGAGAAAGAAGGAGAAACACCCCCTCTTAATGAGGAGTAAACACACGCACAAATGCACGTACGTAAGCACACTCGGACACACAATCTATCACATATGCCTAATGCTGGACCTAGCCCCTGACTATATGGCATTGGCCTGACATTGCACAGCTCATTAAAAGTAATCTAGTTCTAATGTCTGAGGCAAATCTATTTATGTTGATGGTGTTCACGGGCCACCTTTCCATAACATTGATCAGCACTGTTTGTTTAATAGGAAAATAATAAACAATTACTCCACTAGGTGAAGGCAGCAATTGTTTTTCTTCTGTAAATTACTACCACCATCAGCCCTGCCGAAATAGAAAGGTGATCATCTGCATAAAATCAATGGGATATGATCCTCTCTGTATGATAATCATGGACTCTGTTTACCACAGGGCTTTCACTAACCAGCCGAGAAAGAGAGGGAGAGAAAGAGAGAGAGTGAGATAGAGAGAGAGAGGCCGTGTCAGAAATCTGGCTTCCCTACATTTTACTTAAACTGCATAGTGTGTACTAATCGTACAACATACTATTTAGAACGCACTTTTTAGTGAAACCGAATACATTAAGCAACAAATATCAGCATACTAGGCTCATCCTACACTCAGAGAAAAGGGTTCCAAAAGGGTTCTTCGACTGTTCCCATAGAATAACCCTTTTTGGTCCCAGGTAAAACCCTTTTAGGTTCCATGTTTAACCCTATGTAGAAAGGGTTCCACATGGAACGCAAAAGGGTTGTACCTGCAACCGAAAAGGGTTATTCAAAGGGTTCTCCTATGGGGCCAGCCAAAGAACCCTTTAAAGTTCTAGATAGCGTACTGAGAATGTGTCATCCAATGCACAATTGCTTTGATTCCCCACATTTGTTAATTTTAGTACAGCGCGTACCCTCAGCTGATTGATTATCAGCTGTTGTCAGACACATGTATTGGTTTTGGTAGTATTGGTTTTGGTTACGTTCAGTATGCATCTCCTGTTTTGTATTATCTTCATGTTTATTACTATTATTAAACTCACCTTCTGCACCTGCTTCCAGACTCCCTGCGTATACGCAACATCATCTCACGTGGGAAAACGTCACACTTCCGCATTGTCGTGCTGCTGTTTGTTGCGACTTGGCTACCTGCGAAACATTACGTTTTTTACTTTTAATATCCGTTTAATCAGAACTCTGCATTTAACAAATTTACCAATGTCTTAGTTTTTTCCTCGCTCAACCTTTTTCATTCATCTTTTTCACCCCGGACAACCGAGCCAGGCTACCAAGAGCTCAACTCATACAACGCTCTCTATAGAACTACTATTAAGGAAAGTCCTTACTTCCAGTGTGTGAGTGTGACTCCAACTGTTGGCCAGTGAATGCTGTAACTGTGTGTTTTGTATCCCCCACGACTACAGACACTGGGGACACACCCCGACACAGCTCTGAGAGGCTACCCCAAACACTAACACACAGCCGGGCCGGTGCGTAACAAGGAACAGCCGGCAACCTGCCACTGACAACCGATCCAGCCATCACCTGCCCCCATGCTCTTCTCTCTCACTCTTCACAGTCAACGAGAGACAGACAACAACACAGTTATGCGAGGCGCTGCTGCGGGCTTCCGTGGCCATGGAGGGAGAATCTAAGTCCCCAGCGGCGCCGGGAAATGTTTGTTCCCTTGGACTGTCGGCGTTCAGCAGTGAAAACTCCTTTGAATCTACTGGGGACTCGCATGCTATTAAGTGTATAATCTGCGCCATGTTCGTAGTTGTCACGGGAAAGGTCCGATGGATACCTTCATTTGTAAAAAATGTATTGAACTTGATGAAGCTAAAGAAAGGATTACAACTCTTCATGAAGCAATAAAACATTTTACCAAGCGCCTTGAACTGAATAAGGATTCCATGAGACTATCGGCATCTTTAAATGCTTCCTATCAAAACATCGAAGAGGATCATAATGGGACATTCTTGGACTATGATTAATTTCCGCCACTGCACCCCTCTACTAGCTTGAACCAGAAAATGGCTGCTCATTGTTCGACTCCAGATGAGCGTAAATGGATGCGTGTCGGAACCAGAAAGAAGGAGAATAGTCATTCTTGGCGCGCCTGCCTTCTTCCCCCGTGTCCGAACTTAAGACTTTCAAATCGCTTTGAGCCCCTGTACCAGCTGTCTTCTGCCGGGGACTTGGGTGTTCCCTCCATGGCTGTGGATGTCCCTCAGCTACCTCTCCCTGTCCTAGTTAATCAACTGCCTGGGCACAGCCTGGACCACAGCGGCCCACCTCCGCTGGGCCGTGCTCTCTGGATCAGAACTCTGTCCCTTTGGCTGTTGTGGCCTGCACGCAGCCGGGTTCTCAGCAGCCCTCTTCTCAAGTGAGTTCTGTGGCTCTGGCCTCGCAATCAGCTTTGAGACACGACAGAGGCCGGATCATTTCGGCCATTGTGATAGGGAGTTCGATGGTGAGGCATATATCTGTACCTGGGGCAAAGACTGTGTTTTCCTGGAGCAAAAGTTCAGCATATCGCCAGGTTGCTTCCATTCAGTCACTGGGGGCTGATACTGTCATGGTTCATGTGGGGTCAAATGACATTATGAAGGGCAGCTCAGAACAGCTGAAGATGGATTTTAAAGAACTGATTGGGTCACTACTTGACACCAACAAACGCCCCATAATGTCTGGCCCTCTGCCCTCCCTAAATCGTGGCATTGAACGGTTCAGCATAATTTTAGCCCTCCATAACTGGCTACGAGACTATTACAGCTCTGTGTGTGTAACATTTATTGACAATTGTGATACCTTCTGGAAACAAAGCTTGTATTATAAGGGACCCACCCAAATCAATGGGTTCCTGAATCATTTCACTGCATTATATGACTGCGTTGAGACAATGACTTATCAATGACCAAAGCACAGCTCATTTAATACCTACCATTGTGTCGCGGAGTTGTCATAATGCTTCAGAAAATGTACATTATCCCAGGGGCGGTGGAAGAAACAATGTAAGTAAGCTAATGTTTGTCCCTCTTACTGCCCTGAATGCCTCTGCTGATCCTACAGCTATTGCATGCTGTAATCATGTGCCTATGAACCAGAGTAATACTGTTAGCACTGAGGTGGTGTGCCCTAGCAGGAAGTCCACTGTTTGCTCACCCTGCACTAACATAAATACCTCTGCTAAGCTTCCCAGTAAAGCAAGAATAAAAATCAAGCATTAAAGATAGCCCACGTTAACATATGTAGCTTAAGGAACAAGGTTCATGAAATCAATAATTTGCTAGTAACAGATGACATTCATATTCTGACAATCTCTTAAACTCACTTAGATAATACCGTTGATGATACAGTGGTAGCAATACATGGTTATAAGATTTACAGAAAATACAGAAATGCCAAAGGTGGAGGTGTGGCTGTTAATTTTCGGAACCACATTCCTGTAAAGCTTAGAGGGGATCTCATGCAAAATACGTTTGAAGTGATATGGCTACATGTTCATCTGCCTCACCTAAAGCCCATTCTGGTGGGAAGCTGCTATAGACCACCAAGTGCTAACAGTCAGTATCTGGATAACATGTGTGAAATGCTTGATAATATATGTGATATCAATAGAGAGGTATATGTTCTGTGTGATTTAAATATTGACTGGCTTTCATCAGGTTGCCCACTCAAGAGAAAGCTTCAAACTGTAACTAGTGCCAGCAACCTGGTTCAGGTTATCAATCAACCTACCAGGGTAGTTACAAACAGCACAGGAATGAAATCATCAACATGTATTGATCATATCTTTACTAATGCTGCACAAATTTGTTTGAAAGCAGTATACAACTCCATTGGATGTAGTGATCACAATATAGTAGCCATATCTAGGAAAACCAAAGTTCCAAAGCCTGGGCCTAATATTGTGTGTAAGATACAATACGTTTTGTAATAATTCCTATGTTGTTGATGTAAAGAATATTTGTTGGTCTATGGTGTGTAATGTGGAGCAACCAGACGCTGCACTTGACATATTTATGAAATTGCTTATTCCAGTTAAGAAAATTTAAGTAAAAACTGTTCAATCCCTGTGGATTGATGAGGAATTGAAAAACTGTATGGTTGAGAGGGACGAGGCAAAATAAATGGCAAATAGGTCTGGCTGTACAAAAGATTTGCAAACGTACTGTAAATTGTGAAATCATGTGACTAAACTGAAGAAACTACATTATGAAACAAAGATGAATTACATAAAGAATGATAGTAAAAGCTTTGGAGCACCTTAAATGAAATGTTGTGCAAAAAGGCAAACTCCATTCCATCATTCATTGAATAAGACGGCTGATTAATCACAAAACCCACTGATATTGCAAACTATTTTAAAGATTTTTTTTTTGGCAAGATTAGCAAATTTAGGCATGACATGCCAACAACAAACGCTACCACTACACATCCAAGTACATCAGACCAAATTATGAAAGACAGGCATTGTAATTTTTGAATTCCGTAAAGTAACATTATTGTTGTCAATCAACAATAACAAGCCACCGGGGTCTGACAACTTGGATGGAAATTTACTGAGGATAATAGTGAATGATATTGACACTCCTATTTGCCATATCTTCAATTTAAGCCTACTAGAAAGTATGTGCCCTCAGGTCTGGAGGGAAGAAGTTATTCCCCTACCTAAGCATAGTAAAGCCCCATTTACTGGCTCAAATAGCCGACCAATCAGCCTGTTACCAACCCTTTGTAAACTTTTGGAAAAAATTGTGTTTGACCAGATACAATGCTATTTTACAGTAAACAAATTGACAACAGACTTTCAGCACGCTTATAGGGAAGGACATTCAACAAGCACAGCACTTACACAAATGACTGATGATTGGCTGAGAGAAATTGATAATAAAAATATTGTGGGGGGCTGTTTTGTTAGACTTCAGTGCGGCTTTTGATATTATCGATCATAGTCTGTTGCTGGAAAAACATATGTGTTATGGCTTTACACCCCATGCTATATTATGGATAAAGAGTTAACTGTCTAACAGAACACAGAGGTTGTTCTTTAATGGAAGCCTCTACAACAAAATCCAGGTAAAATCAGGAATTCCCCAGGGTCGCTGTCTAGGCCCCTTAATTGTTTTAATCTTTACTAACGACATGCCACTGTCTTTGAGTAAAGCCAGTGTGTCTATGTATGTGGATGACTCAACACTAAACACGTCAGCAACCACAGTGACTGAAATGACTGCAACACTTAACAAAGAGCTGCGTTTAATGGCAAGGAATAAGATAGTCCTAAATATTTCAAAAACTAAAAGCATTTTATTTCAGACAAATCATTCACTAAACCCTAAACCTCAACTTAATCTTGTAATGAATAATGTGGTAATTGAGCAAGTTGAGGAGACTAAACTGCTTGAAGTAACCCTGGATTGTAAAATGTAATCGTCAAAACATATTGATACAAGAGTAGCTAGTCTGTCTATAATAAAGTGCTGTTCTGCATTCTTAACAGCACTATCAACAAGGCCCTAGTTTTGTCGCACCAGGACTACTGTTCAGTCGTGTTGTCAGGTGCCACAAAAAATTGCAATTGACAGCAAGGCTTGACCTTGGATGTACACAGAGAGCATTAATGTCAATCTCTCCTGGCTCAAAGTGGAGGAGAGATTGACTTCATCACTACTTGTATTTGTGAGGTATTGACATGTTGAATGCACCGAGCTGTCTGTTTGAACTACTGGAACACAGCTTGGACACACATTTATACCCCACAAGACATGCCACCAGAGGTCTCTTCACAGTCCCCAAGTCCAGAACAGGCTATGGGAGGCGCATAGTACTACATAGAGCCATGACTACATGGATCTCTATTCCACATCAAGTAACTCATGCAAGCAGTAAAATTAGATTTAAAAAACAGATAAAAATACACCTTATGGAACAGTGGGAACCGTGAAAAAACACAAACATAGGCACAGACAAATGCATACAGTGTTTCTTCCTTTAAAAGTTTCTAGCTAATGCCACGTCCGTTTGTGGTAGATGCTGGCAGATTGTGGTAAATTGCGTCACTCTGTCATTGCACCACAATATCACAGGGGGAGTTAAAACACTGATCTATCGGTAGTCTAAACTGTGGCACAAATTGATAATCTTTTCATAAATTAATGGAGGTGTGAATGTTTTCAGTCCGAGAGTCCTGCATCAGTGAAAATATGATATTTTTAGACAATAAAAAACATAAACATACAAACGACACCTACATCACACCTGTCCAGACCCAGCTGCTCAAACTCTCATCTCTAGCGCCCGCATCACTCTCTGCCACATTGCCTCAAATTGCACCATTTTGTTTCTCTACTGTCGTCCACACGCACTTTAAACATTTGGATAATAAAGCATTTAAAGGCTGACGTTGGTTGATTTTAATACTTCTGACAGCCACATTTCTAACTCCACCCATAACACTTTTTAACATTCCCAGAAGGCATGGATTATTATAAACTAATGAAAAATAAACCTGGTAATTTAATTTAATTTACTGCAGGCCTAAAACCTATGGGTTTCCTTCTGAATGAATTATTATATTGAAGATAGAAGCCGCCTCTTAATGAGTTCTGAGAGCTGATCCGTTACCCAACAAAATAATATCAATTTATTTAGCCTAATTGTTTTTATGACTACAGACAGTAGGCGATTATTCCTAAAAAAAGAAATAGAAAATTACTACAATATAAATCCAAGTACTCTTAGGTTTTACATTTCTAACTCAATATCACAGACCAGATTTTCCCTAACGGAAAATGCATCAACCCCTACAAATATAGAAATTGATTATTAACCCTGCATTATAATTGTATAAAAGCCCCTTAGATATTAATTAAGAATCCTCAAATCCTCTAAATTTAATTATATCTACAAGGACATTTGATTGATCTGCCAGTATTTTCATTTAGAGATTCCGGTAAAATCTTTGATGTTTCCTTTTATGTGTCCTACCAATTATTATTGGATTAGTCATCATGGCAACCACTTCTTAGTATAAAAATGAAACTTATTTCTTAGTTCGGTTGGCGTGGAGATCAGACCATTTTCATTTGCAGGGATATTTGTGTGTTCTTGACCAAATGTAAGTCAAAACTGTTCTGCTATTCCAAGGATGTGTAACTGAAGGGCAATACCACGAGTGGACACAGAATACAAACTGGGATGGATCCCGAATTAAACAATATATGTGTACCACTGTAGATGCTGTGTTTATATTTACAGTAGTGATGGACAGCTGGAGGCATTTTGAAAACATGTTTTCAAACACTTGTTTTTCAGAAGTGTAGAAGGTTATGAAATCTGCAAACAACGTTTCCACTCCGAGAATGAGAATGGTAAATGACTGTAATTAATACATTCATTCAATACATTGGAATACAAAAGAAGCTATCCAGCCATGATGGGCTATTAGCAGGACATTAGACTCTTCATACCCCCATTAATTAAAAAAAAACATTTTCAGATATACTGTAGGCCTACCGTAGGCGAGGTGAGTGTCACTGGTGTTGAGTAATGTGCTATTAAAAGTGTTGCAGGTCTACTTACTCTGCTGGCGTCTTGACCCAGTTTATGCCCTCATTTGCAATACAAACCCGGGCGGCAGTGTGTTTTGGGTCATTCTCTGCATTTGGAGAAAGAAAATGGACATTAGGCTAAAATAATAGAAATATACATGTGAATAGGCCTAAACATAACAAATAGTGCTGTAATCCTACCTTGAAAGAACAATGTGGTACCAGAAACACCTCTCTGACATAGGGTCCTGCATATCTCTTTGATCCATGCCTGGGCCCGCAGCACGCAGCGTTCTTTGTTTGTCAGATGAATCATTGGGTCAAAACTACAGAACAGTATGAAACAAGAGAACACACATGGTTAATGTTCTGGAGAAAGAAAAAAAAATATATATATATATATATATATATATATATATATATCTACAGTACCAGTCAAAAGTTTGGACACACCTACTCATTCCAGGGTTTTACTTTATTTTACTATTTTCTACATTGTAGAATAATAGTGAAGACATCAAAACTATGAAATAACACATATGGAATCATGTAGTAACCAAAAAAGTGTTAAACAAATCAAAATATATTTTATATTTGAGATTATTCAAAGTCGCCACCCTTTGCCTTGATGGCAGCTTTGCACACTCTTGGCATTCTCTCAACCAGCTTCATGAGGTAGTCACCTGGAATGCATTTCAATTAACAGGTGTGCCATGTTAAAAGTTAATTTGTGTAATTTATTTCCTTCTTAATGCGTTTGAGCCATTCAGTTGTGTTGTGACAAGGTAGGGTTGGTATTCAGAAGATAGCCCTATTTGATGAAAGTCCAAGTCCATATTATGGCAAAGAGAAACTACAGTCCATCATTACTTTAAGACATGAAGGTCAGTCAATACGGAAAATGTCAAGAACTTTGAAAGTTTCTTCAAGTGCAGTCGCAAAAACCATCAAGCGCTATGATCCTCTGCTGCAGAGGATAAGTTAATTAGGGTTATCAGCCTCAGAAATTGCAGCCCAAATAAATGCTTCACAGAGTTCAAGTAACAGACACATCTAAACATCAACTGTTCAGAGGAGACTGTGTGAATCAGGCCTTCATGGTCTAATTGCTGCAAAGAAACCACTACTAAAGGACACCAATAAGAAGATGAGACTTGTTTGGGCCAAAAAACATGAGCAATGGACATTTGACCTGCGGAAATTTCCATTGGTCTGATGAGTCCAAATTTGAGATTTTTGGTTCCAACCACTGTGTCTTTGTGAGACGCAGAGTAGGTGAACGGATGATCTCTGCATGTGTGGGTCCTAACGTGAAATATTACATTTAAGCGTGGAGGAGGTGTGATGCTGTGGGGGTACATTGCTGGTGACACTGTCAGTGACTTATTTAGAATTCAAGGTACACTTAACCAGCATGGCTGAATGACTAGGTGTGTCCAAACTTTTGACTAGTACTGTATGCTAAATTCATTTTGAAACGGGTGGGTTTATTGGTGTTAAAATACACTAGTTATGCTATGTTGGACCAGCAGGCTGCTGATGTCATGAAGCCTGTAGTTTTTGTGATTATACTTTTTCATAACAACAACGACAAGTTTGATGTCGGACGACAATAGAATCTTCATGATGTCACTGCGACATGTGTTGATAGACGTAGTATAAACCAGCCTTTAGTCTTGAAATCTTTGGTTGTTTAGTACATGGCCTCGTGTGAATCCTTAAAGAGATGGGTGGGGCTAAGGTTTAAGAGGGTGTGAACGATGCTGAATGGGTGTAGACAAAGAAGAGCTCTCCAGTAGGTTTACCAAAACATTCAAGGGCCATTTTCTCAAAAGCAGTTTATCAACTTTCAAAGCAGAATTACTTTCAAATTGTTCCTCAACTGTAGGGTATGATATACTATTTTCTAGCTCACAGTCCCTACTTTTTTTTCTAATGTAATAAACAAAATTTCAAATTTAGCTACATAGGACTGAATCAAGCTGGTCGGTCACATATCTGTGCACAACATTTAAGAGAAATAAGCTTTTTGTGTGTCACGTTCGTTTATAGACGGGACGGACCAAGGCGCAGCGTGAAATGCCTACATGTTTATTTATACTGAATTAACACCACGACAAAACAACAAATGAAACGAAACGTGAAGTCCAAGGCAGCACAACACAACATACCTTAACACGGAACAAGATCCCACAACCCACTAGTGCCAATAGGCTGCCTAAGTATGGTCCCCAATCAGAGACAACGAGCGACAGCTGCCTCTGATTGGGAACTACACCGGCCAACATAGATCTAGACGATCTAGATCTAAACCTAGAAAATACAACATAGAACATACCACACCGAAAATACACACCCTGACTCAACAAATACGAGACCCAAGAGTCAGGGCGTGACAGGACCCCCCCCAAAGGTGCGGACTCCGACCGCACAACATAAACATAACAGGGTAGGGGCCGGGTGGGCATTCCGCCTCGGAGGCGGATCCGGCTGAGGGCGTGACGACCACTTACTCGCCGCCTCCCTGTTGCGCCCCTGGTCTGGTCTGGACCTCGGCGCGCTGCTTCCCCTCTCCTTCCTCCCACGAAGTACCAAGACCTGTCTGGACCCTGGTGTGGGAGACCTCGAACCTGGAGAGGGGCTGACGTCTGGGTCTGGACTGGAGCCGCTGACCGGAGCTGGACCGGGCACCGGTGGAGCGGACATGCTCAGGCTCCGGACTGGAGCCGCTGACCGGAGCTGGACTGGGCACCGGTGGAGCGAACTGCTCTGGCTCTGGAGTGGAGCCGCTGACCGGATCTGGACTGGACCCCGGTGGAGCGGATTGCTCTGGCTCCGGAGTGGAGCAGCTGACCGGAGCTGAACTGGGCACCGGTGGAGCGGACTACTCTGGCTCCGGAGTGGAGCCGCTGACCGGATCTGGACTGGACCCCGGTGGAGCGGATTGCTCTGGCTCCGGAGTGGAGCAGCTGACCGGAGCTGAACTGGGCACTGGTGGAGCGGACTGCTCTGGCTCTGGAGTGGAGCAGCTGACCGGTGCCGGACCAGGCACGGGTGGAACAGGCACGGGCCGTGCCGGACTGGACACACGCAACACTGGCTTGGTGCGAGGGGCAGGAATAGGCCAGGCCGGGTTGGCGACGCGCACCACTGGCTTGGTGCGAGGGGCAGGAACAGGCCGGGCCGAGCTGGCGACGCGCACCACTGGCTTGGTGTGAGGAGCAGGAACAGGCCGGGCTGGCGACGTGCACCACTGGCTTGGTGTGAGGAGCAGGAACAGGCCGGTCCGGACTGGTGACGCGCACCACTGGTTGGTGCGAGGAGCAGGAACAGGCCGGGCCGGGCTGGGAACACGCACCACTGGTTTGGTGCGGGGATTAGGAACAGGCCGGGCCGGGCTGCGAACACGCACCACTGGTTTGGTGCGGGGAGCAGGCACGGGCCGTACCGGACTGTGGAGGCGGACTGGAGGTCTGAAGCGGACAGCTGGCACAACCCGTCCTGGCTGGATGCCCATCTTCGCACGGCACGTGCGTGGTGCTCGTACAGGACTGTGCCGGCACACTGGCGACACAGTACGTAGCTCCGCATAACACGGAGCCTGCCCAGTCACATTACGGGGAGTTGGCTCTGCTCTAACACTAGGCTCCGCCAACCACCCTTTAGCCCCCCCAAAAAAATTTTTGAATTGGGGCTGTCTCTCGGGCTTCTTCCTCGGCCGGCGCCTTCTGCATTGCCGCTGCTCCTCTCTATACCGGGCCTCCACTGTCTCCTCCCAAGGACGGCGATCCTTCCCGGCCTGAATCTCCTCCCATGTCCAGGATCCCTTTCCTTCCAGGATCTCCTCCCATGTCCAGGCTGTCTGCTCCTGGACACGCTGCTTGGTCCTCGTTTGGTGGGATCTTCTGTCACGTTCGTTCAATGATGGGTCGGACCAAGGTGCAGCGTGATATGCATACATGTTTATTATAACGAATAAACAACGACAAAATAATAAACCAACAACACGTGACGTCCAAAGGTAACACACAACAAACCTCACACGGAACAAGATCCCACAACCCACTAGTGCCAATAGGCTGCCTAAGTATGGTCCCCAATCAGAGACAACGAGCGACAGCTGCCTCTGATTGGGAACTACACCGGCCAACATATATCTAGACCTACTAGATCCTATAACATAGAACAAGCACAACAAGGAATATACACACCCTGACTCAACATATAAGCGTCCCCTGAGTCAGGGCGTGATAGATAACCACTTTACAATATGTTTTATTTATTTATTTATTATATTTTTTTGGGGTGGGGTGAGGTAAGGGGGGGTAGAAGGATTACTTTATCCTATCCCAGGTATTCCTTAAAGAGGTGGGGTTTCAAGTGTCTCCGGAAGGTGGTGAGTGACACCGCTGTCCTGGCGTCGGGAGGGAGCTTGTTCCACCATTGGGGTGCAAGAGCAGCGAACAGTTTTGACTGGGCTGAGCGGGAACTGTACTTCCGCAGAGGTAGGGGGACCAGCAGGCCAGAGGTGGATGAACGCAATGCCCTCGTTTGGGTGTAGGGACTGATCAGAGCCTGAAGGTACGGAGGTGCCGTTCCCCTCACAGCTCCGTAGGCAAGCACCATGGTCTTGTAGCAGATGTGAGCTTCAACTGGAAGCCAGTGGAGTGTGCGGAGGAGCAGGGTGACGGGAGATAACTTGGGAAGGTTGAACACCAGACGGGCTGCGGCATTCTGGATGAGTTGTAGGGGTTTAATGGCACAGGCAGGGAGCCCAGCCAACAGCGAGTTGCAGTAATCCAGAAGGGAGATGACAAGTGCCTGGATTAGGACCTGTGCCGCTTCCTGTGTAAGGCAGGGTCGTACTCTCCGAATGTTGTAGAGCAGGGGTATCAAACTCATTTTAGCTCAGGGGCCACATGGAGGAAAATCTATTCCCAAGTGGGCCGGACCAGAAAAATCATGGTATATATAACTTAAAAACAACAACTTCAGATTGTTTTCTTTGTTTTAATACGATCAACATACAACATAAAGCTGGAGCCTGAGGACAGTGTGTCCAAAATAGTACAAGCACAACATGACTATTAATCATAAAACACGTCAAGTTTATTTGAAAATTCTAAAGAAAAAGAACACACAAACACACAATGCCTCATTGATTAACAGAACTGTTTCACAGATCACAGAACTATATCAGGGTGTCATTTCTCAGGCAGAAATGTAGATAAAAATAATGAAATCCTGTTCCCCAAACAAGTGCAAGAACCACAGAGTCAAGAATAGGTTAAATATACAAATAAAATAAAATCAATTAAAAACAATAGCACATCAACATAAAAACATATAAACATAAAGCTGGAGCCTGAGGACAGTGTCCAAAAGCACAACATCACTATTAATCATAAAACACCTCAAGTTATTTGAAAGTTCTGAGGACAAAGAACACACAAACACACAATGCCTCAGTGATTCACAAGAAGTATATCACAGATCACAGAACTATATCAGGGTGTCATTTCTCAGGCAGAAATGTATATAAAAATAATAAAATCCTGTTCCCCAAACAAGTGCAAGAACCACAGAGTCAAGAATAGGTTAAATATACAAATAAAATAAAAACGATTAAAAACAATAGCACATCAACATAAAAACATATAAACATAAATCTGAAAGCGTTGCTCAATCTCCCGTAACAGTCCCGTTATTTTATCTTTGAACCGCTTCATGTCTGCCACATGTTGGGTCGCGCACACATTTTTCAGACAGGGGAAGTGAGCTGCATCACCACCGGCAAGTTGCGTCTCCCACAATGACAGCTTCAACTTGAAAGAACGTATGCTGTCATAATACTGCGTGACAACTTTGTTGCGCCCTAGCAGCTGTTTGTTCAAGTTATTCAGGTGCTCTGTAACATCCACCATAAATGCAAGGTCCTGCATCCATTCTGCGGAATGAAATTCTAACACTGGTTTGCCCTTTTTCTTCCATGAACTGTTCAATGTCTTCTCGTAAATCAAAGAAACGCCTCAGCACAGCACCTCGGCTTAACCATCTTACCTCAGTGTGGTATGGCAGGCCATAGATGTGGTCTTTCTCTCTGAGAAGGCTGTCAAACTGACGGTGATTCAGGCTTCTGGATCGGATGAAATTAACAGTTTGGATGACCACCTTCATGACGTTATCCATCTTTAATGACTTGCAACACAAAGCCTCCTGGTGCAAAATACAGTGAAAAGTCAAAAAATCACGTCCTCCATTTGCAGATTGCACTTTCTCTCTGAACTTTGTTACAACGCCTGCTTTTTTCCCGATCATTGAGGGCGCACCATCTGTAGCCAGGCTGACAGCGCGGGACCAGTCCACTCCGACCCTGTCCAGCGCGCCGACGAGTGCGGTAAAAATATCAGCTGCTTTCGTTGTATCTGTCATCGGCACCAACTCCACGAACTCCTCGGTGACGGTCAATGTGTCATCAACTCCCGCGGATGAAAATGGCCAGTTGTGCAACATCTGTAATGTCCGTGCTTTCATCAATTGCAACCGAAAACGCAATAAATGACTTTACTTTTTGCTTCAACTGGCTGTCCAAATCCACTGAAAGATCGGAAATCCTGTCTGCAACTGTGTTTCTTGTCAGGCTGATATTTGCAAAAGCCTGCCGCTTTTCAGGGCACACAATCTCCGCTGCCTTCATCATGCATGTTTTTACAAATTCACCCTCACTAAATGGTTTTGAAGCCACTGCGATTTCATTAGCAATGAGGTAGCTAGCTTTCACTGCAGCGTCACTGATGTCATGGCTGTGAGTAAACACAGACTGCTGTTTCTTCAGACCCGCCAACAGTTCATTCACCTTCTCTCATCTCCGCTGTCCTTGAAAGTTGTCATATTTGTCGGCATGAAGACTCACATAGTGGCGACGAAGGTTATATTCTTTCAGCACTGCAACATGCTCTGAACACACCAAACATACAGCTTTCCCATTCAATTCCGTGAATAAATAGGATTACCATTTTTCTTGGAACACTCTGCACTCTGCGTCCACTTTTCTCTTTTTTGACAGAGACATATTGGGGCAATGAGGGTGCCAAAGCACATAATGTTAAAAGTAGAAGCCGTAATAAATATCGCGGGCAAAACAAAGTAGCTCATTGGCTGCACGTGCTTGACCTACTTGCTCTGCCCCGGTATAAACAGTTTGCTTGCTTAACACAATTGCTATTGCGCCATCCAGTGGACGCAATTGGAACAGCAGTTTATTTTATTGAAAAATTGCAGCGCATTTTTATACTTAAAAAAATGATTATTAATTGTTTGCTTTTTTTAAATCATCTCGCGGGCCGGATTAAACCCGTTTGCGGGCCTGATCCGGCCCGCGGGCCGGACATTTGACACCCCTGTTGTAGAGCATTACATTTACATTTACGTCATTTAGCAGACACTCTTATCCAGAGCGACTTACTTGTTATTTTATTTTATTTTATTTTTTTCATACCCCCTGTGGGAATCGAACCCACAACCCTGGCGTTGCAAACGCCATGCTCTATCAACTGAGCTACATCCCTGCCGGCCTTTCCCTCCCCTACCCTGGACGACGCTGGGCCAATTGCGCGCCGCCCCATGGGTCTCCCGGTCACGGCCGGCTACGACAGAGCCTGGATAGTTTGCAAGCCCTGCCACATCCGATGAGTATCGGAGCCAGTGTAGTATGATTCAATCTTAGTCCTGTATTGACTCTTTGATGGTTCGTCGGAGGGCATAGCGGGATTTCGTATACGCGTCCGGGTTAGAGTCCCGCTCCTTGAAAGCGGCAGCACTACCCTTTAGGTCAGTGCGGATGTTGCCTGTAATCCATGGCTTCTAGTTGGGGTGTGTACATACGGTCACTGTGGGGACGACATCATCAATCTACTTATTGATGAAGCCAGTTACTGATGTGGTGTACTCCTCAATGCTATCGGAAGAATCCCGGAACATATTCCAGTCTGTGCTAGCAAAACAGTCCTGTAGTTTAGCAGCTGCATCATCTGACCACTTCCTTATTGACCAAGTCACTGGTGCTTCCAGCTTTAGTTTTTGCTTGTAAGCAGGAATCAGGAGGGTAAAGTTATTTTCGGATTTGCCAAATGGAGGGTGAGGGAGAGCTTTGTATGTGTCTCTGTGTGTGGAGTAAAGGTGGTCTAGAGTCTATTTTCTTCTGGTTGCACATTTAACATGCTGGTAGAAATTAGGTACAATGGATTTAAGTTTCCCTGCATTAAAGTCCCCGGCCACTAGGAGCGCCGCCTCTGGATGAGCATTTTCCTGTTTGCTTATGGCCTTATACAGCTCATTGAGTGCAGTCTTAGTGCCATCATCGGTTTGTGGTGGTAAATAGACAGCTCCGAAAAAAATTGATGAAAACTCTCTTGGTAAATAGTGTGGTCTACAGCTTATCATGAGATTCTCTACCGCAGGTGTCGAGCACCATCTCTTGGTTACAAATATACACAGACCGCCACCCCTTGTCTTACCGGAGGCAGCTGATCTATCTGGCCGATGTAGCGTATATCTCGCCAGCTGTATGTTATTCCTGTGGTCGTTCGGCCACGACTCAGTGAAACATAAGATATTACCATTTTTAATGTCCCGTTGGTAGGATATTCGTGATCGTAGTTTGTCTATTTTGTTATCCAATGATTGTATGTTGGCTGATAGGACTGATGGTAGAGGCAGATTACCCACTCGCCGTCGGATCCATACAAGGCACCCCGACCTACGTCCCTGATATCGCCGTCTCTTTCTCGTGCGAATGACGGGGATTTGGGCCTTGTCGGGTGTCTGAAGAAAATCCTTTGCGACCGACTCATTAAAGAAGAAATCTTTGTCCAGTACAAGGTGAGTAATCACTGTCCTGATATCCAGATGCTCTTTTCGGTCATAAGAGACGGTGGCAGAAACGTTATGTACAAAAAAAGTTACAAATAACTTGAAAAAACACACACAATAGCATAATTGGTTAGGAGCCCGTAAAACGGCAGCCATGTCCTCCAGCGCCAGTCTGCGCCATTCAGTGTTGACAGTGCTGAATAAACCTTAGATGTGAACTCACTCATAAAAACAGCAGCTCTTTACTGTGTTCTTTGACCATCTCTCTCTGGTCATGATTTTAAAAGTTATGATATCTCACGTAAGCTAGTATCAATCGTTGCTGTGGCCGGGGTCGTGGAAGCTGTAGGTAGGCATGGTGATTTGAGCTATCCGATTGGCCAGCACAGTAGGCACACTTCATTTAGCCACAGATCTCCCGGTACGCATACTGAAATGGTTCAAAATGGGAACACTTTGCCTACCCAGTGCGCAGGGTTTCTTAATCAAGTGCTCCTACTGCCAACAGTGCAATACAAAAAAAAAAGAAGCGCAGGCCTTTATGCCTTCATTGTTGGCTTTTCTACATAAATGTTTCGTGATCGACTAGGAATGCCTTAAAGATCGACCAGCGATCAACCGGTTGGTGACCACTGCTGTAGAGCATCTTTTGTTTACAAAAAGTGTCAAAATTGTTAATTAAATTTATGCCAATAGAATGGCAGTAGACTTTAAGGCAGATATGAAGTGCTAAGTGCCTGCTGAACATTTCCCAGCCGCGACCCAGCCTTTCAGGGTGTTGATCAGATCAATAAAATCCTGTTTCATTAGATCTGAGTTACCCTTTTTGATATAATTTGATCCCTCATGCACTAAGAGAGGAGCAGCCCTTGGCTGCTGATGTAGGACGGACGGAAACAATCCTTTGAAGGATGAAGGAGCAGGAATCTCAGGTGGGCAAGTCTGTTGGTCAGCAAGATGGGCCATTTCAGTCCCATTCACCAAAGATCGCTGCATTGTGCTGGGCTTACTGTGTGTGACGTGCCTCCACTGGGATGCAGGATCGCTAACCGCGGCATTCGCCAGCTCCTCATAAAGTGTTGTTGCTCCTTTATTCTCCAAGGGGATGGGGTAGGATGGGAAGGGCGGGTGAGTTCGCGGGGGAGAGGTGACTTCACTAAGGAGGGGTCTATGCAGGGCAGTCCTCGCCAGACAGTCGGAGAGTGGTGACACGGTGGCGAGGCAGTAGCACGACGACCAGGCTGAGGAGTAAAAAGGCAATGGTGTTAGAGTGGGACCTATCCAGGATATGCGGCAATGTCTCAATTTCCTTACCCTGGATGTCCAGCTCAGACATATAGTACATTACTAAATAAGCGGACAGTTTCTACATTGGAAATTTGGCCGGTCAATATTATCCTGGAACTGTGCAAAATAGGTGCAGCTCCTACATGGGATGAAACGTTCACCGTAGTCTCTGAAGGTGGTAGCCGCCAATCTGGAAAAAATCTGTTTCCCCGTATAGTGGAAAGTGGTAGGCGCCATTTTGGAAAAAGTTAAAATACAAACAAAAATAATAGGTTGGCGCGGAATCAGCTAAAAGTCAATCCACACAGTGTGATAGTTAGTTAGATTGAATCACACAGTTTGTAGGATCACCACCGTTATAGGCAGTAAACCAGAACCCAACCACAGACTAGAAAATGCCAGCACTAGGACACACAATAAACAAAACCAAGGCACAAAACTCACCAGCATAACTACAGCTTTGTAATGACTGTTCATTTTATGCAATGTTAGTTTCTATCTGAAATGTTACAGCCTGAATGTGTCTAGCTAGTTTCATTGCATATAACCAGTTATGTTGAAAGTAAACTAATGGTAAGCTACACTTGATATAGTATGTGGCAGTCTAACTATCTACAGAAAGCTCACACATATCTCTACTTGGTTAATGTTGCATTTAATCTTATATCATGTATTTTCAGGATCTAGTTGATGGATTCCAATCTGGAGGGGAAGGTGACAACCCAATGGATGAAGAAAAAATGGGAGACATTAAAACAAATATACAAAGTACACTATGTCATCTTGATACAGTTGAAGTCGGAAGTTTACATACACCTTAGCCAAATACATTTAAACTCAGTTTTTCACAATTCCTGACATTTAATCCTAATAAAAATTCCCTATTTTAGGTCAGTTAGGATCACCACTTTATTTTAAGAATGTGAAATGTCAGAATAATAGTAGACAGAATGATTTATTTCAGTTTGTATTGCTTTCATCACATTCCCAGTGGGTCAGAAGTTTACATACACTCAATTAGTATTTGGTAGCATTGCCTTTAAATTGTTTAACTTGGGTCAAACGTTTCGGGTAGCCCACAATAAGTTGGGTGAATTTTGGCCCATTCCTCCTGACAGAGCTGGTGTAAACAAGGTAAACAGCGCCGGAGAAGATGGCTGCCGTTTTACAGCCCTCTAACCAATTGTACTATTATGTGTGTTTTTCCGCGTTATTTGTAATTTATTTTGTACATAATGTTTCTGCCATCGTCTCTTATAACCAAAAAGAGCTTCTGGATATCAGGACAGCGATTACTCACCTCGTATTGGACGAAGATTTTTTCTTCAACGAGGCGGCCGCGAAGGATATCATACAGACACCCGACAAGGCCCAAATCCCCGTCATTCGCATGAGGAAGAGACGGAGATATCGTGGACGTAGGTCGGGGTGCCTTGTAAGGATCCGACGGCGAGCGAGTAAACTGCCGCTCCCATCAATCCTATTAGCCAATCTTCAATCATTGGAGAAAAAATTGGATGACCTAAGATTACGGTTATCCTACCAACAGGACATTAAAAACTGTAATATCTTATGTTTCACCGAGTCGTGGCTGAACGACGACATGGATAACATACAGCTAGCGGGCTATACGCTACATCGGCAGGAAAGAACGGCTGACTCCGGTAAGACAAGGGGTGGCGGTCTGTGTATATTTGTAAACAACAGCTGGTGCACAAAATCAAATACTAAGGAAGTCTCGAGGTTTTGCTCGCCTGAGGAAGAGTATCTTATGATAAGCTGTAGACCACACTATTTACCAAGAGAGTTTTCATCTATATTTTTCATAGCTGTCTATTTACCACCACAAACCAATGCTGGCATTAAGATTGCACTGAATGAGTTGTATAAGGCCATAAATCAACAGGAAAACGCTCATCCAGATGCAACGCTCCTAGTGGCCGGGGACTTTAATGCAGGGAAACTTAAATCCGTTCTACCTAATTTCTACCAGCATGTTAAATGTGCAACCAGAGGAAAAAAAAACTCTGGAAAACATTTAATCCACACACAGAGATGCATACAAAGCTCTCCCTCGCCCTCCATTTGGCAAATCTGACCATAACTCTATCCTCCTGATTCCTGCTTATAAGCAAAAACTAAAGCAGGAAGCACCAGTGACTCGGTTAATAAAAAAGTGGTCAGATGACGCAGATGCTAAACTACAGGACTGTTTTGCTAGCACAGACTGGAACATGTTCCGGGATTCTTCAGACAGCATTGAGGAGTACACCACATCAGTCACTGGCTTCATCAATAAGTGCATCGATGATGTCGTCCCCCACAGTGACCGTACGTACATACCCCAACCAGAAGCCATGGATTACAGGAAACATCCGCACTGAGCTAAAGGGTAGAGCTGCCGCTTTCAAGGAGCGGGACTCTAACCCGGACGCTTATAAGAAATCCCGCTATGACCTCCGACGAACCATCAAACAGGCAAAGAGTCAATACAGGACTAAGATTGAATCGTACTACACTGGCTCTGACGCTCGTCGGATGTGGCAGGGCTTGAAAACTATTACAGACTACAAAGGGAAGCACAGCCGCGAGCTGCCCAGTGATACAAGCCTACCAGACGAGCTAAACCACTTCTATGCTCGCTTCGAAGCAAGCAACACTGAAGCATGCATGAGAGCACCAGCTGTTCCGGATGACTATGTGATCACGCTCTCCGTAGCCGATGTGAGTAAGACTTTTAAGCAGGTCAACATTCACAAGGCCGCAGGGCCAGACGGATTACCAGGACGTGTACTCCGAGCATGTGCTGACCAACTGGCAAGTGTCTTCACTGACATTTTCAACATGTCCCTGACTGAGTCTGTAATACCAACATGTTTCAAGCAGACCACCAGAGTCCCCGTGCCCAAGGACTCTAAGATAACCTGCCTAAATGACTACCGACCCGTAGCACTGACGTCTGTAGCCATGAAGTGCTTTGAAAGGCTGGTCATGGCTCACATCAACAGCATTGTCCCAGAAACCCTAGACCCACTCCAATTTGCATACCGCCCCAACAGATCCACAGATGATGCAATCTCTATTGCACTCCACACTGCTCTTTCCCACCTGGACAAGAGGAACACCTATGTGAGAATGCTATACATTGACTACAGCTCAGCATTCAACACCATAGTGCCCTCTAAGCTCATCACTAAGCTAAGGATCCTGGGACTAAACACCTCCCTCTGCAACTGGATCCTGGACTTCCTGACGGGCCGCCCATTAGGTGGTAAGGGTAGGTAACAACACATCTGCCACACTGATCCTCAACACGGGGGCCCCTCAGGGGTGCGTGCTCAGTCCCCTCCTGTACTCCCTGTTCACCCATGACTGCATGGCCAGGCACAACTCCAACACCATCATTAAGTTTTCCGACGACACAACAGTGGTAGGCCTGATCACCGACAACGATGAGACAGCCTATAGGGAGGAGGTCAGAGACCTGGCCGTGTGGTGCCAGGACAACAACCTCTCCCTCAACGTGACCAAGACAAAGGAGATGATTGTGGACTACAGGAAAAAAAAGAGGACTGAGCACGCCCCCATTCTCACGACGGGGCTGTAGTGGAACAGGTTGAGAGCTTCAAATTCCTTGGTGTTCACATCACCAATGAACTATCATGGTCCAAACACACCAAGACAGTCGTGAAGAGGGCACGACAAAGCCTATTCCCCCTCAGGAGACTGAAAAGATTTGGCATGGGTCCTCAGAACCTCAAAAAATTCTACAGCTGCACCATCGAGAGCATCCTGACTGGTTGCATCACCGCCTGGTATGGCAACTGCTTGGCCTCCGACCGCAAGGCACTACAGAGGGTAGTGCGTACGGCCCAGTACATCACTGGGGCCAAGCTTCCTGCCATCCAGGACCTCTATACCAGGCGGTGTCAGAGGAAGGCCCTCAAAATTGTCAAAGACTCCAGCCACCCTAGTCATAGATTGTTCTCTCTGCTACCGCACGGCAAGCGGTACCGGAGTGCCAAGTCTAGGTCCAAAAGACTTCTCAACAGCTTCTACCCACAAGCCATAAGACTCCTGAACAGCTAATCATGGCTACCCGGACTATTTGCACTGCCCCCCCACCCCATCCTTTTACGCTGCTGCTACTCTGTTAATTATTTATGCATAGTCACTTTAACTCTACCCACATGTACATATTACTTCAACTACCTCAACTAGCCGGTGCTCCGCACATTGACTCTGCACCGGTACCCCCCTGTATATATAGCCTTCCTACTGTTATTTTATTTTACTTCTGCTCTTTTTTTCTCAACACTTTTTTTGTTGTTGTTTTATTTTTACTTTTTTTGTTAAAAAGAAATGCACTGTTGGTTAAGGGCTGTAAGTAAGCATTTTTAGTAAAGCATTTTATATATAGATACTTTTGTACCTGTTTCCTCCAGCATCTTCACAAGGTCCTTTGCTGTTGTTCTGGGATTGATTTGCACTTTTCGCACCAAAGTACGTTAATCTCTAGGAGAAAGAACACGTCTCCTTCCTGAGCGGTATTACGGCTGCGTGGTCCCATGGTGTTTATACTTGCGTACTGTTGTTTGTACAGATGAATGTGGTACCTTCAGGAAATTGCTCCCAAGGATAAACCAGACTTGTGGAGGTCTACCAAAAAGAAGGCAATTATTTCAGGCCGGTACCATTGCTGTGAAAGATTCAGCAGGCTACTGGCATTACAAACTTGGCTAAAGGACTACTGTAGCTCTGTTGGCATAACTTTCATAGATAACTTTTATATCTTTTGAAAACAGAAGATGCTCTACAGGAATGACAGATTCCATCCAAATCATCTTGGCTTCTGGACCCCATCCATGCATTACAAGGCTGCGTTGAGACAATGACTTATCAGTGGCCCAAGCCCTGCTCAGATAATTACTACCATTGTTTCGCTGAGTTGTCATAGTATTGCTGCAAATGTACATTGTCCCAGGGGCACTGGCAATCATAATGTAAGTAACCTAATATATGTCCCTCTAACTCCCCTAAATGCCTCTGTCAATCCTACAGCTATTGTATGCAGTAATCATGCGCCTATGAACCTGAGTTATACTGTTAGCACTGAGGCAGTTTGATCTAGTAGGTGTGCAGCTCACCCTGCACTATCAGCTCAAATATAAATATCACTTCCATGTCTACCTCCGATAAGCCTCCAAGTAAAGCAATAAAAACAATCAAGGATCCCAGAAAAGTGCAAAAAATAGCCCACATCAACACATGTAGCCTAAGAACCAAGGTTCATTAAATCTATAACTTGCTAGTAACAGATAACATTCATATACTGACTATCTCTGAAACTCACTTAGATAATACCTTTAGATGATACAGTGGTAGCAATACATGGTTTCAACATCTTCAGAAGAGACAGGAATGCCAATGGTGGAGGTGTTGCCGTGTATGTTCAAAAGTCATATTTCTGTAAAGTTTAGAGAGCGTCAAATGCTGTTGAAGTAAAATGGTTACAGGTTCACCTGCCTCACCTAAAGCCCATTCTTGTGGTAAGCTGCTATAGACCACCAAGTGCTAACAGAAAATATGCCACCGGGAAGTTAGTTCAAGACTGCACAAATGTCTGCATACTTGATCTGTGGGAACATTGGTGAAGTGCGTGGGCTCTCCTCAAAGAGAGAAGTTTGTCCGCAACAGTGAAATGGGCTACTTCTATGTGAATTAATGAGGAGGCGGAACAGACCTCAATTCAAACTGTTGTTAGAAAATAAAACTTGTTAGAATTTTTTTTTTAATTGACAAGTTGAAACATAGCCTATAGATAATTAGCAGGCAGCGCGGGTTAACTGTCCTGTTGCATAACAATCACATTTTGGAACAGTGAGTGCATTCTGACATCACATGTATAAAACAACTCACCGTTAGAGATATTTGGAACTCATGCGTGAAAAGGTTAAACAGCAGCTGCGAGCTGGTCCCTCAGCCTGTCTCCAGTGTTGGGGTTGGCTGGTGCAGGAAGGCCCTCCTCCTCCTCTGGCTCCATGATGTCCCCCTTTTGTCAGGCACAGGTTGTGGATGACTGCACAGCAGCTGATGACTTCCACAGTGAAGCCCAGCTTGACCTCCAGGGCTTTGAAGAAGATAGACCTCCATCTAGTCTTCATGACCACAAAAGCCTGCTCCACCACAGCTCGGGAACGTTTGAGCCTGCTGTTGAACCTTCTCCTCACTGGATCCTGCACAGGCTCTCGGAAATCAAATCAAATCAAATGTTATTGGCCACATGCGCCGAATACAACAGGTGCAGACATTACAGTGAAATGCTTACTTACAGCCCTTAACCAACAGTGCATTTATTTATTTTTTAAAAGTAAAAATAAAACTACAACAAAAAAAGTGTTGAGAAAAAAAAGAGCAGAAGTAAAATATAATAACAGTAGGGAGGCTATATATACAGGGGGGTACCGGTGCAGAGTCAATGTGCGGGGGCACCGGCTAGTTAAGGTAGTTGAAGTAATATGTACATGTGGGTAGAGTTAAAGTGACTATGCATAAATAATTAACAGAGTAGCAGCAGCGTAAAAGGATGGGTTGGGGGGGCAGTGCAAATAGTCCGGGTAGCCATGATTAGCTGTTCAGGAGTCTTATGGCTTGGGGGTAGAAGCTGTTGAGAAGTATTTTGGACCTAGACTTGGCAATCCAGTACCGCTTGCCGTGCGGTAGCAGAGAGAACAGTCTATGACTAGGGTGGCTGGAGTCTTTGACAATTTTTAGGGCCTTCCTCTGACACCGCATGGTTTAGAGGTCCTGGATGGCAGGAAGCTTGGCCCCAGTGATGTACTGGGCCGTACGCACTACCCTCTGTAGTGCCTTGCGGTCGGAGGCCAAGCAGTTGCCATACCAGGCGGTGATGCAACCAGTCAGGATGCTCTCGATGGTGCAGCTGTATAATTTTTTGAGGATCTGAGGACCCATGCCAAATCTTTTCAGTCTCCTGAGGGGGAATAGGCTTTGTCGTGCCCTCTTCACGATTGTCTTGGTGTGTTTGGACCATGATAGTTCGTTGGTGATGTGGACACCAAGGAACTTGAAGCTCTCAACCTGTTCCACTACAGCCCCGTCGATGAGAATGGGGGCGTGCTCAGTCCTCTTTTATTTCCTGTAGTCCACAATCATCTCCTTTGTCTTGGTCACGTTGAGGGAGAGGTTGTTGTCCTGGCACCACACGGCCAGGTCTCTGACCTCCTCCCTATAGGCTGTCTCATCGTTGTCGGTGATCAGGCCTACCACTGTTGTGTCGTCGGCAAACTTAATGATGGTGTTGGAGTCGTGCCTGGCCATGCAGTCATGGGTGAACAGAGAGTACAGGAGGGGACTGAGCACGCACCCCTGAGGGGCCCCCGTGTTGAGGATCAGTGTGGCAGATGTGTTGTTACCTACCCTTACCACCTGGGGGCGGCCCGTTAGGAAGTCCAGGATCCAGCTGCAGAGGGAGGTGTTTAGTCCCAGGATCCTTAGCTTAGTGATGAGCTTAGAGGGCACTATGGTGTTGAATGCTGAGCTGTAGTCAATGAATAGCATTCTCACGTAGGTGTTCCTCTTGTCCAGGTGGGAAAGGGCAGTGTGGAGTGCAATAGAGAATGCATCATCTGTGGATCTGTTGGGGCGGTATGCAAATTGGAGTGGGTCTAGGGTTTCTGGGATAATGATGTTGATGTGAAAGGTGTGATGAGGGTGATTGGTGCTTGAAGGCAAGGGTACCCTCCATCCCCGATAAGGAACCAGCACTGTGGTGGATACAACCAGTGCACACAGACATTGGAGTTCCTCAGAACCAGTGATTCATGCACAGACCCTGGCCAGCCAACGTACAAATGGCCTGCATTTGGATGGAGTTGAACAGCTTCCGGTTAGAGTACTGCTGCTCCTGGGCAGCTGGTGGCACAAAGCGCACACGACAGTCGTCAATGCTGCCTGCAGTACTGCGGAATACCGGAGACCCGGCCAGTTGGTCAAATCCAGCACCCACCTCTGTATCACCAAACGGATGACACGCTTCCGGATGTTCAGGATCCCCTTGCTGACCCTGTGATCGGCATCACAGCCAAGAGTGTGCAAAGCTGTCATCAAGCAAAGGGTGGCTATTTGAAGAATCTCAAATATAAAATATATTTTGATTTGCTTAACACTTTTTTGGTTACTACATGATGTGTTATTTCATAGTTTTGATGTCTTCACAATTATTCTCCAATGTAGAAAATAGTAAATATAAAGAAAAACCCTTGAATGAGTAGGTGTTCTAAAACTTTTGACCTGTAGTGTAGCTACAGTGCATTCGGAAAGTATTCAGACCCCTTCCCTTTTTCACATTTTGTTACGTTACAGCCTTATTCTAAAATGGATTACATAAAAACAAATCCTCAGCAATCTACATAATGACAAATCGAAAAATTTTGTACATTTATAAAAAATACATTTACATAAGTATTCAGACCCTTTGCTATGAGACTCAAAATTGAGCTCAGGTGCATCCTGTTTCCATTGATCATCCTTGAGATATTTCTTCAACATGATTGGAGTCCACTTGTGGTAAATTAAATTCTGTACATGATTTGGAAAGGCACACACCTGTCTATGTAAGGTCCCACAGTTGACAGTGCATATCAAAGCAAAAACCAAGCCATGAGGTCAAAGGAATTGTATGTAGAGCTCCGAGACAGGATTGTGTCGAGGCACAGATCTGGGGAAGGGTACCAAAACATTTCTGCAGCATTAAAGGTCCCCAACAACAAAGTGATCTCCATCATTCTTAAATGGAAGAAGTTTGGAACCCCCAAGACTCTTCCTAGAGCTGGCCGCCCGGTCAAACTGAGCAATCAGGGGAGTCACTCAGACAGAGCTCCAAACTTCCCCTGTGGAGATGGGAGAACCTTCCAGAAGGACAACCATCTCTGCAGCACTCCAATAATCAGGCCTTTATGGCCAGATGCAAGCCACTCGTCAGTAAAAGGCACATGACACCCCTTTGGAGTTTGCCAAAAGACACGTAAAGGACTCTCAGACCATGAGAAACAAGATTCTCTGGTCTGATGAAACCAAGATTGAACTCTTTGGCCTGAATGCCAAGCGTCACGTCTGGAGGAAACCTGGCACCATCCCTACAGTGAAGCATGGTGGTGGCAGCATCATGCTGTGGGGATGTTTTTCAGCAGCAGGGACTGAGAAACTAGTCAGGATTGAGGGAAAGATGAACGGAGCAAAGTACAGAGAGATCCTTGATGAAAACCTGCTCCAGAGTGCTCAGGACCTCAGACTGGGGCGAAGGTTCACCTTCCAACAGGACAACAACCCTAAGCACACAGCCAAGAGAATGCAGGAGTGGCTTCGGGACAAGTCTCTGAATGTCTTTGAGTGGCTCAGCCAAAGGCCGGACTTGAACCCGATCGAACATCTCTGGAGAGACCTGAAAATAGCTGTGCAGCGATGCTTCCCATCCAACCTAACAGAGCTTGAGAGGATCTGCGAAGAAGAATGGGAGACACTCCCCAAATACAGGTGTGCCAAGCTTGTACCAGCATACCCAAGAAGACTCGAGGCTGTAATCGCTGCCAAATGTTTTTCAACAAAGTACTGAGTAAGTAGTCTGAATACCTATGTAAATGTGATATCAGTTTTTTATTTTTAATACATTTGCTAAAATTTCTTAAAACCTGTTTTTGCTTTGTCATTATGGGGTATTGTGTGTAGATTGAAGAGGGAAAAAACAATGTAATCCATCTTAGAATAAGGCTGTAACGTAACAACATTTGCAAAAAGTTAAGGGGTCTGAATACTTTCCGAATGCACTGCACATAATGGATTTTGATGTGTCATTCTTATTCCTGGTCATCTATAACAAAATATGTCCCTCATTCGTCATGCACTGCAAGTTTGACCATAGAGTATTTACTGTATTCAACTCTTCTGTTCTGTCGCCATGGGACAGTTTTTCACTCGTCAACCTAATGTTAACTTGCTATCAATTATGCAGTAAGTTCACTATCTAGCGAGGTAGCGAGTACCGTTGCCTGAAGATAGCTAGCCAACTAGTTTACTAAGGTTTCCACACATTACATTACCTGATAAATAACCTATTTTGCTAGACATACAGTTGAAGTCGGAAGTTTACATACACCTTAGCCAAATACATTTAAACTCAGTTTTTTACAATTCCTGACATTTAATCCTAGTAAACATTCCCTGTCTTAGGTCAGTTAGGATCACCACTTTATTTTAAGAATGTGAAATGTCAGAATAATAGTAGAGAGAATTATTTATTTCAGTTTGTATTGCTTTCATCACATTCCCAATTGGTCAGAAGTTTACATACACTCAATTAGTATTTGGTAGCATTGCCTTTAAATTGTTTAACTTGGGTCAAACGTTTCGGGTAGCCATCCACAAGCTTCCCACAATAAGTTGGGTGAATTTTGGCCCATTCCTCCTGACAGAGCTGGTGTAACTGAGTCAGGTTTGTAGACCTCCTTGCTCGCACACGCTTCTTCAGTTCTGCCCACAAATGTTCTATAGGATTGAGGTCAGGGCTTTGTGATGGCCACTCCAATACCTTGACTTTGTTGTCCTTAAGCCATTTTGCCACAACTTTGGAAGTATGCTTGGGGTCATTGTCTATTTGAAAGACCCATTTGCGACCAAGCTTTAACTTCCTGACTGATGTCTTGAGATGTTGCTTCAATATATGCAACATAATTTTCCTTCCTCATGATGCGATGTATTTAATTTTTTTTTACATTTTAGTCATTTAGCAGACGCTCTTATCCAGAGCGATTTACAATTAGTGAGTGCATACATTTTTCATACTGGCCCCCCGTGGGAATGAAGCGCATCAGTCCCTCCTGCAGCAAAGCACCCCCACGGCATGATGCTGCCACCTCCTTGCTTCACGGTTGGGATGGTGTTCTTTGGCTTGGAAGCGTCCCCCTTTTTCCTCCAAACATAACGATGGTCATTATGGCCAAACAGTTTTATTTTTGTTTCATCAGACCAGAGTACATTTCTCCAAAAAGCGGCCTTTCAGGTTAGGTCGATGTAGGACTCGTTTTACTGTGGAGAACAAGTATTTGATACACTGCCGATTTTGTAGGTTTTCCTACTTTCAAAGCATGTAGAGGTCTGTAATTTTTATCATAGGTACACTTCATCTGTGAGAGACGGAATCTAAAGAAAATCACAGAAAATCACATTGTATGATTTTTAAGTAATTAATTTGCATTTTATTGCATGATATAAGTATTTGATACATCAGAAAAGCAGAACTTAATATTTGGTACAGAAACCTTTGTTTGCAATTACAGAGATCATATGTTTCCTGTAGGTCTTGACCAGGTTTGCACACGCTGCAGCAGGGATTTTGGCCCACTCCTCCATACAGACCTTCTCCAGATCCTTCAGGTTTCGGGGCTGTCGCTGGGCAAAAAACGGACTTTCAGCTCCCTCCAAAGATGTTTTATTGGGTTCAGGTCTGGAGACTGGCTAGGCCACTCCAGGACCTTGAGATGCTTCTTACGGAGCCACTCCTTAGTTGCCCTGGCTGTGTGTTTCGGGTCGTTGTCATGCTGGAAGACAAAGCCACGACCCATCTACAATGCTCTTACTGAGGGAAGGAGGTTGTTGGCCAAGATCTCGCGATACATGGCCCCATCCATCCTACCATCAATACGGTGCAGTCGTCCTGTCCCCTTTGCAGAAAAGCATCCCCAAAGAATGATGTTTCCACCTCCATGCTTCACGGTTGGGATGGTGTTCTTGGGGTTGTCCTCATCCTTCTTCCTCCAAACATGGCGAGTGGAGTTTAGACCAAAAAGCTATATTTTTGTCTCATCAGACCACATGACCTTCTCCCATTCCTCCTCTGGATCATCCAGATGGTCATTGGCAAACTTCAGACGGGCCTGGACATGCGCTGGCTTGAGCAGGGGGACCGTGCGTGCGCTGCAGGATTTTAATCCAAGACGGCATAGTGTGTTACTAATGGTTTTCTTTGAGACTGTGGTCCCAGCTCTCTTCAGGTCATTGACCAGGTCCTGCCGTGTAGTTCTGGGCTGATCCCTCACCTTCCTCATGATCATTGATGCCCCACGAGGTGAGATCTTGCATGGAGCCCCAGACCGAGGGTGATTGACCATCATCTTGAACTTCTTCCATTTTCTAATAATTGCGCCAACAGCTGTTTCCTTCTCACCAAGCTGCTTGCCTATTGTCCTGTAGCCCATCCCAGCCTTGTGCAGGTCTACAATGTCATCCCTGATGTCCTTACACAGCTCTCTGGTCTTGGCCATTGTGGAGAGGTTGGAGTCTGTTTGATTGAGTGTGGGGACAGGTGTCTTTTATACAGGTAACGAGTTCAAACAGGTGCAGTTAATACAGGTAATGAGTGAAGAACAAGAGGGCTTCTTAAAGAAAAACTAACAGGTCTGTGAGAGCCGGAATTCTTACTGGTTGGTAGGTGATCAAATACTTATGTCATGCAATAAAATGCTAATTAATTACTTAAAAATCATACAATGTGATTTTCTGGATTAAAAAAAAAAAAAGTACAGACCTCTACATGCTTTGTAAGTAGGAAAACCTAAAAAATCGGCAGTGTAGGTACTTTTGTACCTGTTTCCTCCAGCATCTACACAAGGTCCTTTGCTGTTGTTCTGGGATTGATTTGAACTTTTCGCACCAAAGTACGTTCATCTCTAGGAGACAGAACGTGTCTCCTTCCTGAGCGGTATGACGGCTGCATGGTCCCATGGTGTTTATACTTGCGTACTATTGTTTGGATAGATGAACGTGGTACCTTCAGGCATTTTATAAAATGCTTTCAAGGATGAACCAAACTTGTGGAGGTCTACAAAAAAAATTCTGAGGTCTTGGCTGATTTCTTTTGATTTTCCCATGATGTCAAGCAAAGAGGCACTGACTTTGAAGGTAGGCCTTGAAATACATCCGCAGGTACACTTCCAATTGACTCAAATGATGTCAATTAGCCTATCAGAAGCTTCTAAAGCCATGACGTCATTTTCTGGAATTTTCTAAGCTGTTTAAACGCACAGTCAACTTAGTGTATGTAAACTTCTGACCCACTGGAATTGTGATACAGTTAATTATAAGTGAAATGATCTGTCTGTAAACAATTGTTGGAAAAATGACTTGTGTCATGCACAAAGTAGATGTCCTAACCGACTTGCCAAAAATATAGTTTGTTTTACAAGAAATTTGTGGAGTGGTTGAAAATCAGGTTTTAATGACTCCAACCTAACTGTATGTAAACTTCGACTTCAACTGTAGCTAACTTAGCTATCTAACGTTATTGTCAGTACCAGCATTAGCTAGCTAGCTAGGTTGTTACAAGGATTTAGTCACAATAGATTTTTACCATTTCCTTCAGGCTGGGTGCCGTGTAACGTTAATGTGACAAATAAAAAAAAATTAAGCAGCTAGCTAGCTAGTGGTGGTACGGACAGTAACGTTAGCTAGCTAAGTTAGCTATCTATGTCTAGCTAGCAACATAGGATATTTACCAGGTATGTGGGGCAAACTTAGTAAGCTAGCTAGCTAGCTAATGTCCCTTCAAAAGAGTCTAGTAGCTGCAATTGTTATTAACATAAAGCTAGTTAGCGACTATATAAAATTACATAACATAAACAAACATGCTCTCCTCTGACTTTCCCTTTGCCTTCTGATGCTGGCGACAACCACAAAATTCACAGTATACATGCGTACAGTAACGCTCAAGTTCAGTCCAAAACAAATACCGAATAATATCTAGCTACTTAGCTAACGTTAGCCCAAAACAATAATACTCTGGTGTTAGTGAAAAGCATAGATGTGGACTCGAGTCACATGACTTGGACTGGAGTCTGACTCAAATTTGATGACTCTACTTGATGGAAAATAAAATAACTTAAGACTTGACTTGGAGCCTCAAGACTCGGGACTCGACTTTGACTTGAGACTGATTACTTAAACTTATCTTGCCAGGTTTTGTAATATTTTGTCACTCATTTTGTGGCACAGAGTATACATGGATTACTCTACATGCAGCCAGAGACAGTAGCAGCAGCAATGCCCTTGCAAAAGAACCTGCGACAGATTGGTTAGTCAAACGCACACTCGGCACTCTGATTGGACCAGCAAATTCTCAATTGTGTGTTGAGATAGTGAACAGGTTGCTGATTTGCTGTACAGCTATAGGATCAGGTGCAGCGCAAACGTAAAATTATATGAAGAGAGGATTGCCATAATAAATTAAATCAAGAATGGTGATCAAGAATATTAACTCTTTACTTTGCAAGCCCATCAGCAATTGGGCAACAATTACTAGCATATGCCTACTGGTATTTTGGTATGTAACAATTGCTTGAAATGTATCATTTACTTATGAAGCTTGCATTTGGAATTTGTTTAACATTAATTATTACCATTGTTGAGGCTCTTCACTTACGCTTTCCAAAGTCCCGCCAGTGGAGTGCATTCTTTTCTTGTTGAAATGTTTGCTCTTGCTTTCACGCGTTTAAATGCATAGTCCCTACAGTAAATCTATATTCCATCTAATACTGCAATAATTGCTAGCGTTTTATCATTCCATCCCCGTACGGTTTATTGCAACATGTAGACGTTTCTGTTTCATGTTTGATAGGCCTACGACACATTTTCATTTAGCCAACCATTTCTTACCCTCTGAGTGGGCGCGATGTTCATTGTGCACATGAACGTTCACAAGACTCATGAGGTAGAAGTTCTAATTATTTAATTCAATGTATAGCTTCCTTTGTTCTTATTCCCCGGGTTATTGTCGGAGTTCCATGTGTCTGTGTCCTATGTCTCTGTCATTCCGATTGTGCATAATAGGAGTGTGCACGCCTCAGTGCGCACAGAAATATGCTATGTGGCCTGCGCTCCAAGCTTTGGAGTCGGAACGTTGAAGAAGAGAAAATGATTGTTCCATGTATGCATGGTGTTGAAATATCATTAATAATGGAAATTGCCTTTTACGTTGTAGAACCAGTTTAGTGGTTGTAATTGCCAATTGGGTAATTGTATGGTCCTTGGGGCCAAGTGCTTATATTATATAGGCCTACCTGTTTGAGCTCCTGTTAGACAGATTCGATTTGGTTTCTCAAGGGGAGACTGTACAGTCTTGCCCTCTATGTGTGTCCGTTCAGATAGGACAGGTTAAGCCTTATACAAAGGCTATTTCTTTTGGGCTATTGCCCGTGTATATTTGGTAAATCTACTTGTATAGTTAAACATATATGGCAAATAGAAATCAAAACTGGATGGTCTTCAGAGATAGATGGAAAGGGGTTAGCTGAAGGATGGGATTAAAGTAAAATGTATGTAGTATGCATAAGCTGGAAGTAGAAGCCTAAGTATTGTTGTCCATTAGTTTACTCCAATAAGGGGAGGGGCCGTAGGGTTAAGGGAAAATAATAAAGGAAAAAATATATATTTTTCAACATTATTGATATATATATATATATATATATATATTTACAAAACAAATATATGGGGGATTGGAAATGATGCAGACAATTACATTGATGGAAGCTACAATCTATCTGCAATATTAAAGCTGATCTACCCCCTCAAAAAAATTATTTTGTATGATATGGATCACCAAGACCAAGACCTGTAAATAAATCTACACTGAGCACGTCAACCTGCCTTACCTTCTGCTGATTTCACGCCTTTACGACGTGGGTCCATATATTACAATTACATAGGCTAATCAAAATGTGTTGTAAATAAAATAATGAAAAGGGTTGTCTAGTAGCCTCAATAAATAGACACAGATATGTAGTTGAACAGGTCGTTGCATGTATAGATATTTTTTTCACTTGACTTGACTTGGTCTTAGAATACACAACTTGGACTTGACATGGTCTACTTGGGGCTCGACTTGAAACTCGGACCTTGTTACTTGAGACCCGAATAATAGTGACTTGGTCCCACCTCTGGTGAAAGGAGACTGGGGGGGGCTACAGATGATCCTCTCTGGTTTATATATGTGAAGCCGTAACAAAATAGTACGCTATGGCCGTGGCATACTGCATACTGGGTATTCGGACAGTGTGTTTGAGAGATAGGGTGACATTTGAGATTTGCTCCTAGTCTGGGTGGATTACTGTAGACTATATTATTAAATGACTGTGTGATTTATTGTATTATGGTTTGTCCAGTGCTGGTTCACTTTGACACTATCGCCATGTCACCACCAATCAGAGGGCTCAGAATACACATCACAACCACCGATCGTCAGTCTGGATCCTGTTTGAGAGCCCAGGCCTAACCTCAGCTGTAGCGCCAGTCGCCTGAACTCCCATTGTGTTCTCCTGCGACTGACAGTGAGCGACTCTGATTGAGGGGCTCCATTAAGGCTCAGCCTGTGTGATGGATGAGACCAGCAGTCACCTTCAGCACGCGCTAACAACACCTGTATCCTCTCTGTCATAGAAACACACAAACCACTGTCATATCACAACTCTACAGTAGTAAGGGAGAGGAGGAGAGTCAGAGAGAAACGGAGAGAGAAAGAGAGAAGGACAGAGAGAAAGAGAGTGAGAGTGAGAGGAGAGTATATGGCAATGAAGCACTTTAAACCTGTGTTTCCTTGGGTAAATATAATATTCAGTTTGTCCGTAATTAAAGTATTCACCTAATTGGGGTACTCTCGGTGTGTGTAGGCGTGTGTGTGTGTGTGCTCTGCAGCAGCATTACCTCATTAGAGTCCATCAGTGAGTGACATTTAAATACCGACCTTAATTACAGAACTGCTAAAAAGCCTATCTGCTTATTTAACATCAAAATTAACATTCATCAGATCCTCCAGACTCACAGAGAGGGAGGGAGGCATATGCCATGTGCCATTTTGTCCTCTAACCCCTTCACTAGCCCCATCGCCTCTTCTCCTATCGCCCCTACCCTAACAGCCACCTCTAGTCCCTTCCCTAGAACCTAGATCAGGGGTAGGCAACCCTGGTTCAGGAGTGCCACAGGCACTTCATGTTTTTTACTTAACCGACCTGGAAGACCAGGTGTGTTGAATTTAGGCAATCATTGAACTGATCAATTTTCTCAGTTGGTCAGGTGTGGTGCCTTGCTGGAACAAAATCCTGCAGTACCTGCGGCACTCCAGGAACAGGGTTGCCTACCCCTGACCTAGATGGTTCGTATGGACAAATGGTTCCCTTTGTGTGAATTTCATTGACAGGAGTATGGGAGAGAGGCAAGCACGTGCGCAGATAGGGCTCTACCTGTGCAGAGCACATGCCCCTTGCCCTTCCAGTATCCAAAGTGCCCTTTTCGCTGGTGGTATAATAATAATGTATACTTTTGTATTTATTTTTCTGAACCCACTGCCCACAAGTCATCGTTAAATTCTCATCTATGCTTCAGAACCAAAAAGTTGAAGTGTTTTGATTGTTGACCAATCACCAGTCATCGTCATTGGCGCGCAAAAGCGGGCGCACATATTCAGATTAGTGACTTGGCTGAATCCCAAATTACCCCCTTCTTCTCGGCACTCCATTTGTGTTGCCGCTCGCCTCCGCCATTTGCACAAGTGTCCCAAAGCTGAGGGAGTGAACATTATCGAGGGTGTAGGAGCTAAATAGACCCTCCAATAGCCACTTTCACAGAGCCAGCACGGATGCAGGGTCCAGAGCGAAGTGCTATCCCGACATGCACCACGATATCTTTGAAGTTTGTGCAATTTAATACAAAATAATGGAGAGGCGTGGCTAATCATGTTAAAATAAGTTTGTTACTCACCAAAGTTTGATTACTGCCGTCACGGCCGGTATGTATTTCCAAAAAAGGTCTAAATCAAAATGTACAAGCAACCGAAAAAAAATGCCTATTAGCACCGCCAATCACTCATGTCCCAACAATCCCAGATAGCACTAACCTTACTGCCATGCACAGGTCGGAAGTGTACAGAAGCTCAATACATTGGAGGTGCCGAAGAGTAATTTTTCGGTTGCATGGAACTTTTATTTAGACCTTTTTTGGAAGTACATACTGGCCGTGATGGCAGTAAATGATGGTAGTTGCTAATCAAAATGCATTTTAACATTATTAAGTTTGAAAAGCTGGTGAAGGGCAAGTTGAATGGCTGGTTCCTGGGCTTAACCCCCTAGAGTCAAAGTCCCCCTGTCGAAATTAAATTAGCATAATAAAACAATCCCCATAAAAATAAATCAGTTTAAGCTAGAGATATCTGTTTGTTGTTTTAGAATAATAGTGAAGACATCAAAACTATGAAATAACACATATGGAATGATGTAGTAACCAAAAAAGTGTTAAACAAATTCGAGATTCTTCAAATAGCCACCCTTTGCATTGATGTCAGCTTTGCACACTCTTGGCATTCTCTCAGTCAGCTTCATGAGTTAGTCATCTGGAATGCATTTCAATTAACAGGTGTGCCTTCTTAAAATTAAATTTGTGGAATTCCTTTCCTTCTTAATGTGTTTGAGCCAATCAGTTGTGTTGTGAGAAGGTAGGGGGGTATACAGAAGATAGCCCTATTTGGTAAAATACGTAAGAGCCATACTATGGCAAGAACAGCTCAAACAAGCAAAGAGAAACGACAGTCAATCATTACTTTAACACATGAAGAGTCTTACAGGACTAAGATTGAATTGTACTACACCGGCTCTGACGCTCGTCGGATGTGGCAGGGCTTGAAAACTATTACAGACTACAAAGGGAAGCACAGCCGCGAGCTTCCCAGTGACACAAGCCTACCAGACCAGCTAAACCACTTCTATGCTCGCTTCGAGGCAAGCAACACTGAAGCATGCATGAGAGCACCAGCTGTTCCGGATGACTATGTGATCACGCTCTCCGTAGCCGTTGTGAGTAAGACTTTTAAGCAGGTCAACATTCACAAGGCCGCAGGGCCAGATGGATTACCAGGACGTGTACTCTGAGCATGTGCTGACCAACTGGCAAGTGTCTTCACTGACATTTTCAACATGTCCCTGACTGAGTCTGCAATACCAGCATGTTTCAAGCAGACCACCATAGTCCCCGTGCCCAAGGACACTAAGATAACCTGCCTAAATAATTACCGACCCGTAGCACTGACGTCTGTAGCCATGAAATGCTTTGAAAGGCTGGTCATGGCTCACATCAACACCATTATCCCAGAAACCCTAGACCCACTCCAATTTGCAAACCGCCCCAACAGATCCACAGATGATGCTATCTCTATTGCACTCCACATTGCCCTTTCCCACCTGGACAAGAGTGGAAATAGCTATGTGAGAATGATGTTCATAGACTATAGCTAAGCGTTCAACACCGTAGTCCCCTCCAAGCTCATCACCAAGCTAGGGGCCCTGGGACTAAACCCCTCTGTCTGCAACTGGATCCTGGACTTCCTGACGGGTCAGCCCCAGGTGGTGAGGGTAGGCAACAACACCTCCGCCACGCTGACCCTCAACACGGGGGCCCCTTAGGGGTGTGTGCTTAGTTCCATCCTGTACTCCCTGTTCACCCACGACTGCTTGGCCACACACGACTCCAACACCATCATCAAGTGTGCTGACGACACGACAGTTGTAGACCTGATCACCAATGGCAATGAGTCAACCTACAGGGAGGAGGTCAGCCATCCAAGACCTCTATATCAGACGGTGTCAGAGGAAGGCCCAAAATATTGCCAAAGACTCCAGCCTCCCAAGCCATAGACTGTTCACTCTGCTACCATCCGCCAAACGGTACCGGATCATCGGCTCTCGGACCATCAGGCTCCAAGACAGCTTCTACTTCCAAGCCATAAGACTGCTAAATAGCCAGACTGCTAATTGGTCAATTAATGGTACCTGAACTATATGCACTGACTTGATCTTGATCTGACCCTACGCACACTCACTAGACTTTATGTACACATCATATACACACTCACTCACTCACACACACTACACTGTCACTCCCACACAAAACCCTCCCACATTCACAACCACTAGATACGCAAACACACATAACACACACACGCATTCCGACACAATAAAAACACACATACAGTGGGGGAAAAAAGTATTTAGTCAGCCACCAATTGTGCAAGTTCTCCCACTTAAAAAGATGAGAGAGGCCTGTAATTTTCATCATAGGTACACGTCAACTATGACAGACAAATTGAGAATTGTTTTCTCCAGAAAATCACATTGTAGGATTTTTTATGAATTTATTTGCAAATTATGGTGGAAAATAAGTATTTGGTCACCTACAAACAAGCAAGATTTCTGGCTCTCACAGACCTGTAACTTCTACTTTAAGAGGCTCCTCTGTCCTCCACTCGTTACCTGTACTAATGACACCTGTTTGAACTTGTTATCAGTATAAAAGACACCTGTCCACAACCTCAAACAGTCACACTCCAAACTCCACTATGGCCAAGAACAAAGAGCTGTCAAAGGACACCAGAAACAAAATTGTAGACCTGCACCAGGCTGGGAAGACTGAATCTGCAATGGGTAAGCAGCTTGGTTTGAAGAAATCAACTGTGGGAGCAATTATTAGGAAATGGAAGACATACAAGACCACTGATAATCTCCCTTGATCTGGGGCTCCACGCAAGATCTCACCCCGTGGGGTCAAAATGATCACAAGAACGGTGAGCAAAAATCCCAGAACCACACGGGGGGACCTAGTGAATGACCTGCAGAGAGCTGGGACCAAAGTAACAAAGCCTACCATCAGTAACACACTACGCCGCCAGGGACTCAAATCCTGCAGTGCGCCCTGCTTAAGCCAGTACATGTCCAGGCCCGTCTGAAGTTCGCTAGAGTGCATTTGGATGATCCAGAAGAGGATTGGGAGAATGTCATATGGTCAGATGAAACCAAAATAGAACTTTTTGGTAAAAACTCAACTCGTCGTGTTTGGAGGACAAAGAATGCTGAGTTGCATCCAAAGAACACCATACCTACTGTGAAGCATGGGGGTGGAAACATCATGCTTTGGGGCTGTTTTTCTGCAAAGGGACCAGGACAACTGATCCGTGTAAAGGAAAGAATGAAAGGGTCCATGTATCGTGAGATTTTGAGTGAAAACCTCCTTCCATCAGCAAGGGCATTGAAGATGAAACGTGGCTGAGTCTTTCAGCATGACAATGATCCCAAACACACCGCCCGGGCAATGAAGGAGTGGCTTCGTAAGAAGCATTTCAAGGTCCTGGAGTGGCCTAGCCAGTCTCCAGATCTCAACCCCATAGAAAATCTTTGGAGGGAGTTGAAAGTCCATGTTGCCCAGCGACAGCCCCAAAACATCACTGCTCTAGAGGAGATCTGCATGGAGGAATGGGCCAAAATACCAGCAAAAGTGTGTGAAAACATTGTGAAGACTTACAGAAAACATTTGACCTGTGTCATTGCCAACAAAGGGTATATAACAAAGTATTGAGAAACTTTTGTTATTGACCAAATACTTATTTTCCACCATAATTTGCAAATAAATTCATTAAAAGTCCTACAATGTGATTTTCTGGATTTTATTTCTCATTTTGTCTGTCATAGTTGACGTGTACCTATGATGAAAATTACAGGCCTCTCTCATCTTTTTAAGAGGGAGAACTTGCACAATTGGTGGCTGACTAAATAATTTTTTCCCCACTGTACACACACACATTTTTACACTCATAATTTTTTGCTGCTACTCTGTTATTTATTTTACTCTTATTATTATCTATCCGGATGCCTAGTCACTCTAATCCTGCCTTCATGTACAGATCTACCTCAAGTACCTCGTACCTCTGCACATTGATCTGGTACTGGTACTCCCTGTATATACTGTAACTCCATTCTTGTATTTTGTATTTTATTCCTCGTGTTAGTTATTATTTCATTTTGTATTATTATTTTTAAACTCTGCATCATTGAGAAAGGTTCGTAAGCAACCATTTCACTGTAAAGTCTACACCAGTTGTATTCAGCGCATGTGATTAATACAATTTGATTTTGATTTGATTTTGGGGGTCGAAGGGTTAAAAAGTTTGAAAACCACTGAGATACATGATAGTGGCAACAAATGGAATTGGGCTGGATATAGTAATGGTAGGCTCTTAAAATGTAATATTTTTACTGGAATTGTGTTGGTCATTGTTAATAACTGCCTTAATTTTGCTGGACCCCAGGAAGAGTATCTACTGCCTTGGCAGCGGCTAATGGGGATCCATAATAAATACAAATACAAATAAGTGCAGCATTTATTCCAGTTCAAAATAGTTTTGCAATATACTTTACTCATCAGATTGGCTTGCATTCCCCACTTCTTGTAATAATTACTAAAGGCGTCTGCATACTAGGTTCGGTTTACTCCTACTAGAACTCGGCTAGGCGAAGCGAACGTCTGTGCCTCGCATACTCCCTTAAAAGTAGAAAATATTACTGGTTGTCTCTCTTGAGATGCCGTAACAACAAATTGTCCGAATTAATTCTAAGATGAATTAATAAATGTGGATGTTTTTGCAGAGGAGGTCTTAGTCGCACAATTTTACATCTAACTAAGAATTGTGGTGCCGTATTTCTCAAGTGAAAAAATGTGCATGAAAACTAGTTGTCCCTTGTTGAATCACAAAAAACACTTAATTGAAGAATTCCTACTGTTGACCAATCACCGACAAAGGGGCGTAGACTTCGGCTACCGAACTTCGACTAGCCTCAAGAAAAAAATGCATGTGCTCGAACAGCCGTAAAATCCCCTGCCGAATGCTGCCGAACAACGAAACAAATAAAACATCATAATATATATGCAAACTGTTTTGACTGGGAAGCATACGGTAAGCTTTAGAAAGAGTAAGTGGAAAGAGGGATGGAGAGGGTAAGATAGAGGGGGGGTTGAGAGAGAGGGTGATTGGGTGAGATGGAGGGAAGAAGGTCAGCGGTGTGGAGGTAGAGTGGTGCAGCAAACCCTGATGGCCACCAAATGAACAAATTATGACTGCCTCCGTTTTGCAAGATGGGGTCACCCCATCTCCTCCTCTTCTCCCCTTCTCCTCTCCCTGACAGTTCAATTTCCCCCTCTCGCCTCGCAGCTTCTGCCTGCTAATTATGACTGAAGCCTTATCAGTGGTCCCCCCTGTCCAGCCAGTCCTGCCACGTCTCAGAGTCTGGGAGGAGACTGGAATGTCAAAATGTTATTGGAGATAGCAGGCAGCCAGAGAGACGGGGTCAGACACAATGAGACCGCTGGTTAATCTGAATACACACAAAGCCACAACCATACCATCATCTCACTGAGAGAGAGAGAGAGAGAGAGAGAGAGAGAGAGAGAGAGAGAGAGAGAGAGAGAGAGAGAGAGAGAGAGAGAGAGAGAGAGAGAGAGAGAGAGAGAGAGAGAGAGAGAGAGAGAGAGAGAGAGAGAAATAAAATATTTTTATTTTCTAACATGCAATGATTTGACAACCCTGAAATGCTCAATTTATGCCAAAGTTTTAATATGACAGAAGGGGGAAAATGCCCCAGTCCCATTATGGTAAAATGGCAGATACCTTTTGAAAGCCTGGAGAAGTTCTCCTCAGGAAGACGATATAAAGGGGTAGAGTACAATGCAATCTAGATGGAAACTGTTTCGAATCTGTGGTAAAAAACAATCAGATTTCCAAGAATCTAGCAAGCCTAAGATACAAATCTAATGCTACATATGCTACTAAAACGGTCCAATACATGCAGGAAAAAGGTCAATGGAACACAGACCGTGGGTGAAAGCGCAAGGAAGCCACTGATCTAACAAAGTGGATATTTGTCAAATCCATCATGATTTATGTGTTCTAACAGGCACACAATGTGGTTACTAAAATCCGATTTTGATATATTTGGCTGTTTTCACTGCAAAATATTTAGAAGTTGTCCTAGAATGGAGCTGGAGGGAATAGCAGCCGTTTTAAGGGCTCCTGACCAAAAGTGCTATTTTGTATGGTTTTTTTGCGCTGATCGTAACTTTTTTGTACATAATGTTTCCGGCATAGTTTCATATGACCGAAAATAGCTTCTGGACATCAGCACAGCGATCACTAACCTCAATTCAGATGAGGATTTCTACTTCAATGAGTCGGCGGCAAAGAACATACTGCTTATCCCGGATCAGGCCCAAATCCCTGACACTCGAAAAAGGATGAGGCGGCGTTATAGATGCCGGCGTGCGGGATATCTGACAAGACTTTGTCGGCGAGTGAATAAACCCAAGCCTTAAGACTGCTGACCAGTTAATCAAATGGCTACCTGAACTATTTACATTGACCCCTTACTAATGTCAAAGTGGAAGAAAAATGCTAACATTTGTAAAAAATTAATCATGAAAAATGAACACTAATATAAATAATACATGTTAGAATCACCTTTGGCAGCGATTACAGCTGTGAGACTTTCTGGGTAAGTCTCTAAGAGCTTTCCACACCTGGATTGTGCAACATTTGCCCATTATTATTTTCAAAATTCATCAAGCTCTGTCAAATTGGTTGTTGATCATTGCTAGACAACCATTTTCAGGTCTTGCCATAGATTTTCAAGCAGATTTAAGTCAAAACTGTAACTCGGCCACTCAGGAACATTAACTGTCTCCTTGGTAAGCAACTCTAGTGTAGATTTGGCCTTGTGTTTTAGGTTATTGCTGAAAGGTGAATTAATCTCCCGGTGTCTAGTGGAAAGCAGACAACCAGGTTTTGCTCTAGGATTTTGCCTGTGCTTTTCTCCATTCCATTTCTTTGTTATCCTGAAAAACTCCCCAGTCCTTAACGATTACAAGCATACCATAGCATAATGCCGCCACCACTATGCTTGAAAATATGGAGAGTGGTACTCAGTAATGTGTTGTATTGGATTTGCCCCAAACATAACACTTTGTATTGAGGACAAAAAGTGAATTGATTTGCCACATTTTTTTTGTAGTTTATTACTTTAGCGCCCTGTTGCAAACAAGATGCATGTTTTGGAATATATTTATTCTCTACAGGCTTCCTTCTTTTCACTCTGTCAATTAGGTTAGTATTGTGGAGTAACTGCAATGTTGTTGATCCATCCTCAGTTTTCTCCTATCACAGCCATTAAACTCTGTAACTGTTTTAAAGTTACCTTTGGCCTCATGGTGAAATCCCTGAGCCATTTCCTTCCTCTCTGGCAACTGAGTTAGGAAGGACACCTGCATTTTTGTAGTGACTGGGTGCATTGATAAACCATCCAAAGTGTTTATTTTTATTTTTATTTTTATTTTTTGGTATGGAGTGTTGGTCAGTGTGTGTGTGAGAGGTTTGTGATCATCAATTGGGAGGAGGTCGTCGGGTAAGCTTGGCGTCGGGTAAGTTTGGCATTATACATAGCTTGGGCTTTGTCGAGTAAGGCTGAAACTATGTATTTAGATTGTAGTTAGGTATTGTAGGTAGGTATCGTGGGTTGTTGTAGGTAGTTATTGTATGTAATTATTGTAGGTTAGTATTGTATTCGGCGGTGCCGGGTGTAGCACGAAGCTAGCTAGCTAGCTAACTCACCACCTGGACTAGCTGGCGAGTAGCTATTAGCAACGGTATAGTTGATTCACGCCTGAGAGTGCCTGTAATTACGCCAGCTGGCTGCCTACAATAATTACATACAATAATTGCCTACCATTCAGCTGTTTTCTAACCTCATTGTCTGAACCGTTAACGTTAGGTAGCAAGTGGCTACTGTGCTTGAAAATTAGCAAGCTTGTTGCAACCTGGATAACTACTTGTAAACAATAGCTGGAACGACCGAGCGAACAGACGCGAACTGGCTGAGTCAATTCAGTGGCTAGCTTTGCACTTGGCTAGCTAACAGTAGCTGCTAGGGGTATGTCATAACCTACACTTGTGTTTTGTTTTTTACATATTGATAGCCCGAGTCGCTCAAGGAATTCGGGACATGGGTGACTAGTTAACGTTAGTTTGGTTCTCTCTGTGTTTTCGTGCCGTGAAAGGAGAGGTTCTTCTCTGTCTGAAAGCAATGGCTAGCTAGTTTGCTAACTATTCTAGCTAACTAACTGGCTGAATAAGTTGACGACGGACTCGCTCAAGCTGTCGGGACTAACCCACAACGTTAGACACGGACACGAACGATCTGCTTGCGTGTTGATACACTGGTGGTTGTTGTGGCTGAGTATTGGCGCTAAACCCTGCTGTTGGAGACCGGCATGCTAGCTGGCTGTGGCGTCTTATGACGAGGTGCCCGGACGTTTTTCACGGAATAATACTGCACCTAGTTATCTAGCGGAATAAACTAGGTTAGTCTATTCCTAGAAAACATTGAACCGCTGTAGTTTACAACAATTATAGTTTCTGAGGTGGAAGTTGGGAGAGTTATATTTGGGAGTTGTGGTGAGGGAGGCCCCGCTCTCTCCTTTCCCAGATGTTTAGTTCATTTTATTCCGATCTCCTCTGCATTATTGTAGCCATCTGCTGCAGCCTGTCAACTATGCCTCTGCCTATCCCTGTTCTCTCCTCTCCGCACAGGCTACACAAACGCCTCACAGCGCGTGGCTGCTGCCTCTCTAACCTGGTGGTCCCTGCACGCACGATCCACGTGGAGTTCCAGGTCTCAGGCAGCCTCTGGAACTGCCGTTCTGCTGCCAACAAGGCAGACTTCATCCCAGCCTATGCTACCCTTCAGTCCCTCGACTTCTTGGCGCTGACGGAAACATGGATTACCACTGAAAACACTGCTACTCCTGCTGCTCTCTCCTCGTCTGACCATGTGTTCTCGCATACCCCGAGAGCATCTGGTCAGCGGGGTGGTGGCACAGGAATCCTCATCTCTCCCAAGTGGACATTCTAAATTTTTCCCCTGACCCATCTGTCTATCTCCTCATTTGAATTCCATGCTGTCACAGTCACTAGCCCATTTAAGCTTAATAACCTTGTCATCTATCGCCCTCCAGGTTCCCTTGGAGAGTTCATCAATGAGCTTGATGCCTTGATGAGTTCCTTTCCTGAGGATGGCTCACCCCTCACAGTTCTGGGGGATTTCAACCTCCCTACGTCTACATTTGACTCATTTCTCTCTGCCTCCTTCTTTCCACTCCTCTCCTCTTTTGACCTCACCCTCTCACCGTCCCCCCCTACTCACAAGGCAGGCAATACGCTTGACCTCATCTTTACTAGATGCTGTTCTTCTACTAATCTCACTGCAACTCCCCTCCAAGTCTCCGACCACTACTTTGTATCCTTTTCTCTCTCCCTCTCCTCCAACACTACTCACTCTGCCCCTACACAGATGGTAATGCGCCGTCGCAACCTTCACTCTCTCTCTCCCGCTACTCTCTCCTCTTCCATCCTATCATCTCTTCCCTCTGCTCAATCCTTCTTCCTCCAATCTCCTGATTCTGCCTCCTCAACCCTCCTCTCCTCCCTTTCTGCATCCTTTGACTCTCTATGTCCCCTATCCTCCCGGCCGGCTCGGTCCTCCCCTCCAGCTCCGTGGCTTGATGACTCATTGCGAGCTCACAGAACAGAGCTCCGGGCAGCTGAGTGGAAATGGAAGAAAACTAGACTCCCTGCAGACCTGGCATCTTTTCACTCCCTCCTCTCTACATTTTCTTCATCTGTTTCTGCTGCTAAGGCCACTTTCTACCACTCTAAATTCCAAGCATCCGCCTCTAACCCTAGGAAGCTCTTTGCCACATTCTCCTCCCTGCTGAATCCCCCCCCCCCCTCCTCCCTCTCTGTGGATGACTTCGTCAACCATTTTGAAAAGAAGGTTGACGACATCCGATCCTCGTTTGTTAAGTCAAATGACACTGCTGGTCCTGCTCACACTGCCCTACTCTATGCTTTGACTTCTTTCTCCCCTCTCTCTCCAGATAAAATCTTGCGACTTGTGACGGCAGGCCGCCCAACAACCTGCCCGCTTGACCCTATCCCCTCCTCTCTTCTCCAGACCATCTCCGGTGACCTTCTCCCTTACCTCACCTCGCTGATCAACTCATCCTTGACCGCTGGCTATGTCCCTTCCGTCTTCAAGAGAGCGAGAGTTGCACCCCTTCTAAAAAAAAAAACAACACTCGATCCCTCTGATGTCAACAACTACAGACCAGTATCCCTTCTTTCTTTTCTCTCCAAAACTATTGAGCGTGCCGTCTTTAGCCAACTCTCTTGCTATCTCTCTCAGAATGACCTTCTTGATCCAAACCAGTCAGGTTTCAAGACTGGTCATTCAACTGAGACTGCTCTTCACTGTATCACAGAGGCTCTCCGCACTGCTAAAGCTAACTCTCTCTCCTCTGCTCTTGTCCTTCTAGACCTGTCTGCTGCCTTTGATACTGTGAACCATCAGATCCTCCTCTCCACCCTCTCCGTGCTGGGCATCTCCGGCGCGACTCACTCTTGGATTGCGTCCTACCTGACCGGTCGCTCCTACCAAGTGGCGTGGCGAGAAGCTGTCTCCGCACCACGTGCTCTCACCACTGGTGTCCCCCAGGGCTCAGTTCTAGGCCCTCTCCTATTCTCGCTATACACCAAGTCACTTGGCTCTGTCCTATCCTCACATGGCCTCTCCTATCATTGCTACGCTGACGACACACAACTAATCTTCTCTTTTCCCCCTTCTGATAACCAGGTGGCGAATCGCATCTCTGCATGTCTGGCGGACATATCAGTATGGATGACGGATCACCACCTCAAGCTGAATCTCGGCAAGACAGAGCTGCTCTTCCTCCCGGGGAAGGACTGCCCGTTCCATGATCTCGCCATCACGGTTGACAACTCCGTTGTGTCCTCCTCCCAGAGTGCGAAGAGCCTTGGCATGACCCTGGACAACACCCTGTCGTTCTCCGCTAACATCAAGGCGGTGACCCGATCCTGTAGGTTCATGCTCTACAACATTCGGAGAGTACGACCCTGCCTTACACAGGAAGCGGCACAGGTCCTAATCCAGGCACTACTGCAACTCGCTGTTGGCTGGGCTCCCTGCCTGTGCCATTAAACCCCTACAACTCATCCAGAATGCCGCAGCCCGTCTGGTGTTCAACCTTCCCAAGTTCTCTCACGTCACCCCGCTCCTCCGCACACTCCACTGGCTTCCAGTTGAAGCTCGCATCTGCTACAAGACCATGGTGCTTGCCTACGGAGCTGTGAGGGGAATGGCACCTCCGTACCTTCAGGCTCTGATCAGTCCCTACACCCAAACGAGGGCACTGCGTTCATCCACCTCTGGCCTGCTGGCTCCCCTACCTCTGCGGAAGCATAGTTCCCGCTCAGCCCAGTCAAAACTGTTCGCTGCTCTGGCACCCCAATGGTGGAACAAGCTCCCTCGCGACGCCAGGACAGCGGAGTCACTCACCACCTTCCGTAGACATTTGAAACCCCACCTCTTTAAGGAATACCTGGGATAGGATAAAGTAATCCTTCTACCCCCCCCCCCCTTTACTCCAACCCACCCCAAAAAAAACAACAACAAAAAAAAAACATTGTAAAGTGGTTATCCCACTGGCTATGAGGTGAATGCACCTATTTGTAAGTCGCTCTGGATAAGAGCGTCTGCTAAATGACGTAAATGTAAAATGTAATTAATAACTTCACCATGCTCAAAGGGATATTCAATGTTTTTTTTTTTTTTTTATCCATCTACCCTTCTTTGTGAGGTATTGGAAAACCTCTCTGGTCTTTATGGTTGAATCTGTGTTTGGGCCCTTACAGATAATTGTATATATTGGGTACAGAGATGAGGTAGTCATTCAAAAATCATGTTAAACACTTATTGCACACAGAGTGAGATCGAATTAACATATTATGTGACTTGTTTAGCGATTGTTTACTCTTGAACTTATTTAGGCTTGCCATAACAAAGGGGTTGAATAATTATTGACTCAAGACATTCCAGCTTTCCATTTTTTATGAATAAAAAATAACTAAAAACTAAAAAAAACATTATTCCATTTTGACATTATGGGGTATTGTGTGTAGGCCAGTGACAATTTTTTTCTCTCAATTTAATCCATTTTAAATTCAGGCTGTAATGTGGAAAAGGTCAAGGGTTGTCAAGGGTGAGCTCCAAAAATATTGGGACAGTGATAAATGTTTTGTTGTCATCATTATTCACGATTCACATTAATGTGGACTTTAACCTCATAGTCATTGTAACGTTTCAAATCCAAAGTGCTGTAATATAGACTCTAAACAACAAGAAATGTGTCACTGTCCCAATGCTTTTGGATCTCACTGTATTACCTCAACTACCTCATACCCCTGCACATTGACTCAGTATCAGTACTCACTGCCTTCCTGAAGGCAGTGCTCAATGCTTTCCTGAAGACAAATACTGTATACGAAATGCTTCAGTCTGGTTTTAGACCCCATCATAGCACTGAGACTGCACTCGTGAAGGTGGTAAATTACCTTTTAATGGCGTCAGACCAAGGCTCTGCATCTGTTCTCGTGCTCCTAGACCTTAGTGCTGCTTTTGAAACCATCGATCACCACATTCTTTGGAGAGATTAGAAACCCTAATTGGTCTACATGGACAAGTTCTTGCCTGGTGTAGATCTTATCTGTCGGAAAGATATCATTTAGTCTCTGTGGATGGTTTGTCCTCTGACAAATCAATTGTACGTTTTCACTATATATTCTACCTCTTGGTGATGTCATTCGGAAACACAATGTCAACTTTCACTGCTATGTGGACGACACACAGCTGTACATTTCGATGAAACATGGTGAAGTCTCAAAATTGCCTACCCTGGAAGCCTGTGTTTCAGACTTAAGTAAGTGGATGGCGGAAAATGTTTTACTTTAAAACTCAGACAAAACATTGATGCTAGTTCTAGGTCCCAAGAAACAAAGAGATCTGCTGTTGGATCTGACAATTAATCTTGATGGTTGTACAGTCGTTTCAAATAAAACTGTAAAGGACCTCGCCGTTACTCTGGACCCTGATCTCTCTTTTGACGAACATATCAAGAATATTTCAAGGACAGCTTTTTTCCATCTTCATAACATTGCAAAAATCAGAAATGTTATATCCAAAAATGATGCAGAAAAGCAAATCCATGCTTTTGTCACTTCTAGATTAGACCACTACAATTCTCAACTCTCCGGCTATCCGGATAAAGCACTAAATAAACTTCAGTTAGTGCTAAACACGGCTACTAGAATCCTGACTAGAACCAAAAGATTTGATCATATTACTCCAGTGCTAGCCTCTCAACATTGGCTTCCTGTTAAGGCTAGGGCTGATTTCAAGGTTTTACTGCTAACCTACAAAGCATTACATTGGCTTGCTCCTACCTATCTCTCCGATTGGTCCTGCCGTACATACGTATATGATTATTATTATTATAATTATTATACTTTTTTGTATGTCTTTGTATGTGTAATTCTATTTTGTAAAAAAAGGGAAATGGGATGATTTTTATTAACTTTTATTTAGGGGAGCCCAATTGAGACCATGATGAGTTGTCGCCGACAGTGGAGGGTCTGGATCGCTGCTTGGTTAACCTCCCATACCCAAATCCAACGGAGTGTTTTGTGTAATCAAGTAAGTGTTTGTGTATTCACAAAAATAACAAACTGATACAAATCAAAGCAACCAACCTGACAAAAACTAAAATGACCAAAATAAAGAAATCCACAAAATGACAATTACAGACTAGGATAAATACAGTTTTAGTCAAAATAAAATCAGTAAAAAATATATAATTCCTTAGCTCTTAACAGTGTTATAGTCGAGTCACTAAACCTCAAGTCCGAGTCATCCCAAGTCCGCTATGCTTGAGTCGAGTCATGGCTGAATTCCGAGTCCCAGTGCTCGAGTCTAAGTCAATGGGTTTGAATTTTGAAATTCAACATGGTTCCCGTCTTCTCCTCTATTTTTCTGTTACATATTTGACATTGCGTCACACTCTTTGCACCATCTGCTGAAAAGCCTTTGAAAGCAAAATGAAGAATTCGGGGTTGTCACGATCGTCGTAGAGAGTAGACCAATGCGCAGCGTTGGTTGCGAACATACTTAACTTTATTATCTTCAGTGATAATATGAACAACAAAACAACAAACGAAACGTGCAGTCCTACGGTTTACACAACCAACACGGGAACAAACCAAACGGAAACAAGATCCCACAAACACTAAGGGAAACAGACTGTTTAAATATGGCTCCCAATCAGAGACAACCAGCAACAGCTGACACTCGTTGCCTCTGATTGGGAGCCACTTTGGCCAACATAGAAATACCACAACTAGAACTCCCACAAAGAACATAAACACATAGAATTTACACACCCTGGCTCAACATATAGAGTCCCCAGAGCCAGGGTGTGACAGTACCCCCCCCCCAAAGGCGCAGACTGCGACCGCGCCTCCACATAAATAAACCAGGGGAGGGCTGGGTGGGCATTCCTCCTCGGAGGCGGTTCCGGCTCCGGGCTTGCCCACCACCCTTCAATAATCCCCCTGTAGCGCCCCTGGTCCGGTCTGGCCCCGCTGGCTGGAGCTGGACTGGACATCGAAGGAGCGGATTGCTTAAGCTCCGATGTGGAGCAGCTGACCGGTACCTGATCAGGCACCGGTGAACCAGGCACGGGTTGTGCCGGACTGACGACGCGCACCCCTGGCTTGGTGCGTGGAGCAGCAACGGGCCGGACCGGGCTGACGATGCGCACCCCTGGCTTGGTGCGAGGAGCAGGAACGGACCGGACCGGGCTGACGATGCGCACCCCTGGCTTGGTGCGTGGAGCAGCAACGGGCCGGACCGGGCTGACGATACGCACCCCTGGCTTGTTGCGTGGAGCAGGAACGGACCGGACCGGGCTGACGATGCGCACCCCTGGTTTGGTGCGTGGAGCAGCAACGGGCCGGACCGGGCTGACGATACGCACCCCTGGCTTGGTGCGTGGAGCAGGAACGGGCCTTACCAGGCTGACGACTCGCACCCCTGGCTTGGTGCGAGTGGCAGGAACAGGCCGGGCCGGGCTGGCGACGCGCACCGTAGGCTTGGTGCGAGTGGCAGGAACAGGCCGGGCCGGGCTGGCGACGCGCACCGTAGGCTTGGTGCGAGTGGCAGGAAGAGGCCGGGCCGGGCTGGCGACGCGCACCGTAGGCTTGGTGCGAGTGGCAGGAACAGGCCAGGCCGGGCTGGCGACGCGCACCGTAGGCTTGGTGCGAGTGGCAGGAACAGGTTGGGCCGGGCTGGCGACGCGCACCGTAGGCTTGGTGCGAGGGGCAGGAACAGGCCGGGCTGGGCTGGCGACGCACACCGTAGGCTTGGTGCGAGGAGCAGGAACAGGCCGGGCCGGGCTGGCGACGCGCACCGTAGGCTTGGTGCGAGTGGCAGGAACAGGCCGGGCCGGGCTGGCGACGCGCACCGTAGGCTTGGTGCGAGGGGCAGGAACAGGCTGGGCTGGGCTGGCGACGCACACCGTAGGCTTGGTGCGAGGAGCAGGAACAGGCCGGGCCGGGCTGGCGACGCACACCGTAGGCTTGGTGCGAGGGGCAGGAACAGGCCGGGCCGGGCTGGCGACGCACACCGTAGGCTTGGTGCGAGTGGCAGGAAGAGGCCGGGCCGGGCTGGCGACGCGCACCGTAGGCTTGGGTGCGAGTGGCAGGAACAGGCTGGGCCGGGCTGGCGACGCGCACCATAGGCTTGGTGCGAGTGGCAGGAACAGGTCGGGCCGGGCTGGCGACGCGCACCATAGGCTTGGTGCGAGGAGCAGGAACAGGCCGGGTCAGGCTGGCGACGCACACCGTAGGCTTGGTGCGAGCGGCAGGAACAGGCCGGGCTGGCGACGCGCACCGTAGGCTTGGTGCGAGTGGCAGGAACAGGCCGGGCCGGGCTGGCGACGCGCACCGTAGGCTTGGTGCGATATTTTTGTTGTCCCGCAGATTACTTGGAAACGTTTATCTTTCTGTTTTGTATGCGTTAGCCTACGCCTATCTATTGTATTAAAAGCACATATTTTTTGCAATATTCACACACAGAATTCACTGCTTCAATTTCAGTAGCCTACCTCTCCACTCCTAGTTGGGCGTGCGAGTTCAAGTGCGCGTATTTGTGGTCTCATAGAAATTAAGTATGGTGCCTACATGGGCGGAGAATCACATGGCAGTTAAATTAATTTCATATTTAAATTAAATATGAATGCTGTAGTTTACTACAGCGTCTGTAAATAAATATTGATAATGGAAAGAAGTGGAGGGCATTCAACCAATGTGAGTCGAGGTGCAATCAATATTTTTTATCATCATTGAAAAGGAAAAGGCACAACACGTGCATCGGTTAGCCAGGGTTTCTCAAACTTGGTCAAGTTTTTGCTGTGATGTGCTAGGGCAAAAATCTGGATTAGGCTACTATGGTGAGCGAGCGTTGCACCTTTTCATTTTCAATAAGTATTGATTATCCATTTATTTGTCTCTGCCTGCAACTCGTCCTCCTAAAAGGTAGGCTATATCCTATATGCAAAACGTAGCAAGTGTCACTCTCATCATTCTTTGCTACTTCAAATTCAGTAGCCATATGTGTGAGATCAGGTGCACGTGTGGTCTCAATTAAATATAGTAGGCTATAGCGAATGCATGTGCGGAGAAGCACAAGGCAGTTATCTTTCCAAGGAAATGTACTTCCTAAATATGACTGGGCTATAGTTTACTACATTGCCTAGAAATAAATATTGATCACCCATATTTCTATGTCTGAAAATATTCCCACTCCTAAAATCTGCTCTCTTCAAAGCATACTGGCTGATATAGCCCAGTAATACATATAGCCCATTAATACAGATAGCCTAACATAATGGGCCATGTGAGAATCTCTGGTAATTTAACCTATTTCTTAAGTAATTTTGGCACATTTGATTTTGCCTAACGGGTAAAAAATTGCTGGGACCATGACTGGCAAGTGAGCTGTGTCACATACGCTTAAAATAACATTGCGGTACTGCGGTTGGGTTTGGGACCAGCTCTTGTGGTAGCGGGCGTTGTCACCATATTAGTTAATGTCGTAGTCAACATAGCTAATGGAACTAACACGTTAGTAAACCCGTTACAATCATGCAGGACAGTGTACAGTCCGCAAGCAGTTACACAGACGATAATAAATTAATAAAACCAAAAGCTTACCTTGACTTGAAAGAGTTCCAGTGTTGGATAGCCATAGCCATAGCCAGCTAGCTAACATAGCATCCCTCTCTATTTGAGTAGGCTAAACTAGCTAGCTGCATTCGCTAGCTAAGTAAGTGAAAGTGAAAAAAAATACAAGGAAATATACCTAGCTCTCTCTGTCGCTTCTCCTTAATTTTGAAGAAATTAATTTCTTAAAAGCTGTTTAACTATTTTCTTTCTTTCTCTTTGAGTCAACTCCTCATCACATTTTATACACTGCTGTGCTAGCTAGCTGTAGTTTATGCTGTCATTACTAGATTCATTCTCTGATACTTAGATTGGGTGGACAACATGTTAAATCATGCTGCAAGAGCTCTGATAGGTTGAGGATGTCCTCCAGAAGGGAGTGAGAACTACGAGCCTCCTAGGTTTTGTATTGAAGTCAATGTACCCAGAGGAGGATGGAAACTAGCTGTCCTCCGGCTAAACCATGGTGCTACCCTACAGAGTGCTGTTGAGGCTGCTGTAGACCTTCATTCCAAAACAGTGTATTTTAATCAATTATTTGGTGATGTGAATATATTTAGTATTGTTTTATCTAAAAAGGATAACTTTTGTAATGTTTTACTATTTCAATTTTTCTGAAATTAACTGAGGAGAATGGTCCTCCCCTTCCTCCTCTGAGGAGCCTTTCTGTCATTTTCTTAATCCATTTGTTTCATGCATTACTACATACACCCGTGTAGAACTATTGGAATACGAATCGCTGGGTGTCCACCCGACCTCCCCGAATTCCCTGAGACGGTGGAACAATGGACTAGCTTCTTCGGCGAGGCGCCGAGCTGCTTGGGAGTCCTACCGGAGAGTAGGAAGCAAAGACACCAACAGAGAGGCAGACGTGGCGGGGTCTTAGTGAGATTAAGACGCAGGGCGACCCGTCTTCCGTTAGCGAGCATACTACTCGTCAATGTTCAATCATTGATGAACAAACTTGACGGACTAAGAGAGATGATATCCTACCAGAGGGACATCAGATCCTGCAACATACTCTGTTTTTCTGAGACTTGGCTTCCTCCGACAACCAAACAGATTTTATACAACCAGCGGGTTTTACAGTTTTTCGAGCGGATAGGAAGCGGATTCTACTGGCAAGAGCAAAGGTGGTGGTTTTTGCTTTGTGACCAACAACACATGAGGAAATGTACAGGAACTTGCGAGCTTCTGCTCCCCCGACTTGGAATACTTGGTCATCAAATGTTGGCATTCTGAGGGATTATCACCATGGCTGTGTACATCCCACCCCAAGCCAACACCAAAAAGGCTATCAAATATTTTATTTGGAACCTGAACAAACTGGAGACCGCATTCCCTGAGGCAGCATTCATTGTTGCAGGGGACTTTAACAAAAATATTTTGAGAACCGTAATTACTCACAAATTATTACGAACACATCGACTGTCTAACTCTATTTTTGACCACTGCTACACGCCTTTTCAACACGGGTATAAGGCCCTCTCCCGTCCTCCTTTCGGCAAATCCGACCATGACTCAATCTTGCTTCTCCCAGCCTACAAAAACAAAACTCAAGAGGGAAGTTCCGGTGGTCAGGTCTTTACAGCGTTGGACCGACAAATCAGAATTCACGCTCCAAGACAGTTTTGATCACGTGGACTGGAATATGTTCCAGGTCGCCTCTGGAGATAACATGTCACCGGATTCATAAAAAAAATGCATAGATAGTGTCTTTCAAAACGTTCCCAAATCAAAACCGTGGATTGATAGCAGCCTTGTAGGAAAACTGCAAGAGAGAGATGCTGAATATAAACAGGGCAAGGTGACCGGGGACAATAGTTTGGTTAAACAGTACGAATATGACCTTCGCAGATTGATCAAGATGGCGAAACACAAGTATAGGGACAAAGTGGAGGAGCAATTAAGCAGGTTGGACACACGGATTACACAAAGAAAGCCAGCCGCATCGCGTTCACCAACGCCACGCTATCGGAGGAAGTAAACACCTTTTTCTCACGATTCGAGCACAATGACCTTGAGCTGCCGAGGAGAGTCCCCGATGACAATGTGGACTACACACTCACAGTCTCCACTGAGGATGTATGTAAGTCATTCAAACGTGTTAACCCTTGCAAGGCTGCTGGCCCAGACCGCATCCCTAGCCGTGCCCTCTGATCATATGCTGACCAGCTGGCTGTTGTGTTCGGACATTTTCAATCTCTCCCTAGCTTAGGCCGCTATATCCACCTGCTTCAAGATGTCCCCTATCATCCCCAAGAAAGGGAAAGTAACTGAACTGAATGACTACCGACTAGTAGCACTCACTTAAGTCATCATGAAGTGCTTCGAGAGGCTAGTCAGACCATATCACCTCCTCCCTCCCCAACACACTCGACCCTCTCCAATTTGCATACCACCCTGACAGTTTCACAGATGACAAAATTGCCATTGCACTGCCCTTACATTTACATTTTTTACATTTTAGTCATTTAGCAGACGCTCTTATCCAGAGCGACTTACAGTTACTGAGTGCATTATTTTTTTTATTTTTTTTGTCATACTGGCCCCCCGTGGGAATCGAACCCACAACCCTGGTGTTGCAAACACCATGCTCTACCAACTGAGCTACACCCCTTACCCACCCGGACAAAAGTAATGCATATGTGAGGATGCTGTTCATCGACTACAGCTCGGCCTTCAATACCATAGTGCCTTATAAGCTCATGGCCCTGGGTCTGAACTCTTCCCTATGCAACTGGGTTCTGGGCTTCCTGAAGGCCGCCCCCAGGTGGTGAAGGTAGGCAACATTACCTCTCAACACGGGTGCGTCCTCAGTCCCCTCCTTTATTCCCTGTATACCCATGACTGTGTGGCCTCACAGAGTTCCAACTCCATCATCAAGTTCACTGAAGACACAACAGTAGTAGGCCTGATTACCAACAACGACGAGACAGCCCACAGGGAGAAGGTAGGCACTCTGGCTACATCTGCATTGCTTGCTGTTTGGGGTTTTAGGCTGGGTTTCTGAATAGCACTTTGTGACATCTGCTGATGTAAAAAGAGCTTCATAAATACATTTACATTTTACATTTTAGTAATTTAGCAGACACTCTTATCCAGAGCAACTTCCAGTTAGTGAGTGCATACATTTTTCATACTGATTGATTGATCTGGCGGCGTGGTGCCCAGGTAAATAAACCTCTCCCTCAACGTTAGCAAAACAAAGGAGCTGATTGTGGACTTCAGGAGGAACCAGGCTGGACACGCCCCCATCCTTAATTTAGCTGTTATCCCTTGTCCTAACAGTTGACACAATTTTCATAACTTTCACTTGCTTGACACACTGACATACCTTTGTTTGGTTATAGCGGGTAATAGTATCCTGTTGTCTTTATTGTGTCCCCGTTGTCTTGTCATTCTTCAGGACCATTGTGGAGTATTACGGCTGTGCAGGGGCCTTATTTTGGCAGAGGGTGGGAGCTCCCTTCTCACTTTGTTCATGGTTTAATTTGCAAGCAACTTGTTCGACAATGACAGTGAAGTGAAGAAATTGTACATGGTGACATTTATCCCCTTGCCAACGTAAGGTTCCACAAGCCTCATCACCACATTCTCCGACACTCGCTCACCTGCTGCCCGATGTGGATATTTGCCCAGATATTGAAAGTCGTTCAGCATGTACAATTACACACGCTCTCTCTGTGTAGCCTAGTCCAAGTAGGCCAGAGTAGACTGGTAAGACTGCTTTGATTCGGTGGACTGATATACGGTACATACCATTTTAAGATTAGGCCTTTAATTAGAATGGATCAATACAATGAAACGGCCCGCCCTGTTCTTCAATCACAATTGGTGATTACATAATTATGCATCATTCACTTCCACTCTCTCATCAACACCCCCATTTTTCCCATCATACTTTACTTAATTAATTGAATCTGTTGTTATATGTGTGAAATTAGTTTCGGTATAGTTTCGAGGCAATTTTCGGGGTGATTATCAGCTGGGCACTGCAATTTCAACTGTCGGAAGAAGGAGCGGAGCAGGCCCTACTATTGGGAGGAGGAGGGACAACAGGGGAAAGACATTCAAAAAAATGAGATACCCTCCTAAAACTCCAGTTCTGTTTGCGATATTAAGATTCTAACACTGACAGTGTGTTATATAGACTTATTTATGAAAAATCAAGGACGGAGAAGGGGCATGACTTAAAAGTTAAAAATTATAATTCATGAGCAGTCAAAATGACTGCTTTAGCGGTTCTATTGTTAAGGTCTAAGGTTTATACTAAGCTAAGATATGGAATTGTTTTAAGATGGTCATTCCAACAATTTCATCATTTAGCTATTTTACTTTGAATTTTAGGACCTCTGTAGGTATCAGAAAAATAAATGAAGGAATTATTTGATGAGACATTGAATTTGGCCTTAATGCTATTAGCCCATAGTAACGCATTGAATAACATATTCATACATGGCAAAACAGATAGTCAAAAAAAATTGTCAAAAGGAAGTATGTTTTGAAGTATCTGTCCTATATCGGAAAGATAAGAAAGCTCAGGAAATTGTTTATTTTAACTTTTTGGGAACCATGTTTAACCACTTTTTTTGCACTGAAGTACAGTGCCATCAGAAAGTATTCATACCCCTTGACTTATTCAACATGTTGTTGTGTTACAGCCTAAAATCAACATGGATTAAATATATTTTTATTCTCACCCATCTACACCCAATACCCTATAATGACAAAGTGAAAAGATGTCTTTAGAAATGTTTGAAGATTTATTGAAAATGTGATAAATATCTAATTTAGATAACTATTCACACCCCTGAGTCAATACATGTTAGAATAACCCTTGGCAGCAATTACAGTCTTTCTGGGCAAGTCTCTAAGAGCTTTGCACACATGGATTGTACAATATGTGCACATTATTCTTACAAAAACTATTCAAGCCAATTTAGGTCAAAGCTAGGCCACTCAGTAACATTCAATGTTGTCTTGGTAAGCAACTCCAGTGTATATTTGGACTTGTGTTTTAGATTATTGTCCTGCTGAAAGGTGAATTTGTCTCTCAGTGTCTGTTGGAAAGCAGACTGAACCAGGTTTTTCTATAGGATTTGTCGATGACAAGCATTCCCATAACATGATGCAGCCACCACCATGCTTGAAAATATGAAGATTGGTACTCAGTAATGTGTTGTGTTCGATTTGACCCAAACATAACACTTTGTATTCAGGACAATAGGTGCCCTTCTTTATGAGGGCGGCAGGTAGCTGAGTGGTTAAGAGCGTTGTGCCAGTAACCGAAAGGTCGCTGGTTCTAATCCCCGAGCCAACTAGGTGAAAAATCTGTCGATGTGCCCTTGAGCAAGGCACTTAACCCTAATTGCTCATGTAAGTCGCTCTGGATAAGAGCGTCTGCTAAATGACTAAAAATGTTTGTTTTTTTTATGAGGCATTGGAAAATCACCCTGGCTTTGTGGTTGAATCTGTGTTTGAAATTCACTGCTCGACTGAGGGACTTTACAGATATTTGTATGTGTGGGGTACAGAGATGAAGTAGTCATTCAGAAACACTATTATTGCACAAAGAGTGAGTCCATGAAACTTATTGTGTGATTTGTTAAGCAAATTTTTACTCCTGAACTTATTTAGGATTGCTATAACAAAGGGGTTGAATACTTATTGACTCAAGACATTTCAGCTTTTCATTTGTAATTAATTTGTAAAAATTTCGAAAAAAAGATTTCCACTTTGAAATTATTGATTATTTGTATGTATTAAGGATCCCACTCTTCCTGGGGTTCAACAAAATTAAGGTACTTGTACAGTGAGGGAAAAAAGTATTTGATCCCCTGCTGATTTTTGTTGTTTGCCCACTGACAAAGAAATGATCAGTCTATAATTTTAATGGTAGGTTTATTTGAACAGGGAGAGACAGAATAAGAACAAAAAAATCCAGAAAAACGCATGTCAAAAATGTTATTAATTGATTTGCATTTTAATGAGGGAAATAAGTATTTGACCCCCTCTCAATCAGAAAGATTTCTGGCTCCCAGGTGTCTTTTATAGAGGTAACGAGCTGAGATTAGGAGCACACTCTTAAAGGGAGTGCTCCTAATCTCAGTTTGTTACCTGTATAAAAGACACCTGTCCACAGAAGCAATCAATCAATCAGATTCCAAACTCTCCACCATGGCCAAGACCAAAGAGCTCTCCAATGATGTCAGGGACAACATTGTAGACCTACACAAGGCTGGAATGGGCTACAAGACCATCGCCAAGCAGCTTGGTGAGAAGGTGACAACAGTTGGTGCGATTATTCGCAAATGGAAGAAACACAAAATAACTGTCAATCTCCCTAGGCCTGGGGCTCCATGCAAGATCTCACCTTGTGGAGTTGCAATGATCATGAGAACTGGGACCATAGTCACCAAGAAAACAATTGGTAACACACTACGCCGTGAAGGACTGAAATCCTGCAGCGCCCGCAAGGTCCCCCTGCTCAAGAAAGCACATATACAGGCCCATCTGAAGTTTGCCAATGAACATCTGAATGATTCAGAGGAGAACTGGGTGAAAGTGTTGTGGTCAGATGAGACCAAAATCGAGCTCTTTGGCTTCATCTCAACTCGCCGTGTTTGGAGGAGGAGGAATGCTGCCTATGACCCGAAGAACACCATCCCCACCATCAAACATGGAGGTGGAAACATTATGCTTTGGGGGTGATTTTCTGCTAAGGGGACAAGACAACTTCACTGCATCAAAGGGACGATGGACGGGGCCATGTACCTTCAAATCTTGGGTGAGAACCTTCCCTCAGCCAGGGCATTGAAAATTGGTCGTAGATGGGTATTCCAGCATGACAATGACCCAAAACACATGGCCAAGGCAACAAAGGAGTGGCTCAAGAAGAAGCACATTAAGGTCCTGGAGTGGCCTAGCCAGTCTCCAGACCTTAATCCCATAGAAAATCTGTGGAGGGAGCTGAAGGTTCGAGTTGCCAAACGTCAGCCTCGAAACCTTAATGACTTGGAGAAGATCTGCAAAGAGGAGTGGGACAAAATCCCTCCTGAGATGTGTGCAAACCTGGTGGCCAACTACAAGAAACGTCTGACCTCTGGATTGCCAACAAGGGTTTTGCCACCAAGTACTAAATCATGTTTTGCAGAGGGGTCAAATACTTATTTCCCTCATCAAAATGCAAATCAATTTATAACATTTTTGACATGTGTTTTTCTAGATTTTTTTGTTGTTATTCTGTCTCTCACTGTTCAAATAAACCTACCATTAAAATTATAGACTGATCATGTCTTTGTCAGTGGGCAAACGTACAAAATCAGCAGGGGATCAAATACTTTTTTCCCTCACTGTATACCATTTAAAATATTACGATATTACATTTCATTACACTTTTTCCAACACATTAAGTGTGTTCCCTCAGGCCACTACTCTACTATTACATATCTACAATACAAAATCCATGTGAACGTGTGTGTAGAGTGTGTGTCTTATCATGTGTATGTGTGCCTGTGCCTGAATGTGAGTCTCTTCACAGTCCCCACTGTTCCATAAGGTGTATTTTTATATATTTTTTTAATCTGATTATACTGCTTGCATCAGTTAGCTGATGTGGAATAGAGTTCCATGTAGCCATTGCTCTATGTAGTACTGTGCGCCTCCCATACTCTGTTCTTGACTTGGGTACTGTGAAGAGATCTTTGGTGGCATGTCTAGTGGGGTATGCATTGGTGTCCAAGCTGTGTGCTAGTCGTTTAAACAGACACCTAGGTTCATTCAGCATGTCAACACTTCTTACAAAAACAAGTAGTAATGAAATCACTCTCCTCCACTTTGAGACATGAGAGATTTACATGAATATTATTAATATTAGCTCTCAGTGTAAATTTAAGGGCGTTTCCCAGTTCTGAGCCAATTGCAATTTTCCTAACTCCCTCTTTGTGGCACCTGACCGCACGACTGAACAGTAGTCCAGGTGCGACAAAACTAGGGCCTGTAGGACCTGCCTTGTTAATAGGGTTGTTAAAAAGGCAGAGCATCACTTTGTTATGGACAGACTTCTCCCCATCTTACCTACTGTGGTATCAACATGTTTTGACCATGACAGTTTACAATCCAGCGTTCCCCCAAAGCAGTTTAATCAGCTCAACTTGCTCAATTTCCACATTATTTATTGTAAGATTTAGTTGAGGTTTAGCGTTTAGTGAATGATTTGTCCCAAATACAATGCTTTTAGTTTTGTAAATATTTAGGATTAACCCATTTCCTTGCCACCCATTCTGAAACTAACTGCAGCTCTTTGTTAAGTGTTGCAGTGATTTCAGTCGCTGTAGTAGCTGACGTGTATAGTGTTGAGTCATCCGCATACATAGACACACCGGCTTTACTCAAAGCATGTCATTTGTCAATATTGAAAAAAGGAAGGGGCCTAGGCAGCTGCCCTGGGGAATTCCTGAACCTACCTGGATTATGTTGGAGAGGCTTCCATTAAAGAACACCGCTGTGTTCTGTTAGACAGGTAACTCTTTATCCACAATATAGCAGGGGGTGTAAAGCCATAACACATATATTTTTCCAGCAACAGGCTATGATTGATATTGTCAAAAGCCACACTGAAGTCTAACAAAACAGCTCCCACAATCTTTTTATCATCAATTTCTCTCAGACAATCATCAGTAATTTGTGTAAGTGCCGTGCTTGTTGAATGTCCTTCCCTACAAGCGTGCTGCAAGTCTGTTGTCAATTTGTTTACAGTAAAATAGCATTGTATCTGGTCAACCAATTCTTTTTCCACAAGTTTACTAAGGGTTGGTAACAGGCTGATTGGTTGGCTATTTGAGCCAGTAAAGGGGGCTTTACTCTTCTTGGGTAGCGGATTTACTTCTGCTTCCCTCCAAGCCTGAGGGCACACACTTTCTAGTAGGCTTAGATTGAAGATATGTCAAATAGGAGTGGCAATATAATCCGCTATTACCCTCAGTAATTTTTCATCCAAGTTGTCAGACCCCGGTGGCTTGTCATTGTTGATAGACAACCATTTTTTCACCTCTTTCACACTCACTTTACGGAATTCAAAATTACAATGCTTGTCTTTCATAATTTGATCAGTTATACTTGGATGTGTAGTGTCTGCGTTTGTTGCTGGCACATGCCTAAGTTTGCTAATCTTGCCAATTTTTTTTTTCTTTTTTGTGTAGGCCAGTGACAAAACATCTCCATTTAATCCATTTTAAATTCATGCTGTAACACAACAAAATGTGGAAAAAGTCAAGGGGTGTGTAAATGTTTGTGAAACACCAAAAAGGTAAGTATATTATACATAAGAATACCTCATGTTGGAAATACTAAAAAAGCTGATTTAAACAGTTACCTCATTTTTTAAAAGTAGAACTAGCACAATATTTTTTACAGTGTAGTTGCTCTGTTTTCAAATGTAACTCCCCTACCGAGGGACACTCGAAAACAAGGGGGAGGGCTAAGGGGGGTATTGTGATTGTGTTGAGGTGTTTCTGCATCTGTAGACTCACTCTCCCTCCCTATCTGTTTCTCTCCATACCTTCTTTCTGTCCTGCAGACTGGTTTAGCTGTCTGTCAATGCTTGCTGCGAGAGACAAGGCCAGTGTGTGTGTGGATGTGTGTGTGTGTGTGTGTGTGTGTGTGTGTCTGGTAATAAAGTGCATACAGATGCCGTATTGACTGAGGCTGGGGCTGATTGAAGCGCTGGACTGAAGCAGGTCAGCTGTCACTCAAACACATGGGCCGTAAAACCTGCTTCTCTCAGTCCAGAGACGCAATAAAAGATAGATACAGCTTAGTGTTGTTTATAAATATACTGTATAAATGTGCAGAAAAACATTACAAAATCTGAAACACACATTTAATTAAACTCTGGGTAGAGTAGTGATTCCAGACAGCTCTGAGAGTTGGATGTACTCCAGTGCGAAATCTCACTGGAGACTTCAGATAGACTGACACACAGCAGAGGAAAGCTGAGGCATGTTATTTCCAGTAACAAAAACAAGCAGGTTGTAGCCACAGCATCACAAAGTTACTAAATTTAAGTAAACCCTCATATTTTGTATTTATTAACCTTTAATTAACAGGGAGTCACATTGAGATAAAACTATTTTACAACAGAGCTATGTATACATTTACAAATCAAACCCAATACATAAATAAAACACAATAGCCCTACATTACTAATAAAACACACTGTAATAAAACAAATAATACACAACATTAAACATACGGTGCATTCGTAAAGTATTCAGACCCCTTGACTTTTTCCACATTTTGTTACGTTATAGCCTTATTCTAAAAAGGATGAAATTGTTTTTTTCCTCATCAATCTACACACAATACTCACTTAATGACAAAGCAAAAACTTTTTTATAAAAGTTTATTTGTTAAAAATAAAAATCGGAAATCTAATTTACATAAGTATTCAGACCCTTTACTCAGTACTTTGCTGAAGCACCTTTGGCAGCGATTACAGCCTCAAGTCTTCTTGGATATGATGCTACAAGCTTGGCACACCTGTATTTGGGGAGTTTCTCCCATTCTTCACTGCAGATCCTCTCAAGCTCTGTCAGGTTGGATGGGGAGCGTCACTGCACAGCTATTTTCAGGTGTCTCCAGAGATGCTAGATCAGGTTCAAGTCCGGGCTCTGGCTGGGCCACTCAAGGACATTCAGAGACTTGTCCCGAAGCCACTCCTGGGTTGTCTTGGCTCTGTGCTTAGGGTCATTAACCTTCGCCCCAGTCTGAGGTCCTGTACACTCTGGAGCAGATTTTCATCAAGGATCTCTCTGTACTTTGCTCCGTTCATCTTTCCCTCGAACCTGACTATTCTCCCAGTCCTTGCCGCTGAAAAACATCCCCACAGCATGATGCTGCCACCAACATGCTTCACCATAGGGATGGTGCCAGGTTTCCTCCAGATGTGATGCTTGGCATTCAGGCCAAAGAGTTCAATCTTGGTTTCATCAGGCCAGATAATCTTGTTTCTAATGGCCTGAGAGTACATTAGGTGCCTTTTGGAAAAACTCAAAGTGGGCTGTCATATGCCTTTTACTGAGGAGTGGCTCTGTCTGGCCACTCTACCATAAAGGCCTGATTGGTGGAGCGCTGCAGAGATGGTTGTCCTTCTGGAAGGTTCTCCCATCTCCACAGTGGAACTCTGGAGCTCTGTCAGAGTGACCATCGGGTTCTTGGTAAATTCCCTGACCAAGGCCCTTCTCCCTGATGGATCAGTTTGGCCGGGCGGCCAGCTCTAGGAAGAGTCTTGGATATTCCAAACTTCTTCCATTTATGAATGATGGAGGCCACTGTGCTCTTGGGGAACCTCAATGCTGCAGAAATGTTTTGGTACCCTTCCCCAGATATGTGCCTCAACACAATCCTGTCTCTGAGCTCTACGGACAATTCCTTCAACCTCATGGCTTGGTTTTTCCTCTGACTTTCCCTGTCAACTGTGGGACCTTATATAGACAGGTGTGTGCCATTCCAAATCATGTCCAATCAATTGAATTTACCACAGGTGTACTCCAATCAAGTTGTAGAATCATCTCAAGGATGATCAATGGAAAAAGGATGCACCTGAGCTCAATTTCGATTCTCATAGCAAAGGGTCTGAATAGTTATGTAAATAAGGTATTTCTGTTTTTTGTTTGGAAAACATTAGCAAAAATGTATAAAAACCTGTTTTCGCTTTGTCATTATGGGGTGTAGATTGATGTGGGGAAAAAAGTATTTAATGCATTTTAGAATTAGGCTGTAACGTGACAAAATGTAAAAAAAACTCAAGGGGTCTGAATATTTTCCGAATGCACTGTATTTAAGAAAAGCCGTCGCATTCTGTAACATAAAAGTCTCCAATCAATCATTTCAAATGCCTGAAAGGCACCAGAATATCTAATTTCAAGGAATTCTGAGTATTGTTCCACACACACACACATATATATATATATATATATATATATATATATATATATGGATGGTCACGATAGAACAGGCAAAAGGGGCATATCCAATATGACATGATCTGCTGAACAATTACATGAGCCATTTGGACCAGGGAAAAGGTTAATTTTAAGGTTTGTGTGACAGTAAAGGCTAGACGTGGTTAGAAAGCAATGGGCTTCTGTCGTCTCTAGCATTGCCATGGTGTCATGGTGACGACAGCAGTGTCGGGCAGCTCTGTGGTCAGTTAATGAGGCTGAATCTCATCTGAGTCGCAAGTGGCATCCTATGGTGCACTACTTTTGACCAAGGGTCAAAGTAGTGCACTATAAAGGGAATAGGGTGCCATTTGGGAAGCATCCTAAAGGAGAGACGACACAGGACACAACCACTGATGCATTTAGCTATTGAAATTCCATTTTTCAACCACTGACCCCAGACGTCCCTCCCTCATCTCTATTCCTACAGCGGTAATTGAGGGTTAATTCAGAGGTTAAGGATTAACAAGAGGAGAGAGTATGATAGGCAAGCAGCTGCCTCTTACAATATACATTTAAATCAACATAATTATACTTTGAATCACCTCAAACAGCCTAGCTAGAGGTTGAGGACAGAGTTCCTTTTCTTAGGGAGAATCTCAACTTCCTCGACTCCTCTCCTCGTCTCCTTTAGAAAAAGGTTAAAGGTAATGGAGGAAAAGAGCCGAAGAGAGGAAACCGATAATTTTTGTTTTGTTATTGATTGCCATTAGTACCCATCTATTTGATCCTGCTACTGGTCATTATTACTGCTGTTCACATGTACAGTTGAAGTCGGAAGTGTACATACACCTTAGCCAAATACATTTAAACTCAGTTTTTCACAATTCCTGACATTTAATCCTAGTAAAAATTCCCTGTTTTAGGTCAGTTAGGATCACCACTTTATTTTAAGAGTGTGAAATGTATAGTTGAGAGAATTATTTATTTCAGCTTTTATTTATTTATGTGATAAGGTGGTGTTGAAAGAGTCAGGTGCAGGAGGGTAAATCACAGAAACAGGCTTTAATCCGAAAAATACAGGTTTACGCAGAAATGCGTCAAACATACTCCAGGGAACAAAACAGGTGTACTGGAAAATACAAGGCACATGGGAAAAATACTCTTTGGTATCTGTTGATACCAAATACAAGAGCTCCACCAAGCTACTAACCTCCACAACAAACAATCACCCACACAGACAAGGAAGCAGAGAGAACACTTATACAATGACTAATTGGGGATAAGAACCAGGTGTTTGTGATTAATTAGACAAGACAAGTGGAGTGATGATAAATGGATCGGCAGCAGCTAGTAAGCCGGTGACGACGAACGCCAAAACCTGCCCGAACAAGGAAGGGAGGCAGCCTCGGCAGAAGTCGTGACAGTACCCCCCCTTGACGCGCGGCTCCAGCTGCGCGCTGACCCCGGCCTCAGGGACGGCCAGGAGGACGCACAGCAGGATGGTGACGGTGGAAATCCTGTAACATGTAGGGATCGAGGATATCCCTCACCGGGACCCAGCACCGTTCCTCCAGACCGTACCCCTCCAACTCCACGAGATACTGAAGGCCCCCCACCCGACGCCTCGAATCCAGGATGGAATGGACTGAGTACGCCGGGGCCCCCTCGATGTGCAGAGGAGGTGGAGGGACCTCCCGCACCTCAGACACCTGGAGCGAACCAGCTACAACCGGCCTGAGGAGAGACACATGAAACGCGGGGTTAATACGGTAATCAGGGGGAAGTAATAACCTATATGTGACCTCGCTGCCCCTCCTCAGGACTTTGAAATGCCCCACAAACCGCGGGCTCAGCTTCCGGCAGGGCAGGCGGAGGGGCAGATTCCGGGTCGAGAACCAGACCCGATCCCCCGGTACAAAGACTAGGGCCTCACTGCGGTGGCGGTCAGCATTGGCCTTCTGACGACGCACGGCGCGTTGGAGGTGAACGTTGGCAGCATCCCACGTCTCCTCCGCGCGCCGAAACCAATCATCCACCGCAGGAGCCTCGGTCTGGCTCTGGTGCCACGGTGCCAGAACCAGTTGGTAACCTAGAACACACTGGAAAGGCGTTAGGTTAGTGGAGGAGTGGCGGAGAGAGTTCTGGGCATATTCTGCCCATGGCAAGAACACCGACCACTCCCCCGGCCGGTCCTGGCAGTAGGACCGCAGGAACATAACCACGTCCTGATTTACCCGTTCCACCTCCCCATTACTCTCAGGGTTGAACACAGAGGTCAGGCTGACCGAGACCCCCAGACATTCCATGAACGCCTTCCAGACCTTGAACATGAACTGGGGACCTCGGTCAGACACTATATCCTCTGGTACCCCATAGTGCCGGAAGACGTGAGTAAACAGGGCCGTAAGGAGACCGGGCAGAGGAAGGAGGCGGCAGGACTTTGAGAAGCGGTCCACAACGACCAGGATGGTGGTGTTACCTTGGGAGAGGGGAAGATCAGTCAGAAAATCAATGCTAAGTTGAGACCATGATCGTTGTGGAACTGGTAATGGTTGTAGCTTACACGCTGGGAGGTGCCTAGGTGCCTTACTCTGGGCGCACACCGAGCAGGAGGAGACATACACCTTCACGTCCTTAGCCAAGGTAGGCCACCAGTACTTTCCGCTCAGGCAGCGCACTGTCCGACCGATACCTGGGTGACCAGAGGAGGGTGACGTGTGTGCCCAGAAGATCAGACGATCACGTACTCCAGCCCAGCTGGACACTGTGGTGGAGATGGATCTGTGCGTAATGCCTGCTCTATATCCGCGTCCATCGCCCATACTACTGGCGCCACAATGCGGGAGGCCGGGAATATGGGGGTGTTGTCTCTGGGCCTCTCCTCTGTGTCATACAGCCGGGACAGTGCGTCTGCCTTCACGTTCTTCGTGAAGGCAGTCACACTGTCCCGAGTAGTCATAATGTACTTCCCTCCGCAGGTAAAATGACACATACATTACAATGGAACGATTTGATTAGTGTAATGTTAGCTAGCTACATAGTTGTCTTTGTATCAAAGATAAAGGTGTAGTATAGAGAAACTATCGAGGTTAGCTAGCCAGCTACATTCGTTCGCAGCGACGCCGTTTTTTCAAACAAAGTCAACGCCGCAGCCATTGCTAGCTAGCCAACACTACCAGCTAGCAGTACTGTAACATCTAAATACAATATCATTTTAGTCAATGAGAATTTTGCAACGCATTCGAGATCCACTTGTGTAGCTAGCATGACTGACTTTGTGCTAGCTAGCCAACATTTAATAATTTCGGAGTTATGAAAGGAACTAGACACGGACACGAATGATCTGTTTAGTGTGTTAACACGCTATTGGTAGTTTGTTGTAACTAAGTATTGGTGCTAAGCAGTGGGTTATTGGATGCTAGCATGCTAGTTAGCTATGGCGTCATAGGATACGGTGCCCTGGGTGGTTTTCACGGAAGAAAACTGTACCAAGTTAGCTAGTTGAATAAACTAAGTTAGAGTCTATTCCTAGAAACATTGAACCACTGTAGTTTACAACAATTATAATTTCTAAAGTGGAAGTTGGAAGAGTTATATTTGAGCGTTTCAGTGAAAGGTAAGTGAGGGAGGCCCCGCTCATTTTATTCCGATCTCCTTTGCATTAATGTACCCTTTTCTGTAGCCTGTCAACTATGTGTCTGTCTATCCCTGTTCTCTCCTCTCTGCACAGGCCATACAAACGCTTCACACCGTGTGGCTGCTTCCACTCTAATCTGGTGGTCCCTGCGTGCACGACCCACGTGGAGTTTCAGGTCTCCGGCAGCCTCTGGAACTGCCGTTCTGCGGCCAACAAGGCAGAGTTCAACTCAGCCTAGGCTACCCTCCAGTCCCTCGACTTCTTGGCGCTGACAGAAACATGGATTACCATTGAAAACACTGCTATTCCTACTGCTCTCTCCTCGTCTGACCATGTGTTCTCGCATACCCCGAGAGCATCTGGTCAGCGGGGTGGTGGCACAGGAATCCTCATCTCTCCCAAGTGGACATTCTCTCTTTCTCCCCTGACCCATCTGTCTATCTCCTCATTTGAATTCCATGCTGTCACAGTCACTAGCCCATTCAAGCTTAACATCGTCATTTATCGCCCTCCAGGTTCCCTTGGAGAGTTCATCAATGGGCTTGACACCTTGATAAGTTCCTTTCCTGAGGATGGCTCAACACTCACAGTTCTGGGTGACTTTAACCTCCCTACGTCTACCTTTGACTCATTTCTCTCTGCCTCCTTCTTTCCACTCTCTCCTCTTTTGACCTCACCCTCTCACCGTCCCCGTCCCCCCACTCACAAGGCAGGCAATACGCTTGACCTCATCTTTACTAGATGCTGTTCTTCTACTAATCTCACTGCAACTCCCCTCCATGTCTCTGACCACTACTTTGTATCCTTTTCTCTCTCGCTCTCCTCCAACACTACTCACTCTGCCCCTACTCAGATGGTAATGCGCCGTCGCAACCTTCGCTCTCCCTCTCCCGCTCTCCTCTCCTCCCTTTCTGCATCCTTTGACTCTCTATGTCCCCTATCCTCCCGGCCGGCTCGGTCCTCCCCTCCTGCTCCGTGGCTTGACGACTCATTGGGAGCTCACAGAACAGGGCTCCGGGCAGCCGAGCGGAAATGGAGGAAAACCTCTCTACATTTTCTTCCTCTGTTTCTGCTGCTAAAGCCACTTTCTACCACTCTAAATTCCAAGCACCTGCCTCTAACCCTAGGAAGCTCTTTGCCACCTTCTCCTCCCTGCTGAATCCTCCCCCCCTCCTCCCTCTCTGTGGATGACTTCGTCAACCATTTTGAAAAGAAGGTTGACGACATCCGATCCTCGTTTGTTAAGTCAAATGACACTGCTGGTCCTGCTCACACTGCCCTACCCTATGCTTTGACTTCTTTCTCCCCTCTCTCTCCAGATGAAATCTTGCGACTTGTGAAGGCCGGCCGCCAAACAACCTGCCCGCTTGACCCTATCCCCTGCTCTCTTCTCCAGACCATCTCCGGTGACCTTCTCCCTTACCTCAACTCACTCATCAACTCATCCTTGACCGCTGGCTATGTCCCTTCCGTCTTCAAGAGAGCGAGAGTTGCACCCCTTCTCAAAAAACCTACACTCGATCCCTCTGATGTCAACAACTACAGACCAGTATCCCTTCTTTCTTTTCTCCCCAAAACTCTTGAGCGTGCCGTCTTTAGCCAACTCTCTTGCTATCTCTCTCAGAATGACCTTCTTGATCCAAACCAGTCAGGTTTCAAGACTGGTCATTCAACTGAGACTGCTCTTCTCTGTGTCACGGAGGCTCTCTGCACTGCTAAAGCTAACTCTCTCTCCTCTGCTCTTGTCCTTCTAGACCTGTCTGCTGCCTTTGATGCTGTGAACCACCAGATCCTCCTCTCCACCCTCTCTGAGTTGGGCATCTCCGGCGCGGCTCACTCTTGGATTGCGTCCTACCTGACCGGTCGCTCCTACCAAGTGGCGTGGCGAGAATCTGTCTCCACACCACGTGCTCTCACCACTGGTGTCCCCCAGGGCTCAGTTCTAGGCCGCCCTCTCCTATTCTCGCTATACACCAAGTCACTTGGCTCTGTCCTATCCTCACATGGCCTCTCCTATCATTGCTATGCAGACGACACACAACTAATCTTCTCCTTTCCCCCTTCTGATAACCAGGTGGCAAATGGCATCTCTGCATGTCTGGCAGACATATCAGTGTGGATGACAGATCACCACCTCAAGCTGAACCTCGGCAAGACGGAGCTGCTCTTCCTCCCGGGGAAGGACTGCCCGTTCCATGTTTTCGCCATCACGGTTGACAACTCTGTTGTGTCCTCCTCCCAGAGTGCAAAGAGCCTTGGCGTGACCCTGGACAACACCCTGTCGTTCTCCGCTAACATCAAGGCGGTGACCCGATCCTGTAGGTTCATGCTCTACAACATTCGGAGAGTATGACCCTGCCTTACACAGGAAGCGGCACAGGTCCTAATCCAGGCACTTGTCATCTCCCGTCTGGATTACTGCAACTCGCTGTTGGCTAGGCTCCCTGCCGGTGCCATTAAACCCCTACAACTCATCCAGAATGCCGCAGCCCGTCTGGTGTTCAACCTTCCCAAGTTCTCTCACGTCACCCCGCTCCTCCGCACACTCCACTGGCTTCCAGTTGAAGCTCGCATCTGCTACAAGACCATGGTGCTTGCCTACGGAGCTGTGAGGGTAATGGCACCTCTGTACCTTCAGGCTCTGATCAGTCCCTACACCCAAACGAGGGCATTGCGTTCATCCACCTCTGGCCTGCTGGCCCCCCTACCTCTGCGGAAGCACAGTTCCCGCTCAGCCCAGTCAAAACTGTTCGCTGCTCTGGCACCCCAATGGTGGAACAAGCTCCCTCACGACGCCAGGACAGCGGAGTCACTCACCACCTTCCTTCCGGAGACACTTGAAACCCCACCCCTTTAAGGAATACCTGGGATAGGATAAAGTAATTCTTCTACACCCCTTTACCCCACCCCAAAGAAAAAAAAAAAAAACATATTGTAAAGTGGTTATCTCACTGGCTATAAGGTGAATGCACCAATTTGTAAGTCGCTCTGGATAAGAACGTCTGCTAAATGACGTAAATGTAAATGTAAATCACGGTATTCGGGGGTAATGCGCACGGTGGAGGTACTATCTGGACTTTCCACCGTGGTTGCAGCAACGGAAACATCTAGACACCTACCCTGACACTCACACGACCACCCCGTGAGAGCCCTCTGCGGCCATGAGAAGGTGGGGTTGTGAAGTGCTAACCAAGGGATACCTAATACCACAGGGAAATCACAGGGAAATCACCTGCTCAAAATGATTCTCCTCGGTGACCATGGTGACTGGTATAGTGACTTCCGTAACAAGTCCGGACCCTAATGGTCGACTATCGAGTGTTCTGAGGGGATGTGGAATGGAGAGGGGAACCATTGAAATGCCTTGACGGCATGCGAATGCCCTATAAATAAAGTTCCCAGCTGCGCCTGAATCGACTAGCGCCTTACATTGGGGAACTACCATGTGATTGGGAAAGTGGATAGGTAGGGTACAGTGCGCAACAGAGGGCTCTGAACAAGTGTGGGTGTTTGATACCTGGGGTGATGCGTGAGTGCCCTGCCTGCCGCCTCCAGGCCCAAAATAATGTTGATTACGACGTGTTGTGGATTGTCCCTTCGTGCCACCAGAGTGGCACTGTCGCTGTCCTCCTCTGCTCTCTATAACCGGCGGCTCCACCCAGCTCCATCGGCTCGAGGTCCGAGTCTTCCGGGGTGGAAATGTGCAGACCGCTACCAGGACGTCCCCTGGCTGCCAGCAGGTTGTCCAACCGAATGGCCATGTCCACCAGTTTATCAAAAGACAACATGGTGTCCCGGCAGGCTAGCTCCGTCGGATGTCCTCCCGCAGATGGCACCGGAATGGTCGATCAGGGCCCGCTCGTTCCACCCGGACCCCGCTGCCAGCGTCCGGAACTCCAACGCGAAGTCCTGCACGGTCCTCGTCCGTGCCTCAGGTGGACCAGTTGCTCACCCGCTTCTCTACCCTCAGGCGGGTGATCAAAGACCGCCCGAAAGAGGCGAGCAAACTCCCTGTAGTCCTCCATGCGGCTCCTCCTTCGTTCCACACCGCGTTGGCCCACTCCAGGGCTTTCCCACAGATGCAGGAAACGAGGACGGACACCTTATGCCGCTCCGAGGGTTCCAGCCTGATGCTGGCGAAGTAAATCTCCAATTGGAGGAGAAATCCCTGGCACAGCGCCGTCGTCCATTCAAACGCCCAGGGTTGGGATATCTGGATCCCTCCGGGTGCTGGGGTGTAGGTCGCTGGATCCGGTTGGCCAGCTGGTCTCGACAGATCGGGTCCTCTCCTCTCCAGGCTTTGGACGAACTGAAGGAGCATTCCCCAAGCTGGCCAGCATCGTGGAATGCTCCTGGACCCGTGCCACGACTCCAGGCATGCGCTCTTCTCCCGCTGACTCCATATTTGGTTGGGTGATTCTGTGATAAGGTGGTGTTGAAGGAGTCAGGCGCAGCAGGGGAAATCACAGAAACAGGCTTTAATCCGAAAAATACAGGTTTACGCAGAAATGCGTCAAACACACTCCATGGAACAAAACAGGAGTACTGGAAAATACAAGGCACACAGGAAAAATACTCCCGTCTATATCAAATACAAGAGCTCCACGGAGCTACAAACCTCCACAACAAACAATCACCCACACAGACAAGGAAGCAGAGGGAAAACTTATACAATGACTAATTGGGGATAAGAACCAGGTGTGTGTGTGATTAATTAGACAAGACAAGTGGAGTGATGATAAATGGATCGGCAGCAGCTAGTAAGCCGGTGACGACGAATACCGAAACCTGCCCAAACAAGGAGCGGAGGCAGCCTCGGCAGAAGTCGTGACACTTTCATCATATTCCCAGTGTTGCTTTTAAATTGTTTAACTTGGGTCAAACTTTTCGAGTAGCCTTCCACAAGCTTCCCACAATAAGTTGGGTGAATTTTGGCCCATTCCTCCTGACAGACATTGTGTAACTGAGTCAGTTTTGTAGACCTCCTTGCTCACACACGCTTTTTCAGTTCTGCCCACAAATGTTCTATAGGATTGAGGTCAGGGCTTTGTGATGGCCACTCCAATGCCTTGACTTTGTTGTCCTTAAGCCATTTTGCCACAACTTTGGATGTATGTTTGGGGTTATTGTCCATTTGGAAGACCCATTTGCGACCAACCTTTAAACTTCCTGACTGATGTCTTGAGATGTTGCTTCAATATATCCACATAATTTTCCTTTCTCATGATGCCATCTATTTTGGGACGTGCACCAGTCCCTCCTGCAGCAAAGCACCCCCACAGCATGATGCTGCCACCCCCGTGCTTCATGGTTGGGATGGTGTTCTTTGGCTTGCAAGGGACCCCCTTTTTCCTCCAAACATAATGATGGTCTTTATGGCCAAACAGTTCTATTTTTGTTTCATCAGACCAGAGAACATTTCTCCAAAAAGTATGTGCAGTTGCAAACCGTAGTCTGGCTATTTTATGGCGGTTTTGGAGCTGTGGCTTCTTCCTTGCTGAGCGGCCTTTCAGGTTATGTCGATATAGGACTTGTTTTACTGTGGATATAGATACTTTTGTACCTGTTTCCTCCAGCAAGGTTCTTTGCTGTTATTCTGGGATTGATTTGCACTTTTCACACCAAAGTACGTTCAAAGTACGCGTCTCCTCCCTGAGCGGTATGATGGCTGCGTGGTCCCATGGTGTTTATACTTGCGTACTATTGTTTGTACAGATGAACGTGGTACCTTCAGGCGTTTGGAAATTGCTCCCAAGGATGAACCAGACTTGTGGAGGTCTATATTTTTTTTTCTGAGGTCTTGGCTGATTTCTTTTGATTTTCTCATGATGTCAAGCAAAGAGGCACTGTGTTTGAAGGTAGGCCTTGAAATACATCCACAGGTACACCTCCAATTGACTCAAATGACGTCAATTAGCCTATCAGAAGCTTCTAATGCCATGACATCATTTTCTGGAATTTTCCAAGCTGTTTAAAGGCACAGTCAACTTAGTGTATGTTAACTTCTGACCCACTGGAATTGTGATACAGTGAATTATAAGTGAAATAATCTGTCTGTAAAAATTGTTGGAAAAATTACTTGTTTCATGCACAAAGTAGATGTCCTAACCGACTTGCCAAAACTATAGTTTGTTAACAAGACATTTGTGGAGTGGTTGAAAAACGAGTTTTAATGACTCCAACCTAAGTGTATGTAAACTTCCGACTTCAACTGTATATATATAGCAATCATTATAATGAAATATTTGTACCAATAGTATATAAAGCACTCAAACTACAGCATTTCATAGTCAACAGAAAATACACAGGCTATACATTGTGGGTCTATATAAAAGCCAGTGGAGGCTGGTGATGGGAGGATTGGTCATAATAATGGCTGCAATGGAGTGGCATTTTTATATAAATATATATGAACCTACAATATACAATGTATTAGCATAGACTGTGTATTTTATGTTGACTTTGACATGCTGTGGCTTTTGAGTGTCTTATTTACTATTGGTACACATATATAATTACAGTGATTATGTACACCATACTCTATATATGTTTATAGATGTGTTGTTTATTTGATGTATTGATGCAGTGCTCATCCATAAAAGTATTGATGTAGGGCTCACCCCCTGCTAAAATAAAATAATAGTAAACTTGAGTTCTTACTGAATGTTTTTTATCTTCAATAGTGCCAATGACTCAGATGACCTTAGGGAACCACCACATTCAAGTCGTCCATCCCCCACTCATTCAAATGTAGAAACTGGTTCATCCAGTCTGACTCCTGCTGCGGTTTCTGGCTCCACACCTAGCCCTGCCCGGCCATCTAGAGGTGTGAATGTCCACATTCCAGTTGCTGTAAACGATTACAACAAGAGCATTGGAGGTGTGGACCTGTCAGACGCACTGATAGGCTACTACAATGTTCTCCACAAGGCAATGAAATGGTACAAGACATTGTTATATCACTTCATTGACATTGCTGTGGTGAATGCATTCATCCTCCAGAAGGAAATGGTTAAGAGCTGTGGGCAGATCCCCATGACACAGCTAGCCTTCAGAGAGCTGCTCATCCAGGAGCTGGCTGACTACGGCACAATGTCTACCGCAGCACCTTCTGTCCCCTCTTGTGTAGAGGACTGTGGGTGTTCTAAATACTGTAATTGTAAATAGTGTGTAAATATTTTTTCACTTTGTGTGTGGTTTGTGGTGTGTTCACATATGACATTAGATCAGTGTTGGCTGCTAACTTGGCCCTTATCTTAAATAGTTCACTTCTGTGTTGGGAGGTATTGGATCAGCATTCTCGTTGCGTCTCCTGTTAGTACGCTTTATGAAGGGAAGCTAATGATCCAAAATGTATGACATTCCTGGTAGTGTGTAAACTTTAATTATTTATTACCATAGCATTTTTGAATGTTCTCTATAGTTATGTACTTGAAAATGTATCAATTGACCAATTCGGCCACTTGGGTACATTTGGGCTAACTCGTGAGGGACACCTGGGAGTCTTGATACAAAATATGATGTTTTGTTGTTATCCTTCATTGTATCAGTCTGAAACTTTGCACAGACACTGCGGCCCTCTTGTGAATAACATCTCCAGCTTCCTATCTGAATGTGTGGCCTTTCTTTTTCATTTCAAAGATGATGCAACAAAAATATTTGTTTGGTTTATCTTTTACCAGATCTACTGTGTTATGTTTTCCTACATTAATTTCACATTTACACAAACTTCAAAGTGTTTCCTTTCAAATAGTATCACGCATATGCATATCCTTGCTTCAGGTCCTGAGCTACAGGCAGTTAGATTTGGGTATGTCATTTTAGGCGGAAATTGAAAAGAAGGGTCTGATCCTTAAGAGGTTAAATGGTCACTTGGAATTTGACTGTGGTCATGACTCATGACCACTGGTGTGGCGGTAATAGTTTGACCCTCAGATAGCCATTTCTACCGAGCCAGCAAGGTTGCAGGCTTCAGAGCGAAGTGCTATCCTGACACGCATATGTGTATTTGTTTCTTTCTGATTTCGAGACTTGTCACATGTAACAGATGAAATACCTCCCAAATTAAATGTTAAAAAGTGTTACTGAGGTTTATATATTGTAAAACAATGGGGGATTTGTTAATTTGAATTTCATGCTTGTTTTATTATTCAAAAGTGGAACATGAACTGCATCATTCAAGTCAGGAGTGTGTACCGAAGTTGATGGGTTTATTGATCCCATCTCCACACTCTGAAAGTCACCCTCAGAGGTTCGTCAGCAACACATGACAACGGAGTGCCATCCGAGCAAGTTGGTAGGGGCAAGGGGATGTTTTGGGATTCACCGATAGTTAGTTATGATTATTGATATCCTTGGATAAACATATTCACAGGCGTAATAAGAATGGATGGTAGCAGGGCAAACATACATTACCCTGTGGGGAATGGGTTTACACACACAATCGCAGGCGTGCGCACACAAATAAAATAGTAAAATATGAACCATTATGCATCTTCTATGAATCACTGGTCTGAATGCTGTGGATTATTAAAACTGTATTAAGTTATTCCTCTTTTACTCCCTTCCTCCCTCCCTCTCTCTTTATCTTCTGTTCTTAGGTGCAGAGCATTCACACCATCCGTTCTATAATTGTAATTGAATAGGCTCCAAGTGCTGTGCTCATGTGATCTTGGAAACGAGTGTAACAGTTTTATGAGGCTCACCTGAACACAGTATCAGTTACAGGCTCCATCTAACTGAAATTTCAACCTTTCTTTAAGATGGGTTCCGTGTGGCTTAATATCACTTGTAGTTTGAGACGGACCGGGACATGAAACAGCCAATGAGATGTAACCCATTAAAGAGCTGGATGATAAGTCTGCAGATGTAGCAAAACACTGCACCCGTCTCCCCCTCTCTCCTTCTCACTCTCCCCTTTCTCCTGCTCACCCACCACTCTCCCTCTCTCTTTCACTCTCGCTCTTCATCTCTTTCTCTCCTTCGGTCACCTCTCTCTCCATCAGTCATTCTCTCTCATCCACTCTCCCTTTCTCAATATCTCCCTTGTTCCCTTTCTCCATCCTTAGCCTCTCCCTCCCCCTCCCTCTCCATCTCTTTTACTCTCTCCAACTCTCCCGCTGCAGCTTTATGGCCTTAAGTTTTTTATCATCATACCATTGAGTGAAAATTAGAGTTCCTCCTCGCCTCATTGGCTAAGAAAGATCTGAAAGACCTGTTTCAGCTCTAAATTAAATATGTAGAAGGTAGTTTTTATGAGCACATGCCTCTGCTCTTTGCATGTTTATGTCAAACATTTGGAAACTAATGGCAGCCATGGCTGAAACAGTGATAAGTCTAATCGCTTCAGAAGTTTGGCAAGTGCAACAGGGGGAACATTCCACTATTTGAAAAATGGCAGAGAGTACATCATATTAACACTTTGGTTATGTTTTGACCCAGTCCTTTCGATCTCTTTCACTCTCCTCAGCACCACAGACCCTAACCAGTCTACCATCTCTATCTGTCTCAATCAATCTGGGACTTGTCTTTGTGTACTGAGAGCTGAGTGCTGGACTCCCTCCTGCCAAATTAAATCTACAGCAGAGAGCCAAGCTAAAGGCACTTTCAGTCATCTACTGTACATCTGTCAATTTAGGAACAAAAACAATCCAGGTTTCTGGAGTGGCCGAGTCAACATCCATTCCCAAATAAATCCAATCAGAAAGGCGTTAAAGCCCTGGGAGTGTTTGTCTGCGTGTGTGTGTTTGTGTTTGTGTGCGTGTCGTGTATGTGTGTGTGCAAAAGAGGTCTATGTCTAGCTTTGTAAGAGGGTAAAGGTCCAAATAAAACAACTGACATGTCCACACTGAAGAAAAGTTACAATCTCTCAGATATCATAAAGTACTGCACCTCCCTCGAACAGACAAACATGTTTGTCCACAACTATTCAGCCAGCAATACAAGCAGAGTAGTTGGAGGAGATAAACAAGCTGCTGTGATGTGGTTTGACTGTCTGATTATCTTGGGATTTGTCCTTACGGGCTCTGGTCAAAAGTATTGCACTACGTAGGGAATAGGGTGCCATTTGGGATGCAACCCCAGACTCTCTAATACTTCTTTCACATAGGATTCACGGTATGTTGCCTGTAAAAACAATTGGGCAATGTTTATATGTTCCCCTTTTAAACAGCCCCGTCTCTATCTCTTTCTTGTCTGCATTCACCTTTTATATAGCCATTAACTTGTTTTATGATGATGATGATGATGATGATGATGATGATTTGTTTGTTATTTTTTTGTTGTTGTTGACAATTTTAACACATATATAAAACAATAGAAAAAAATAATATTGATTTCAAACCCATCTTTTCTAATTCGCTCCAACTGTGCTATTTGTATAATAATTTAAATTGAAAAACTCGAAGTTGTGAATCAAGCATTGTTTTTGTGTGCCAGTTCATAAACCATCTGCCATGGAATCAGAATATCTAAAATCTCTTCCCAGCTATTTTGCAACCTGTTTTGTATTTGTATTTATTATGGATCCCCATTAGCTGCTGTCAAGGCAGTAGCTACTCTTCCTGGGGTCCAGCAAAATTAAGGCAGTTATACAGTGAGGGAAAAAAGTATTTGATCCCCTGCTGATTTTGTACTTTTGCCCACTGACAAAGAAATGATCAGTCTATAATTTTAATGGTAGGTTTATTTGAACAGTGAGAGACAGAATAACAACAAAAACATCCAGAAAAACGCATGTCAAAAATGTTATAAATTGATTGTGACCCGGACTATTTGCACTGCCCCCCCACCCCATCCTTTTTACGCTGCTGCTACTCTGTTAAGTATTTATGCATAGTCACTTTAACTCTACCCACATGTACATATTACCTCAACTACCTCAACTAGCCGGTGCCCCCGCACATTGACTATGCAACGGTACCCCCCTGTATATATAGCCTCCCTACTGTCACTTTATTTTACTGTATATATAGCCTCCCTACTGTCACTTTATTTTACTTCTGCTCTTTTTTTCTCAACACTTTTTTGTTGTTGTTTTATTCTTACTTTTTTGTTTAAAATAAATGCACTGTTGGTTAAGGGCTGTAAGTAAGCATGTCACTGTAATGTCTGCACCTGTTGTATTCGGCGCATGTGACCAATAAAATTTGATTTGATTTGATTTGATTTGATTGACATTTTAATGAGGGAAATAAGTATTTGACCCCTCTGCAAAACATGACTTACTACTTGGTGGCAAAACCCTTGTTGGCGTCAGACGTTTCTTGTAGTTGGCCACCAGGTTTGCACACATCTCAGGAGGGATTTTATCCCACTCCTCTTTGCTGATCTTCTCCAAGTCATTAAGGTTTCGAGACTGATGTTTGGCAACTCGAACCTTCAGCTCCCTCCACAGATTTTCTATGGGATTAAGGTCTGGAGACTGGCTAGGCCACTCCAGGACCTTAATGTGCTTCTTCTTGAGCCACTCCTTTGTTGCCTTGGCTGTGTGTTTTGGGTCATTGTCATGCTGGAATACCCATCCACGACCCATTTTCAATGCCCTGGCTGAGGGAAGGAGGTTTTCACCCAAGATTTGATGGTACATGGCCCCGTCCATCATCCCTTTGATGCGGTGAAGTTGTCCTGTCCCCTTAGCAGAAAAACACCCCCAAAGCATAATGTTTCCACCTCCATGTTTGACGGTGGGGATGGTGTTCTTGGGGTCATAGGCAGCATTTCTCCTCCTCCAAACACGGCGAGTTGAGTTAATGCCAAAGAGCTCCATTTTGGTCTCATCTGACCACAACACTTTCACCCAGTTCTCCTCTGAATCATTCAGATGTTCATTGGCAAACTTCAGACGGCCCTGTATATGTGCTTTCTTGAGCAGGGGGACCTTGCGGGCGCTGCAGGATTTCAGTCCTTCACGGCGTATTGTGTTACCAATTGTTTTCTTGGTGACTATGGTCCCAGCTGCCTTGAGATCATTGACAAGATCCTCTTGTGTAGTTCTGGGCTGATTCCTCACCGTTCTTATGATCATTGCAACTCCACGAGGTGAGATTTTTTTTACATTTACATTTTAGTCATTTAGCAGACGCTCTTATCCAGAGCGACTTACAGTTAGTGATTACATATTTTTTTTATACTGGCCCCCCATGGGAATCGAACCCACAACCCTGGCGTTGCAAACGCCATGCTCTATCAACTGAGCTACATCCCTGCCGGCCATTCCCTCCCCTACCCTAGACGACGCTTGGCCAATCGTGCGCCGCCCATGAGTCTCCCGGTCGCGGCCGGCTGCGACAGAGCCTGGATTCGAACCAGGATCTCTAGTGGCACAGTTAGCACTGCAATGCAGTGCCTTAGACCACTGCGCCACTCAGGAGATCTTGCATGGAGCCCCAGTCCGAGGGAGATTGACAGTTCTTTTGTGTTTCTTCCATTTGCAAATAATTGCACCAACTGTTGTCACCTTCTCACCAAGCTGCTTGGCGATGGTCTTGTAGCCCATTCCAGCCTTGTGTATGTCTACAATCTTGTCCCTGACATCCCTGTTGAGCTCTTTGGTCTTGGCCATGGTGGAGAGTTTGGAATCTGATTGATTGATTGCTTCTGTGGACACATGTCTTTTATACAGGTAACAAGCTGAGATTAGGAGCACTCCCTTTAAGAGTGTGCTCCTAATCTCAGCTCGTTACCTGTATAAAAGACACCTGGGAGCCAGAAATCTTTCTGATTGCGAGGGGGTCAAATACGTATTTACCTCATTAAAATGCAAATCAATTTATAACATTTTTGACATGTGTTTTTCTGGATTTTTTTGTTGTTATTCTGTCTCTCACTGTTCAAATAAACCTACCATTAAAATTATAGACTGATAATTTCTTTGTCAGTGGGCAAAAGTACAAAATCAGCAGGGGATCAAATACTTTTTTCCCTCACTGTATATTATTAAAAACCTTACAATACATTTACAACAGATTTCACAACATATTTAGTGTATGCCCTCAGACCCCTACTATACTACCACATACCTATAACACAAAATCCATGTGTATGTGTGGGTATAGTGCATATGTTATTGTGTGTTTGAATGCATGTGTCTGTGCCTATTTTTGTGTTGCTTCACATTCCCCGCTGTTCCATAAGGTGTATTTCTATCTGTTTTTTAAATCTAATTTTACTGCTTGCAATTATCCTAAGTCCTTCTTTGTGGCACCTGACCACACAACTGAACAGTAGTCCAGGTGTGACTAACTGCAGCTCTTTGTTAAGTGTTGAAGTCATTTCAGTCGCTGTGATAGCTGACGTGTATAGTGTTGAGTCATCCGCATACATAGACACACTGGCTTTACTCAAAAGCCAGTGGCATGTCGTTAGTAAAGACAGCTAGACAGCTGCCCTGGGGAATTCCTGATTCTACCTGGATTTTGTTGGAGAGGCTTGAATTAAAGAACACCCTCTGTGTTCTGTTAGAAAGGTAACTCTTAATCCACAATATAGCAGGGGGTGTAAAGTCATAACGCCTACGTTTTTCCAGCAGCAAACTATGATCGTTAATGGCAAAAGCCGCACTGAAGTCTAACAAAACAGCCCCCACAATCTTTTTGTCATCAATTTCTCTCAGCCAATCATCAGTCATTTGTGTAAGTGCTGTGCTTGTTGAGTGTCCTTCCCTATAAGCGTGCTGAAAGTCTGTTGTCAATTTGTTTACTGTAAAATAGCATTGTATCTGGTCAAACCCAATTTTTTCCAAAAGTTTACAAAGGGTTGGTAACAGGCTGATTGGTCGGCTATTTGAGCCAATAAAGGGGGCTTTACCATCCTTAGGTAGGGGAATAACTTTTGCTTCCCTCCAGGCCTGAGGGCACACACATTCTAGTAGGCTTAAATTTAACATATGGCAAATAGGAGTGGCAATATCGTCCACTATTATCTTCAGTAATCTTCCATCCAAGTTGTCAGACCCCGTGGCTTGTCATTGTTGATAGACAACAATAATGTTTTCACCTCTTCCACACTTACTTTACGGAATTCAAAGTTACAATGCTTGTCTTTCATAATTTGGTCAGATATACTTGGAATAGTTGTTATACCTTGGCTAGTGGAAATGGTCGGAAGCAATTTCTCAACAAACCTGTTCTTGACAATATTTTCTTATTCTCGATTTGGAAGAAAAGTTTATCTTATAAATGTAATTGCAGGTGGATCTCAAAACAAGCAAATATTTAGAAAGATAGTAAAATCCACATTTGCACCTAGTGAAGACTTCCCTCGCCACTTTAGCTGCCAGACATCTTGCATTTCCCAACATTGTTGCAGTAACTAGTGGTTTCTATGCGACGCGTTCTATGCGACGTTTTGGAGAACCACCTGCAACTGAACACAGCCATTTATAAGATACACTTTTCTTCCGAATCGAGAATGAAGAAAGTATCATCAAGAACAGGTTAGTTGAAAAATTGCTTACGACCCTTTCTACTAGCCGTTTCAACGTATAGCTAGAAGACTGCCATTTTGTTAATACTTCTTCATAAAGACATGTTCATGATTTAATGCGTGCCAAAGCCAGTAAGATAACAGGGGACATTTAAAGTGTTTTTCCACCTGGGTACTGAAGTGTACCATACCCAAGCTGGTATGGGTGGGTCCGTTTTTCTATTACATTTGGGTGAGGTTTGGTTCATGTGGGTCAAAAGCATACAAGTCTGGTACCCAAAAGTATCTGGTACTGGCTCGGTTGTAAAGCGTACTGAGGGGCGGAGTTTTGCATAATAAAACAATACATCTGTAAATAATATTGACAATATGTTTTGGTCGCTCGATTTAACATCTAGCTAAGGTGTTTTGTGAATCAATGAGCAGTATTTCTGAAGTTTGATAATGTGCACAAAAGCTAGGTTAAATGTGTCCAACATTAAATGCTAGCATTAGCTGAGCTAGCCAGTCACACTTCATATGAAATGAAAGTGATGCTGCTAACCAGCTACCCAGTGCTGCACACACAATGTTGAATTATTCCACAAAAGCTAGCTATTGTAGCTAAATTATTAGCTAGCTAGCATTATTATGAGTTTTCAAAAAGCATCTACCAGAGCCCTATACTACGTATGTAGATTTGAGGAGTTAGTGAGGTAACTTTGGTCAACTCTGCCTTCAACTTGGGATAACCGATACCACGAAAGAGACTAATCTTTTAGCCAGGTACATTTCTATGGCAAAGAATCCTTCAGAACTAAACTGCTCCCAAGCATGCTAACTCAGGGATTACTATAAAGGCGAAAGAAACGCACACCTATTCTTCGTTTTGTAAGCATTAGCCTACATGGCAAAGTAGCCAGAAGGTTGTGGATTCAAATTCCACCACGGACAAGAGTAGGGGTGAAAAGATCTCCATTATAATAAAAGCACTGCATGAATCTATACAATTATTTGCGGTCTGAGAAAAAAATGCCTTTTATAAACGCATTTCATGCAATTCTACATGATTTTACATGACTGGAGACAAGCAGAATCTTTTAATACCACAACGAATGAGAGCATGCTGCAGCACCAGATAGGTTTTTATTTATATACAGGCTATTGTTAAAAAATAGAATAATCTAAGTTTGGAACAGTGCTAAAGTTGTCTATCAACTGTAAACATTTAGCGCAACAGAACCAGTTACAACTGAAGTATCTGATCGTCAATGAATTAGAGAAAAAGCCATTTGTTTTTTAACACAGGAGCCACATATCATCAGGTAGGCCTATATGCACTTTTTCTAATTTATTCCATTTTATTCCATGATATTGTTGTTACAAAATAGATTTGTGTTGACTGTGATTAGGGCATGGGAATATAAGAGCATCTGCTAGACTAAATTAACAAACGAGGCATGCATAGCTCACTGCATGATCCTCAAACCAAAGACTGGCCAAACTCATGTTTCTAAAAGTGAATTAAAAGGTACTGTATAATGACTGTGTAGCCGTTTCATTATTTAATTCTAAATATATTTTTTTGAAATTTAATTTTATACAGCCTAAATGTAAAATGTATAGGCATGTTGTTGATGTGTTGTTGAAACGTTGTGTGCTCCTGTGTCACGAGTGTCAGTGTAATGCGGTGGGTCGAAGTCAGGCGCAGGACACAGAACTCAATGAAAACGTACTTTACTGATAAGTAAAGAAACAAATACAAAATACCTCCACACAAAATGAAATAACAAACACGCACAACACACAATGGGAGCCACCGGGTTAAATAGGGAAGGAGTAATTACACAATGGGAAACAGGTGTGTGACAATCAAACAACAACAGGTAGAACATAGAAACATAGAACATAGATCGGCAGTAGCTAGTATTCCGGTGACGACGAACGCCGAAGCCTGCCCGAGCAAGGAGGAGGGGCAGCCTCGGCAGAATCCGTGACATCCTGCCAACCTGTGGCGAATCACAAATGCTTTACAATGTATTTCTTAAATGGCAGGCTATAGCCTTCAAATAATAATAATATAGCCTAAATAATATATTTTAGTTCCTTCCTAGGCTACCTGGCTTGCTCCTGACTGATTTCAAGTTATTATGTTGTTTAATAGCCTGTTAAAATGTTGAATGTCAATTGTAAATGTAATTGATAGTGACAGAATCAAACATTACTTCCCAAGCAAAGATATCCCATATGCACCAGAGTCACGTCTTTCCCCGGCATTTTACACCTTGTTTCAAGCTTAAAGCATTGCAGACTAAAGCATCGTTATAGATCGCTTTATATAATCAGGTCCATATATTTTTTTATCTTCAGTTAACAAGGGGTAGGCCTATGCTTTTAGCCATTTTCACAAAAAAAGCCACAATACCCTCACATACCCTCACACACCCTCAATTCGAGCCCTGGTTTTAACTTAACACGCCAAGCCCTTCACTCACTGACACTGAGATATTTAAGGAGTGCATGGTGACTGAAGGAATTGGTTTACAAAATCTATGGATAGCAGACTATAGTGTAGTCTGTCAAACGGTAGGCCTACATCTTATTTCTTGAATAGGAAGAAATAGGCCTGTTGTTAATAGCCTAAAGTCAAATTAAAATGAAGAATGTTTAAATTAGGACTTCCCGAATTAGCCTACTTTCAGCACCCATGCGTTGTCCATCTCCATGGCTGCTGCTTCATAGTAATGTAAGTTTGTAAATTACTTGAATATGGCTTATTGTGAGGTCAATAACTCTGATAAATAGCTTTTTATGGGCAGCGAAACATATTGTTTTTATTAAAATAAATTATAACAGTAGCAAGATTACCTCGAGTCCTCCTTCTCATCTTCGCGCTCTCCCTCTTAAACTGAACACGACATTAGTAGTCTATCCCAATCATGAGCCCTGGCCAAAAAATTCAATATCTGTGTGCACACTGATATTGAATTATTTGGCCAGGGCTCATGATTGGGATAGCCTATCCATTGCAATGTATAATGAGGTGTAGCCTAGTTTTATATACACTATACCAGCAGCGCAAAAACTCGGGAAGGAAGTACATTTTCTTATAAATACAACTTTGCAATGCGCTTCTTCGAGCATGCTCTTCGTATAGCCTAGGCCTACAGCATATAGTATAGGCAATGGCTCATTTCATTGAGACCAGACTAGGCGTACTAGATATTGTACGCCCAGCAGAGAATCGGGGACACAGAGATATAATAAGCGACTAACTCTCAAACACTGAGCAATATTACATTCGGGCTCTATTTCCGGCTGGCGCTAAGGTGGCACTAGTGTCACTTGCCCATTCGTTTGCAATTTCGACCTGTTAAAGCCAGCGCGCTGCTATTTTCAAACTGTTGCGCAAGGATGGGTAATATACCTGTCTTATATCAGCTCACTTGCGCTCAGATGGGAGGGGTGGAAATATCTGAGGTGTGTCCTTAAAAACATGATCCAAAGTGCTGATTTCAGGCTGGTAGGGATATTTAAGACCAACCAAAAGCTGGTTTTAGCGGTAACACGGTTGATTATGGCATGAATTTCTTGACAGTGGAAACGCAGCCTATCCAGCCGTGACACACACATATGCACATGGAAAAGGAGTAATGTGTTTTTGGTGACTGTATACTTCGTATGTAGAAACAAAAAAAAGACATACGTTTTTTTCCCATTTCATTTTATTTGATTAAAATCCAAGCCTCCCCCCTACTCAATGAAGGATGTTTTCAATCAAGTAAGCTGGATATACATCTTAATCACCAAAACTTTATTAAAATATCAAGTTTGAGAGGAGCAAAACAGTAAGCTGACGTTCCCTTTTTATCTATCTATTGTAGGCAGGCCTACATTATTTTAGCCTTGCTTTGGAGGTGCGTAAAACCCCCTCCATGATGTAGGCTACATGTGTCCATGCCAATCATGAAACGAGAGATGAGAACCTTGGTGAATACCGAGAAACCTCGTATTTAGAAGTTATTTTCCTGTAAAGATGGCTTGTTTCCCATTTCCCATTTTAAAAACCCAAATCCCTCTGTAGGCTACCCTTACCCAAGGCCTAGTATAATGAAGGCTGGTTTAACAGCAATGCGTTGTGTCTTTTTAATCCTGGTGATTTTATGATATCGTTACATTTTACAGTAATTTGTTTTTATTGTTGTTGAAAAAAAACTAACAGATTGCTTGTTTTATTAAAACCAAACTTAGAATGATTAACACTGTCCTCGTTTTATGGTGACAATGTCCATGGCGCACATGGAATGCAACTTCTGGAGAAGTGTGAATGCGTTCTGTAAGATGGTTCCAATAAGTATATAAAACATTATACTTGGGAGCAGTATACCGGTGAGTGGACATTCTCCCTTTCTCTTTATATTGGATCTTTGTCCAGCTACTGTGAAAAGTTTGGATGTGCGTTAAACCCTCCATAGTCTGTGTTGTTTTAATATTATACTGAAGAAAAATATAAACATGCAAGAAGATTTTACTGAGTTATAGTTCATATAAGCAACCAGTCAATTTAAATAAATAAATAGGCCCTAATCTATGGATTTCACATGACTGGGAATACAGATATGCATCTGTTGGTCACATATATCTTTTTTAAAATAGGGGCGTGGATCAGAAAACCAGTCAGTATCTGGTGTGACCACCATTTGCCTCATGCAGCGCGACACATCTCCTTCGCATAGAGTTGATCAGGCTGTTGATTGTGGCCTGTGGAATGTTGCCCCACTCCTCTTCAATGGCTGTGCAAAGTTGCTGGATATTGGCGGGAACTGGGAAGATGCTGTCGGACACGTCAATCCAGAGCATCCCGAACATGCTCAATGGGTTACATGTCTGGAGCGTATGCAGGACATGGAAGAACTAGGACATTTTCAGCTTCCAGGAATTGTGTACAGATCCTTGCGACATGGGGCTGTGCATTATCATGCTGAAACATGAGGTGATGGCGGCGGATGAATGGCACGACAATGGGCCTCAGGATCTCATCACGGTATCTCTGTGCATTCAAATTTCCATCGATAAAATTTAATTATGTTCATTGTCCGTAGCTTATGCCTGCCCATACCATAACCCCACCGCCACCATGGGAAACTCTGGTCACAACATTGGCTTCAGCAAACCACTCCTCCACACGATGCCATACACATGGTCTGCGGTTGTGAGGCCGATTGGACGTATTGTCAAATTCTCTAAAACAACGTTGGTAGAGAAATTAACATTAAATTATCTGGAAACAGCTCTGGTGGACATTCCTGCAGTCAGCATTGTAATTGCACACTCCTTCAAAACTTGAGACATCTTTGGCATTGTGTTGTGTGACCAAACTTCACATTTTAGAGCGGATTTTTATTGTCCCCAGTGCAAGGTGCACCTGTGTAATGAGCATGCTGTTTAATCAGCTTCTTGATATGCTCACTAACAGGGATGTAAACAAATTTGTGCACACAATATTAGCGAAATAAGTTTTTTGTGCCCAAGGAAAATGTCTGTATTATTTTATTTCAGCTCATGAAACATGGGACGAACACTTTACATGTTGCGTTTATATTTTTGTTCAGTGTAAATACATACATACATACATACATACACATAGCCAAACACACATACACAATTATTTTACAGTGTTACAATCTTGTTTAGGATTATTTGGCTGAAATATGGCACAATTCCATACTTTGAATCAGTTTCCATCAGTTTCACTGAGGGACTTTTATTTTGAAGGCGAACCACAAAATCTACTTTTGAGGCAGGCTAATGGTTATTGTGGCTAGATTCACATAGGTCAATTCTCAGTATAACAACATGCTGACAGCAGTCTCTTTTAATGCACTGTAAATGTTACGTGTCATCTAAACCTTAGTGAAACTGAAATTTGTTCCTAAACTTAACCTCAATTCCATTAGCGCCCTATGCCTACATTTGGTGGTCTCTTCCAAATACACAACAAACTGTAGGCCTAAGCAACGTGAAATAACGTTAGGCAGCTAACATTTCTACCCATGTCTAAACGTAGCTAGGCAGCTAAGATGAAGTTAGCTAGTTACCACCTAACCAATTGAGCTCAAGTTCTGGCACTGTCAAAGTCTCAGACACTACGAGCAATCAAATAACCAAAATAAAAGCACTTGCAAAAACACCAAACAATTTAGCTAACTTGTTGTAGAATCAGCGATGTGATGTTGATGCAGAAAGTTTACCGCCAAATCGGTACTTTAGAAACTTGAGGCATAACTTCTCTGCTGTTTTGGTCCTGTATAACTGCATGAAGGGAACTCATGCACATGTGCAGATACTGTGTGTGACTGTGTGAGTACTAAGTCTTGTATCTCTTTCATCGCAATATCCATCACATTGCTGAGTATAGTTGTACGACACTGTTACTTAGGTAGCTAGTTGACTAGCTAGGTTGCTAACGTAGCTATTTAGCTACTAACTATATCCTCAGTGGCTAACGCTAGCAACATTAATAATATGGCAAGAGTAGCCTATCTAAGCTACAGTGCTATGGCCTCTGACACTAACCTTACCCACTAAGTTAAAGCTAAAAATATGACCAGCTCAGATACAACTGCTACCATTATCAGACAGAAACACAACCACCCACACACAATTGGTGTTAACTGATGTTAGCTAGCTAGCTAACTTGCTTTAGCTTGTTATTATGTAGCATATTAGCTACACAGTACACACCAACAAACATAACACTGCCCACAGGTGCGCAAAGCAGTCTGATGAATGATGATTTAGAAATGTTATTTTGTATTTTCTTTTCGTCTCAGACCATGTGTGGTTAGAAAACGTCTTTTTCTGGGTTTTTTCGCAAACGTTTCTTTTTTTGGCTGTGACAACCAACATTAATGGTGCATTACCACCACCAACTGGACTGGAGTGTGGATCAGGCGGTGGATCATCTGGACCAACTATTGAGGAAGTCGACTAAACCATTCCAATGTTTGTGCAACTACCTCCCCCTAACAAGCAACGTTTGAAATGTTCTACCCTCTTGTGGCTTTGAGTCAGTGACTCTCTTTTTTAAAACCCTACCAGTCAAACCAGTCTCCCTTAGGAAACAGAATACATATTCACAACTATGGAATTTTAAGATATTACAAAGAATGTCAGCAGAATCTGGTCTCTCAGTGTGTGTGTGTGTGTGTGTGTGTGTGTGTGTGTGTGTGTGTGTGTGTGTGTGTGTGTGTGTGTGTGTGTGTGTGTGTGTGTGTGTGTGTGTGTGTGTGTGTGTGTGTGTGTGTGTGTGTCTAGCATATTTATATGTATTGTGTGGTCGAAGCTGTTGGTGCATTGTTGGTTCCATAGCGCCACCATAAGGACAAATTGGACCCATTCTCGTAGGATGAGCTACTTTGTATGTTATACCGCGCTTGCCAAATGACCTTTCAATGTTTGAATTTTCAATCACTTGTTATAGTGCCACCATGTGGCCAATTGGCATGGAATTGCATGAGAGGGTGTGGCCTTTGGGCCTTTAGGAGTATGCTGAGGAGTATTTCTGTCTGTAATAGAGCCCTTTTGTGGAGAAAACTAATTCTGATGGGCTTAGCCTGGCTCCCCAGTGGGTGGGCCTATGCCCTCCAAGGCCCACCTATGGCTGCACCCCTGCCCAGTCATGTGAAATCAATAGATTATGGGCCTAATTAATGTATTTCAATTGACTGATTTCCTTATATGAACTGTAACTCAGTAAAATCTTGGACATTGTTGCATGTTGCATTTATATTTTTGTTCAGTATAATAACAATACTGAACTGGAAAAAAATACAATAGGGTTTCACTGCTTGAACCCTTCGCTGCTTGAACCCCTAATTAAAGCTGCAAGAAGCGCTTCTGGGGTTCAAGCTGTGGGCCCACTATGCCACCATCAGGACAAATTGGACACATTGCCCTAGGATGAGTTACTTCTGTACTCCTTAACAATATAAGAACTGAAAATCAACCAGATCATGCAACATGCTTTTGATGTATGTAGTTTGGACTATTTATTATGATATTGACTTCTTTAAACATCTTATTTTCCTGAACCGCTGGACCGATCAGCAACATTTTCAGAGTCTAGCTAAAACATGGTTCTCTGAGCGAATGAGCTTACATTAACGTTTTTTCCTGTCAGACAGTGCCACCATGCAGCCAATCTCACCCATACTCTACAGGTTAGCTAGACTCACCTCCTTTAACGTGTGTGCCAAATTTCATCACTCTGAGTCAAACAGTTCAAGAGATATATACACCTGCCCGTTATAGCACCACCGTGTGGTCGAATTTGCATGCATATTTTGAGTGTTGACAGTGTTTGGAACATGTGCACCAAGTTTTGTTACAATACAAATATCTGTGTCTGTTCTACTGTATATGAATGTATGTGCCAGACCACGCCCACGTGAATGTTTATTGGTCAGTTTGACATCCTAGCCTAGGAAATGTAGCATTGGGAGACATTTGTCGATAAATGCCATGTATCATATTTTGTGCAGATTGGTCATTCGGTGTCAGAGGAGTAGCGTTTTGAGTGTTTTTCACAAAATTCAAAATGGCGGAAAATCCATCATGGCGAACTTCATGGGTTTTTGAGGCCAATTTGTTCCTTGTGAGGAGAGGGATCTATGTACCAATTTCAAGAACTCTAGCTCACACTGGGTGAGGAGTGTGATCTTTCAAAGTTTGCATTTTCAAACACTTGTTATAGCAACACATTGTGGCTAATTGCCATTGCATGAGAGGGCGTGGCACTTGGCCCTTTACCATTATGCAAGGTTGCAACCTCCTAGGCCTTACCATCTCACAGGAATTTGCATTTAAATTTTGCCTTACAGAAGAAGAGGAATAATAATAATTAAAGCTTGAAGCAACATTGCTGGTGTTCAAGCTGGACACATCGCCTTTGGATGAGCTGTGAAGCAGATTGTGCTCTCTGTTTCTGGCAGGTATGAATGTTTTTTTGACTTTGCAGTTGTTGCATATTAATGTGAGCCAGTTTCACACAGCACTGTAATGATTGGCATTGTAAATAAGAATGTGTAGTGGTTGCTAAAGTAGTCATTAGGGCATTCTGAAGCGGTAATATCAGATGTTGGAATATTTTTTAACCTGAAATTCAGTTTGAGTGCATTTTTTGCTGTTCATAGAAATTCCTTCAACAACAGCAGTTTTGAATAAATATATCATATGTATGGGTTTGTCTATGTAGTGTTTGGCCCCGTTTTAAATGACGTTCAGTTTATAAAGGCTTCATAAAGCCTTCATAATGCTTTTATAAGCACTACATAGATGTGTTGCAAATTATCCATAACCGTATGTCATGCTTTGTAAAGGATTCATAAATGTGGCATAACTGTGTCAAATGTGACATAACCCACTATTTCGAATATGATATAAACATGTGCTTTATCAAGGGTGACATGTTGTGCTGAAGGATGGCATATGCTCTAACGTGATGTCATGTTAGTCACCTTACACCTAATCTCGTTCCCAGACACTTCTGCCCAAACGCATCAAACTTGGCATTCATTCGTTAGGGTTAGATTAGGCAGGGTTTAGCAATAATTATGACTTTTTGACTGTGTTAAGTAGTGACGATGACAAATACTTTACTCAGTAAGTTCACTCCTATAGAATTCTATGGTCACTCCCACTACGACCAACTATGAATGGTTGATATCCCAGGCTTGTACAATATGTGCTGTGTTTGCAATAGCCAGGGGAAGACGTCACACCAATGAATATGTACTTTAGATGAAAGCCCCCAACCTAAAGAAATTGAAAGTGTCTTTTTTCTGGAACCAATTTACATATTCCTCAGTACACAAACATGCACACAACAAAAACAAGCCATACAGTGCGGTGCTGGGCCCAGTCATGTCTTTGACACATTCACCCACTACCCCGCTGAAAGATCAGCCACAAAATGTTGGCACCATTGTAACAGGTTGTATTCAAGCCCTGGTCTCCAGCCTGGGAACAGAAGAGGAATAACTGGTGTGGTAGTCTCAGGTTGGTCTACTCCAAATCATCTTGGTTCTGACACACACAAACGCAAGCTTTGCAGGTCCATCAACTCATTTAAATACCTCTCACACCCTACAGTAACCTGTGGATCATAAGAGAACTTTCATAAACCAGCAGAACGCTAATAACCTATTTATTGACACTTTATGTAGTGTCCTGTAATACTTAGTTTGAAGTGAAACAACTTCGGTCATTCATAACACATCCATAAATGCCTTGTATCATATGACGCTGTACTTACTATAAGGTCAGACCCATTTGGTCATTTATAACACATACATAAATGCCTTGTATCATATGACGCTGTAATTACTATAAAGTCAGAGCCATTTGGAAATTTATAACACATACATAAAGGCTTAATGATGTAAATGTATTAACACTTAGGGATTTATCAATAACAGCTAAAACAAATAAACATAAAAGATTTGTTTAAACCATACATTTCCTTTTATTTGTACATTTTTAAAACAATACAAATACATGAAGTTTCAAAAAGTCCAGCAATGCAATTACATTGAACATTACGTAGGACTGTGAATAGTGTAGCTCAGTTGGCCCCATGTAGCTCAGTTGGTAGAGCATGGCGTTTGCAACGCCAGGGTTGTGGGTTCGATTCCTACGGGGGGCCAGTATGGAAAATTAATAAATAAATAAATTATGGAAATGTATGCACTCACTAATTGTAAGTCGCTCTGGATAAGAGCGTCTGCTAAATGACTAAAATGTAAAAATGTAGATTGTCCCTGCGCTGGTGGACTAATGGTTATTGCCTCTCTTCCTGCTGGAGGTACTGTATGTTGGTTCCAACTTTAAAGTAACAACAAAGAAAGTTAGCAGGTCTTTTAGGAAATGCCTTTGTCACACCATCTGGATAAGGGCATTTATGTGCTGCATCAGAAACTCTAAATGGGAAGATGGGAAACTCCATTCAATTATTATTATTATATTCCTCTTTCATTTACAAATCTCATGACGTGACTGTGAGACATGGCTGTATCTAGGGGCATTTGTATTTAGCTGAGCCTGTAACTAGCTACATTTCAGCTAACTTGCAATTGCTGTGAAGTCACCGACATTATTTGAAATAACAATTGAGGTAGCTACAGTATGTAATCTAACTCAACACTTAACTAATACAAAGTAATTTAAACTACAATAAATAACTTTCTTGTTTTTCACTGTCCAGTGGAAGCACAAGTAGGGCATTTGATTTATGAACTCCTCACATGATCAGCGTCTCGTCAGCAACACTAAAAAAGTACTTAAGGTTTATGGATTTTCCAAAACGAATGTCCCCCAAGTAATAGCAGAAAAGTGTTAATAACCCTTCATGATATATGAACAATTATTCTCTAAACTTTAACAATGATTCATATTTGTACATATTTTAGTGACATTTGGATTAAAGTTGGGTTTTAAAACATGTTCAAAGGTCAAATAAACATACACGTGTTTAGCAGATGTTATTGCGGGTGTAGCGAAATGCTTGTGTTTCTAGCTCCGACAGTGTAGTAATATCTAACAAGTCATATCTAATCATTTCACCACATATACCCAATACACACAAATCTAAGTAAAGCTATGGAATTAAGAATATATAAATAAATACACTAACGGTCAAAAGTTTGGACACACCTACTCATTCAAGGGTTTTTCTTTATTTTTAAATTTTTCTACATTGTAGAATAATAGTGAAGACATCAACACTATGAAATAACACACATGGAATCATGTAGTAACCAAAAAAGGGTTAAACAAATCAAAATATATTTTATATTTGAGATTCTTCAAATAGCCACCCTTTGCCTTGATGACAGCTTCTTGAGCAATCGGGGGAGAAGGGACTTGGTCAGGGAGGTGACCAAGAACTTGATGGTCACTCTGACAGAGCTCCAGAGTTCCTCTGTGGAGATGGGAGAACCTTCCAGAAGGACAACCATCTCTGCAGCACTCCCCCAATCAGGTCTTTATGGTAGAGTGGCCAGACGGAAGTCACTGCTCAGTAAAAGGCACATGACAGCCCACTTGAAGTTTGCCAAAAGGCACCTAAAGAACTCTCAGACCATGAGAAACAAGATTCTCTGGTTTGATGAAACCAAGATTGAACTCTTTGGCCTGAATGCCAAGTGTCAAGTCTGGAGGAAACCTGGCACCATCCCTACAGTGAAGCACGGTGGTGGCAGCATCATGCTGTGGGGATGTTTGTTCAGCGGCAGGGACTGGGAGACTTGTCAGGATCGAGGGAAAGATGAACAGAGCAAAGTACAGAGAGATCCTTGATGAAAACCTGCTCCACAGCTCAGGACCTCAGACTGGGGTGAAGGTTCACCTTCCAACAGGACAACAACCCTAAGCACACAGCCAAGACAACACAGCTGTGGCTTCGGGACTAGTCTCTGAATGTCTTTGAGTGGCCCAGCCAGAGCCCGGACTTGAACCCAATCGAACATCTCTGGAGAGACCAGAAAATGCTGTGCAGCGATGCTCCCCATCCAACCTGACAGAGCTTGAAAAGATCTGCAGAGAAGAATGGGAGAAACTCCCCAAATACAGGTGTGCCAAGTTTGTAGCGTCATACCCAAGAAGACTCGCTGCTGTAATCGCTGCCAAAGGTACTTCAACAAAGTACTGAGTAAAGGGTCTGAATACTATTGTATATGTGATATTTCAGAGTTAATTTTTTTTATACATTTGCACAAATTTCTAAAAACCTGTTTTTGCTTTTTACAGTCCTGTCCCATCGCTGCAACTCCCGTACAGACTCAGGAGAGGCGAAGGTCGAGAGCCATGCGTCCTCCGAAACACGGCCCAGCCAAGCCGCAGTGCTTCTTGACACACTGCTCGCTAGATTGCGATGGGACAAGAACATCCCGGCCATCCAAACCCTCCCCTAACCCGGATGACGCTGGGCCAATTATGCGCCGCCTCATGGGTCTCCCAGTCGCGGCGGGCTGCAACACAGCCTAGGATCGAACGTGGGTCTGTAGTGACGCTTCTATCACTGCGATGCAGTGCCTTAGACCACTGCCCCACTCGGGAGGCTCTGAAAAAAATGAATTTATTACAAAATGTGGAAAAAGCCAAGGGGTCTGAATATATATATATTTCAAAAAATATTGCATATCTTAATTTATTCCCACAATTGACAAATAATATGTGTTATAATGTAGGCACTTCCTAAGAAGGATTGTTACCTATAACAATGGCTGGCAGTACAAAATCTACATTTTTGCCAAACAATTATTATTTATTACATATAAAACAAAAGATAAAACAGTACATCATATAACATTATTACACCAGTACATACATTTATCTACAATACAAAATGTATAATACCACCATACAACAATATTACAATGTACGTGTGTGTAGAGCGTGTGTGCTAGCGCTTGTGTGTGTATGCGTGTGTCTGTACCTTTGTGTGTGTCTCTTCACAGTCCCGCTGTTCCATAAGGTGTATTTTTACCTGTTTTTTAAATCTGATTCTACTGCTTGCATCAGTTGCCTGGTGTGGAATAGAGTTCCATGTAGTCCTGGCTCTGTGTAGTACTGTGCACCTCCCATAGTCTGTTCTGGACTTGGGGATTGTGACGAGACCTCTGGTGGCATGTCTTGTGGGGTATGCATGTTATGATTTAACTGGATAAGAACCCAAATGCAGACAAGTACACGAAGCCATAGAAGTTTTAACAGGTTTATTTACAATGTTCAAAGTCCAGGTTTCCAAATATATGGGAAGAGCAAGTCCAGGTTACAGGGAGGGTAACAGATCCAGATCAGGGCAGGTGTGGTACCGTAATGTCCTAGTGTCCGTGATGAGTCCAAAAGAGAGGTCCGGTATTGGAGAGCAGGATGGTGGTGGCAGGAGTGAAGCGGAGGCAGGAGTCAGGTTCCAAATATCTGTGGCACAGGAGAAAAAGTAAATAGAACAGACCAAAAACACAAAGAGCAAAAATAACCAGGTTGAGTCGGCAGCGAGACTAACATGGTCGTCTTGACTATGATCTGACGATGAGTGGTAAGTTTGACCGGGTCTTAAAGGCTGAGGTGATTATGGTGAATGAGCTGCAGCTGGAACCCTGACTCCCGCACACCAGACTTCAATTCTGCAATCAAGGACAGACAGAGGGGAGGGAGAGAGCAGAGAGAGCTACCTAGCAGCAGTAGGCCTAACAGTACCCCCTCTACGGACGCCACCTGGCGGCCGACCGGGGTTTATCGGGATGTAACCTATGAAACTCTCGGACCAGAGCAGGATCCACAATGAAGCTCCTGGGCACCCAGGAACGTTCCTCGGGACCATAACCCTCCCAATCCACCAGGTACTGGAAACCACGACCTCGGCGGCGAACATCCAGAAGTCGCCGGACAGTGTAGACCGGACCCCCACCCACGATCCTGGGCGGAGGAGGGGACGAGAGGGCGGGCACAGAGGGCTAACCGACACAGGCTTAATCTGGGAAACATGAAAGGTGGAATGAACCCGTAGGAGGCAGGAAGCTGTAGCTTAACCGCACAGGGGTTAACAATAGACAGTATCTTGAACGGTCCTATAAACGAGGCGCCATCTTCTTAGACTCCACCTTCAATGGAAGGTCCCGTGACTTCAGCCATACCTCTTGACCAGGAGAGTAACCGGGAGCCTGGGACCGGTGACGGTTGGCTTGCCTCTGCATGTACGCCGAAGCTCGGGACAGAGCTACCCTGGCCTTCCTCCAGACCTTGAAGCAGCGGCGCATGTGGGACTGCACCGAGGGTACCGCCAGTTCCCTCTCTTGGGAAGGGAACAGGGGAGGTTGATAACCCAGAGCACACAGAAAAGGAGACAAACCAGAGGAAGCGTTAGTCAAGGTGTTATGAGCATATTCCACCCAGGGGAGCATGGAGCTCCATGACCCAGGGTTAGACCCAGTGACACAGCGAAGAGCGGTCTCCATCTCCTGGTTCGCTCTCTCGGCTTGCCCGTTGGTCTGGGGGTGATATCCAGAGGACAGGCTGGATGTAATGCCCAAAGCTTTACAGAAAGCTTTCCACACCTGGGAGACAAACTGGGGACCCCTGTCAGAGACAATATCCGTGGGTAGACCATGAGAGCGGAACACATGTTCAACCAAAATATCAGCCGTCTCTCTGGCAGTAGGCAGTTTAGGTAGGGCCAAAAAATGAGCGAACTTAGAAAAACGATCAATCACCGTAAGAATGACAGTCTTACCAGACGAGGGGGAAGTCCAGTGACAAAATCCATAGCGATATGCGACCAGGGCCGGCTGGGTATAGGTAGAGGTCGTAGATGACCAGCGCTGGCCTGGGTGGAGTTCTTACTTCGTGCACATACCGTACAAGCAGCAATGAAGGCTCGAGTGTCCGCCTCCATCGTGGCCCACCAGAACTTACGTCGCACAAAGTCAAGGGTCCGCGAAACTCCAGGGTGACAGGTAAGGGGAGACGAGTGAGCCCACTGAAGTACCTGGGAGCGAGCAGACTCAGGGACAAACATCCGGTTAGGAGGACCCCTCCCAGGGTCAGCTTGATGATGTTGAGCCTGTCTAACAATCCCCTCGATGTCACATGTGATGACTGCAATACTGCAGGTAGGAGGCAAAATGGGTTCAGGGTTACTACCAGTATCAACAGCCGAATGAACACGAGACAGGGCGTCAGGCTTGACGTTGCGTGACCCAGGACGGTAAGACAGAGAAAAATTGAATCTCCCAAAAAATAGTGCCCACCTGGCTTGACGGGGGTTGAGCTGCTTCGCTGACTGGAGGTAAGCTAGATTCTTATGATCCGTCCAAACGATGAAGGGTTGTTCCGCCCCCTCCAACCAATGTCGCCACTCCTCGAGAGCCAGCTTAACGGCGAGCAGTTCACGATTGCCAACATCATAATTCCTCTCTGCCTGAGAAAGTTTCCTTGAGAGAAAAGCACAGGGATGCAGTTTGTTATCTTCAGGAGAACGTTGTGACAACACTGCACCTACCCCAGTGTCGGATGCATCCACCTCACGACAAACTGGCGGTCGGGGTCCGGCTGCATCAGAATGGGAGCCGAGGCGAAGCGATGTTTCAGTTCTTCGAACGCTGATTCGGCCCCTTCATTCCAAGCGAACGGTCGTGAGATGGAGGTGAGAGCGGTGAGTGGCGCCGCAATGCGGCTGTAGTCCTTGATGAACCTCCTATAGAAGTTCGCAAACCCCAGGAATCGTTGAAGTTGTTTGCGGGTAGAGGGGAGCTGGCCAGTCCGTGACAGCAGAGATCTTAGCTGGGTCCATCCGCAACTCCCCCTGAGCTATGATGTAACCCAAAAAGAGGTCTCAGACACATGAAATTCACATTTCTCCATCTTCACAAACAGTTTGTTCTCCAACAACCTTTGCAACACCTGGCGCACATGTAGTTCATGTTCCTGGGAGGACTCTGAGAAAATCAAGATATCATCCAGATAGACAAAAACAAACCGATTCAACATGTCCCGAAGGACATCATTGACTAGTGCCTGAAAAACAGCAGGGGCATTGGACAACCCAAAAGGCATAACCAGATACTCAAAATGTCCCAAGGGTGTGTTGAAGGCAGTCTTCCATTCATCACCCTTACGAATGCGCACCAGGTGATACGCATTTCGTAGATCCAGTTTCGTAAAGATGGTAGCACCATGAAGGAGGGAAAAGCAGAATTAATCAAAGGCAGAGAATACTTGTTCTTAATGGTGATGTTGTTAAGACCACGGTAATCAATACAGGGTCTGAGGGTCTTATCCTTCTTAGCAACAAAAAAAGAATCCCGCTCCTACAGGTGACGAGGAAGGACGCATAATACCTGCCGCCAAGGAGTCCCGAATGTAGTTCTCCATAGCCTCCGTCTCCGGCCGGGAGAGATTGTACAGGCGACTGCTGGGGAGCGGGGCTCCTGGCTGGAGGTCAATGGCGCAGTCGTAAGGCCGGTGAGGAGGAAGAGAAGTAGCTCTGTGTTTGCAGAAAACGGATGCCAGGTCATGATACGCGTCAGGGACAGCAGAGAGATCCATGGACTCCAGTGGAGGTTGAGGCACAGTACTGGCAGGAGTCTGAGCAGAACACAAACAATTCACATGACAAAATGTGCTCCATGAAACAATGTTACCTGTCACCCAATCAATGTGTGGATTGTGTCTTATGAGCCAGGGGATACCAAGGACCAGGGGTGTCTGTGGGCAGTCGATAATATGGAATTGAATGTTCTCCTGATGATTTCCCGACACTCTAAGACAAACAGGAACAGTTTGATGGGTAATACGGGTCAACAATTGTCCATTTAGACCCTTAGCCTGCAGCGGACAGTCCATAGGAACAGTCTCCAAATCCATTTGTTGAGCCCACTCTCTATCCAAAAGCTTTCGTCGGCACCAGAGTCAATCAGCGCACTAACAGAGAAATTCTGGGACTGCCACTGGAGGGATGCCTGGAGCAGAATGCGGGGAGAAGAGGAAGAATCCGCTGCTCGGCTCACCAAAACTTCTCCCATTAATGATGAGCCGGCCCTTTTCCCCGGACGAACTGGGCAGGAAGGAACGAAATGACCAGCTTCTCCACAATACAGGCAGACCCGAGCCTGAATACGACGTGCACGCTCCTCTGAGGACAACCGTGCACGACCCACCTCCATGGCTTCGGGTTCAGTGCTCCTCGTATCGACTCGGGGAAGACACGGCTTTCTCCGTAGGGAAGATGCAGGGAGGAGTTTGTTGATGACAGACAGGTTGCTTGGAACTAACACTCCTCTCCCGGCGGCGCTCCCGAATCCGATTATCCAACCTGATAGTGAGTGAAATAAGATTATCCAGCGTAGCCGATTCATCATATGACACCAATTCATCTTTTAAAGTCTCAGACAAAGCATTGATGAACACTCCTTGTAATGCCTCGTCATTCCAACCACTCACTGCTGCTAAAGTCCGAAACTCCACTGCCATCTCCGCCACACTACGAGCCCCCTGTCGAAGAGAGAACAACCGTTTCGCAGCCTCCTTGCCTCGCACGGGGTGGTCAAAAACCTTCCTCATCTCCGTGGTGAAGGCAACGTAAGCGTTGCAAATGTCCGACTGACTCTCCCATACCGCGGATCCCCAGGCACGAGCGGAACCGCTAGTAGAGTTAATAAGGTAGGCAATACGGGCTCTTTCTGAGGCGTAGGTGAGGGGCTGTTGTTCAAACACTAACAAGCATTGAGTCAAAAAATCGCCACAGGTTCCCATGTTCCCGTCATAGCGCTCTGGAGCAGGAACAAAAGGCTCTCTGATCTGGGCTGAAGGGGTAGTAAGGGCAGACACTTGATTGGTGAGTAATTGAACCTGATTAAGCAGCACCTGACTGTCCTCAGCAATCGTCTTAAACAGGGTATCATGTTGGCCAAGTAAAATGCCCTGATTGGCTATGGCAGTCCAAATTTCAGTGCACTCTGGGGTGGTATCCGAGCTACTGTCTGCTGGGTTCATGTTGGTCAGATCATACTGTTAAGATTTAACTGGATAAGAACCCAAATGCAGACAAGTACACGAAGCCATAGAAGTTTTAACAGGTTTATTTACAATGTTCAAAGTCCAGGTTTCCAAATATATGGGAAGAGCAAGTCCAGGTTACAGGGAGGGTAACAGATCCAGATCAGGGCAGGTGTGGTACCATAATGTCCTAGTGTCCGTGATGAGTCCAAAAGAGAGGTCCGGTATTGGAGAGCAGGATGGTGGTGGCAGGAGTGAAGCGGAGGCAGGAGTCAGGTTCCAAATATCTGTGGCACAGGAGAAAAAGTAAATAGAACAGACCAAAAACACAAAGAGCAAAAATAACCAGGTTGAGTCGGCAGCGAGACTAACATGGTCGTCTTGACTATGATCTGACGATGAGTGGTAAGTTTGACCGGGTCTTAAAGGCTGAGGTGATTATGGTGAATGAGCTGCAGCTGGAACCCTGACTCCCGCACACCAGACTTCACTCCTGCAATCAAGGACAGACAGAGGGGAGGGAGAGAGCAGAGAGAGCTACCTAGCAGCAGTAGGCCTAACAATGCATGGGTGTCCGAGCTGTGTGCTAGTAGTTTAAACAGACAGCTCGGTACATTCAGCTTGTCAACACTTCTTACATAAACAAGTAGTGATGAAGTCAATCTCTCTTCCACTTTGAGCCATGAGAGATTGACATGCATATCATTAATGTTGGCTCCCCATGTACTTTTAAGGGCCAGCCATGCTGCCCTGTTCTGAGCCAATTGTAATTTTCCTAAGTCCCTCTTTGTGGCTGTCGTGGAAATTCTACACATGGACAAGCTAAGTCAATCTTAAATGAATCATTGTTTATTAACAGTTAATTGGAGAGGTTCCAACTAACTTGATGCACCATAGGGCACGTCTGTCAGGAGCTCTGTCGGTTCAGTCCCGTTAGATGTCTTATATACTGGTTACAGACACGTTACATAGTCATAGTTCATAGGGTTGGTTCCAGCATGTGTCTGGCACCGTCTCGTATCTTAACTTATAGAACATATTCTGAGCGTTCTGTCAGATGGTCCTAAGGAGGAGGTCATGTCACCCCCCCTCATATCTTTACCAAGCACAGGCAGGAACCAAGGATTATTTGTGACACTAAGACAAGATTAATATTTTCAAGGCTGTCTCTTCACAAGATACAATTTTCCATCACATTCCATCCTCTTATCACTTGTGTGATAGTAATCATTACATTTTAAGGTAAGCATTAGATTTTAGCTTCTTTATCAAAGTACATCATTATAATAAATCATAATAAAGGTTATACTTCTATTAACGGGAGTGAATCTAATTTCATTCATAATCATCATAATAAAGCTAAAATCTACAATCAAGGAAGTAAGTGAAAAAAATCAACGCATAAAACCACAGACACTTTCAAACCCTTAATTCTGGGTTGTACAATTCAACTTGTAAAACCATGGCTTAAGACCTTCGCTTCATACAGTTACACATATGCTTCATTACACAATTTCATTTATGGATTCTGGCAATTACATTTCAAATGGAGCTTTTGTCGCGAGTGGCATGTTAATGACAGATCAGTATCTCAATGCATTTCTAGTCTAAAGTACTATACATTCCTCAGTGTGCAGACCACTAAAATCAACCTGATACCCCAAATAAACAATTTTGGATAATCCTAAATCAATTACGGGCACGGGTTGACCATCCCCTTTCCCTCCTGGGACTCATTTTTCTTGCATTTCAGGTGTACCTGTGGATATATTTCAAGGCCTACCTTCAAATTCAGTGCCTCTTTGCTTGACATCATGGGAAAATCAAAAGAAATCAGCCAAGACCTCAGAAAAAAATGGTAGACCTCCACGAGTCTGGTTCATCTTTGGGAGAAATTTCCAAATGCTTGAAGGTACCACATTCATCTGTACAAACAATAGTACGCAAGTATAAACACCATGGGACCACGCAGCCGTCATACCGCTCAGGAAGGAGATGCGTTCTTTCTCCTAGAGATTAAAGTACTTTGGTGCGAAAAGTGCAAATCAATCCAAGCAAAGGACCTTGTGAAGATGCTGGAGGAAACAGGTACAAAAGTATCTATATCCACAGTAAAACGAGTCCTATATCGACATAACCTGAAAGGCCACTCAGCAAAGAAGAAGCCACTGCTCCAAAACCGCCATAAAAAAAAACAGACTATGGTTTGCAACTGTACATGGGGAAAAATATTGTACTTTTTGGAGAAATGTCCTCTGGTCTGGTGAAACAAAATAGAACTGTTTGGCCATAATGACCATTGTTATGTTTGAAGGAAAAAGGGGGTGACTTGCAAGCCGAAGAACAACATCCCAACCGTGAAGCACGGGGTGGCAGCATCATGCTGTGGGGGTGCTTTGCTGCAGGAGGGACTGGTGCACAACAAAGTCACGGTATTGGAGTGGCCATCACAAAGCCATGACCTCAATTCTATAGAATATTTGTGGGCAGAACTGAAAAAGTGTGTGTGTGCAAGGAGGCCTACACACCTGACTCAGTTACAGTGGGGAAAACAATTATTTAGTCAGCCACCAATTGTGCAAGTTCTCCCACTTAAAAAGATGAGAGAGGCCTGTAATTTTCATCATAGGTACACGTCAACTATGACAGACAAATTGAGAATTTTTTTTCCAGAAAATCACATTCTAGGATTTTTTATGAATTTATTTGCAAATTATGGTGGAAAATAAGTATTTGGTCACCTACAAACAAGCAAGATTTCTGGCTCTCACAGACCTGTAACTTCTACTTTAAGAGGCTCCTCTGTCCTCCACTCATTACCTGTACTAATGACACCTGTTTGAACTTGTTATCAGTATAAAAGACACCTGTCCACAACCTCAAACAGTCACACTCCAAACTCCACTATGGCCAAGAACAAAGAGCTGTCAAAGGACACCAGAAACAAAATTGTAGACCTGCACCAGGCTGGGAAGACTGAATCTGCAATAGGTAAGCAGCTTGGTTTGAAGAAATCAACTGTGGGAGCAATTATTAGGAAATGGAAGACATACAAGACCACTGATAATCTCCCTCGATCTGGGGCTCCACGCAAGATCTCACCCCGTGGGGTCAAAATGATCACAAGAACGGTGAGAAAAAATCCCAGAACCACACGTGGGGGACCTAGTGAATGACCTGCAGAGAGCTGGGACCAAAGTAACAAAACCTACCATCAGTAACACACTACGCCGCCAGGGACTCAAATCCTAAAGTGCCAGACGTTAGTCCAGTCCACTAGGGACCTGTTCTCATTGCATTACGTTAGTAATCAATAACCTGTGTGTGTGTGTTTCTATTGTGTTATTATTTAGTTAGTTTGTAAATAAATAATTAAGCCAATTTGTGTATGTACTGCTTAAGCCAGTACATGTCCAGGCCCATCTGAAGTTTGCTAGAGTGCATTTGGATGATCCAGAAGAGGATTGGGAGAATGTCATATGGTCAGATGAAACCAAAATAGAACGTTTTGGTAAAAACTCAACTTGTCGTGTTTGGAGGACAAAGAATGCTGAGTTGCATCCAAAGAACACCATACCTACTGTGAAGCATGGGGGTGGAAACATCATGCTTTGGGGCTGTTTTTCTGCAAAGGGACCAGAACGACTGATACGTGTAAAGGAAAGAATGAATGGGGCCATGTATCGTGAGATTTTGAGTGAAAACCTCCTTCCATCAGCAAGGGCATTGAAGATGAAACGTGGCTTGGTCTTTCAGCATGACAATGATCCCAAACACACCGCCCGGGCAACGAAGGAGTGGCTTCGTAAGAAGCATTTCAAGGTCCTGGAGTGGCCTAGCCAGTCTCCAGATCTCAACATCATAGAACATCTTTGGAGCGAGTTGAAAGTCCGTGTTGCCAAGCGACAACCCCAAAACATCACTGCTCTAGAGGAGATCTGCATGGAGGAATGGGCCAAAATACCAGCAACAGTGTGTGAAAACCTTGTGAAGACTTACAGAAAATGTTTGACCTGTGTCATTGCCAACAAAGGGTATATAACAAAGTATTGAGAAACTTTTGTTATTGACCAAATACTTATTTTCCACCATAATTTGCAAATAAATTCATAAAAAATCCTACAATGTGATTTTATGGAGAAAAAAAATCTCATTTTGTCTGTCATAGTTGACGTGTACCTATGATGAAAATTACAGGCTTCTCTCATCTTTTTAAGTTGGAGAACTTGCACAATTGGTGGCTGACTAAATATTTTTTTTCCCCACTGTACACCAGCTCTATCAGGAGGAATGGTCCAAAATTCACCCAACTTAATGTGGGAAGCTTGTGGAAGGCTACCTGAAACGTTTGAACCAAGTTAAACAATTTAAAGGCAATGCTACCAAATACTAATTGAGTGTATGTAAACTTCTGACCCACTGGGAATGTGATGAAAGAAATAAAAGCTGAAATATATCATTCTCTGTACTATTATTTTGACATTTCACATTCTTAAAATAAAGTGGTGATCCCAACTGACCTAAAACAGGGAATATTTACTAGGATTAAATGTCAGGAATTGTGAAAAACTGAGTTTAAATAAATTTGGCTGAAGTGTATGTAAACTTCCGACTTCAACTGTATATCGATAACTGTCCGTTATCACATAATTACCTCTTATCAGTCTCATTCTGAATGTCGCATAATCCTTGAACCCGCAAAAACCCTAACCTTATTGATGAATCAGCAATACACAAATTGGCTTAATTATTTATTTACAAACTAACTAAATAATAACACAATAGAAACACACACACACACACACACACACAGGTTATTGATTACTAACGTAATGCAATGAGAACAGGTCCCTAGTGGACTGGACTAACAATAGCATGAAAACGCAACTTGTCGACTGATACAGATTATGCTTTTCACCACTGGGTCTGGTATGTGTGGAAAGCGACCTGTTGAAGTCGATAAATGACAAATTGGGCATACTAGAATTGGTCAGTAAGGACGTAAAAGAGTTGAAAGCGAGTCTTGAAATGAGTGACGAAAAAGCAGCGATAATTGAAACTGAAACCAAAAAATTAAAAGTGACAGTAACTAAGATGGAAACGGACATTAAGGAACTTAAAAAGGAGAACAACCTTCTGAGAGAAGCCTTACTAGACATCCAAACTAGATCGATGAGAGAAAATCTAGTACTTTCGGGTATTCAGGAAAAGGAGGGAGAAATAACCGAGAATATTATGAAGGATTTCCTGCATACAACACTTCAAATCCCACTCGAGGCTGTCGATAAAATCCAACTCGAACGTGTACACCGTTTCGGACAAAGAGGACAGAAATATTTTTTAAGGATAAAGCAATGTTTAAAAGCCTAGGAAAAAGACTTGCTGGCACGAAAATATGCATGAATGATCAGTTCCCGAGGGAGATTGCAGAAAGGCGCAAAGTTCTGTATCCAATATTCAAGGAAAATAGATTAAAAGGGAAACGTGTGGCACTTGTGGTCGATAAACTATATATTGACAACCAAATGTTCAGAGACACAAAGACTACTCCATGGCTATTCTAAAAGTTGTAATAGAGGAGTTGAATAATGGAACACCCAATACTAGCAATGATAGGGATTGGAATATTAGATAACATTTATAGTAAGTATAGTATTTAAAAAAGGATAAAACGATATAACAAGAAAAGATAACAAGCAGAATAATACATCTTCAAATACAACTAATTAGAACATGGCTTTTTTGGCGGGCAATTGTTGTTTTGGCGGACGGTTGTTGGGGTTGGTCCTGTGTTCTCCCTGGCGTCCTTTCCCCCTTGCGGCAGGTGTGGGATGTGGGTGCGATTGCACGCTCAGCCCATTTCCTCTGCAGTCAACCATGTGGTGTGCATTTTTGTGTTTGGAAAGGTGTGGTGTTAATTGAGTGAGAGGGGAAATGGTTGCATATCCTAGAGCCGACGGGTGTCTATGAGCAGGGGTAGTGAGAGAGAGCTTTCAATTTTGTGTAGATGAGGGATATACATTTTTAAATATAGTATACATCTAATCTAATTTTTTATTGTCCTATCAAGATGGAAAGATCCCCAACCCTATATCCTGGACACCCACCTGAGTGACCCATACACCAAAGAGAAGTTCCCATCTCTTTTATGGACCTGTTGTGAGTATGCAGCCTAAACAGAGAAATAAATGCGGTCAGAGACCTACTTGAGCAGCACCGCCCCCTCAAGATTCTGAGCCTGCCTGGCAGGGTTGTCCTACAAAGCCAGAGCCCCCTGATGGGAGAGCATTATATACAAGGAAATTCTCAAAGCTGCTAATGAGAACCTTGACGACCTTTTACCTAGCCGCCACCCAGGTAGTGGCAGTGCTGGCAACACTGGCTGCAGTAACCCATGGGGAGGGGGTCACACTCGGACAATCAGAGAGGGGGTTTATCATTGTGGCCCTGGTGGAACAAAATAGTCAAAGGTCTGACTGCACAGAGATGCTTGGGAAAAATGGTTACAACGGGGGACCAGAGTGTTTGTGTCTCAGGTGAAGAGGGTGGATCTGATCTCCATCACCTAGGACTTGACATAGATTAGGTAGATTAATCAAATCTCACATTGTTGTCAATTTCTGCTCAATCTTGCATGCTTTCTCAATCAGCTGTAACTGTATGTGCACTCATAAATCAGGTCCTTTCTTGAGTTGGGCTCTGGGATATAACAACCGTTGAGTATCTGATTTTATGGTGGATTGTGGAGGAGGGGGGTTGAGTGTGTTGGAGTATGTGAGTATGTGTGTGTGTGTTTGTCCGGCATCTGTTGTGGGGGGGTGGGGATGTTGGGGGGGGGGGGTATGGGATGGACCACGGTAATTATTCGCTAGGATAATAATTGCTTGTCAATAAATTAAATGTAATACAATGGCAATCCGGGTTATATGTTAAAATCCTACGCATGAACTGCCGACATTATTACGCATATTAATTGATAATGATGGAAAATAAGATATACAAGATATTTCAAGAGATATATATTTTAAATAGTTATATATAGAGGTGACAGCATTGGAAATGCTTTTGGCGGTTAATCTGCTTCTGTTTTGTGCGTGGCACTGTGTGCTGTTTTCGATGGATGGGTCCTGGCCTCTCGGGGCCCTAGGGATCCGGAGGGATGTGGTTGGGATGCCGATCACTGGGATGACGGCTCAACTTGGGATTGGGAGGGGCTTTAGCGGGGGAATTAGTGGAGAACAATTGAAGGGATACTTAGTAGCAATGCAAATATCACGGTACAGCTATATGGACAATCAATCATTACGGTATTTTTTATTGGTAAATTTACAAACATATATAATGATAAATAGACTTGAAACTTGTATCTCATTATGGTGTATGGTGAAATAAGTATAGCCAGTTATAATTGTAATGGCTTAGCTGATAATAACAAAAGAAGAACAATATTTACATGGCTCAAAGAGAAGGAATATAATATCTATTGTTTACAGGAAACTCATTCAACAATTCGAGATGAAGTTGCGTGGGAAAAGGAATGGGGCGGCAAAATATACTTCTCCCATGGGCAAAGAAATTCAAAAGGGGTGATGATATTAATTAATAGTACTTTCGATCCGAATGTGCAAATTGTCCAAGGTAGATGGATTATTTTAAATATGTTATTGGACAATAAACAGATATGGCTCATTAACATTTACGGACCAAATAATGATGATCCACACTTCTTTGACAATATACAGTATATAATAAATTATCAACTCGGCAAGCAATTCAAGATAATATTATTATGGTGGGGGATTATAATACTGTTTTAAATAGCTCAATGGACCGTAAAGGAAATCACACCACAAACAATCACCCACATGCTCTTAAGGAATTCGTGAATGTCATGGATACATTAGAACTAGTAGATATATGGAGGCTTAAATATCCTGATCTAGTGAGATATACATGGCGGAGACTCAATCAAGCTAGTCGTCTTGACTTCTTTCTTATCTCATTCTCGTTGGAACCAAAAGTTTAAAAAGTGTTGATAGGGGACAGAATGCGGTCGGACCATAATATAATTGGCATATACATTACTCTTACTGAATTTCCACGTGGGCGAGGAATTTTATCAAAGCCTATTGGATGATAATTTATTTTTAACTTGGACAAAGGAATTTATAACTGACTTTTTCCGACATAACACAGGTACAGCAAATCCCCTTATTGTATGGAACACCTTTAAATGTGCCTTTAGAGGCCATGCAATTCAGCACTCATCTCTAAAAGGAATTTAGGTCAAAAGAGTTTATACTAACAAAGGAAATAGAAAGTCTAACAGAACAGATAGATGGCAATGAAAACTGTAATATAGAGGCTCAGAATAAATTAGAGGAAAAACAAAAAGAAATTGAGAAACTTAGTCAAGAAAGATCAAGTGTAATATATTATAAAAATAAAGCAAACTGGATGGAATATGGGGAAAAATGCACCAAATTCTTTTTTAATCTTCAACATAGGAACGCTACCAAAAATAATTTTATGAAACTGGTTACAATTGACGGAGTAACCCATAATTCACCAAATTATATTTTGAAGGAGGAAACAAGGTACTTTAAGCATATGTTTTCATTTCAGTCACCTCCATCTCCTCTAATTGAAGCTAGAGAAGCTAGAGATATTTTTTCTATTGATAATGTAAAATTAACAGCCAAACAGAAAGACTCATGTGAAGGTGAAATTACAGAGGAGGAACTTCTGGATGCAATTAAAGACTTTAAGTCCGGGAAAACTCCAGGGTTGGATGGCATACCAGTCGAAGTATACCAAACCTTTTTTGATATACTAAGAGGACCGTTATTAGCATGTTTTAACCACTCCTATGTAAATGGTAGATTATCTGACACTCAAGAAGAAGGTCTGATCTCATTATTACTGAAACAGGATACAAGTGGAAAATATAAAGATCCAGTCCATTTAAAAAATTGGAGGCCCCTTACACTTCAGTGTTGTGATGCAAAAATTCTAGCCAAATGTATAGCGCATAGAATTAAAAAGGTATTGTCGGATATTATTCATTCTAATCAGACAGGTTTTTTTACATGGAAGATACATTGGAGATAATATAAGGCAAGTATTGGAAACAATAGAACATTATGGAAAATCTGAGAAACCAGGCCTGCTATTCATAGCAGACTTTGAAAAGGCATTTGATAAAGTACGACTGGGGTTTATACAGTGGGGAAAAAAAGTATTTAGTCAGCCACCAATTGTGCAAGTTCTCCCACTTATAAAAATGAGAGAGGCCTGTAATTTTCATCATAGGTACACGTCAACTATGACAGACAAAATGAAGAAAAAAAATCCAGAAGATCACATTGTAGGATTTTTTATGAATTTATTTGCAAATTATGGTGGAAAATAAGTATTTGGTCAATAACAAAAGTTTCTCAATACTTTGTTATATACCCTTTGTTGGCAATGACACAGGTCAAACGTTTTCTGTAAGTCTTCACAAGGTTTTCACACACTGTTGCTGGTATTTTGGCCCATTCCTCCATGCAGATCTCCTCTAGAGCAGTGATGTTTTGGGGCTGTCGCTGGGCAACACAGACTTTCAACTCCCTCCAAAGATTTTCTATGGGGTTGAGATCTGGAGACTGGCTAGGCCACTCCAGGACCTTGAAATGCTTCTTACGAAGCCACTCCTTCGTTGCCCAGGCGGTGTGTTTGGGATCATTGTCATGCTGAAAGACCCAGCCACGTTTCATCTTCAATGCCCTTGCTGATGGAAGGAGGTTTTCACTCAAAATCTCACGATACATGGCCCCATTCATTCTTTCCTTTATACGGATCAGTCGTCCTGGTCCCTTTGCAGAAAAACAGCCCCAAAGCATGATGTTTCCACCCCCATGCTTCACAGTAGGTATGGTGTTCTTTGAATGCAACTCAGCATTCTTTGTCCTCCAAACAAGACGAGTTGAGTTTTTACCAAAAAGTTATATTTTGGTTTCCTCTGACTATATGACATTCTCCCAATCCTCTTCTGGATCATCCAAATGCACTCTAGCAAACTTCAGACGGGCCTGGACATGTACTGGCTTAAGCAAGGGGACACGTCTGGCAATGCAGGATTTGAGTCCCTGGCGGAGTAGTGTGTTACTGATGGTAGGCTTTGTTACTTTGGTCCCAGCTCTCTGCAGGTCATTCACTAGGTCCCCCCGTGTGGTTCTGGGATTTTTGCTCACCGTTCTTGTGATCATTTTGACCCCACGGGGTGAGATCTTGCGTGGAGCCCCAGATCGAGGGAGATTATCAGTGGTCTTGTATGTCTTCCATTTCCTAATAATTGCTCCCACAGTTGATTTCTTCAAACCAAGCTGCTTACCTATTGCAGATTCAGTCTTCCCAGCCTGGTGCAGGTCTACAATTTTGTTTCTGGTGTCCTTTGACAGCTCTTTGGTCTTGACCATAGTGGAGTTTGGAGTGTGACTGTTTGAGGTTGTGGACAGGTGTCTTTTATACTGATAACAAGTTCAAACAGGTGCCATTAATACAGGTAACGAGTGGAGGACAGAGGAGCCTCTTAAAGAAGAAGTTACAGGTCTGTGAGAGCCAGAAATCTTGCTTGTTTGTAGGTGACCAAATACTTATTTTCCACCATAATTTGCAAATAAATTCATTAAAAATCCTACAATGTGATTTTCTGGATTATTTTTTCTCAATTTGTCTGTCATAGTTGACGTGTACCTATGATGAAAATGACAGGCCTCTCTCATCTTTTTAAGTGGGAGAACTTGCACAATTGGTGGCTGACTAAATACTTTTTTTCCCCACTGTATATAAATGCCTGGAGCATTTAAATTTTGGTGAATCTCTTATAAAATGGGTCAAAATCATGTATAGTAATGGCTATTTCTCCGAAAGTTTTAAACTGTCAAGAGGAGTGAAACAAGGTTGTCCACTATCGGCATATCTATTTATTATGGCAATCAAGATGTTAGCTATTAAAATCAGATTCAACAATAATATCAAGGGTAATAGAAATCCAGGGCTTAAAAACAAAGGTGTCATTGTACGCTGATATTTTCATGTTTTCTTTTAAATCCACAATTTGAATCACTCCACAGCCTCATAGAGGATCTACATACATTTTCTAACCTCTCTGGATTACAACCAAATTATGACAAATGTATTATATTACGTATTGGATCAATAAAAAATAAAATTTTTACATTGCCATGTAGTTTACCAATAAAATGATCTGATGGTGATGTGGATATACTCAGAATACATATCCCAAAGGAAATACATGATCTCACTTCAATAAATTATAATGGAAAGTTAGCAAAAATAGATAAGATCTTGCTACCATGGAAAGGTGGGTGCCTGTCAATTTGTGGAAAAATCACCCTGATTATCTCTTTAGTATTATCCCAGTTTACCTATTTGCTTATGGTCTTGCCTACACCTAGCGAGCCGTTTTTTTAATTATAGGAGAAAAATTTTTTCAATTTTATTTGGAACGGCAAGCCAAACAAAATTAAACGGGCCTATTTATATAATGAATATGAATTCGGAGGACAGAAATTATTAAATATTAAAGCATTAGACCTATCACTAAAAGCTTCAGTCATACTAAAGTTATATTTAAATCCGAACTGGTTCTCTAGCAAATTAGTAAGATTGTCTCACCCAATGTTCAAGAATGGCCTTTTTCCCTTTATTCAGATTACAACCACACACTTTCAGTTATTTGAAAAGGAAATAATCTCCCAGATATCACTATTTCTAAAACAAGCCATAGAAAGTTGGTTGCAATTTCAATTTAATCCTCCAGAAACGACAGAACAAATAATGCAACAAATATTGTGGTTAAACTCAAATATACTAATTGACCAAAAACATTTTTTTTGACAATGTTTAAAAAATATATAATCTTTGTAAATTATATCATCGGTAGGACTGGTGGAGTTATGTCGCACATGCAGCTAACAAAAACTGGAAATGTCTGCTCTACCCAAAATTACAACCAAATAATTGCAGCCTTACCACAAAAATGGAAGAGGAAAGTGGAAGGAGGAGAAAGTAAGGAACTTGTCTGTCGGCCTTGCATTAAAGAACATAATTGGTTAAGGAAAACTGTGATAAATAAAAAAGTATATCAGTTTCATTTAAGGACCAAAGGATTGACAGCCGTCCCATATAGATTGCAAAATAGTTGGGAAGAGATTTTTGACGTACCGATCCCATGGCATAGTCTTTATGAACTGATACGCAAAATGACACCGGATTCAAAACGTTGAATCTTTCAATTTAAATTATTATATAAAATTATTGCTACCAATAGAATGTTATTTATATGAGGGATAAAATATTCCCAGCTCTGCAGATTTTGCTGCAAAGAGACAGAATCATTAGATCATTTGTTTTGATACTGTCCATTTGTAGCTTGTTTTTGGACACAGGTCCAGGAATGGCTAAAGGATTGCAATATTTACCTGGAGCTAACCCTGCTGTTAGCACTACTGGGTGATCTGAAAAGTCATAGTCAATCGATCAATAACATAATAATAGTATTAGCAAAAATGTTTCTTTTCAATTCACAATCTGTACAAACAATGAGAATAGAAAGGTTCAGTACTTTTGTAAGACATCACAGTACAGTTGAAATATATATGGCAAATAGAAATCCTATATGGATGGTGTTAAAATATAGATGGGAGGTGTTGAATGGAATTGAAGGATGTGACTAATAACAACTAACAACAAACAATAACAAGATAACTAATAATGTAGGCACGCTGTGTCCATAATAAGTGTATGGGTTGTAGGTTGGGAGCTTTTGTGAAGGAGCACATTTCGAAAGATATGGCATATAGAAGCAAACCGGATGGACATCATGAAAATGATCGGAGAGGTTGAGAGTAGAAGAAGTTCAGGAGAAAGAACAAACAAAATGTAATTATTGTAATATATATATATATATTTTTTTTTTAAAGGATATGTATGTGTATGTATGTACAGTGGGGAGAACAAGTATTTGATACACTGCCGATTTTGCAGGTTTTCCTACTTACAAAGCATGTAGAGGTCTGTCATTTTTATCATAGGTACACTTCAACTGTGAGAGACGGAATCTAAAACAAAAATCCAGAAAATCACATTGTATGATTTTTAAGTAATTAATTTGCATTTTATTGCATGACATAAGTATTTGATCACCTACCAACCAGTAAGAATTCCGGCTCTCACAGACCTGTTAGTTTTTCTTTAAGAAGCCCTCCTGTTCTCGACTCATTACCTGTATTAACTGCACCTGTTTGAACTCAATATGGAAACCAATCATCTCATCTAGAATGCTAAAATCACATTGTTATCTTCACAAAAGTATTATTATACTTAATCATTCGTTTTATACAACAATTAGATGTAAACCTCATAACTGGGCAGTGTACACCCCAGTGATACAGTTATGTTGTTCCACTATCTTTAATGACATCACAACATAGTAACGAATTTGACACCATTTCCCACATTCTTTTAAGTAGGAATATTGTTTTATTATCCACTTTTGGATGTTGGAGTCTTGGCAGGAAGACTTCCTTTGTTATCAAAGGGGTCCTTTCTCCCAATACATCATTGTAAGGAAGAGAAAGTCTGAACGGTATTTATAATCGGTCTTAAAACTGGCCCCCAGGAAAGGGGGTGTTCAAACCTTTGCCTAGCTTGCATGTTTGATCCTCAACCCATGAGGGCAAGTCATGTCAAATGTCAAAGAGAATAACAACACACAGTTGAAACAATTTTTTCACCCCCAAATTGGCTTATACTCCCCTATCATCTTGGCAATCTCACCGCAGAGTTACAGGGTCAGGGAGTCAGAGGGCTAATCCTTAGGGAGAAATACCGATCATCCAGCAGACCCAATCTGGTGAGATTTGTATTGAAGCAAGACAAAAACAAACATTTACATTTTAGTCGTTTAGCAGACGCTCTTATCCAGAGCGACTTACAGTTAGTGAATGCATACATGTTTATTTTATTTATTTATTTTTGTACTGGCCCCCCATGGGAAACGAACCCACATCCCTGCCGGCCAAACCCTCCCTTACCTTGGACGACGCCGGTCGTGGCCGGCTGCGACAGAGCCTGGACTCGAACCAGGATCTCTAGTGGCACAGCTAGCACTGCGATGCAGTGCCTTAGACCACTGCATCACTCGGGAGTAGACAAACACAACAACAGCAATACACTTCTTCATATAAAACTGGAGGTGGGGAAAACTTCAATCCATTTGGAGTAACTGTCAACCATTACCAACATATATTTTTTCATTTTACAGGCAGGCATGTGAAGAAAATCAATTTGCATATTTACCATAGAGCCCCAGGGGACTGGTAATTCCCCCTTTGGACACATGACTCACATCGTGATTCATGTGTACATGAAAACAACAACACTGCCTGTTAAATCAAAAGAACAAATACAATTAGTATTACAACCCTTGATGACTCCATCTTAATTTAATTGTATCCCATAAGGTAATTCAAGGAATAGTAAAATAGAATATAGACAGGTGTCCCTCATTCAGGGCCAGCGCTCTCTCTCTCTGTCCTTCTGATGGTCCGAATCACACATAGGACTATTGCTAAATTATAAATTTCTTCCTAATTATCAGTGTTTACATAGCCCATTTAAATCTCACCCAATGTCTCAGGTCATTTTAGTGAGGGTGATCAGGCCTCACCAGAAAGTCAGAACAGAGGTCAAAAGTCATTCAACCCCATTAAGTGAGTGTTTCTTTCCCTGTACCTCAGACATTATTTAAAGACATTTCAAAAATGTTAAACATTTTGTGTATCAGGTTTACATTGGGTTTTTCAATACATTTCTTATCAAGAGAATTTACATGTGTGCAACCAAAACTCGGACATTAGATACTTCAGAGATTTTTATTGGTGTGCCCTTTAAGGTGCATCCTTTCCTCAGGAAGCCTTTCAAAGGGAGAGATACAGAATAATTGTTAAACATGTCAACAACAAAAAACATGGTAGCCAACAAGTCCAGGAAGAAAGAAAATAAAGATCTTAATCTTTTTGACCTGTTGCATTGACATATGTTCCTGTGACATCAACTAGCCAACATATGAAACCTGTTGTTTAACAAATCTGCTAGGACCTTCAAAAAGTTGGTGCTGGCTTATCAGCTCAATATTCGGTACTAAAAACATTTACTTGGCTCTACTTCAATTCTGGACAAAGTTCCACGTAATGGAAACAGATTATTGTTTTAGATGACATTACCTTCTTTCTTAAATCACTGGTGCTACCCAAACGATAGAATTGAGTAATAATAATTGGAAATTGTCAAAAATGTCTCTTACCCTTGTTATTCAAATCTCTGTCCCAAATTTTCCCACCGTGTCCCTTACAGCCTGTTTTTTGTTCAGTGAGTACTATCTATTGTTCCATAGGAAATGTAGCTCTAACCCAAACACCAGATGGCGGCATCTAATTTAATATCAGTCCCAATGCTCAATCGCTCTGTTCGTCATGTGACCTTGTATTGAAACGTTTACCTCTTCAAATTACTAAGACATTGCATTATGAGTGCTATCTGAAAGCCAGTTACCATTCACTTTGTTACTTTCACTAGTCTCCATATCTGTTTCCCTCAACTTGGACTCCTTTCCCAATAGGAAGACCTTCTCAATCTAATACACTTGGATCACACTTTCTGCTTGACACTTAACACTGTCTATTATTTTAAGATGAACATGTAATGCGCTGAATTTATAAAATACAGGGTACAGGGCTTATTTCAAAATGTTTTACCAGGGTGGAGGAAATCTCAAAAGCGTTTATTGTTTTATTGGTTAGGGGTAAGTCAAGTCCCGTACAATGCTTTAACCTTATCTTTATCACAGGATCCATAAAGGGACCACTCTGAACATTTCCCAGAATACTTTTTACACCACTTATCTATGTCTACGTGTGGGTGTGCAAGTTGTATATTATTATAATTTTTTCTATTGTTACTTAGTGGTGTAACCCATTAGATCTATAGTAACCCATTATACTCAATATTATGTTACTTTATCTCTAGTAACCCATTTCAAATTTGTGTTACATCACAAAATCCTCCACTAGACCAGTGCACTATTCATACAGGGGTTTAGATATTCACTCTAGTGTTCTATTTAACAGCATATTCAGAAATAATACTCTCTTCTTTCATATCTCCATACAGAATCCCTATATAACGTTATAAATCTTTAGATATTCCCGTCCACACTACCAGCAACGATCACAGCGCAGCAACCCGAGAGGTACACATATCGTGTTATCGAGGAAATCAGTGTCCGGGGGCTGTTACCCTCTCAAAGTTTTCAATGGCTTCTCCTGTCAGTGCTCACTACCTATAGATCGATGGGCGATGGTGGACAGAACCGCTAAATAACATTATAGATCTAAAAACACAGAACTGGTTGGGGTATTCATTATTTTCCCTATATACAGTGCCTTGTAACAGTATTCATCCCCCTTGGTGTTTTATTTCCTATTTTGTTACATTACAACCTGTAATTTAAATTGATTTTTATTTGGATTTCATGTAATGGACATACACAAAATAGTCAATAATTGGTGAAGTGAAATTAATTTGTTTTCAAAAAATTCTAAAAAATAAATACCGGAAAAGTGTTGCGTGCATATGTATTCATCCCCTTTGCTATGAAGCCCCTAAATAAGATCTGGTGCAAGCAATTACCTTCAGAAGTCACATAATTAGTTAAATAAAGTCCACCTGTGTGCAATCTAAGTGTCACATGATCTGTCACATGATCTCAGTATATAAACACCTGTTCTGAAAGGCCCCAGAGTCTGCAACACCACTAAGCAAGGGGCACCACCAAGCAAGCGGCACCATGAAGACCAAGGAGCTCTCTAAACAGGTCAGGGACAAAGTTGTGGAGAAGTACAGATCAGGGTTGGGTTATAAAAAAATATCAGAAACTTTGAACATCCCACAGAGCACCATTATTAAAAAATTGAAAGAATATGGCACCACAACAAACCTGCCAAGAAAAATGTGCCTAATTGACTACATTTGTGTCGTAACGCTATAGAAAGCATGTTGACTCTGCAATGCAAGACGATACGGTAGCTTCCAACTTTAATTGTATGCTAACGTCCCTTTCTAGCATGCAGCTGAATTCACTACCCTAGTACTTTGTTTGTGATAACCATAAAGCTATATATGCTGATTTCAAAGCTGAATGTCACCAAAAACTTTATTAATTCAATTTGTCTCCCTCGCCACCAAAAACTAATTCACTTCTTCGTCTTCCTTTGTCTCCCGTCTGGTTTCCAACAGATTCCATAGCCACAAAGTCAGATTCCACAGCTAAATTCTGCCTATGGAATGAAGTCATTCATTTCTTAAAGAGACAGTGCACACTATTAGAAAATAAAAGATTGCTTCTTCTATGCAAATGTTTTTAATCAGTACAATAAAATGATATGTTCTCTTAGCAGTTGCCAATAAAATAAGTCCTAAATGGAAGGTATTGTTGGTCATTTGTAGCCCCAAGAAATCAGCTAAAACAAGCTCAATAACTCAATGCATGCACACACTCCTGTTGAATAATATGCATTCACCTGTATTGTGAATCTTGATTTACCCAGTTTATCAACAGAGATTTACCATTCAAATAAATGATTACCATCATGTTGTTTTGTAGTTAGATTGGTAAAAACAAAGTCAAATTGATTGTATAATTGTTTGAATTAATTGTCATAAAAATGTTAAAATGTAAGAATATTGAAAGCAGAGATGCCCAACGATTGAACAGAGCAGTAGCTGAGTTTATCCGTCTGTATCAAGTGCCATTCTGGCTAATATGTCTACTTTTCTGAGGGGTATCGTTTTTGTATTGAGCATTGTGATGGTATCGAGTATTGTCATACTAAACTCGGTATCATTTACGTGGCATATAAGAAGAAATTCACCATAATTAGACCACTGTCATTTAATACTGGCAAGAACAATAACAGAAGAAAATAGGAAATTCAGCAACTCTTGGATGACAGTGGAACTTGATAGAATAGCTTATTTATTGCAAAAACTAAAATCCTATTTTTCAGCTCTTGGCATTCATCAAGGTATTTCAGAAACAGATGTTCACATGAGACTTCACATGTGGAACTGTATTGATAACTGAAATATGAAGGTTCATAGTATTTACACATTTTCTGTTTACACATTCATATTCAACTCTAACATTCACTACACATATGAGTACCCAAGTAAAACATGTAAGTTAACACATTTTGTGAAAATGTTTATGTGGGTGTATGAGAGTGAGTGAGCGAGTGAATGAGTGAGTGAGTGAGTAAGTGAGTGAGTGTGTTTGCGCATGTGAGAAAAAAAGTCATTTGCTTTGATTCTGCAAGACAGTGTCCATATGTGGTGACCTTTTCAATGTGTGGTGTGTTATGATTTACCTGTGTGAGTGTGTGTGTGTGTGTGTGTGTGTGTGTGTGTGTGTGTGTGTGCGCGTGCGTGTAAAATTTGCCCATATAGTGCATCTTTCTAAAACATTAGCTAGGTGCAAAATCTTACATTCTCCAGGAGAGCTACTGGGTGTGCAGGCTTTTGTTCGAGTCCGGATCTAACACATCACATTGTAAAACATCAGCTGCTCAACATGACCTTCATCAGCTGACTGATGTTTCAGCAGGGCTGGATGAAAAGCCTGCACACACAGTAACTATCCAGATGGAGGATTGAGCACACAATAGCCTAACAGTGCAGTTATTTTACTTTGTTTGAGGGTACCCCTTTCCTGCAGTCGAATGACCAAAGCACCCTCTAGTGGCCTCATGGGTGGAATGGTATTAATATTTTTCATAACTTTATAATTAATACACTTTTTGTTTTTTTTTGTTTTTGGTGTTTCTATATCAAACTGTTTTGTTATATTTCAGTCTTCTGTGATGTATATAAAGTGTAATATTGGGATGCAAACTCAATGTAATACATTTCAACTCTGTATCTGACATTGCACAGGTGTCTTATTTTTTTAAAGCCCATAACCAAGTGTGGGAGGTGTATACTTTTGTTTCAAAGTAGATTTGTTTAGACTACCAAGAAACACTGCAGTAAAAGGTTAATTGCCTTGCTGAAGGGTACAACAGCAGGAGATTGTACAGTACATACGATTAGAGAACAGCAGTGGTTACTTGCATCATACAACACAATTTTCTGCCACTTTTTTTGTCCAATGGTATTACAGACTTTTTTGGGGGGGACAAGCGACCTGAGCTTTCAGACAAGTACAAAATCAGTCCTACTTGTCCAAAGTAGAAGTCAATAAAAAAGTTAATGTCAAGCCCTATGTGGTCTGTGTGACTTACCTAAAAGCACCATCCACAATAGCAGAACGCAATCCGAATCCAATCAGATGAACACACGAAAAAGACAAAAGAGAGACAATTACTTTAGCCAATGTCCACAAAATTGTTCACCGTATATTATCCAATACCGAACTGATAACACTAGCCTAGATTGTTACATTGAGTGTCAGTTAGGGTTGAGTTATTTGGACAAATGGCAAAAATAAATTATGTCAAGCCCTGTCTGGTAGGAATACACTAATTACTCGGAATGCCACTAGTGTGCTTCCCTTCTGTGAACATGCCTACTCCATTCTTTACTGCCCAGTGTTCAATAGTTCTACTCATTGCTGAGGAATGAATCCTTAGACAGTTGCCATGGTGCCCTAACAGCAGCCTAAGCAGAGAGCTCCTGTACATTTGTAAATATGTTTGTAATTAATTCATTTTTCTGGATTTTTTTAACCTACAATCATTTTGTTTTAAGAATAAACAATGTAATATAGCTAATTAATATAATCTGAATCCACCACAGCGTTAAGACTGAAGCTGCCAAGTAATTTGTTTGTTTGGCTAGCTCGCTAACATTAGCTGGCTAGCTGTTTTGATTCGAATCCCAACCAGTGTCCGAAGGTTGAAGATGGAGAGAAGCCGAAAGCAAGACGGCAGAGGTGTGCAGTGATGGGAATCGTAGGGAGGACAAAGTTACAAGGCTGCTCTTTAATTATTATTGAAATGTGGTGTGCTTTCTGGTGCCACGTGACTGCCGTAGCATCACCCAAGTGGGGTGCTTCATTTTGGTAGTAGTGAAGGAGTAGCTAGCTAGCTACCTACTACGGAGTCCATAGAATGCAGTGGCTTAGTTCAAACTTAATCTGACTGAGTTCTACTATGGAAAAGCCAGAGACAGTGAGACACCTTGATGAGACCGGGCTTCCTGCCTGCCTACTGACTTTCTACCGACCTGCTTGACCGCCTCCCTCAGGTGACCACTCAAGCCATGAACTTCCTAATGACTGTCCATCTCGTGACGTTGCATGGGCATAGGTGTGGTTTAAGGACTCCCAGTGCAGCACCATGGACAGCGGCACTGGCTGCAGCACAGTGGACAGCAGTGCAGCCGTCCACAGTGCTGATACTATCTTCAGCACCAGGCCAGCTGAAGACAGCACCACAGCTCTGTTCACCCAACATACCTGTGCAGGACTACTAATCAGCACACCTGCAAGGCATTCCCTAATCAACTGACTGGCACATGAGTGCAGGCTGGACCTCACTCAAGTGGAGCAGTTAGGAAGACACAGCCAGAGCATGCCTACTCTCCCACTTACATTGTGTGTCTCTCTCCTTCCACAGACTCCTCAGAAGGAGAGTTACGGACTCTGCCAGTGAGGCCATACCACCGCAAGAGACTACAGGTGGCCACCATCTTTAACCACCCTCTTGCCTGAATAGCTTGTGGACAAGAGTGCCAGAGATACTAAAAGCCAAAGTAAAAGCATCTGAAACATTAACTCTGTTGTGTTTACTCATTGCCACTTGTGTAGTCAGGCACACCCCACTCTTCCCGACAATGTTGAATAAATTATTATTATTAACCCATCAGTACTAGATAGTAGATGGTTGTGGTTATAACATGCTGGCAACATAGTTTAGAAAGATGCACTATTGTTAACTTTCATCAACTTGTACAGACCATAAAAGCTAATATACTGTAGAAACAACAAGACTTTCTATCTAAATATTTGAAATTGGACCTATTCCACCAGATAGAGAAATCATAAATCAGACAGTCACTGACAAGATTACAGCAAAGTAACGTAACTTTGCAAAACACATTTCCTTTGAGCCCTGAAAAGTTAATCATGACGCTGTCACTGACTGTGAAGAGAGGTCAGTGAAACTACTTGGGGACAACTTGTACAAAGTGAGACTTCAGTGGAGAGAATGCGTTTATGATTAGTTTTACCATCCTACCAGCTTGCACCCTCATTGGCCTTACCAGCTTGCACCCTCAAAGGCCTTACCATCTCACGAGAATTTGTATCTTTTCAGAAAATGTTGGCCGTTAGCTATCAGACATACTGATGCTGTCACAAATGAATATTCATGTCCATTCTAGTATTCTAATAGAGAGCAATAGTAATGGCATCTTTTGTTGGCGTCTTTCTGTATGTAAAGTAAAGCATAGGCCTAATGGCCCAAAATGAATGGCAACTTATTGCCATTGGGCGAAACATCTACACAATTGCAAATACCACTCAAATGGACGGCAAATAGTGCAAAACATATTGCAAATGGTATATGGCAAATAACAGTTTAATAACTCAAAAATCCTAAGGGGGGCAAGCGCGCTCAACCGTAATAAAGTACAGTGAGGGGAAAAAAGTATTTGATCCCCTGTATTTGATCCCCTGCTGATAACAGAATAACAACAAAAAATCCAGAAAAATGCATGTCAAAAATGTTATAAATTGATTTGCATTTTAATGAGGGAAATAAGTATTTGACCCCCTCTCAATCAGAAAGATTTCTGGCTCCCAGGTGTCTTTTATACAGGCAACGAGCTGAGATTAGGAGCACACTCTTAAAGGGAGTGCTCCTAATCTCAGTTTGTTACCTGTATAAAAGACACCTGTCCACAGAAGCAATCAATCAATCAGATTCCAAACTCTCCACCATGGCCAAGACCAAAGAGCTCTCCAATGATGTCAGGGACAAGATTGTAGACCTACACAAGGCTGGAATGGGCTACAAGACCATCGCCAAGCAACTTGGTGAGAAGGTGACAACAGTTGGTGCGATTATTCGCAAATGGAAGAAACACAAAAGAACTGCCAATCTCCCTCGGCCTAGGGCTCCATGCAAGATCTCACCTCGTGGAGTTGCAATGATCATGAGAACAGTGAGGAATCAGCCCAGAACTACACGGGAGGATATTTTCAATGATTTTAAGGCAGCTGGGACTATAGTCACCAAGAAAACAATTGGTAACACACTACGCCGTGAAGGACTGAAATCTTGCAGCGCCCGCAAGGTCCCCCTGCTCAAGAAAGCACATATACAGGCCCGTCTGAAGTTTGCCAATGAACATCTGAATGATTCAGAGGAGAACTGGGTGAAAATGTTGTGGTCAGATGAGACCAAAATCAAGCTCTTTGGCATCAACTCAACTCGCCGTGTTTGGAGGGGGAGGAATGCTGCCTATGACCTCAAGAACACCCTCCCCACCGTCAAACATGTAGGTGGAAACATTATTCTTTGGGGGTGTTTTTCTGCTAAGGGGACAGGACAACTTCACCGCATCAAAGGGACGATGGACGGGGCCATGTACCATCAAATCTTGGGTGAGAACCTCCTTCCCTCAGCCAGGGCATTGAAAATGGGTCGTGGATGATTATTCCAGCATGACAATGACCCAAAACACACGGCCAAGGCAACAAAGGAGTGGCTCAAGAAGAAGTACATTAAGGTCCTGGAGTGGCCTAGCCAGTCTCCAGACCTTAATCCCATAGAAAATCTGTGGAGGGAGCTGAAGGTTCGAGTTGCCAAACCTCAGCCTCGAAAACGTAATGACTTGCAGAAGATCTGCAAAGAGGAGTGGAACAAAATCCCTCCTGAGATGTGTGCAAACTTGATGTGAACTACAAGAAACGTCTGACCTCTGTGATTGCCAACAAGGGTTTTGCCACCAAGTACTAAGTCATATTTTGCAGAGGGGTCAAATACTTATTTCCCTCATTAAAATGCAAATCAATTTATAACATTTTTGACATGCGATTTTCTGGACTTTTTTGTTGTTATTCTGTCTCTCACTGTTCAAATAAACCTACCATTACAATTATAGACTGATCATGTCTTTGTCAGTGGGCAAACATACAAAATCTGCAGGGGATCAAATACTTTTTTCCCTCACTGTATATTTCAAATAGACACCAAAATCACATATCAAGGGTGAAATGACCAATTATAAAAACTACGTCAAAAGTGGGTTTTGGAAAGTTTTTCGAAAATTCTTTGATTTCTTCTCATTTATACATTACTAAAGAACCATATGGATATATATTTGTCTTATTTTATGCGAGTTTGTCCATAAGGCCTATGTTATGTCCATATCAGGCATATAATACTGCAAATGTTCAAAATGTCTACTATGTCTATCACAAATGATCATAGGAAGTCGGGTTCCGAACCCAAAATTCACAGAACCATGTCCAAATGGCATATATAATGTCCAAATTGCACATGGAATGTCCAAATGGCATATGTAAGTATTGAAAGTACTAAATCAGGATTTTATGTCCATTTGCCATATACGATCACAGGAAGTCGGGTTCCGAATCCAAAAGTCAGTGAACCATGTCCAAATGGCATATGAAAGTATTGGAAGTACTAAATCAGGATGTTATGTCCATTTGCCATATATGATCATAGGAAGTGGGGTTCCGAATTCAAAAGTCAGTGAACCATGTCCAAATGACATATATCATGTCCAAATAGCATATATAATGTCCAAATGGCATATGTAAGTATTGAAAGTACTAAATCAGGATGTTATGTCCATTTGCCATATATGATCATAGGAAGTCAGTTCCAAACCCAATAGTCAGTGAACCATGTCCAAATGGCCTATATAATGACCAAATTGTATATATCAATAAGTCCTGAATCAACCGAGAAGGTCTATTTGTCATGTTTGATCATAGGAAGTCATAGGAAATCAAAATTTCTTGTTGGTGTTGATTTCAGCCTGCCCATTTTGTGATGGTAAATCCCTATTCAATCATATTGACAATGGACAGTGTCCAATTGCAGTATAACATGTTGAGATTGGCAATATATTACTGTCCATTAGCAATATATTGGCAATAGGCATTTACTCATAGTGTATCCTATCCCTCACACTTACGTGTTAATTTCAGCATGTCCATTTCATAATGGGAAGTCATTATTGATATACATTGGCAATGGACACTGTCCAATTGCAGTATAACATGTTAAGACTGGCATGTATTATGTGTAATGGACTGTCCAATGAGCAGAGTAATGTATTGCCAATGGACAAAAAGTCCATTAGCAATATACAGTACGAGTCAAACAGACATTGTGGTTCCTCTCCCTCACTCGTTGGTGTTGATTTCAGCCTGTCCATTTGGTGATGGTAAATCACTGCTTAAACATATTGGAAATGGACAGTGTCCATTTGCCATATGATATATTGCCATTGTCAATATGTTATACTGGACATTTAGCTGGGTTGCCCTTACAATCAGAAAGAGTGGTTACATAATTATCAGATTTAGCCTTACACATTAATTACTCAGTTGCCTAAAATATTGCCAATCCAGGCCTAAGCCTGTTTTTCTGGTTTTGACACAGGCAACATTTATCTTATGAATGACTTTGGATAATTCAGGAGTGAACCAGGCATTCGATCTACCTTTAACTCTCAGAGTTGTGTATTTGTATTTATTATGGATCCCCATTATCTGCTGCCAAGGCAGCAGCTACTCTTCCTGAGATCCGGCAAAATTAAAGCAGTTATACCATATTAAAAACATTACAATACATTCATAACAGATTTCACACACACTAAGTGTGTCTTTTGAAGGGGTCATGATTATTTACAATGGTATTGAAGACATTTGCAAAAAAGCTTAAACTAAATCATGTTCAGGAAATAACTGAGATACAATCAAAGTCAAAATCAGAAACCAGCTTAGATAAAATGCTGATTGAAAGCATCACAAATCTGAACTTTTTCTGTAATGATGCAGGAGTCTAAAACTACTAGAGGATTTAGCCCGCTTCAGTGAATTAACAGTTTTCCAAGTAGAGGGATCACTAACAGTGTATGCCATATCGCTGAGGAAGTGGTTTGATTTGGCCTGTTTAACCGAGGCAGTGCACCTATTTCTCAATTGACTAAATAGCTGCCATGTTTAAAAGTTTTCCTGATCAGAAACTACAAAAAAAATAAAACTGAAAGATCACAATAACATAAGTATTCAGACCCTTTACTCAGTACTTTGTTGAAACATCTTTGGCAGCGATTACAGCCTCAAGTTTTCTTTGGCATGATGCTACAAGCTTTGCACACCTGTATTTAGGGAGTTTCTTCCATTCTTCTCTGCAGATCCTCTCAAGCTCTGTCAGGTAGGATGGGGAGCGTCACTGCACAGCTATTTTCAGGTCTCTCCAGAGATGTTCGATCGGGTTCAAGTCCAGGCTCTGGCTGGGCCACTCAAGGACATTCAGAGACTTGTCCCGAAGCCACTCCTGCGTTGGCTTGGCTGTGTGCTTAGGGTCGTTGTCCTGTTTGAACGTGAACCTCCACCCCAGTCTGAGGTCCTGATCACTCTGGAGCAGGTTTTCATCAAGGATCTCTCTGTACTTTGCTCCGTTCATCTTTGCCTCAATCCTGACTAGTCTCCCAGTCCCTGCCACTGAAAAACATTCCCACAGCATGATGCTTTTCGGGGTAACGTTAACGGGAAAAAACAACAGGCATAAGCAAGGGTATGAAAGAGTCATATGAATGTTATCAATTCAGCAAGACAAGCGGAATTTGCAACCCTCAAACACAGGATAAAGATGGCTGAAAAAGACAGATCCTCAGGTGTGCCGAGCATTCGCTTTGCTACTTTCAGATATAAAGAAAAGTCTGCAAAAAGTTGCAGGCATGCTAAAGTTAGTGGCACAACGTCTTGTTTTAAAAGTGTAGAGACAGAAACAACCAGCCTCATCATGGACCCACCACATCATTTAGGTTTAAGGTTTAATTTCAATTTTTTCCCTGCATCAGCTTTCTTTATGTGTCGTACCCTATGAAGACCCAGCTATTCTCACCCTGTCCTGCTGCCTCTTAACAAATCTACTCATTAATATGGAAATGTGGAATCAGTCACTCTTCCTAAAACAGAGCGTTGTTTCTCTGGTTGGTGTGTAATCTGCTCTGACTGGCCATCAGCACACATACACACATGAGCAACACACTCAGATAGACACACGGCACACACACATACTCACACTGAAACATGCACACATTTTGCATGCATTCTCCAGTTAACAGCTTCTAAAATCACACATTTGTGGTCCAATACATGTAGATTCTGAGAAATCTGTAGTTTTTTTTGGAGTATTGATAACATACAGTGCCTTCGGAAACTATGCAGACCCTTGACCCCATTTTTTTACGTTACAGCTTTATTCAAAAAAAAAATCAATACATGTTTTTCCTCATTAATCTACACACAATACCCCATAATGACAAAGCGAAAACAGGTAGATCGACATTTTTGCAAATGTATTAAAAATAGAAACAGAAATACCTTATTTATAAGTATTCAGACCCGTTGCTATGAGACTGGAAATTGAGCTCAGGTGCATCCTGTTTCCATTAATCAACATTGAGATGGTTCTACAACTTAATTGGAGTCCACCTGTGGTAAATTAAATTGATTGCACATGATTTGGAAAGGCACACACCAGTCTATATAAGGTCCCACAGTTGACAGTGCATGTCAGAGCAAAAACCAAGCCATGAGGTCGAAGGAATTGTCCGCAGAGCTCCGAGACAGGATTGTGTCGAGGCACAGATCTGGGGAAGGGTACCAAAAAATTTCTGCAGCATTGAAGGTCCCCAAGAATGCAGTGGCCTCCATCATTCTTAAATGGAAGAAGTTTGGAACCACCAAGACTCTTCCTAGGGCTGGCCGCCCGGCCAAACTGAGCAATCGGGGGAGAAGGGCCTTGGTCAGGGAGGTGACCAAGAACCCGATGGTCACTCTGACAGAGTTCCTGAGTTCCTCTTTGGAGATGGGAGAACCTTCCAGAAGGACAACCATCTCTGTAGCACTCCACCAATCAGGCCTTTATGGTAGTGGCCAGACGGAAGCCACTCTTCAGTAAAAAGGCACATGACAGCCTGCTTGGAGTTTGCCAAAAGGCACCTAAAGGACTCTCAGACCATGAGAAACAAGATTCTCTGGTCTGATGAAACCAAGATTTAACTCTTTGGCCTGAATGCCAAGTGTCACATCTGGAGGAAACCTGGCACCATCCCTACAGTGAAGCATTGTGGTGGCAGCGTCATACTGTGGGGATGTTTTTCAGCGGCAGGGACTGGGAGACTAGTCAGGATCGAGGGAAAGATGAACAGAGCAAAGTAAAGAGAGATCCTTGATGAAAACCTGCTCAAAAGTGCTCAGGACCTCAGACTGGGGCGGAGGTTCTCCTTCCAACAGGACAACGACCCTAAGCACCCAGCCAAGACAATGCAGGAGTGGCTTCGGGACAAGTCTCTGAATGTCCTTGAGTGGCCCAGCCAGAGCCCGGACTTGAACCCGATCGAACATCTCTGGAGAGACATGAAAATGGCTGTGGAGCAACGCTCTCATATCCAACCTGACACAGCTTGAGAGGATCTGCGGAGACGAATGAGAGAAATCCCCCAAATACAGGTGTGCCAAGCTTGTAGCGTCATACCCAAGAAGACTCGAGGCTGTAATCGCTGCCAAAGGTGCTTCAACAAAGTACTGAGTAAAGGGTCTGAATACTTATGTTAATGTGATATTTCAGGGGTGGGTTGTATTACATTAGCACCATTTTCTAAAAACCTTTGCTTTTTCATTATGGGGTATTGTGTGTAGATGGATGAGGGGGGAACAACTATTTAATCAATTTTAGATTAAGGCTGTAACTTAACAAAATGTGGAAAAAGTCAAGAGGTCTGAATACTTTCCGAATACACTGTATGACCATGCTACAGTGATGAAATCATGCTTCCCCACAATCACACTCAGAGTCCTTATTGTGACCTAATAACAGTCTAGCTTTTTATTCAGGTCCAGGACAAGTGGATAATTACAGCTGTGGCTTTTAACACCTGGCCTTAATGTTAATTCTCTATCTCTCTCTCTGAGACAACAGTCAACTCCACTCAGGTAATTAGAGAGGGAGTGAACTATCATACCTCTCGACTCTGGCCTACGGCCTAATGAACAGTTGTAAATTGACCAGCTGGTTAAGAGACTAATGTAGCAGCCATCAGCCTAAGAGGTCCACACTGCCTCAGGTAGCTGGGAGAGACCAGGCTACACTGGTCTCTCTCTCTCTCTCCTGTCCCCTTTATGTGTTTACCACACACACAGAGCCTGTTTACCTTTCAAAATCTGAAGTAAACAAACCATGTGACAGAGGTTCATCCCCAGTGGTGCGTCACTCCTTGTTAGAGTCTAGAGGTGTGTGTGTGTGTGTCATTTAGCAGATGCAGATTCACTCAGAGTCTCAGTGTGGCGGCTCCAGTCCACTGGCCATTGATTATTCACAGACACTGTGATTGGGTCCATTAATGTGAGATTACGGGAGGAACTGATGCTCTTTTACTGTGACTGAAGGGGGGTTCTGCTCTAGAATCACTCACGCACGAAGGCACAATGTATTAAGTCAGTCGACAGCAGGATTATTTTACTGTATATTACAGCCACACCAGAGATTCCTCTTTAACGTCTGAGCAGGAGGTAGTAGTATTTGCACCTAATGGACAGGTGTGTTAAAAATAAATACATAGTTCAAATACATAGTTCACTCACCTGCTTGCATTGAAGGTAAATATTTCTCACTGTGTGGGTATAAACACTTGCAGTCTTGTTTTAAAAACATTCTAGCCTGGTTCTTTGGCAGAGTTCTGCACTGACGTTATGGTCACTGGAGATGTGTCATCCATACTGTAGCAAAGATCACCAGGTGTTGTCAATCGTTCAAAAACGTAACCTACATTTTAGCCCATAACATTTCGCTCAAAACACTGTTTCTGAAACTAATTTTATGTTGTTGAATTTGTGGTCCAATAATGGTATAATCTGAGGTAACAGTACCCAAATGCATTTCCAGGCTGTCAACTGATTTGATGTTCTTCACATTGTCACCCTTCGTTTGGGGAATTGAGGATGAAAATGAACAGTGGACTGAGACTGTAGACTGTATAATTTAAACTACTTGGTCAGGGCTCCCCCTACAGGACAACTGCTGTAACTACACACATCCTCACAAAACACGAACCGAGATTGATTGAATTGGAATGTTTTGATGATATCAAAACAACTAAATTGAATAGAGCTTTTAGCCTACTTACCTTTGATAACCACATGTCTTACTCTAGCAGAATTGAAAATTGCTTTAATAAAAAAAGTGTGACTTATTAATGATTATGTTAGAGCACATAGCAAATTAACTCTCTTCAAGAAAAACCGATGATGATCCATGATGATCCAGAGTACAGTGAGGTTACAATTGTCTGATGACCACACATACACTACATGAGCAAAAGTATGTGGCCACCTGATCGTTGAACATCTCATTCCAAAATCATCGGCATTAATATGGAGTTGGTCCCCCTTAGTCGGCTACAAGCCCCCCATCCAGGAGACCGTCAAAACACCCTCTGACAGATTTAATAAAAAATGTAAATGAGACTGCAAACTGTTGTCTTCTGTTAATGGGGGGGACCAGTATGAAAATGTATGCACTCACTAACTGTAAGTCGCTCTGGATAAGAGCATCTGCTAAATGACTAAAATGTAAATGTAAATGTAAATGTAAATGTAAAATGTCCCCCCTTTGCTGCTATAACAGCCTCCACTATTCTGGGAAGGCTTTCCACGAGATGTTGGAACATTGCTGCGGGGACATACTTCCATTAGTGAGGTAGGGCAATGATGTTGGGCGATTAGGCCTGGCTTGCAGTCGGCGTTCCAATTCATCCCAAAGGTGTTCAATGGGGCTGAAGTCAGGGCTCTGTACAGGCCAGTCAGGTTTTCTACACTGATTTCGACAAAACATTTCTGTATGGATCTCGCTTTGTGCACAGTGGCATTGTTATGCTGAAACAGGAAAGGGCCTTCCCCAAACTGTTGCCACAAAGTTGGAAGCACAGAATCGTCTAGAATGTCATTGTATGCTGTAGTGTTAAGATTTACCTTCACTGGAAATAAGGGGCCTAGCCCAAACCATGAAAACAGCCCCAGACCATTATTCCTCCTCCACCAAACTTTACAATTGGCATTGGGGCAGGTAGCATTCTCCTGGAATCCGCCAAACCCAGATTTGTCCGTCGGACTGCCAGATGGTGAAGTGTGATTCATCACTCCAGAGAACACATTTCCACTGCTCCAGAGTCCAATGGCGTCGAGCTTTGCACCACTCCAGCTGACGCTTGGCATTGCGCAGGGTGATCTTAGGCTTGTGTGCGGCTGCTTGGCCACGGAAACCCATTTCATGAAGCTCCCGACGAACAGTTCTTGTGCTGACGTTGCTTCCAGAGGCAGTTTGGAACTCCGTAGTGAGTGTTGCAACCAATAACAGATTATTTTTACGCGCTAGGTGCTTCAACACTCGGCAGTCCCGTTCTGTGAGCTTGTTTGGCCTACCAGTTCGCGACTGTTTCCACTTCACAATAATAGCACTTACAGTTCACAAGGGCAGCTCTAGCAGGGCAGAAATCTGACTAACTAACTTGTTGGAAAGGTTGCATGACTGTGTGCTGGATTTTATACACCTGTCAGCAACAGGTGGGGCTGGAATAGCCGAATACACTCATTTGAAGGGGTGTCCACATACCTTTGTATATATAGTGCATTTTGGAGCAGCAGACAGTCTGGACATTAACTTTCTGGAATGTTATGTCTTTTACAATATTAAAAATAATCTTGTGATTTTAAAGTACATTACTGGCAGCACAGTAACCAGTAGGTTACTGTACATTTTCAGGACGTATACTGTAACACACATTTACAGTGAATTACTGTATATATGGATCTTTCTATAAACTAGGGTACCAGTGAGGATTTCCTACGCTGAACAACTCAATACAGCTGTTGATAATATATTGATAATAATCAGATTTATGTCATTACATTAAGATATATGGTGGGAACATAACTATATTCAATAAAATTCACGAGTTGATTTAAAACCTATGTTTAACCCATTCTCATGGTTGGTGTCTTGACAGATTTGTCCCCAAAAAACGTGTGACATAAAACATAACTTTTCTGTTCCTGTGACTCGCTTCAGGAAACTAGGCAGTTGAACGTAAACATTTATTTTCTATCAAAATGAATTTTTTTGGCAGAAATGCCTTCTGGAACATGAACTTTTATGTGCCTTAATAACAAACTTGTATGCCATCTGTAAATACGAATACAACTGTTAAATTACAAGCCTAAATGCCACTGAAAAAGACAGGAACCTTCCCGCTAGCCATTATTGGGTGAGATAATGGATGGCCTGGACATGCCGAGAGATGAGTTCGGATTGGTCTGCCATGTAGCACACTTCTGTCTATAACGAAGGGCTGCTCAGTATGTGTAGGTAATCTTTTCTAATGCTGATGTTTTTAAAGATATCACAAATAACTGCTAAAGTGTTGCTCTCCACTTTCTGGAGGACATAGTTTTGAAATCAGTGGAATGCCCGGTGGAAGCAGAGTTTGATAGCTAAGTAGATGGAAACAATTCTGGCATTTGATTGCAAATATGTGGAGGGAGTCGAAAAGAGAATACACAGAAGGCTGTTGTTTAAAACACCTGTCACCGGATTTATCTTCATACTAAGGCCAACCATGGCATCTGTGACAGAGAGGGAGAAGCGTTCATCTATGTATGCGGGTAAGAGAGTCTAGCTAGCTACATTTTCAGATATTATACGTTTCTAATTTTGTCAAAAAGTAATTTTCATTGCAAGTTAAAGTGTACTGTTAGGTAGCTAGCTAACTTTAGCTGGCTCGCTAGCTAACATTACATGTATGATCTGTGTAGTAATATTATTCGGATCTCAGAGCCATTTGCATTGCTAGTTATAGCCAAATGTTAGCTATCTAACATTGAATCTAGTTGGTTAGCTACCTGCAGGTTCATGCAGGGTAGGAACATTATGAGTTGGGATTATGTTTCATTGTTTAGCTAGCTAGCTAGCTACATGTCTAAACAAAAGACTCCACTATGCAAGGTACCATTTCACTGTACCGTTTACACCCTTCGTGTCCTGTGCATGTGACAAATAAACATAGATTTTATTTGATATAGTGTGTGTTTACCAGAGACGGTAATGTGAAGAACAACATGACCTGCACCAAAGTCAAATTAGAATATAACGTTAGGACAATGAGACAGTGTCCAAGTTTTAAAATTCTTCGGTAAAATGTCCTGATTTTATTTCGTCACACTCACAACCGTAAGCTATTTTCTGTAATTAACTTGCCATTATCATCTTGTAAATAATGATCTTGTTATGAGTTTATTTTCCTGTAATAATTAATACAAATTAACTGGTTGCAATTTCAATTTAATCTTCCAGAAACGACAGAACAAATAATGCAACAAATATTGTGGTTAAACTCAAATACACTAATTGATAAAAAAACTTTTTTTTTTGACAAAATGTTTAAAAAAGGTAGAATCTTCGTAAATGATCTCATCTCGGGTCACTATGAGTACCTCGTCATGCCATAGGGTTTAATGAATGCTCCTTCAGTCTTCCAATCATTTGTGGACGAGATTTTCCGGGACTTGCATGGACAGGGTGTAATGGTGTATATTGATGACATTCTAATATACTCTGCTACACGAGCCGAGCATGTGTCCCTGGTTCGTCAGGTGCTTGGTAGACTGTTGGAGCATGACCTGTATGTGAAGGCGGAGAAATTTATGTTCTTCCAGGAGTCCAGATTGACCGCATTTCTGCAGTGCGTAATTGGCAGACTCCCACCACGGTGAAGGAAGTGCAGCGGTTCTTGGGTTTTGCCAATTACTACCGGAGGTTTATCCGGGGCTTTGGACAGGTAGCAGCTCCCATTACCTCCCTGCTAAAGGGGGGTCCGGTGTGTCTGCAGTGGTCGACTGAGGCGGACAGGGCTTTTAGACATCTGATGGACCTGTTAACCTCGGCTCCAGTGCTGGCACATCCGGATCCCTCTTTGGCGTTCCAAGTTGAAGTGGATGCGTCCGAGGCTGGGATCGGTGCTGTACTGTCTCAGCGCTCGGGTACGCCACCAAAACTCCGCCCCTGTGCTTTCTTTTCTAAGAAGCTCAGTCCGGCGGAGCGCAATTATGACGTGGGGGACAGGGAGCTGTTAGCTGTTGTTCAAGCCCTGAAGGTGTGGAGGCATTGGCTTGAGGGGGCTAAACACCCTTTTCTCATTTTGACTGACCATCGTAATCTGGTGTACCTCCGGGCAGCGAGGAGGCTGAACTCTCGCCAGGCAAGGTGGGCTATGTTTTTTACCCGATTTGTATTTAAGCTCACCTATAGACCAGGGTCACAGAACGCTAAGGCAGACGCCCTGTCCCGACTATATGACACAGAGGAGAGGTCCTTTGAGCCCACTCCCATACTTCCGGAGTCTTGTCTGGTGGCACTGGTGGTGTGGGAGGTTGAAGCGGACATCGAGCGGGCGTTACGTACCGATCCTACTCCCCCACAGTGTCCAGAGGGTCGGAAGTACGTGCCGCTCGAGGTTCGTGATCGATTGATATATTGGGCTTACATGTCACCCTCCTCTGGTCATCCTGGTATTGGTCAGACAGTGCACTGCCTTAGTGGGAAGTACTGGTTGCCCACTTTAGCTAAGGACGTGAGGGTTTATGTTTCCTCCTGCTCGGTGTGCGCCCAGTGTAAGGCACCTAGACACCTGCCCAGAGGGAAGTTACAACCCCTACCCGTTCCACAACGGCCGTGGTCTCACCTATCGGTGGATTTTGTCACGGACCTTTCCCCCTCCCAGGGGAACACGACGATCTTGGTCGTTGTGGATCGGTTTTCAAAGGCCTGCCGTCTCATTCCTATGCCAGGTCTCCCTACAGCCCTACAAACTGCTGACGCCCTGTTTACACACGTCTTCCGGCACTACGGGGTACCTGAGGATATAGTGTCCCCAGTTCACCTCTAGAGTCTGGAGGGCGTTTATGGAACGTCTGGGGGTCTCGATTAGCCTTACCTCAGGTTTTCACCCCGAGAGTAATGGGCAGTTGGAGAGAGTGAACCAGGATGTGGGTAGGTTTCTGGGGTCCTATTGCCAGGACCGGCAGGGGGAGTGGTCGGGATATATCCCCTGGGCAGAGATAGCCCAAAACTCACTCCGCCACTTCTCCACTAACCTTACACCTTTTCAGTGTGTGCTAGGTTATCAGCCGGTCCTGGCACCTTGGCATCAGAGCCAGATCGAAGCCCCTGCGGTGGACGAGTGGTTTCGGCGCTTGGAAGAAACCTGGAAGAAACCTGGAACGCTGCGCATGTCCATCTGCAGCGGGCTATCAGGCGGCAAAAGGCGAGCGCCCATCTCCACCGCAGTGAGGCTCCGGTGTATGCACCAGGAGATCGGGTCTGGCTCTCGACCTGAAACCTGCGCCTTCGCCTGCCCATTCGGAAGCTGTGGGGCCATTTAAAGTCCTGAGGAGATTGAACGAGGTATGTTATAGGTTACAACTGCCCATTAATTACCACATTAACCCCTCGTTCCATGTGTCTCTCCTCAGGCCGGTAGTAGCTGGTCCACTCCAGGAGAGTGAGGTACGAGAGGCTCCTCCGCCCCCACTGGACATCGACGGGGCTCCGGCGTACTCAGTCCGTTCCATCTTGGATTCGAGGCGTCGGATGGGGGGCCTGCATTATCTCATGGAGTGGGAGGGGTACGGTCCGGAGGAAAGGTGCTGGGTCCCTTGGAGGGACGTCCGAGGTCCCTCCATGTTGAGGGATTTCCACCGGAGTCATCCGACTCGCCCTGCTCCGCGTCCTCCTGGCCGTTCCCGAGGCCGGGGTTGGCACACGGCTGGAGCCGCGCGTCAAGGGGGGGGTACTGTCACAGATTCAGCGAGGCTGCTCCTCCTCCTTGCTCGGGCAGGCTTCGGCATTCGTCGTCCCCGGAGTACTAGCTGCTACCGATCTATGTTTCGGTGTTTGTCTTGTTTGGTCTTTATTGTTTACACCTGTTTCCAATTATGTTGCATTGTATTCCCTTTAAAAAACCCTGTCTCTCATTGTTTATTGTGTGTGATTGTTTTCGTTAGGTCGGCAGTAGCTGTTGTGTGCGTATTATTGTTCCTCCCTGTTAAGAGGTTTTGTTTTGTACTTTCATTACTGTGTACAGTAAAGTACGTCTGCCAGTAGCTCGGTGTCCTGCGCTTGACTTCGTTTACCGCATACACGTCACCTTGACACCCAGGTGTCTTTTATACAGGTAACGAGCTGAGATTAGGAACACACTCTTAAAGGGAGTGCTCCTATTCTCAGCTTGTTACCTGTATAAAAGACACCTGTCCAAAGAAGCAATCAATCAATCAGATACCAAACTCTCCACCATGGACAAGACCAAAGAGCTCTCCAAGGATGTCAGGGACAAGATTGTAGATCTACAAGGCTGGAATGGGCTACAAGACCATCGCCAAGCAGCTTGGTGTGAAGGTGACAACAGTTGGTGCGATTATTCGCAAATGGAAGAAACACAAAAGAACTGCCAATCTCCCTCGGCCTGGGGCTCCATGCAAGGTCTCACCTTGTGGAGTTGCAATGATCATGAGAATGGTGAGGAATCAGCCCAGAACTACACAGGAGGATCTTGTCAATTATCTCAAGGCAGCTGGGACCATAGTCACCAAGAAAACAATTGGTAACACACTACGCTGTGAAGGACTGAAATCCTGCAGCGCCCGCAAGGTCTCCCTGCTCAAGAAAGCTCATATACAGGCCAGTCTGACGTTTGCCAATGAACAACTGAATGATTCAGAGGAGAACTGGGTGAAAATGTTGTGGTCAGATGAGAGCAAAATCGAGCTCTTTGGCATCAACTCAACTCGCCGTGTTTGGAGGAGGAGGAATGCTGCCTATGACCCCAAGAACACCATCCCCACGTCAAACATGGAGGTGGAAACATTATGCTTTGGGGGTGTTTTTCTGCTAAGGGGACAGGACAACTTCACCGCATCAAAGGGACGATGGACGGGGCCATGTACCGTCAAATCTTGGATGAGAACCTCCTTCCCTCAGCCAGGGCATTGAAAATGGGTCGTGGATGGGTATTCCAGCATGACAATTACCCAAAACACACGGCCAAGGCAACAAAGGAGTGGCTCAAAAAGAAGCACATTAATGTCCTGGAGTGGCCTAGCCAGTCTCCAGACCTTAATCCCACAGAAAATCTGTGGAGGGAGCTGAAGGTTCGACTTGCCAAATGTCAGCCTCGAAACCTTAATGACTTGGAGAAGATCTGCAAAGAGGAGTTGGACAAAATCCCTCCTGAACGTCTGACCTGTGATTGCCAACAATGGTTTTGCCACCAAGTACTAAGTCATGTTTTGCAGGGGGGTCAAATACTTACCAGTTAGCCTTGAGCTAGCCTCGAGCCAGGCCCATCTCCCGGCTATCTACAGTACCTCTCTGTCAACCGGACGGGACCTCCTAGTGTCGACACGGAGCCCTGCCGATCCATCACGACTGGTTATAAAACACTGTTGCTGGTATTTTGGCCCATTCCTCCATGCAGATCTCCTCTAGAGCAGTGATGTTTTGGGGCTGTCGCTGGGCAACACGGACTTTCAACTTACTCCAAAGATTTTCTATGGGGTTGAGATCTGGAGACTGGCTAGGCCACTCCAGGACCTTGAAATGCTTCTTACGAAGCCACTCCTTCGTTGCCCGGGCGATGTGTTTGGGATCATTGTCATGCTGAAAGACCCAGCCACGTTTCATCTTCAATGCCCTTGCTGATGGAAGGAGGTTTTCACTCAAATCTCACGATACATGGCCCCATTCATTCTTTCCTTTACACGGATCAGTCGTCCTGGTCCCTTTGCAGAAAAACAGCCCCAAAGCATGATGTTTCCACCCCCATGCTTCACAGTAGGTATGGTGTTCTTTGGATGCAACCCAGCATTCTTTGTCCTCCAAACACGACGAGTTGAGTTTTTACCAAAAAGTTCTAGTTTGGTTTCATCTGACCATATGACATTCTCCCAATCCTCTTCTGGATCATCCAAATGCACTCTAGCAAACTTCAGACGGGCCTGGACATGTACTGGCTTAAGCAGGGGGACACGTCTGGCACTGCAGGATTTGAGTCCCTGGCGGCGTAGTGTGTTACTGATGGTAGGCTTTGTTACTTTGGTCCCAGCTCTCTGCAGGTCATTCATTAGGTCCCCCCGTGTGGTTCTGGGATTTTTGCTCACCGTTCTTGTGATAATTTTGACCCCACGGGGTGAGATCTTGCGTGGAGCGCCAGATCGAGGGAGATTATCAGTGGTCTTGTATGTCTTCCATTTCCTAATAATTGGTCCCACAGTTGATTTCTTCAAACCAAGCTGCTTACCTATTGCAGATTCAGTCTTCCCAGCCTGGTACAGGTCTACAATTTTGTTTCTGGTGTCCTTTGACAGCTCTTTGGTCTTGGCCATAGTGGAGTTTGGAGTGTGACTGTTTGAGGTTGTGGACGGGTGTCTTTTATACTGATAACAAGTTCAAACAGGTGCCATTAATACAGGTAACGAGTGGAGGACAGAGGAGCCTCTTAAAGAAGAAGTTACAGGTCTGTGAGAGCCAGAAATCTTGCTTGTTTGTAGGTGACCAAATACTTATTTTCCACCATAATTTGCAAATAAATTCATAAAAAATCCTACAATGTGATTTTCTGGATTTTTTTTCTTCTCAATTTGTCTGTCATAGTTGACGTGTACCTATGATGACAATTACAGGCCTCTCTCATCTTTTTAAGTGGGAGAACTTGCACAATTGGTGGCTGACTAAATATTTTTTTCTCCCACTGTAGCTGTTACTCCAGTCTGTCCCCTATACATTTTAAATTGTTGAGGTAGTATAACCACATAGATGTTAAATTGGTACAACATTCTCACTCACGGGTCCAACAAATATAGCCTCTTACAAGGCACGCATCAAAATATGTTAATGAGACAAAAACAACAATACCATGCACCCACGAGTGGTCAAAAGGTTTTTGGCGAGCTAAAGATACGGTACGGTACTGTATTCTGTGTGGTGGAATTACAGTACCATTCGAAATACAGCAATTCTTTCCCCGCCCACAACATTTTCTCACAATGCACCCCTAATTTACAGCATAAAATGTTTTAGAGAACACGCACCACTGGCTTGGTGCGAGGAGCAGGAACGGGCCGGGCCAGACTGGGGACACGCACCACTGGCTTGGTGCGAGGAGCAGGCACGGATCTTACCGGACTGGGAACCGGCGCTGGAGGTCTACGACTGTACCAGTCCTTTACTCTCCGCGCCCAATCCTCCTCCAGTGAGGACTCCTCCGGGAGGCCCCATGAGTTAGGGAACAGAAACTCATCGTCGTCATCATCCTCCGACTACTCAGTATAAAACTGTTCCCACTCTTGTTCCCTGGTCATAGGGACTCAACCTGGAAACCTACTGGGTGCAGTGGTCGGGGCTCTTCACTCTCGCTCCCCGACCACACCTTTAGCCCCCCCCCCCCCCAAAAAAAAATTTGGGGCTGCCTCTCGGGCTTCCTCCTCGGCCGGCGCCTTTTGTGTTGCCGTTGCTCCTCTCTAACCCGGGCCTCCACTGTCTCCTCCCAAGGACGGCAATCCATCCCAGCCTGAATCTCCTCCCATGTCCTTTCCGTCCAGGATCTCCTCCCATGTCCAGGATGTCTGCTCCTGGGCACGCTGCTTGGTCCATTTTTGGTGGGATCTTCTGTCACGGTTGTTGAAGAACGGGTCAGACCAAGGCGCAGCGTGAAATGCATACATGTTTATTAAACTGAATAAACATACAAAAACAACAAAAGGCAACGAACCGTGATGTCGGAAGGCTATACACTAACAAGCTAAACTCACCGAGCACAAACAAGATCCCACAACCCAGGCAGGAAAACTGGCTGCCTAAGTATGATCCCCAATCAGAGACAACGAGCGACAGCTGCCTCTGATTGGGAATCACACCCGGCCGAACATAGACATACAAAACCTAGATCTAAACATAGATCTACCATAACATCGAACTAAGCATGCACACCCTGACCAAACTAACTAGAGTTATATAGGTCAGGGCGTGACACCCTAACCCTCACCTTAACCCTTATCCTAACCCTAAACTTAACCCTTACCCTAACATTAAAACTTACCCTAACCCTTATTCTAAACCTAACTGTAACCTTAGCAATCAGTTGGTTATCAACAAATAGTTTGTTGATAGTATGACCATGTGTAGAGCATGTACAGCTGGACTATCCGGACTATCCAAATAAAGTGTGACCCCAGATCTTAACCCATTTGAACTCTTATGGGAGATTCTGGAGTGGTGCCTGAGACAGTGTTTTCCACCCCCATCAACAAAATTCCAAATGATGGAATTTCTCGTGGAAGACTGGTGTCACATCCCTCCAACAGAGTTCCAGATACTTGTAGAATCTACTGTATACCAAGGTGCATTGAAGCTGTTCTAGCTCGTGGTGGCCCAATGCCCTATTAAGATGCTTTGTGTCGGTGTTTCCTTTATTTAGGCAGTTACCTGTAAATGTGGGTAAATCAGTGTAGGTAGGTGTGGTGATAGGAACTTACTGAACCCACCTGGCCACCTGGAGCACCACACACTCTCCAGATAGCGGTGGCTGATCACACCGAAGGTATTTCTGCTCCTGTAGATGGCGTCTGTAATGTTGTCTATAATGGGTTTGCCTGTGTATCACAGTTAAAATGTCTCCCTTATCACGTGAAGTAATATGATGTACAGTATGTTTGAAACAATGCAGTAACAAATGATCAATACAATGAAAGCGAATAGGTTATTTGTTGGAATTACATACTGTAATTAGGTGTGCATGCAAAGCAATGCACAACTCTAGATGTCTTACGTACACTGTATATTATTACATTTACATTACAGTCATTTAGCAGACGCTCTTATCCAGAGCGACTTACAGTTAGTGAGTGCATACATTATTTTTTTTATTTTCCATACTGGTCTCTGTGGGAATTGAACCCACAACCCTGGCGTTGCAAACGCCATCCTCTACCAACTGAGCTACATCCCTGCTGGCCATTCCCTCCCCTACCCTGGGCCAATTGTGCACCGCCCCATGGGTCTCCCGGTCGTGGCCGGCTACAACAGAGCCTGGATTCGAACCAGGATCTCTAGTTGCATAGCTAGCACTGCGATGCAGTGCCGTAGACCACTGTGCCACACAATTCTTTTTATTCTGCTCGCTCTAGCGCTTAAACGACTTAAGCTATTAACATGACACCAACTTCTAAATTCTTAGATTGCTTGAGAAAACATTTTTGATATTATTTATACTTTTTGTACTACAACAATATTTAAATGGGCTCCCAATGGATTTCAATGGCAATATACTGTAAGTGCCATGAACTTTCATGGAGAAATTAAAAACAATTGGGCGTGTATCTCCTCCTACACTATTTAAGCTATCAATGCCAAACCAACGTCGAGCTGTTCATACTGTCCCAACTTAGATTGCTTGACTTTGAAAACATTTATACTTTTTGAACTGTAACCATTTCAAATGTTAATAAAAGCTCCATAGGCTTGAATGGGAAGGTTTTGTATCCACCACTGCTCTTACAGCGTTTAAGTTATCAACACCAAACTAACGTTGAGATGTTCAGACTGACCCAACTTAGACAGCTTGAATTCAGGTTTTTGATAATATTTATAATTTTTGAATTATAACCATTTAAAATGTACATAAATAACATGGGTTTGAATTAGAACCACAGTAATACAGCGGTAGCTATTTAAAATGATCCTATTCCTTGGCCAATTAAGCTATAAGACCAGCTTTAAAACATTCAGTCTAACCTAAATTCAAATTCTTTAAGATCTTTATTAACTGTAACTATATAAATTAGCATAGAATAAATCACCAACAGTAACTCTTCAACCGTTCACACTAGAAACACCAAACCAACTTTCTCAGGTTTAGGCTATCCTAACTTCAAAATCGTTTTCTTTTTTTTAAACAAATATAATTATAATACTATACACAAATGTGCATAAAATAACCAACCAACAGTAACTCTAGAACCGTTCAAGCTAGAGACACCAAACCAACTTTCACTTGTTTAGTCTATCATAACTTCAAATTCTTAACTTTTATTAACTATAATTATATACATTTTCATTAAATAACCAACCAACAGTAAATCTTGAACTGTTCAAGCTAGAGACACCAAACCAACTTTGGTGTAGAAATGAACATTACATTCTCTGGCAACAGCTCTGTTGGACATTCCTGTAGTCAGCATGCCAATTGCATGCTCCCTCAAAACTTGAGACATCTGTGGCATTGTGTTTGTGTGACAAAACTACACATTTTAGAGTGGCCTTTTATTGTCCACAGCACAAGGTCCACCTGTGTAATGATCATGCTGTTTAATCATTTTCTTGACATGCCACAACTGTCAGGTGGATGGATTATCTTGGCAAAGGAGAAATTCTCACTAACAGGGATGTAAACACATTTGTGCACAACATTTGAGAGAAATAAGCATTTTGTGCATATGGAACATTTCTGAGATATTTTATTTCAGCTCATGAAACATGGGACCAACACTTTACATGTTGTGTTTATATTTTTGTTCAGTATATACAGTGGGGAGAACAAGTATTTGATACACTGCCGATTTTGCATGTTTTCCTACTTACAAAGCATGTAGAGGTCTGTAATTTTTATCATAGGTACACTTCAACTGTGAGAGATGGAATCTAAAACAAAAATCCAGAAAATCACATTGTATGATTTTAAAGTAATTAATTTGCATTTTTTTGCATGACATAAGTATTTGATCACCTACCAACCTGTAAGAATTCCGGCTCTAACAGACCTGTTAGTTTTTCTTTAAGAAGCCCTCCTGTTCTCCACTCATTACCTGTATTAACTGCACCTGTTTGAACTCGTTACCTTTATAAAAGACACCTGTCCACACACTCAATCAAACAGACTCCAACCTCTCCACAATGGCCAAGACCAGAGAGCTGTGTAAGGACATCAGGGATACAATTGTAGACCTGCACAAGGCTGGGATGGGCTACAGGACAATAGGCAAGCAGCTTGGTGAGAAGGCAACAACTGTTGGCGCAATTATTAGAAAATGGAAGAACTTCAAGATGACGGTCAATCACCCTCGGTCTGGGGCTTCATGCAAGATCTCACCTCGTGGGGCATCAATGATCATGAGGAAGGTGAGGGATCAGCCCAGAACTACACGGCAGGACCTGGTCAATGACCTGAAGAGAGCTGGGACCACAGTCTCAAAGACAACCATTAGTAACACACTGCGCCGTCATGGATAAAAAATCCTGCAGCGCACGCAATGTCCCCCTGCTCAAGCCAACGCATGTCCAGGCCCGTCTGAAGTTTGCCAATGACCATCTGGATGATCCAGAGGAGGAATGGGAGAAGGTCATGTGGTCTGATGAGACAAAAATATAGCTTTTTGGTCTAAACTCCACTCGCCGTGTTTGGAGGAAGAAGAAGGATGAGTACAACCCCAAGAACACCATCCCAACCGTGAAGCATAGAGGTGGAAACATCATTCTGGGCCTAAATCCCTTCTGCAGTGTGTGCAAACCTGGTCAAGACCTACAGGAAACATATGATCTCTGTAATTGCAAACAAAGGTTTCTGTACCAAATATTAAGTTCTGCTTTTCTGATGTATCAAATACTTATGTCATGCAATAAAATGCAAATTATTACTTAAAAATCATACAATGTGATTTTCTGGATTTTTGTTTTAGATTCTGTCTCTCACAGTTGAAGTGTACCTATGATAAAAAATTACAGACCTCTACATGCTTTGTAAGTAGGAAAACCTGCAAAATCGGCAGTGTATCAAATACTTGTTCTCCCCACTGTAATTATATAAATGAGCATAAAACCACAGTTAACCAACATTACCTCTTGAACCGTTCAAGCTAGAGACACCAAACCAACTTTGACATGTTCATGCGATCCTAAATTCAAATACTTAAAAAAATGTTATCAACTCTAATTATATGAATTTGCATAAAATAAATCACTAATAGTCATTTTTAAACCATTCAAGCTAGAGATACTAAACCAACTTCCTCATGTTCAGGCTATCCTAACTTCAACTTCTTAAACACTTTTATCAACTATAACTATATACAATTTACACAATACATTATTTACCATTCATTTATTTTGGGCACAAAATAATCTGAAACACAACCAAAACAAATAGCAAATGCATCCAACAAATGTGTAGAGTCACTAGCTTGATGTAGTCATTGCGTGATATGAATATTGGACCAAATACTTAACTTTGTACTACTTTAAAAGACATAAGTGAATTTGTCCCAATACTTTTGGTCCTCTAAAATGGGGGACTATGTACAAAAGTGCTGTCATTTCTAAACAGTTCACCCGATATGGATGAAAAAAAACTCAATTGAAAGATTGTTGTTACTCGACTGTGTTGAGTTAATTTCAGTTAACTCTCTTAGAGTGAAAAATACGTGGGAGGGGCCTCATTATCATATTTCGCAGCATGCTTTGTTGCATTTTGAATTTTAGAATAGTTTGTTTCAATATTTATGTTTTCCTCATGCACATTGATTGATTTACAGTATGGTTGCCCTTTTTTAAATAAAACATGTTGATATTCGGGCTCCCGAGTGGCGCTGCAGTCTAAGGCACTACATCTCAGTGCTTGAGGCGTCACTACAGACCCCCTGGTTCGATTCCAGGCTGTATCACAACCGGCTGTGATTGGGAGTCCCATAGGGCGGCGCACAATTGGCCCAGCGTCATCCGGGTTTGGCCGGTGTAGGCCGTCATTGTAAATAAGAATTTGTTCTTAACTGACTTGCCTAGTTAAATAAAGGTAAAATAAAAAAATACAAATAAAATATATATATATTTCTTACGGTATCTATTGTGCAATTGTTTTTAGATTTTATTGGAGAAAGAAAACAAATAGGCAGCCAGTACGGTGCAATAAACTTTTGTGAACTATTTACAGAAGATATATACAAATAATACATATTGGAGCAAATCAGCCTGAATATCAGAACGCACAATTGCAACACATTTCGACTACTAATTCATACACACATTGCATACCCCTCTGTCCCCAAGAAAAGTGTGTTTAAGGCTCCATTTATTGACCCAGCTGTGGATACGTACTACAGACTGTTGATACGTACTAAATACATATTCAAGCTAGAGGCCTCTATCCCCTGTCACAAATAACTTTACCTGCTATGAGAAACAAGCCCTTAATTGTCTAGAATGACACCTTTATAGTCATCCGCCCAGCGGACAAGGGAGGCGCTGTTACTGTACAAGACTACACTGTCTACAAGACTGAAGTACTCAGGCAACTAAATTATCAGACGTTCTATAAGAGACTCACTACAAACCACACAAAACAGCTTTTGGCTGTAATCAACAGACTATCACTGAGGGCATGCATAAAGGTGATATCACCAAAAGAGAACACATATTTTTGGTGAGAAAAAACAGCTCCATGGCGGTAATCTGCAGTCCCTAAAATACTGTTTAATTATCTAAATCCCCAATGGGACAGGACAAACATTCTTTAAGATATCAAACCAGGTTTGGCAGAAGGCGTGAAGATCTTTGCTCGGCTTCAAATGCCTTGATTGATAAATATGCCCCTATGTATTGTGACACTTTTGTTTACCAAGGACCCAACAATTAGACATGATTCAGAGGGGTTGGGTTTAATGCGGAAGACACATTTCAGTTTAATGCATTCTGTTGTGCAACTAACTAGGTATCCCCTTTCCTTGTGTATTTGTATTTGTATTTGTATTTATTAAGGATCCCCATTAGCTGCTGCCAAGGCAGCATCTCCTCTTCCTGGGGTCCTGCAACACTAAGGCAGTGATATACGATATAAAATATTACATGACATTATATTTCATAACACTTTACCCAATACATTTAGTGTGTTCCCTCAGGCCACTACTCCACTATCACATTTTTACAATACAACATCCATGTGTACGTGTGTGTAGAGTGAGTGTCTATATGTATGTGTGTATGTACCTGTGTGTGTGTCTCTTCACAGTCCCCGCTGTTCCACAAGGTGTATTTGTACCCGTTTTTAAAAATCGGATTCTAATGCTTGCATCAGTTACCTGATGTGGAATAGACTTCCATGTAGTCATGGCTCTATGTAGTACTGTGCGCCTCCCATAGTCCGTTCTGGACGTTTTGTGGGGTATGCATGGGTGTCCGAGCTGTGTGCCAGTATTCCAAACAGATAACTCGGTACATTCAGCTCGTCGACACCTCTCACAAAAACAAGCAGTGATGAAGTCAATCTCTCTTCCACTCTGAGCCAGGAGAGACTGACATGCATATCATCAATGTTAGCTCTCAGTGTACTTTTAAGGGCCAGCCGTGCTGCCCTGTTCTGAGCCAACTGCAATTTTCAAAGTCCCTCTTTGTGGCACCTGACCACACTACTGAACAGTAGTCTAGGTGCAACAAAACTAGGGCCTGTAGGACCTGCCTTGTTGATAGTGTTGTTAAGAAGGCAGAGCAGCGCTTAATTATGGACATACTTCTCCCCATCTTAGCTACTGTTGTATCAATATGCTTTGACCAAGACAGTCTACAATCCAGGGTTACTCCAAGCAGTTTAGTCACCTCAACTTGCTCAATTTCCACATTATTCATTATGAGATGTAGTTGAGGTTTAGGGTTTAGTGAATAATTTGACCCAAATACAATGCTTTTAGTTTTGGAACTATTCAGGACTAACTTATTCCTTGCCTCTCATTCCGAAAACGAACTGCAACTCTTTGTTAAGTGTTGCAGTTATTTCAGTTGCTGTAGTAGCTGATGTGTATAGTGTTGAGTCATCTGCATACATAGACCCACTGGCTTTACTCAAAGCCAGTGGCATGTTGTTAGTAAAGATGGAAAAAAGCAAGGGGCCTAGACAGCTGCCCTGTGGAATTCCTGATTCTACCTGGATTATGTTTGAGAGGCTTCCATTAAAGAACACCCTCTGTGTTCTGTTAGACAAGTAACTCTTTATCCACATTATTGCAGGGGGTGTAAATCCATAACACATAAGTTTTCCAGCAGCAGACTATGATCGATAATGTCAAAAGCCCAACTGAAGTCTAGCAAAACAGCCCCCACAATCTTTTATCATCAATTTCTCTCAGCCAATCATCAGTAATTTGTGTAAGTGCTGTGCTTGTTGAATGTCCTTCCCTATAAGCGTGCTGAAATTGTGTTTTCAATTTGTTTACTGTAAAATAGCATTGTATCTGGTCAAACACCATTTACTAAGGGTTGGTAACAGGCTGATTGGTTGGCTGTATCACTTTATCAAAAGGTTGGCTGGACTTCGCTAAATACCCATTGATCTCTACATTACTCTCTTTTTGTTTACAAGGCCCTACTTCATAAACTTCCATCTTATCTAACTTTGCTGTTGAAGTATAGACACCTGAGTTGCCTAACCCTATATCTGTCTGTTCCTCAGTTTGATCGCTGTGTCTGCATTAATGTTGTTTTGTTTCTGTTGTCCAGACGCTGTCGGTGTTTTGATCCTGTCTGTTTTTTCTTTAAATGTTTATTCCCTGTACTTGCTTCTTGTCTCCAAGCGTCTGACCTTATAAATAACACATGGCTGAAGTCTACATCATCTCATTTTACAGTACACTCCATTAGGCCCCATTAACTTTCATTAGCCGGCTGTGTGTGTGTGTGTTGCACATGGAACTGAGGCCAGTGTAAGTGCATGCCCAGTCTGTGGGTGTTCTTCCACCAGCGCAGGTTGTCCTGCTCATTGATGGCCATGAGAGTGTTGTGGAGATCATTATACATGGTATTCACACTGGGAGAGAGAAAGACAGAAAGGGGAGGGAGAGACAGGTGGAATGAGAGATCAGGGCATGTAAGAGATGAGATAAAGAAAGAACACCCTCCTAGCAACAGTCTGACTAGAGGTGTAGCCTATCTCTCGTTATTGGTGACGCCACTTGCCATTCATTGCCGATCCGCTTCCTCTCCTCCTCCTGTGATTGGTCCAAGATGGAGAACACCATTGGAGGGAGAGTTACAGATTATTACATACTCCCACATACATAAATAAAGGCAGGTTTCCAGCAGAACATCATGTTATTCCAATATTGAGAAAAGGGTACATGAACAAAAACATTTGTTAATATGTACGTACTTTAATTGGATGGAGGCTATGCTTGAAGTATGCAGTTGGATGGGTTTTGAGACTAATAAAGTACAGGTCAATGATTCCTGTGAGTCTGAGTCAAGTCGATACATTACAACTGGCGACGAGGATATGGAAATAAAAATAAACCTTATCCACTCAAGAAGCTGGGTGAATGCAGGAAAAGTGAATTCGTAAAGGGACTTTTCACGAAAACCTAGCCTAGCCGTTCAGTTAACACAGCTAACCAGCAAAGAACAATGGCACTGAGCTTACCTTCTCTCCCGCCGTTTGATGTGCATTCCGACCCAGCCAGTGTTGGTTTGCGATTGGCAAAATTGATTAATAGTTTCAAGCTGTTCATCACTGCTTCAGGAGTCAAAGATGCTGCACGAAAACAAGCTATTTTATTGCACTTGGGAGGTTCGGATGTGCAGGATATATTCACCACGTTAGATGACACGGGGGAAGACAAGGACTATGAAATCTCGTTGATGAAGCTAAATGAGTACTTCACTCCACAAAAAACATCCCCCACGAGAGACATTTGTTTAGGCAAGCTGAACAAGAACAGGGGGAATCAGTGGACAAGTTAGTGAGCAGACAGAAACATTTGGCTGCTACATGTGATTATGGAGATTTCAAATACGATTTCATAACCAAGCGATTGACAAGTGTCACTCAAATATGTTGCTTACTGCTCTAATGGATATAGCAAGAGCAATGGAGGCTGTTGACCAGCAGGCGGACAGAATGGAAAGACTGAATGTCAATGCAATTCAACAGAGAAAAAGTGAACAAAAACAACCCAGATGGGAATGGAACAAAATGGAAAAAAGGAAAACAAGATTTTTTCATCCAACAAGGACAAGCCATCTAATGATGACCAAGCTGTCAAATGCTTCAGATGTGGTCAGGAGGGCCATACTGGATGGGCATGTTCCGTCACACAAGGTGCAACAAATGTGGCAAAGATGTACATTTCTCCAAAATGTACAGGACAAAGACAAAACTGAATGTAAATCAAGTCACAAACACACCTGCTATACAAAATAATAAAACAGACAATGACAATGATGAACACGTGTTCACACTTACCATAAGTACTGATGACGCTGAAATACAGTTATTAGTCAATGGCCAGCCAGTTAACATGTTAATTGACTCTGGGGCTAGCTGTAATATTGTGGGCACAGCAACAGTCAGTCATTTGCAGACCAAATGCAATGTGGAATTGAAATCAACTTCCAAGAGACTTTACCCATACGGTTCAATACAACCATTAGCAGTTTAGGGCCTGTTCACTGCCAACATTATAGCAGTCTTTAGTTCTGAGTCAGTCACTGCACACATTTTAGTCGTGAAAGATGCACAGACATCTGTACTGGGGAAGAAATCAGCAGTTGCTCTTGGCAGTTTGCACATAGGGCCAAAGGCACACATAAACTCAGTCCAAGATGATGACACAAAGACATTCAAAGCTGCAGTGCAGGATGAATACAAAGACTGTTTCACAGGGCTGGGAAAAATGAAAGACTTCCAGTTAGGAATTCATGTAGATGAGACTGTCACACCTGTTGCACAGCCAGTACGCAGAATACCATTCATTGTCAGGAAGCTAGTTGAAGAAAAGATGAATGAGCTAGAGGACATGGATGTTATTGAGAAAGTGAATGGACCTACACCATGGGTTTCACCATTAGTTGTAGTACACAAGAAAACTGGTGACATCAGAGTATGTGTTGACATGCGTCGAGCAAATTAAGCTGTTGTGCGGAAGCAACACCCCATCCCCACCATCGACGAGATCCTGGAGGATATGTCAGGAGCCGTGGTCTTCTCAAAACTGGACCTAAAGTGGGAATATCATCAGATCAAACTGAAACCTGAGTCTCGTTCCCTGACCACATTTGTGACTCACACAGGTTTGTGGCACTACGAGAGACTAATGTTCAGTGTCTCCTCTGCTCCAGAGACATATCAGCACATCATCCTCCAAGTCTTTCAAGGCATCGAGGGGGTACACAACATCTCAGATGATATCATTGTGTTTGGGAAGAACACACAAAAACACAACAAACGACTACACCAAGCCCTGAGACGACTGCAGGAGAGGGGGCTCACCCTCAACAGTGACAAATGTGAATTCCGACTGACGAAGATGGAGTTCATGGGCCAAGTTCTCTTGAAGAATGGCATCAGAGCAGCACAGTCAAAGGTGGAAGTGGTGTAGAACACAAGCAGACCGACAAATGCTGCTGAAGAAAGGAGTTTCTTTGGACTAGTGAACTACTGTGGCAGATTTATCCCTAATCTGGCAACCACATCCGAACCGCTGAAAAGACTCACAAAAGCATCATGCAAATGGTCATGGGGAGATGAACAAGAATCATCGTTCAACGAGCTGAAGAACGCACTGGCCAGTTCACAGAACATGGCCTACTTCAATGAAGATGCAGAAACACACATGATTGTGGATGCTAGTCCAGTGGGGCTAGGGGCTATCACACAGGCCAGTGTACTATGCTAGCCGTGCTCTCACAGATGTAGCGAAACGCTACTCTCAGACTGAAAGAGAGGCACTCGCCATAGTCTGGGCGTGTGAGAAGTTTTATGTGTTTCTCTATGGCAAAGACTTAATGGTAACCAACCACAAGCCATTAGAGACAATTTATTCTCCATAATCCAAACCACCAGCAAGGATCGAGAGATGGGCACTGAGAATGCAGCCTTACAGATTCAAGGTTGTATACAAGCATGGGCCTCAGAATGCAGCCGGCTTACTGTCATGGTTGACTCTGAACCCTCCGGCATCTCTACACTACGGGGATGACCACATCTACTACGTAGCCAAACACGCAGTGCCATGTGCATTCACCCCACGAGAGCTGGAAGAAATGTCAGCAAAGGACCCAGTTCTAGCTACTCTACGGACGAGCATCAGACAGGGTGATAATGCGGTTGCCTCGTAGAACTATAATGCCACGAGCAGCTCAGAAACAGACTTTCATGTTAGCACACAAAGGGTATCAGGGGATAATAAAACAAAACAGAGACTGCACACAAAAGTGTGGTGGCCAAACATTGATAAAGAGGTGCTCGTGAAGTCCTGTCCAGCATGTCAAGTCAATGGCACACCAACAAAGCAGGTCCCCACAGTCAGAACAGAGCTACCAGCTAAACCATGGCAGATCCTAGCCATGGTGGGCCGTTTCCAGCAGGAAAACACCTCCTCGTAACAACAGACTACTACTCAAGATGGGTTGATGTGAGCATCCTAAACCGCATCACCACTGCCAATATAATCAAAAGCCTGAGAGAGGCGTTCGCAGTCCATGGGTATCCTGAGTCTATTGTGACGGATAATGGCGCTCCTCTTACCGCGAGTGATTTCCCAGCATACGTGGAGTTCAGCTGCTCAATCAGAAGGGAAGGATTGGAGCATGTCCTACAGGAGTCCACCACACTCAGTCACAGGCCGCAGTCCAGCTGAACTTTTGTTAAACCGCCAAATTAGAACCAAACTGCCAGAGCTGTCAGCCGACATGCAGCCAGGAGCTGAACCACACGACAACGCCATTCACATTGCTGATGCTGAAAGGAAGGAAAAGGGCCGACAGAATGCCCACAGATTTAGGAGAGCAATTGAAAGCAAAATCCAGCAAGGTGATATGGTTCTGCTAAGCAACCAAAGCAGAACAAGTTGTCAACTACCTTTGAACCAGAGCCATACACCGTCGTGGACAGGAAGGGGAGCTCTGTTGTCCTGGAAAGGAATAGCAAGAGGGCTGTGCGACATGTTTATTTTGTGAAACTGTGGATACAACCACAGTCAGGACAATGGACTACAATTGACAGAGACACTGAACAGGCAGAGCCTGACACACTGCCTAGACAAGTGCTTGCACCTGACGAGACCCATTCAACTACAGCCTCGACTCTGAAGACTCCGACAACAAGCTATGCATCTGAAGGACTATGTTAGATAGACATGTTGCCATAATGGAGCAAAATAATCTCTGGCAGAGTCTCAATGGCAGGGCAGTCTACCCCTAGCCATCACAAAAAAGTTCTGGCAAGAATTATTGTCAAATAAACATTGTCAACAAAAGAGTTCTAGCAATGTAACCAGTGTTATGATTGGTAGTTTAAAGAAAGTAAAAGTAGACATTACAGTATGTTGTTGTTGGAAAATATTTAAATACTCTATACGAGAGATACTTCATTTTGAGTAATAGATCATGTTTTGTTACATTATAATGCTTAAATCTGCAGTTTTGAGATGCGTTATCATAATGGCTAGTCAAGCATCTAAGAAGAGGAGGTTTGTAGTGTATTAGCGACACCTAGTGGTGCAATACCACGGAGGCACTATGAGGCACATGAGGAACGGATGAAGGCTATGCTTGGAGTATGCAGTTGGATGGGTTTTGAGACTAATAATGTACAGGTCAATGATTCCTGTGAGTCTGAGTCAAATCGATACATTACACATAGGACTAGATGGTTTAAATACTAACATTAAATACTAACGCTGTGAGGTGGTGGTGGTCTAGACGGAGAGACAGAGGCATGAGGAGCCTGCAGTGGAGGAGTGGCTGTGGGTGTTGAGGTGGTGCCCGTGCCAGGCCATGCCCGGGGTCCTGAGAGGGCCGAGTAGGTAGCAGCTGAGCTAGACTGCTCTGCCCTCCCTACAGACAGGAGGCAGCAACGACAACGGATCCAGGAACAGGTGGGAAATGGATGAGGGGGGACGATATAAAGAGAGAGACATACACGGATGGGGTACAGTACTGTACTACAACAAGCAGGCTTAACATCCCCTCCCTAAACACACACGCACACACACATACTTTACTTATATCCACAAGGCTCATTCTATGGAAAATGAAATGTGTAAGCGTATTTCATCCCCTTTTGTGAAAAATGTTGAAGTTGACTATCAGTCTGCAACTACCAGAAGACGGTCATATCTTCTTTCTTCCTGTCCTGACTGTGATGTAAGATGCCTGCCTTAATCTTCTCTCCCATCTTCTCTCCCATCTATCTTCTCCCATCTCCCCAACTACAGTCCTTGAGTACCCCCAGCAGCACCCATTTTTTATAGTCCCAGACAAGCACACCTGATTGAACTTGTCAACTAATCATTAAGCCCTCAATTACTTGAATCAGGTGAGTTTGCCTGGAGCTACAAAAAATTACAAATAATCTGGTCACTCTCACTGACTCACTTGCGACTTGTCTCTGACAACATAGCTACACCAAGCGGTTTATCCTCAGATTTTTCAGCTAAAATTGTTGATTCATAGAAGGAATTTGTTTTTTACGTATTTGTATTATTATGAACCACACCTTTTCACATAGCAAGCTAGCTCGGTTTAATTTACAGGTGCAGATCTCAGGAGGGCTAGAATCCATTGTTTGATGGTGGATGAGGCTTTAAGTTTCACTAGTGCGTTAGCTTATAATGAGCTAATTAGCTAGGAAGCCAAATTCAGTTCCATTTACGTTTGCTAATTTGCTAACTACTAAGTTGAAGTAATACACTCAAAACTACTATAACTCTTATGATTTACAATGTGAAATAAGCTATATACTGTATGGGATAAAAATATTTTTCATGAACAAATGTTTCCTTTCGTCATTATAATAAGCATCTGTTGGAGCTGAAGTTGACGAACCTAAATTGTAACTAAATTGTAACTTTACAAGTAAAGTAGTGGGGCTTGCTAAATCTCCTTCAAAGTATTTTTGTGGTAGTGAAAGAAGTTAAAAAAGTTGTACTTTAATTATATTATTTGAATAGTGAAATCATTTTAAATTCCCATCGATAGTCAGTAGTGGTCAGTTGATTTGGTCAGTAGTTGTGGTCAGTAGTGGCGTGGTTGTGGTCAAAAGTTGTTTGGATATGGTCAGTAGTTAGATGTGTGGTCAGTATTTGTGTGGTCAGATGTTGTGTGGATGTGGTCAGTAGTTATGGGGTTGTAGTCACTGGATGTGGCCAGCAGTTGTGTGGTTGTGGTCTGAAGTTGTGTGGTTGTGGTCAGTAGTTGAGTGGTTGTGGTCAGTATTTGTGGTCAGTAGATGAGAGGTCATTAATTGTGGTCAGAAGTTGTGGTCAGCAGTTGAGTGATCAGTAGTTGTGTGGTTGTGGTCACTAGATGTGGTCAGCAGTTGTTTGGTTGTGGTCAGAAGTTGTGTGGTTGTGGTCAGTTGTTGTGGCCAGTAGATGAGTGGTCAGTAGTTGTGTGGTCAGAAGTTGTGTTGTTGTGGTCAGTTGTTGTGTGGTTGTGGTCAGTAGTTGTGTGGTTGTGGTCAGATGTTGTGTGGTTGTGGTTACTAGATGTTGTAAGCAGTTGTGTGGTTGCAGTCAGAAGTTTTGTGGTTGTTGTCAGTAGTTGTGTGGTTGTGGTCACTAGATGTGGTCAGACGTTGTGTGGTTGTGGTCAGTTGTTTTGGTCAGCTGTTGTGTGGTTGTGGTCTGTAGTTGTGTGACTCTCTTCACCCTCATCAAATTCTTTGCTCTCTATGTCTGTGAGTACCCATAGCAACGGCTCCATTTGGGCTGCTCCATTATGACACAGAGAGCTGATAGTAGACGTCAGCATGCCACTTTTTGTCACTCCGACAAACAGCTGTAACTTGTTATTGGTAGAAGCTATTCCTAATCCTCTCTTTCCAATCAGAAGGGTACAGCCCACCCTTCTATTTAGAGAAAGGCAAACTAGTTGCCTTTTCACTAAAGCAATAGAGAAGCATGCTAACATACAGAATGTTTGTGCTTTAATATTAACTAAATACTGCACTCTGACCCAAAAAAGTATTTGCTAGATTCATGATAGTGTTGTTAGACAAAGCAAGGAAAGTAAACTTCAAATCGTTATGTAGTTTTAATGCAATTTGCAGTTGTTGTTAGTTAATATTTAATCTGCTAGCTTCTGACATGATTTTCTGCAGCTAGAAAGAGAGCAGTTGATGGGTTCCTAAAATAGCTCTATCTAGAGATTGGTACACACGATTTCAAATCCGTTTTCAGATTTGACAAGCAGTGAAGTAGGGAAAGATTTCATAGTGAATATTTTTGTCTAACTTGTTGGGTTAGTGGTCAAAACGGCAGATGTTTGGAAAAAGTTCTAAGAAAATGAGGTAATGCAGTTACTAAAACAGCTGTACCATAAACTCCGTAGTGAATATTTTGGTTCCAGGAACAGTTATGAATAGCAGAAAAGTAGACGAATATTCCATACATACACTTTAACTTTTTGTCTAACTTGTTGGGGTTGTGGTCAAAGTAGCTGACTTTCGTCAAAAGTTGCATGATTTCATATACAGAGAATGGCAGTTGGAAGTGATGATGTCACAATGGGGAGCTTTATAATCTTGAAGAAATCCCATACGAGGGGATGGAGGACAAAAACGGACAACATTTTAATATTTTAAAAAGTATAAAATATATAAAAAAGTTGTATACAAGCAACTCGAGTGAGACCAATTCCGCATGTTTTAAAGTTTGAACGACGTTTCTAGCTTAAACGGTGTATGAGGAGTAGCGTGCTAAAGATTAATAATATTAAGAAGAAGAAGAAGAAGAAGAAGAAGAAGAAACATGTCGAATGGCTAAGCTGGGGCTTTTGTTGCGTAAGCTCCACAATTATTCCTAGTATAAATTGCAGCTAACTACAGATTTTTTATCTTCTCAAACAGTGCATACCGGCCTCCCAAGTAGTGCAGTAGACCCGGGTTCGATCCCATGCTGTGTCACAGCCGGCCGTGACCGGGAGACCCATGAAGCGGCGCACAATTGGCCCAGCGTCGTCCGGGTTAGGGGAGGGTTTGGCCAGCGGGGATTTCCTTGTCCCGTCGCGCTCTAGCCACTCCTTGTGGCGGGACAGGCGCCTGCAAGTTGACTGGGTCACCAGCTGGACAATGTTTCCTCCGACACATTGGTGTGGCTGGCTTCCGGGTTAAGTGAGGAGATGAGTGCGGCTTCTGTGTCAAGAAGCAGTGCGGCTTGGCAGGGTCGTGTTTCGAAAAACGCATGGCTCTGGACCTTCATCTCTCCCGAGTCCGTAGGAGAGTTCATATTCATATGAGGCAGCAGTAGAGGAAGTCACTTTTTATTTTTTTCATAAATATTGGTTTTATCCGTTTAAAGATGAAAGCACTTTGTGACATTTTACAACAACTTGTTGACATTCCAACTAGACAGAATGCCATCCTTGACTTTGTCATTACCAACTTAGAGGACTTTTATAGTACCCCTACAACAATGTCACCTTTGGGTCTTAATCCTGTAGTTATCACACCCAAGTATCATTCTGTCACTAACACAACCAGGAAAAAAATTATTAAACCAATGAAAGAGTCAAGCATCAGAGCATTTGGTCAGTGGTTTTCCCTCCATAAATGGTTGGAAGTAACAAATGTGGAGAGCACACTGCCAATGCTATAAATGACAAGTTTATATCTGTCACCTCACCACTAAACCTGTCAGACCTAGCTGCATTATTGCCAGCTATGCCATTCTCTACTGTTGAACCATGGGAAATGCACAGGAGACTACTCTCCGTTCCAACCAGAAAAGCCCCAGGTGGTCCTGACCTCATCTGTGGCAGATTCATCATTGCTGTTGAATCTCTAACTATCTTGCCTAGCCAAGATTCTAGAATCATTGGCTATGCTTTTTTTCTGTCTGAGAATTGTATTGTAAATATGCATCAGTCAGGTTTTAGATCAGGGTACAGCACTGTTACTGCAACCTCACTGTAAATTATATTGTCAACTCTTTGGATGATTAAATGAAATGTGCTGCTTTGTTTGTGGACCTGTCAAAAGATTTTGATACTGTTGATCATGTTATTTTATTGAGTAAGTTGTGCTCGTTAGGCTTGAGCTCTGACGCCTGTTCATGGTTTCATGATTATCTTAGTGACAGAACTCAGGCCATCATGATTGATGGGGTGAAGTCAGAATTTCTTGAAGTACATAAAGGTGTTCCACAGGGGTCAATACTAGGACCTGTTCTTTTGACTGTTAATATAAATGCCATTGGTCAATCTGCTAAAATGTTTAAATTGAATCAATATGCGGATGGTACTATAAAGTACGCAATTGCCCTGACTGCTGACCTGGCTGTGACAAGGCTAGAGCCCAATTTTGCAGTTGTGCAGGAAGCCCTTACTGATTTAAAACTCATGCATAATGTGGAAAAAACGAAATATATCTTGTTTTCAATTTCTCATAAAATTGTCTCAGATGGATTACACTATTGTTCAAACTGTATATTAATGACATTGGAAGTACATGCATTTTTAGTTAAATTAGTGCTAAATGTACACAAAACAAAATACATGCTACAGTGAGGGAAAGAAGTATTTGATCCCCTGCTGATTTTGTACGTTTGCCCACTGACAAAAAAATGACTGTCACAATCGTTGAACGGAGTAGACCAAGGCGCAGCGTGATGAGCGAACATACTTATTCTTTATTAAGTATCACACGATAAACAAAACAATAAACGATAACGTGACGTCCTAGGTCTAATACAACCAACACGGAACAAACCAAAAGGAACAAGATCCCACAACTACTGTGGGAAAACAGCCTGTTTAAATGTGGTTCCCAATCAGAGACAACCAGCAACAGCTGACACTCGTTGCCTCTGATTGAGAACCACTCTGGCCAACATAGAAATAGAACAACTAGAATGTTAACATAGAACATAAACACATAGAATCTACACACCCTGGCTCAACATATAGAGTCCCCAGAGCCAGGGTGTGACAATGACCAGTCTATAATTTAATTGGTAGGTTTATTTGAACAGTGAGAGACAGAATAACAAAAAAAAAAATCCAGAAAACGCATGTCAAAAATGTTATAAATTGATTTGCATTTTAATGAGGGAAATAAGTATTTGACCCCTCTCAATCAGAAAGATTTCTGGCTCCCAGGTGTCTTTTATACAGGTAACGAGCTGAGATTAGGAACACACTCTTAAAGGGAGTGCTCCATTAATCTCAGCTTGTTACCTGTATAAAAGACACCTGTCCACAGAAGCAATCAATCAATCAGATTCAAAACTCTCCACCATGGCCAAGACCAAAGAGCTCTCCAAGGATGTCAGGGACAAGATTTTAGACCTACACAAGGCTGGAATGGGCTACAAGACCATCGCCAAGCAGCTTGGTGAGAAGGTGACAACAGTTGGTGCGATTATTCACAAATGGAAGAAACTCAAAAGCACTGTCAATCTTCCTTGGCCTGGGGCTCCATGAAAATCTCACCTCGTGGAGTTGCAATGATCATGAGAACGGTGAGGAATCAGCCCAGAACTACACGGGAGGATCTTGTCAATGATCTCAAGGCAGCTGGGACCATAGTCACCAAGAAAACAATTGGTAACACACTACGCCGTGAAGGACTGAAATCCTGCAGCGCCCGCAAGGTCCGCCTACTCAAGAAAGCACATATACAGTGGGGAAAGAAGTATTTAGTCAGCCACCAATTGTGCAAGTTCTCCCACTTAAAAAGATGAGAGAGGCCTGTAATTTTCATCATAGGCACACGTCAACTATGACAGACAAATTGAAAAAAAAAGCAAGATTTCTGGCTCTCACAGACCTGTAACTTCTTCTTTAAGAGGCTCCTCTGTCCTCCACTCGTTACCTGTATTAATGGCACCTGTTTGAACTTGTTATCAGTATAAAAGACACCTGTCCACAACCTCAAACAGTCACACTCCAAACTCCACTATGGCCAAGACCAAAGAGCTGTCAAAGGACACCAGAAACAAAATTGTAGACCTGCACCAGGCTGGGAAGACTGAATCTGCAATAGGTAAGCAGCTTGGTTTGAAGACATCAACTGTGGGAGCAATTATTAGGAAATGGAAGACATTTACATTTACATTTTACTCATTTAGCAGACGCTATTATTATATATATTTTTTCATACCCCCCGTGGGAAACAAACCCACAACCCTGGCGTTGCAAACACCATGCTCTACCAACTGAGCTACATCCCTGCCGGTCATCCCCTCCCCTGCCCTGGACGACGCTGGTCCAATTGTGCGCCGCCCCATGGGTCTCCCGGTCGCGACCGGCTATGACAGAGCCTGGATTCGAACCAGGATCTCTAGTGGCACAGCTAGCACTGCGATGTAGTGCCTTAGACCACTGCGCCACTCGGGACCACTGATAATCTCCCTCAATCTGGGGCTCCACGCAAGATCTCACCCCGTGGGGTCAAAATGATCACAAGAACGGTGAGCAAAAATCCCAGAACCACACTGGGGGAACTAGTGAATGACCTGCAGAGAGCTGGGACCAAAGTAACAAAGCCTACCATCAGTAACACACTACGCCGCCAGGGACTCAAATCCTGCAGTGCCAGACGTTTCTCCCTGCTTAAGCCAGTACATGTCCAGGCCCATCTAAAGTTTGCTAGAGTGCATTTGGATGAACCAGAAGAGGATTGGGAGAATGTCATAAGGTCAGATGAAACCAAAATAGAACATTTTGGTAAAAACTCAACTCGTCGTGTTTGGAGGACAAAGAATGCTGAGTTGCATCCAAAGAACACCATACCTACTGTGAAGCATGGGGGTGGAAACATCATGTTTTGGGGCTGTTTTTCTGCAAAGGGACCAGGACGACTGATCCGTGGAAAGGAAAGAATGAATGGGGCCATGTATCGTGAGATTTTGAGTGAAAACCTCCTTCCATCAGCAAGGGCATTGAAGATGAAACGTGGCTGGGTCTTTCAGCATTACAATGAACCCAAACACACCGCCCGGGCAACAAAGGAGTGGCTTCGTAAGAAGCATTTCAAGGTCCTGGAGTGGCTTAGCCAGTCTCCAGATCTCAACCCCATAGAAAATCTTTGGAGGGAGTTGAAAGTCTGTGTTGCCCAGCGACAGCCCCAAAACATCACTGCTCTAGAGGAGATCTGCATGGAGGAATGGGCCAAAATTCAAGCAACAGTGTGTGAAAACCTTGTGAAGACTTACAGAAAACGTTTGACCTGTGTCATTACCAACAAAGGGTATATAACAAAGTATTGAGAAACTTTTGTTATTGACCAAACACTTATTTTCCACCATAATTTGCAAATAAATTCATTAAAAAATGTATTTTCTTATTTTGTCTGTCATTGTTGACGTGTACCTATGATGAAAATTACAGGCCTCTCTCATCTTTTTAAGTGGGAGAACTTGCACAATTGGTGGCTGACTAAATACTTTTTTCCCCCACTGTACATGCCTGTCTGAAGTTTGCCAATGAACATCTGAATGATTCAGAGGAGAACTGGGTGAATGTGTTGTGGTCAGATGAGACCAAAATCAAGCTCTTTGGCATCAACTCAACTCACCGTGTTTGGAGGAGGAGGAATGCTGCCTGTGACCCCAAGAACACCATCCCCACGTCAAACATGGAGGTGGAAACATTATGCTTTGGGGGTGTTTTTCTGCTAAGGGGACAGGACAACTTCACCACATCAAAGGGACGATGGACGGGGCCATGTATCGTCAAATCTTGGGTGAGAACCTCCTTCCCTCAGCCAGGGCATTGAAAATGGGTCGTGGATGGGTATTCCAGCATGACAATGACCCAAAACACACGGCCAAGGCAACAAAGGAGTGTCTCAAGAAGAAGCACATTAAGGTCCTGGAGTGGCCTAGCCAGTCTCCAGACCTTAATCCCATAGAAAATCTGTGGAGGGAGCTGAAGGTTCGAGTTGCCAAATGTCAGCCTCGAAACCTTAATGACTTGGAGAAGTTCTGCAAAGAGGAGTGGGATAAAATCCCTCCTGAGATTTGTGCAAACCTGGTGGCCAACTACAAGAAACGTCTGACCTCTGTGATTGCCAACAAGGGTTTTTTGCCACCAAGTACTAAGTCATGTTTTGCATAGGGGTCAAATACTTATTTCCCTCATTAAAATGCAAATCAATTCATAACATTATTGACATGCGTTTTTCTGGATTTTTTTGTTGTTATTCTGTCTCTCACTGTTCAAATAAACCTACCATTACAATTATAGACTGATCATGTCTTTGTCAGTGGGCAAACGTACAAAATCAGCAGGGGATCAAATACTTTTTTTCCCTCACTGTATTTTCTAGGGCCCATTACTCAGAATTAAATTACCTTGAAATTACTACCCTGAACGGAGCACAAATCTAACGGGTTCCCTCTTTATAATATTGTGGTATTTGGCTAGATGATTTGCTGTCGTTTAAAACACGTTGCTGAATTAGTAAATTGAAGATCATCATTTTACAGAAATAGAGCCTGTCTGTCTTTTGAAAATAGAAAATGAATTGTCCAGGCTACATTTATGTCTGTTTTAGATTATGAGGATATAATCTATAAGCACATAGCAGCTTCTACACTTACAGTGCCTTTAGAAATTATTCATACGCCTTGACTTATTCCAAAATGTGTTGTGTTACAGTCTGAATTAAAATTGGTTTACATAGATTTTTTTCTCACCCATCTACACACAATACCTCATAATGAGAAAGTGAAAACATGTTTTTAGACATTTTTGCTAATTTATTGAAAATTAAATACAGAAATATCTAATTTACATAAGTATTCCCACCCCTGAGTCAATACTTTGTAGGAGCATCTTTGGCGGCGATTACAGCAGTGAGTCTTTTTGCGTAAGTCTCTAAGTGCTTTGCACACCTGAATTGTACAATGGTTGCCCATTATTATTTTTCAAATGCTTCAAGCACCGTCAAGTTGATTGTTGATCATTGCTAGACAGCCATCAAGTTTTGCCATAGATTTTCAAGCCGATTTAAGTCAAAACTGTAACTAGGCCACTCAGGAACATTCAATACCGTCTTGGTAAACAACCCATGTGAAGATTTGGCCTTGTGTTTTAGGTTATTGTCCTGCTGAAAGGGGAATTTGTCTCCCAGTGTCTGTTGGAAAGCAGACTGAACCAGGTTTTTCTCTAGGATTTTGCCTGTGCTTTAAACTGTATTCCGTTTCTTTTTATCCCCTCCCCCCAAAAAACTTGCAGATGATAAGCATACCCATAACATGATGCAGCTACCACCATGTTTGAAAACATGAAGAGTGGTACTCAGTGATGTGTTGTGTTGGATTTGGCCCAAGCATAAAGCTTTGTATTCAGGACAAAAAGTAAATTTCTTTGGTACATTTTTTGCAGTATTACTTAAGTGCCTTGTTGCAAACAGGATGCATGTTTTGCAATATTTGTATTCTGTACAAGCTTCCTTCTTTTCACTCTGTCATTTAGGTTAGTATTGTGGAGTAACTACAATGTTGTTTATCCATGTAGTGGGTGATTTTGGATGGAGTCAGGCGCAGGAGGGTAAATCACAGAATATATGGTTTATTCAGGAACACAGCGGTACGCAGCAATACGTAAAACACTCCCGTGCAGAAAATCTGGTGCACTGGAGAAAAACAAGGCACTTGGGTGAATATCCCGGCGATACAAAATAAAAAGTAGCTCCACCGAGCTAGAGTCACCTCCACAAAAACTAATCACACACAAAGACAGGGGGGCAGAGGGAACACTTATACAGGTACTAATGAGGGGATATGAACCAGGTGTGTGTAATAAACAAGACAAAACAAATGGAATGATGAGATGAGGAGCGGTAGTGGCTAGAAGGCCGGTGACGACGAACGCCGAAGCCTGCCCAAACAAGGAGAGGAGGCAGCTTCAGAGGAAGTTGTGACAGTACCCGCCCCTTGACGTGCAGCTCCAGGAGTGTGCCGACACTGGCCATAGGGACGGCCAAGAGGACGCGGAGCAGGGTGAACCGGGTGGTGGCGGTGGAAATCCTGCAACAGGGAGGGATCAAGGATATCCCTCACCGGGACCCAGCACCGTTCCTCCGGACCGTACCCCTCCCACTCCACGAGATAATGAAGGCCCCCCACCCGACGCCTCGAATCCAGGATGGAAAGGACGGAGTACGCCGGGGCCCCCTCGATGTCCTGGAGCAGACCAGCCACCACCTCGATGTCCTGGAGCAGACCAGCCACCACCAGCCTGAGGAGAGACACGAAACGAGGGGTTAATACGGTAATCAGAAGGGAGTAGTAACCTATAACTAACCTTGTTTATTCTCCTCAGGACTTTGAATGGCCCCACAAACCGCGGACTCAGCTTCCGGCAGGGCAGGCGGAGGGGCAGATTCCGGGTCGAGAGCCAGACCCGATCACCCGGTACAAAGACTGGGGCCTCACTATGGTGGCGGTCAGCGTTGGTTTTCTGGTGACACACGGCGCACTGGAGGTGGACGTGGGCAGCGTTCCACGTCTCCTCTGCACGCCAAAACCAGTCGTCCACCGCAGGAGCTTCAGCCTGGCTCTGATGCCACGGTGCCAGAACCGGCTGATACCCTAAGACACATTGAAAGTGAGTTAGGCAAGTGGAGGAGTGGCGGAGAGAGTTCTGGGCATATTCTGCCCATGGCAAGAACACCAACCACTCCCCCGGCCAGTCCTGGCAGTAGTACCGCAGGAACCTACCCACGTCCTGATTCACCCGTTCCACCTGCCCACTAGACTCGGGATGAAACCCAGAGGTCTGGCTATCCGAGACCCCCAGACGTTCCATGAACGCCTTCCAGAACCTGGACGTATACTGGGGACCCCGGTCAGACACGATGTCCTCTGGAACCCCGTAGTGCCGGAAGATGTGAGTAAACAGAGCCTCCGCAGTTTGCAGAGCCATGGGGAGACCGGCCACAACGACCAGGGTGGTGGTGTTACCCTGAGACAGGGGAATATCGGTTAGGAAGTCAATAAACAAGTAGGACCATGGCCGTTGTGGAACTGGTAAGGGATGTAACTTACCCGCTGGGAGGTGCCTAGGTGCCTTACTCTGGGTGCACACCGAGCAGGAGGAGACATACACCCTCATGTCCATAGCCAAGATAAGCCACTAGTACTTCCCGGTCAGACAG